>NC_089584.1:34361488-35041488 GCF_019320115.1 Miscanthus floridulus | reverse complement strand
TAGGGGTCAACCATCGGCTAATATTTAAATGGCTTTTCTATTACCGTTAGAATTCAGAGCTCCAGCAGATCAAGAAGTTTATTCAGATTTGACGAATTAGAATATGAGGAGATAGTTGCCAAGTTGACAGTTATACAACAAGCTATATTTGATAAGCCAGTCAAGCATCGGCACTTAAAAGCTTTATATGTAAAAGGTTTCATTAATGGGAAGCCGATGAACAAAATGTTGGTGGATGGAGCTGCTTCTGTTAATCTTATGCCTTATACTACTTTTTGCAAGCTTGGCAAGGGACTAGGAGATTTGATTAAGACCGACATGATGCTTAAGGATTTTGGGGGTAATGCATCCAAGACCAGGCGGGCAATAAACGTTGAACTGATGATTGGAAGTAAGACTTTTCTCACTACATTCTTTATCATTGATGGAAAGGGTTCATACAGTCTACTCCTTGGTCATGATTGGATCCATGTAAATTATTGTGTACCATCGACTATGCATCAAAGCATGATTTAGTGGCATGGAGATGATGTTGAGTTGGTTCATGCTAATGATTCTGTGAGTGTAGCAATAGCTGATCCAATGTATTGGGAACTAGAAGGCTTCGAGTGTTTTTCTGGCAAGCTATGGGAATGAGGCTTCATTAAAATCAATGATGAAAGCCAACAGCCGATCCAAGCAGTCAGCTGTAAGAGTTTGTTTTAATGAATAATCCAATAGATGGTACATAAGGTAAACTAGGACATGACTTTACATCGGTCGATGAATAGGAAGAGATAGATATTGGTTCTGGAGATAGACCTAGGCCAACGTATGTAAGTGCTATGTTGGATCCTAAGTATAAGTAAGAGTTGGTGGATTTATTGAAGGAATTTAGAGATTATTTTGCTTGGGAATACTATGAGATGCCTAGTCTAGATCGATCAATTGTTGAACATCGGTTGTCAATCAAACCTGGATATCGACCGTTTAAACAAGCTTCGAGGAGATTTAACCCAAATGTTCTTGATGATATCAAAAAGGAGACTGAGAGATTACTAGAAGCGAAATTTATCCGACTATGCCGATATGCAGAGTGGATATCGGATGTTGTTCCTGTGTATAAGAAAAATGGAAAGTTAAGAGTTTGCATCGATTTCAGAAATCTAAACAAGGCTACATCCATGGATGGTTATCCAATGTTGATAGCTGATATGTTGGTAGATGCAGTAGCCGAGCACAAGGTTATTAGTTTTATGGACGGCAATGCAGGATACAATCAATTTTTTATGGATGAGGAAGACATAGCAAAAACAACTTTTGGGTGTCCTGGCGCAATCGATTTATTTGATTGGGTTGTGATGACCTTTGGTTTGAAGAATGCCGGTGCAACTTATTAGAGGGCAATGAATTATATTTTTCATAAGTTCATCAGTAGGGTTGTTGAAATCTACATTGATAATGTGATGGTAAAATCTAAAGGGTACAAGGAGCATCTAGCTAATTTGCGAGAGACTTTGGAGTGCACAAGAAAACATGGTTTAAAGATGAATCCCAATAAGTGTGCCTTTGGAGTATTAGCTGGACAATTTTTGGGTTTTATGGTCCATGAGAGAGGAATTGAAATCGATCAAAAAAGTATGAAAGCAATTGATGAGGCAGTGCCCCCGAATACTAAAACAGAGTTACAATCTTTGCTTGGTAAGATTAATTTTATCAGGAGGTTTATTTTAAATTTGTCAAAAAAGGTTTTGCCGTTTTCTCCCTTGTTGAAGTTGAAAAATGATCAAGAATTTAAATGGGGTGACGTGCAATAAAAGGCGTTTGAGGAGATAAAAGAATATATGAAATGTCCATCCATGTTGGTCCCTCCTCAGCAAGGTAAGCCTTTTAAGTTGTACGTGTCAGCCAATGACCAAACAATTGGATTGGCCTTGATGCAAGAGTTTGAAGGAAAAGAATGAGTTATTTTCTATCAAAGCAGAAGGCTTTTGGATCTAGAAACAAGATATTCTCTATTGAAAAGTTGTGCTTGTGCTTATATTTCTCTTACACTAAGTTGTGACATTAGTTGTTATCGGCTGAGTGTACAGTTGTTTTCAAGGCTGATGTGATCAAGCACATGCTATCAGTGCCGATATTAAATGGGAGAATGGGGAAGTGGATTCTTGCATTATTGGAATTTGACTTGAGGTACGAATTGGCTAAAGCAGTCAAAGGGCAAGTAATGGCCAATTTCATCACTCAGCATCATATACCGAGTATTGGCTTTGTAAAACTGATATCTTGGACGCTATTCTTTGTTGGATCATCATGCAAGCAAGGTGGTGGCATTGGTATTGTTATTGTTTCACCTTGGGGGGCAAGTTTTGAGTTTGCTTTTCCAACTAAACCAATGACTACCAACAATCAAGCAGAATATGAAACTATTCTTAAAGGACTTCAACTTCTTTAGGAAGTAAAGGTCGAGTCAATTGAAGTATTTGGAGATTCATAGTTAATTATTAATTAGTTGATCGGCCTATATGAATGTAAAGATGATATTATGAGGGGTACTATGATGAATGCCAGAGGTTACTCAAGGAGTTTCCTCATATTTCTCTCTGGCATATTCTGAGAGCACAGAATCAAGAGGCTAATCGATTAGCTTAAAGTGTGTCAGGTTATCGAGTGTTTTAAGAGATCTTAAGTAGTGAAACTGTGACTAATGATTGGAGAGTTGAAATAGCTGATTACCTTAAGAATCCGTGATAGAAAGTTACTAGGAAGCTAAGGTATAAATCAGCTAAGTATATTTTGCTAGATGATTAGCTATATTACAAGACAGTCGGTGGGGTGTTGCTTAAATGCTTAAATCAAGAAGAAGCTAAAGTGTTGATGGGTGAAGTACATGAAGGGATATGTGGATCTCATCAATCGACTTATAAGATGAAATGGATCATTCGTAGGACTAGATATTTTTGGTCAATAATACTAGAAAATTGTTTTGAATATTATAAGGGATGTTAGGATTGTCAACGTTTTGGTAATATTCAGAAATCGCTGGCATTGGTTATGAATCCAATAATCAAACCATGTCCGTTTTGAGGTTGGGGAATTGATTTAATTGTCTAGATTTTTCCACCTTCAAGTAAAGGACATAAGTTTATATTGGTAGAAATAGATTACTTCACTAAGTGGGTTGAGGCAATTCCTTTGAAGACGGTAACCTCAAAGAACATGGTTGATTTTGTCAAGGAGCATATTGTGTATCATTTTGGGATTCCTCAAACCATCACTACTGATTAGGGGATAATGTTCACATCAGAAGAGTTTAGAGATTTTGCTATCAGTATAGGAATTAAGTTATTAAATTCTTCTCCTTACTATGCTTAGGCTAATGGCTAGGCAGAGGCATCCAATTAAATTATGATTAAGCTAATCAAGAAAAAGATTGAAGAATAGCTAAGGAAGTGGTATTCAATGCTTAATGAGGCATTATGGGCATATAGTGTCATAGAACCAACCAATTTATAAGAGCACAAGTACAATGGTAGCCCACAAGCGGTCGCACTGTCATACTTGAGCCCATATAAACCCGGTAGTCCATCGAGTACCACGACAGGTCTCGATTAACAATCCACATACAACCAAGATTATGCATGATTCAACATACATGTCACATGTTACATAAAGTTCATAGATACATTTCATTCATTAAAGTACGAAATAAGGTTATTACAAACCAAGTTTGGTATATAGTAGCAGAAGCAAATTAAAGTTCAAAACTAGTATTTGCCAACATAGTTCAAATACGGTGCCAACTCATGATCACAATCCACAAAAGCATATAAGAAGGATTATTAAAGATGCCTGCCTAGGGCTCACTACTCATCCATGGTAGGACAGAAGCAGTTCTTGCAATAGTCGTGATAAATAGTACAATATGCAACAATGGAAATAAAACCCTGAGTACGAGAAGGTACTCAGCTAGACTTACCAGCTGCGATAGGGGCCCGACACCGGCCAGCGGCAGCCACATGGTGACCAAGCTCTGCCAACGGTCGGCCATGATGGCGTGACACCATGGCCATCAGAGCACCATTTGCATGACTGACAGCGCCAAATAAACCCTCCCAATCTCCTAAACCAAAGCGAGTTAGCAAAAGCTTATTTAATAAAAGTTCTAGAGCTACATTGTGGTAGAACCTCCTAAGTTATAGGGCCCACATGCACTTGTCACTGTCCGATGACTTTTGACATCTATGCATATGTTTCCATGAACTTAAAAAGACTGTCGGGTGTCCTCGGGGAACCCTGAATCATCCACGATTTCCGAGCAGGATCACGTTACAGAGTCATTGCAGTATTACAACATTTATTCAAATATCAAAACCAGAGTAAAAACAGCGGAAGTCTTACGATAATATAGTTTACAAACCAGTTGTTTCAAACCTTACAAACTAAGTTTGATAATTATTACAAACCATAGTAGTAGTGGAGTGGCATAATTAATATAGACATATCACACAAAATAAACATCCTGCCCAAGGATCACACATTTACTTCTCATCGTCAGAACGAACGATAGTCATGCAGCACGATCCAAAACAGATCTGTTCATGAGGCTCACCTGCAACAAGGGGTCAACGAACCCTGAGTATGAAAGTACTCAACAAGACTTATCCGAAATATTAACTAATAAACTCAGTAATGCAGGCTCAGGGATTCAAGGTATAGCTTTAACAATGATCAAAGTTCTTTTGCGTAAAAGCTCTTTTAACAACATTCTTTATATAGAAAACTTCTCAAGAATTATATACAAAGCTGACGCGATCCGTACTGAGATCATGAGACTTCATATCCAACACCTTCACAAGCCTTATTCAAGTTCCGGTTATTAATTCTACGACGATGAACAGTGAGTTGAGTCTCCTTAACCGAGGAGCAACGACGATTCGAACCGATTAAGCCTAGCTGGGGATTCCAGACCACACGACATATGCAGGTCCCCGACCTACATATACCAACCTACCCTCGGATCCCCTAAAACAAGAACGGGTCCATGCCACCCAAGAACACAGTACTCCACCATTCCAGCCCATGGCCACGTGGGTACACGCTATTCCTGCCATCTCTCCACTCCCAGTGCGCGAGTAGCCATTCTCGTAATAGAATTGCCAAGTTCAGGCTTACCGGAGTATGTGGTTAGTACTACAAATTCTCACCTCATACAATTCAACAACGGATGTGCCTTAATCGACACAGGCGGAAATAACCCGCTCACAAGACCTCCATGTCTTGTGGCTCACACACACCGAGTCCGCCTGGTCTAGATTTATTACTCCATATTCCCATATCACATGCTAACATAATTAACCAATGTTCCATTTAAAACTTGCAGGTGGTAGGTAGTCACCCGACTTTCATCATTCTACGCATAGCTAAGCAAAACTAGGCATATACGAGTTTAAAAACTGGTAATATGGTAAACATGGAATAACAAGGGTGGTAATGCACCAATTAGGCTTTTACTTAACTCCTAATCACTTAATGCAGTAATAAAAAGCAAAAGCGAAATTAATTTGTAAAACACAAGGTAGGGTTGTATGCATCCGGGGCTTGCCTTCGTTGACGGAAAAGTCCGTTTCCTGTGACGTTACACAAGTACACGATCTGACCTCAACAGATGGATTAACCTCTTCAATAGCTTGATTAACTACCACGTTTTCACCTTCATTCACTACACGTAATAACAATGCCATGTTCAACATGATGCGGAATACTAAATATGATGCTCGATGATGGATGCAAAATTAACAATTTGAATACAACTTTCCTTCGCGGTACAGTTGCAAGTCAAACAACTAAATATTTTTCATAACACATACATCAATTGCCAAGGATCATTATCAACTAATGACCTGAGGTCATCACTCAATCCAAAATTACAAACAAAACCTAAATCACTAAAGGTTACTATTTGCTTTTATGAATTAATTATTTAATTCAAAATTATGAAATAAATCAACTTATTCTAATTGAGCTCAAAATTTTAGTACATGTTCATTACATGATAAGTAAGTGGCAAAACAAATTTCATAATTTTTGGACAATTAAATAAGCCTAGAAAAATCATGGAAATCCATTTATTAATAAATTGAGCAATTTTTACCACATTCAAAAAGTACTGAAAAATATTATTTCATATTTTTATTAAATACTATACATCACAGAGAAGTCACTCAAAAATTTTCATAATTTTTGGAGCTCTAAATAAATCTACACAAAAATAACAAAAACAGACACTATTCATTCAAATCTAAAAATAGAAAAATCCATTTGAACGCTGAGTCACTGACACCCGGGTCCCACATGTCATCTTCAACCTCTGACGTTGACCATGGAAGCGACGGCTCTGACCAGCGAATTCTCGCCGCCGATGAGACTAACGGTGATGGTGAAAGCACTACCACATTCCCTACACCACAACGCTCCGATTGGTGGCACAAACGAGCCTCGACACTAACTGGACCAAGCACCACGGCGGCCATGGCGGACACGACAGCACAGCCATGCTACGCCGGCGACACCAGTGTGGTAGTGATTAAACAAAGGACACAGGAAGCATCAGGAGCTCACCCCGAACACGTTGGAGCCAAAGACCGAGCCGGAGGAGCAACAGCAAGGGGGTTCGACGATCAGCGCGGGCACGGCGGAGCCAAACGTCATCGGCGATGGTGTACCGGTGACTGTAGTGGTCAAAATGAACAACCAACTATGGAGTAAGCACCACAGTATCGAGACAAAGCCATAGGTATATAGAGCAAGGATAGCAGCTCACCGGAGGGCGCTGACCACGGAGATGCGCTTGCGACGAGAAGGTCGCCGGCCGCGAAGAAGAAAGACATGGACAACGAGTTTCTGGTGGAGATAAACTGAATTGGTGGGGCGGTTGGACGCGTAAGGTTAAGGCAAAGCTGGGACTAGCTTATCAGCGACGGTGGAGCACGACAACGATGGTACGGGCTCGCCAGAGTGGAGCAGCGGCGATGGGAAAAACAGAGGGCGAAGGAAGAACAACGACGACGGCATCGGAGTTTTATAGGGCGGCCAAGGAAGCAAGGAGAAGCCACAACGACGCCTTTCCCACGCCAGCGTGAAGCCAAGGCCACCACACGTGCGCCTGGAAGCAAGCCGAAGCTCGCCGGCGGTGTAGCGCAAGCGGTGAACACTGTTCACAGTAATTACAAGTTTGTCATTCACCAAAATTCACAAATTACTCTCAAATTTTCATAACAACTCAAAAATCTCCAAAAACAAAAGTTGTTCAAAATCAAAAGTTCTACAACTTTGCTTCTATAACCATCTCCTAATTCGGTCTATATTTTGAAATGAACTTTTGAATTTGAATAGGGAAATTTAACGAATTACGCCTTTTTGAATTCCTCAAAATTTTTCTAAACAACTTGAAAAACTCCAAAAACAAACTTTGTATAACATGCCAAGCTCTACACTTTTGCTTTTGGGCTCAACCCCAAAATATGCTTAGATTTTGAAATGGATTTTTCAGGGTAGGATTTAAATGTCAAAAAGCGGGGTTTTCTCGAAAAATTCAAAACCCAGACAAACTTTGAACTTGAGTCAAACAATACAATGCAACACATACCACATAAATATAAACTTATTTTAGTGTATGCATCTCAAAGTTTCACCAAATGCCAAATGCTTTGCAATGCATATGATGATATGTCAGATTTTAATATTTAAACACCCGAGGTGTTACAATCCTTCCCCCTAAAAGAAATCTCGCCCCGAGATTCAAAGCCATAGGGTAAGTAATGGAAAAGGAAATGTGTCGCGAGAACACATACAAACTCTGTTCATAAAACTGCCGAGGTTCCTTTACAAAACACAATTTGTACTATCGAACTCAACTTACATTACTCTATTCTATTTTGACGTTAGAAACTCTGGAAACTTTTCTATCAAGTAATCTTCTGATTCCCAAGTAGCTTCCTCTTCTGAATGTTGATTCCATTGTATTTTATAGAACTTGATTGTCCGTCTTCGAGTAACACGATCTTTGTGATCTAACACTCAGATAGGATATTCAGAATAAGTTAAATCCGGTTCTAGTTCTACTCCTTCAACTTCAACATTCTGTTCAGGCACTCGAAGACACTTTTTCAATTGAGAAACATGGAACACATCATGCATAGCTACAAGATGTTCAGGTAACTTCAAGCGATATGCCACTTTTCCATACCTCTCCAAAATTTGATATGGTCTAATGTATCGGGGTGCCAACTTTCCTTTAACACCAAAACGGGTAACTCCCTTCATTGGTGATACTTTCAAATATACAAAATCTCCTTTGGTAAATACCAATGGTCTCCGTCTTCTATCCACATAACTCTTTTGTCGAGATTGAGCTATCTTCAAATTACTCTATATTTGTCTAACCTTGTCTTCTGTTTCTTTCACAAGGTCAACTCCAAAGAATCTTCTTTCTCCAGGCTCAGACCAACTTAATGATGTCCTGCATCTACGACCATAGAGTGCTTCAAATGGAGCCATTCTAATGCTTTCCTGATAACTATTGTTGTATGAGAACTCGGCCAAAGGTAAGCACTCATCCCACTTATTGGAATAGTTAAGGACACAACACCTTAACATATCTTCAAGTACTTGATTGACTCTTTCAGTCTGTCCATCAGTCTGCGGATGATAAGCTATACTATACAGTAGTTTGGTACCTAACGAAGCATGCAAGTGTTTCCAAAAGCTAGAGACAAACTGTGTACCCCTATCTGACACAATAGTCTTGGGTATTCCATGGAGACTCATGATTCTTGCTAAGTACATTTTGGCATATTGGATCGTAGGATATATTGTCTTGACAGGAAGAAAATGTGCTGACTTAGTGAGTCGATCTACAATAACCCATACTGAGTCAAATCCCTTTGATGTCTTGGGTAGACCAACAATAAAATCCATACTTATATCCTCCCACTTCCAAGATGGAATAGGTAATGGTTGTAATTCACCAGCAGACCTCAAATGTATAGCTTTCACCTTTTGACAAGTATCACACTTTGCTATATATCTAGCAATCTCTATTTTCATTTTAGTCCACCAGAATCTTTGCTTCAAGTCATGGTACATCTTGTTACTTCCCGGATGGATTGATAACCTAGTAGCATGTGCCTCATCTAGAATTGACTGCCGCAACTCAGGAACTTTGGTACCACCAGGCGATCCTTGAACCACAACACATCTTCATTGTCAATACTAAAGCATTCCGCTTTTCCATTCTTGACTCTTTCCTTGATATGGGCTATATCCTTGTTTTCCTTCTGAGCAGCAATAACTTGATCTCGAATAGTGGCTTCAACAATTATGTTGGTCAAACTTCCTTGTTGAATTACTTCTACATTCAACTTTTCCATTTCTTGACATAAATTCAAACCCATTGTTCTCACTGTTAGACAATTGCAATAACTTTTGCGACTAAGGGCATCTGCAACCACATTTGCTTTACCGGGGTGATAATGTACTTCCAAATCATAATCCTTAATCAGTTCTAACCATCTTCTTTATCGCATGTTCAACTCTGACTGAGTAAAGATATACTTTAAGCTTTTGTGGTCTGTATACATATGGCACGTATTACCAAGCAGGTAATGCCGCCAAATCTTCAGAGCATGAACCATAGCTGCTAACTCCAAGTCATGAGTCGGATAATGTTCTTCATGTTGCTTAAGTTGCCTAGATGCATAGGCAATGACTCGGCCTTCTTGCATCAACACACATCCAATACCAATACCTGAAGCATCACAATAAACATCAAATGGCTTCTCGATGTCAGGTTGGGCTAACACTGGTGCGGTGGTTAACAGTCTCTTCAAAGTCTGGAAAGCCTTCTCACAATTTGATGACCAGACAAACTTAACTTGGTTCTTCAACAATTCAGTTATGGACTTTGATATCTTTGAGAAATCTGGAATAAATCGATGGTAATATCCCGCCAAACCCAGAAAACTCTGAACTTGATGAACTGTGGTTGGCGGTTTCCAATCAAGCACATCTTTCACTTTGCTGGGATCAACTGCAACTCCTTCGGCTGACAAGACATGTCCAAGAAATTGCACTTCCTTAAGCCAAAAATCACACTTGTTGAACTTGGCATATAGTTGATGTTCTCTCAAGCGGGTTAGAACAATTCTAAGATGTTCCGCATGTTCTTTCTTATTCTTGGAATATACTAGGATGTCATCAATAAATACCACTACAAACTTGTCTAGCTCCGGCATGAATACTGAGTTCATTAGATACATGAAATGAGCTGGAGCATTTGTTAAACCAAAAGACATTACCATATATTCATATAATCCATATCTTGTGGTAAATGCCGTTTTGGGAATATCCTCAGGCTTTATCTTGATTTGGTGATATCCTGATCTCAAATCTATCTTGGAGAAAACTTTGGCTTCGGCCAATTGATCAAAAAGTAGATCTATCCGAGGTAATGGATACTTATTCTTGATGGTCACTTCATTCAATGGACGATAGTCAACACATAACCTCAGGGTCTCATCTTTCTTTTTCACAAAAATTGCCGGACATCCCCAAGGTGAAGAACTAGGTTGGATAAACCCTTTCTCAATCAATTCTTGTAACTGAGTTTTCAACTCGGCTAATTCCTTAGGTGGCATCCTATAAGCTCTCCGAGAAATCGGAGCTATTCTAGGTTGTAACTCTATATTGAACTGTACATCCCTATCAGGTGGTAGACCGGGTAAATCTTCAGGAAACACATCCAGAAATTCACACACTACCGGAATATCTCTAATCTCTTTGACAGCAGTTGCACAAATCTTGCCCACTAATCTTCTTAGGGTTGGAAGTTGGATAAGAAGTTGAGAATTACTATCAGGCAAACTCACTCTTAAGGTCCTATTCAAAGCATCTATAACAGCCTTATACTGATACATCTAATTCATTCCCAAAATTACATCTATATCCTGATCCTTAAGGATAATCATGGTAGTGGGAAAAATATGCCCACCCAGGTTTACGGGTACCTGGTATACCATTTCCTTAGTACATAGACGTCCCCCGGGCGACTGTATAAAGAAACTTTCCTTTGTTGCCCCAATTGAAATTTCATGCTTCACGACAAATGTTCTATTGATGAATGAATGCGATGCGCCAGAATCAAAAAGTATAACTGTAGGGTGATTGGCAACAGGAAACATACCCATCATCACTGGCTCCCCTTCTGGAATTTCTCCAGCTTGAATATAGAACACCCATCCTGTCTTCCTCTCATCTTTGCCCTTCTGAGCATTCTGATTGGGGTTCTTATTTGGTGCTTGACCCTATTGTTGATTAGCAGGGGCCTTCTAATAATTTTGATTAGCCTGCCTAGGATATGGACATTCCCTAGAGAAATGACCAGTCCTTCCACAATTGTAGCATGGATAGTTGTGACCCTAGGATGTTGGAGCATTGCCACCAGGAGCATTGGTTGATTGTGAGTTCGGATAGGTTATAGCAGGACGGACATTTGACTATTGCCCGGCTTGGAACTGCGGCGGACGATAAGGAGGACGATTATGATGTATTGGATGATAAATCACCCTCTACCTCTTCTGATTTCCCCCAGAAGATCCAAACGGCACACTCTTTTTCTTTTTGAGCTCCTTATGCTGCCGATACTTTGATTCTGAAGCAATTGCAATATTTACTGCCTCATGGTAAGTGACATTGGTGCAAGTGGTCATCATAGTCTGCAACTTGGTATTCAGGCCTCTCATAAACCACCTCTTCTTCTTGGCATCAGTATTGACATGTTCGGATGCATATTGGGATAGATGATTAAATCTTCCCACAAACTGCGTCATGGTTTGATCTCCTTGTTTCAAAGCAAGGAATTCATCTAGCTTCATAGCCATCACTCCTTCAGGGATATAATGGGCTCTAAAGGCAGTACGGAACTTAGCCCAAGTTATTGGAATGCCAGCAGGTTGCATAGCCACTAAGTTTGCCCACCAAGCACTTGTTGCTCCTCTAAGTTGTTGAGTGGCAAATGTAGGTTTCTGATACTCCGTGCATGGGATAAGGTCAAATTTCTGCTCCGTGGTTCGAAGCTAGTCATCAGCCTCTAATGGTTCATCTGCCTTGGTGAACACCGGGGGTCTTGTGTCTGTGAAATCAACATATGTAGCCTCCTGTCGATTATGGTGGCGTCCACGGTTTCCATACATCTGATTCTGATTACTCTGAGCCATCTCATGAAGCAAACGAGAATTTTCAGCCATCACATTGACAAGTGCAGTTATAGCATCAGCTAAATTGGTTGGAACTGGTGGCGGATCTAGAATACCGTCCTCATCTTGTGAAGTTCCTGGAATAAACGAACCCCGCGTACGACGCATCTGCTCATAACAAACCAAACTTTATTCATATGTCTTTATTGAATTGTACCAAAGCTTACTCTAGACACATTACATAGAGTTTACTAATGTACAAACAAACCCACGAGTACGAGAACAAAACTACATAACTTAGCTAGAGCTACTATTATACAACTCTACTCTTTTCCTCAATTTCTTCAAACTTCAGGCTCGGTATCCATTCCGGAATTATTACCGCCTTCATCATCACTTTCATCGATCATTACTAATTCTTTAGGATCTTTTTCTTCTTCCTCTCCTGATTCATCATCATCAGCAAGGATGACACCGGGGTCTATGGCATTAGCTTGAGGCTCATGATTCGGATTCAGTAGATTGCTAAGCCTATGAACCTCCTCATGTAGATATGTATTATGTTCTTCTAAATCTTCTACATAGAATTCTAGCTCATGAGTTCTAGCTCTAGCTACATTTTCCCTATGCCAAGCTTCATTTCTTCCTTCCACCGTACGAACTAGCATACTTTCGCAGTTCCTATGCACGATGGTGAGCTGCCTCAATTGACCCTATAATTCTCCTATTTGTATAACATCCAAAGCCCTATCTCTAGTAGATTGTGCTAACTCCATAGAAACCCTCAGTATCTCTGCCTGGGGATCAGGCCTAGTACTGCTACTGCTAGCACCATCATTTCTAGGGGCAAGTTGGTGACAAGGAACTCCTTTGGATCCGGTGGACTTACGGGGCATCATCTTGGCACGAGCCATACTGTATGAAACCAATTGAATACAAGTAAGACCATTTGATCAAAATCCAAAAAGTAGCTAAGATGGGTTACATTCCTCAAACCAGACTCACTACTTAACTCCAGACTACGAGGTGAAGGAAGTAACGAGTGAATTATTCCTGATGCATGAATCGTTCTTACGAACAAAAACATCAAAGTTAATAATGTACATAAAAAAAACATTTATTTTTATATAGGGCATAGTAAGATTACTACTCCACCACACAAAACCTTTTTAATCAAATATGGAATGGTGAGAAAGAAATAAGATAAGTCAGAAGCAATTTGGACCAAATTATCAAGTTAAATTTAGTCATCCCAATCATTTTGAAGTTTTTGCAAAACAATACAACAAAAACCATGTAACGATTGCTCTGATACCATTCTATGGCAGAACCTCCTAAGTTATAGGGCCCACATGCACCTGTCACTGTCCGACGACTTTTGACATCTATGCATATGTTTCCATGAACTTAAAAAGACTGTCGGGTGTCCTCGGGGAACCTCGAATCATCCACAATTTCTGAGCAGGATCACGTTACAGAGTCATTGCAGTATTACAACATTTATTCAAATATCAAAACCAGAGTAAAAACAGCGGAAGTCTTACGATAATATAGTTTACAAACCAGTTGTTTCAAACCATACAAACTAAGTTCGATAATTATTACAAACCATAGTAGTAGTGGAGTGGCATAATTAATATAGACATATCACACAAAATAAACATCCTACCCAAGGATCACACATTTCTCATCGTCAGAACGAACGATAGTCATGCAGCACGATCCAAAACAGATCTGCTCATGAGGCTCACCTGCAACAAGGGGTCAACAAACCCTGAGTACGAAAGTACTCAACAAGACTTATCTGAAATATTAACTGATAAACTCAGTAATGCAGGCTCAGGGATTCAAGGTATAGCTTTAACAATGATCAAAGTTCTTTTGCGTAAAAGCTCTTTTAACAACATTCTTTATATAGAAAACTTCTCAAGAATTATATACAAAGCCGATGCGATCCATACTGAGATCATGAGACTTCATATCCAACACCTTCACAAGCCTTATTCAAGTTCCGGTTATTAATTCTACGATGATGAACAGTGAGTTGAGTCTCCTTAACCGAGGAGCAACGACGATTTGAACCGATTAAGCCCAGCTAGGGATTCCAGACCACATGACATATGTAGGTCCCCGACCTACATATACCAACCTACCCTCGGATCCCCTAAAACAAGAACGGGTCCGCGCCACCCGAGAACACAGTACTCCACCATTCCAGCCCATGGCCACGTGGGTACACGCTATTCCCGCCATCTCTCCACTCCTAGTGCGCGAGTAGCCATTCTCGTAATAGAATTGCCAAGTTCAGGCTTACCGGAGTATGTGGTTAGTACTACAAATTCTCACCTCATACAATTCAACAACGGACGTGCCTTAATCGACACAGGCGGAAATAACCCGCTCACAAGACCTCCATGACTTATGGCTCACACACACCGAGTCCGCTTGGTCTAGATTTATTACTCCACATTCCCATATCACATGCTAACATAATTAACCAATGTTCCATTTAAAACTTGCAGGTGGCAGGTAGTCACCCGACTTTCATTGTTCTACGCATAGCTAAGCAAAACTAGGCATATACGAGTTTAAAAACTGGTAATATGGTAAACATGGAATAACAAGGGTGGTAATGCACCAATTAGGCTTTTACTTAACTCCTAATCACTTAATGCAGTAACAGAAAGCAAAAGCGAAATTAATTTGTAAAACACAAGGTAGGGTTGTATGCATTCGGGGCTTGCCTTAGTTGATGGAAAAGTCCGCTTCCTGCGATGTTACACAAGTACACGATCCGACCTCAATAGACGGATTAACCTCTTCAACAGCTTGATTAACTACCATGTTTTCACCTTCGTTCACTACACGTAATAACAATGCCATGTTCAACATGATGCGGAATACTAAATATGATGCTCGATGATGGATGCAAAATTAACAATTTGAATATAACTTTCCTTCGCGGTACAGTTGCAAGTCAAACAACTAAATATTTTTCATAACACATACATCAATTGCCAAGGATCATTATCAACTAATGACCCGAGGTCATCACTCAATCCAAAATTACAAACAAAACCTAAATCACTAAAGGTTACTATTTGCTTTTATGAATTAATTATTTAATT
This sequence comes from Miscanthus floridulus, assembly GCF_019320115.1. Classification (NCBI taxonomy): domain Eukaryota; kingdom Viridiplantae; phylum Streptophyta; class Magnoliopsida; order Poales; family Poaceae; genus Miscanthus; species Miscanthus floridulus. The sequence goes on along the minus strand of NC_089584.1, from coordinate 35,026,127 downwards.
CAAAATTATGAAATAAATCAACTTATTCTAATTGAGCTCAAAATTTTAGTACATGTTCATTACATGATAAGTAAGTGGCAAAACAAATTTCATAATTTTTGGACAATTAAATAAGCCTAGAAAAATCATGGAAATCCATTTATTAATAAATTGAGCAATTTTTACCACATTCAAAAAGTACTGAAAAATATTATTTCATATTTTTATTAAATACTATACATCACAGAGAAGTCACTCAAACATTTTCATAATTTTTGGAGCTCTAAATAAATCTACACAAAAATAACAAAAACAGACACTATTCATTCAAATCTGAAAATAGAAAAATCCATTTGAACGCTGAGTCACTGACACCCGGGTCCCACATGTCATCTTCAACCTCTGAAGTTGATCATGGCAGCAACGGCTCTGACCGGCGAATTCTCGCCGCCGGTGAGACTAACGGTGATGGTGAAAGCACTACCACGTTCCCTACACCACTACGCTCCGATTGGTGGCACAAACGAGCCTCGACACTAACTAGACCAAGCACCACGGCGGCCATGGCGGACACGACGGCACGGCCATGCTACGCCAGCGACACCAGTGCGGTAGTGATTAAACAAAGGACACAGGAAGCATCAGGAGCTCACCCCGAACGCGTTGGAGCCAAAGACCGAGCCGGAGGAGCAACAGCAAGGGGGTTCGACAATCAGCGCGGGCACGGCGGAGCAAAACGTCGTCGGCGATGGTGTACCGGCAACTGCAGTGGTCAAAATGAACAACCAACTATGGAGTAAGCACCACAGTATCGAGACGAAGCCATAGGTACATAGAGCAAGGATAGCAGCTCACCGGAGGGCGCTGACCACGGAGATGCGCTTGCGACGGGAAGGTCGCCGGCCGCGAAGAAGAAAGACGTGGACAGCGAGTTTCTGGTGGAGATAAACTAAATTGGTGGGGCGGTTGGACGCGTAAGGTTAAGGCGAAGCTAGGACTAGCTTATCAGGGACGGTGGAGCACGACAACGACGGTACGGGCTCGCCGGAGTGGAGCAGCGGCGACGGGAAAAACAGAGGGCGAAGGAAGAACAACGACGACGGCGTCGGAGCTTTATAGGGCGGCCAAGGAAGCAAGGAGAAGCCACGACGATGCCTTTCCCATGCCAGCATGAAGCCAAGGCCACCACGCGCACGCCTGGAAGCAAGCCGAAGCTCGCCGGCGGTGTAGCACAAGCGGTGAACACTGTTCACAGTAATTACAAGTTTGCTATTCGCCAAAATTCACAAATTACTCTCAAATTTTCATAACAACTCAAAAATCTCCAAAAACAAAAGTTGTTCAAAATCAAAAGTTCTACAACTTTGCTTCTATAACCATCTCCTAATTCGGTCTAGATTTTGAAATGAACTTTTGAATTTGAATAGGGAAATTTAACGAATTACGCCTTTTTGAATTACTCAAAATTTTTCTAAACAACTTGAAAAACTCCAAAAACAAACTTTGTATAACATGCCAAGCTCTACACTTTTGCTTTTGGGCTCAACCCCAAAATATGCTTAGATTTTGAAATGGATTTTTCAAGGTAGGATTTAAATGTCAAAAAGCGGGGTTTTCTCGAAAAATTCAAAACCCAGACAAACTTTGAACTTGAGTCAAACAATACAATGCAACACATACCACATAAATATAAACTTATTTTATTATATGCATCTCAAAGTTTCACCAAATGCCAAATGCTTTGCAATGCATATGATGACATGTCAGATTTTAATATTTAAACACCCGAGGTGTTACATACATACCAGCTCCAACTTTGCTTGAGTGATATAGGTCTAACTAGAGCTGGTTTGCAAATTGCAATGCATCAAAGTACAGCACATGAAACTGTAAAACCCATTTTGACGAAAATTTTCGAAGTTTGAAAAATAGCACTGCATTGCTTTTTGTGATCCAATTTCAAGCATGTTAGGAGCTAAACTAGCCTATGACCCAAAAATAAAAGTTGTTACACTACTTGAGTTCTACAACTTTGTTTTAGGGTGCACAGCCATGTAAAGTTTCTAAAGTGATGTTCAACTCCAGTCAAACATACAACTTGAAAACGATGATTTACACTATAGCTATGACTTAGAGACCATACTAGCCTTAGTCATGAATACCAAAGTTGTTCCTAGTGACATTCTAAACATGTTTAAGGTACTCCTAAGGTTCCACAATTATTTTATACATTGGTTACATATAAACCCTAGCATATGTAAGGCAATTTAGTGACCACACATGCAATATAAGCAAACATAGAGATAATATTTGAGATACTCATGCTCATGAATAATCAATGATGCTTGTGCTCATGCAATGCCAAAGCTTAATGCAAGCTTAACACCTAGGGTGTTACAGCCCCTCCCCTTATAGAAATCTCACCTACCATTCTTTGAAAAAGGCGAGATAAAGCTCGTGTAAATAATCATCTCGTTCCCACGTGGCATCTTGTTCACTGTGGTTATTCCACATCATTTTGTAGAACTTAATGACCTTGCTCCGTGTTACTCTTTCCATCTCTTCTAACACTTGGATTGGTTTCTCTTCATACGTCAAATCTGATTGGAGCTCAATGTTGGTGGGTGCAATGGCTTCCTTAGGTATGCGAAGACATCTCTTCAACTAAGAAACATCAAAGACATCGAATATAACACTCATCTCTGGGGGAAGTTGTAACTTGTAAGCAACATTTCCTTTTTGTTCAGTAATCTTGTATGGCCCTACATATCTAGGCGCAAGCTTGCTTTTTAGTCCAAATCTCTATACTCCTTTCATGGGTGACACTGTTAAGTATACATAGTCTCCCACTTCAAAAGTCAGTGGTCTTCTTTTATTAGCATAACTCTTTTGTCTTGACTGAGCTGCTTTCATATGCGATTGATTAATGCACACCTACTCTTCAGCTTTAGTGACAAAGTCAATGCCAAAGTATCTTCTTTCGCTAGGCTCAATCCAATTCAACAGAGTTCTACATTTCTGACCGTACAAGGCTTCAAAAGGAGCCATCTTGATGCTTGCTTGATAACTGTTGTTATAGGAGAACTCAGCTAAAGGTAGCCATTTCTCACATGAACCCTTGGAAGATATAACACAGGCTCTCAACATATCTTCTAGGATCTAGTTTACTTGCTCAGTCCGTCTAGAAGTTTGTGGATGGTATGTTGAACTTCTAATTAGTTTAGTCCCCAAAGTCTGGTGCAAGTGTTCCTAGAAACAAGCTATAAACTACGATCCTCGATTTGAGATTATAATCATGGGTACTCCATGTAGTCTCATGATCTGAGAAACATATAGCTCAGCATACTTCCCCACGTGATATGTTGTGTTAACTAGTATAAAATGTGCTGACTTGGTGAGGCGATCGACAATGACCCATATTGAATCATGACCTTGCTATGTCATCGAAAGGCCTGTAACAAAGTCCATACTTATTTCTTCTCATTTCTAGCCTAGAATAGGCAAGAGCTAAAGTAATTCAGCAAATTTCAAATGAACGGCCTTTACTCTACTAGAATTATCACACCTAGTGACATAGGCGGCGATCTCTTTCTTCATCTTGGTCCACCAAAAATAGGTTTTTAAATCTTGATACATTTTGCTACTACCCAAATGGATAGACAACTTGGATGAATGAGCTTCATCTAAAATTTAATTTCTAAGCTCGCGGTCTTTTGGTACAACAAGTCGGTCCTCAAACCATAGCACATCTCTTTCATTTAATCTGAAATGCTTGGTTTCTTGTTCTTTCATCTTTCTCCTGATATGAAATATACCTACATCTGTCTTTTATAGTTCTATGATTTTGCTCTCAAGTGAACAACTGACAGTGATATTGTGCAGCACAACAGGATGTTACAAATTAAATCCATCTTCCAACAATGCTTCCAAAGTGTTGCAATGAGATTTCTGACTAAGTGCATCTACTACAGCATTGGCTTTTCCTAGATGGTAGTGCACTTCCAAATTGTAGTCCTTGATCAGCTCCAACCATCTTTGCTGTCTCATGTTCATCTCAGGTTGAGTGAAGATATATTTGAAACTTTTGTGGTCAGTATATATGTGACATACGCTTCCCAACAAGTAATGTCTCCATATCTTTAACGCATGAACAACTGCTATAAGCTCTAAATCATGTGTAGGGTAATTGACTTCAAGCTTTCTCAACTATCAAGAAGCATAGGCAATAACTCTTCCTTCTTGCATAAGAACACACCCCAAACCTATACCAGATGCATCACAGAACACATCGAAAATCTTTTCAATGTTGGGTTGTGCTAAAATAGGAGCTGTAGTTAACAGGGTCCTTAGGGTGTGAAAAGTTGCTTCACACTCTGGTGTCCAACTGAACTTTTCATCTTTCTAAAGTAGTCTAGTCATGGGTTTAGCTATCTTGGAGAAATCTAGAATGAAATGACGATAGTAACCTGCTAACCCTAGAAAACTCCAAACTTCATGAACTAAAGTTGGGGCTTTCCAATCCATGACCTCTTGTACTTTAGATGGGTCTAAAGAAATTCCATCTCTAGATAATATGTGACCCAAGAAAGGTACTTTGCTCAACCAAAATTAACACTTGCTAAACTTGGCATATAACTTATGTTCCCTTAATCTGGACAATAATTCTCAGATGCTCTGCATGGTCTGCTTCATTCTCTAAATAAATCAAGATATCCTTGATAAACACAACCATGAACTTGTCGAGCTCAGGCATGAATACCGAATTTATCAAGTACATGAAGTAGGCAGGAGCATTTGTCAGTCCAAAAGACATGACCAAATACTCATACACGTCATACCTAGTGGAGAAAGTTGTTTTAGATATGTCCTCTGGTCTGATCTTTATCTGATGATAGCCTGACCTCAAGTCAATCTTGGAGAATACCTTTGCTTTTGCCAACTGATCAAACAAGATATCAATACGAGGCAAATGATACTTGTTTTTAATGGTCACAACATTAAGTGGCCTATAATCCACACATATTCTCAAAGACTTGTCCTTCTTCTTTACAAACAAAGCTAGACATCCCCATGGAGATGAACTAGGTTGAATGAGACCTTTGTCCAATAGTTCTTGTAACTAAATTTTAAGTTCAGCTAACTCATCCGGTGGCATCCTATAGGGTCTTCTTGAGATAGGTGCCATACTAGGCATTAAAGTTATCTAAAATTCCACATCCCTATCAGGCAGTAAACCTAGTAACTCATCTATAAATACATCAGGAAACTCACAAACCACTAGAATATCACAAAGGGTAGTGGCTTGGATAGCGCAACACAAGTTTTGGAGATCAAAACTTTAGGGAAGTGGTACTAGAAAACATGACCTCCCTTTGGTTCACTGAACATAATGGTCCAAGTGCTAGTGTCAATGAGAACACCATGATCACTCATCCATCTCATGCCTAAGATCACATCTATGGCTCATCTAGGCAATATTATCAGATCCATCATATACTCTCTCTCTTGTATAGAGATGAGCACACCTCTGACTATCTTATTTGTAGAGATAGTAGCCCCAGCCGAACTTATACTATAACCACCCTTGTTTACATCAATTACTTTCTAATCATACTTAGATGCAAATGCTTGGCTCATAAATGAATGAGAAGCTCCAGAATCAAACAAAACAATGGTGGGATGTTTGCTAACATGAAACATACCAACAGTGACAACCTCTCCCATAGGAACTTCTTCAACAGTGGTGTAATGCACATATCCAGGACACGCTTTAGGATTTTCCTGTCTCTGACTACTCTGGTTTTTTATTGTTCTTCTTAGGATGGGGGCATTCCTTAGCTCAATGACCCATTTGATTACAGTTGAAGCATGGTTGATTGCTCCTAGGTCCTATTGAGCTTCCATGCCCTCCATTCCCATTGGGTAAGGCAATGGTGAATGCCTTATGAAACACCTTCTAAGGTTGGTTGGCCTAGGATTTTGGTGGAGGAGACCTAAACTTGGGCGTTGGTGGTCAAAACTATGGCCTAGCTACCACTGGAGCTTTGGACTAAGAAGACCCTAAGGCACCTACCTCAGTTGCCCTTTTGCGGCCCTTTGCTGCCCCATGCAGATTGTTCTAGTTCTCCTGAGTTAAGGCATCACTAATGAACTCATTGTAGTGGTGCACGTTGAGTTGGCCATAGTTTTCATCAGCTTAGTGCTAAGACCTCTCTTGAAGCTTTCAATCTTCTTTTCTTCTGTATCGACAAAACCTGGGGCACAATAGGACAAATTGTTCAAAGCATGTATATACTCAGTAAGGGTCTTGGTCCCTTATGTGAGTTGCATGAACTCAGCTGCCTTCATGCGCATTAGCCTTAGGGGAATGTGATGTCCCCTAAAGGCTAACTTGAATTGCTCCCATGTGGCCAGTGTGCTGGTAGGTAAAGAGAATAGGAAATGGGTCCACCATATCCTGACCAGTCCTTGTAGCTGATGGGAGGCATATTCTGCCTTCTGATGTTCTATGACCCTCAATAGATAGAACTTTTGCTCAATGGTGTTGAGCCATTCATCTACCTAGAGCGGTTCTTTGGCCACCTTGAAGATAGGAGGCTTGGTGTCTAGGAAATCCTTGAAAGAGCTATACTAATTTGGCTCACGTCCCTATTGTTGCTGACAGGCGTGAGCCATGTTCTGTGCAATGAGGCACAGGGTTTCCTCCATAGTTCTCTGACTACCCAAGAATTGTGCAAAGAATTCATTCACAGACGGTGGTGGCGGTGGTGGTAAGTCACCGTTGTTTCCCTCTTGGTTGTTGCCTGCTCTAGCACGAGTGTGAGTCATCTGCAAAGTTGCAACAATAAGTGATTATTGGATGATGTCAAGAGATTGCAGATGAATTGTATAATCATGCCAAACTAAAATTACTAGAGAGAATCTTAAATTCATATAATAAAATAGAGGCATAATAATTCATTCTCGCAACATGACATCACCAATTTGATCACTTATCAGGCTCGCAGCGCGTTAACATACAAGTCATAATCACCAGTAAAACAAAACTAGAATTTCATTAAAGTTCAACCCATCGTGAAACCACATGCAGAGTGCCAATAATACCCAGAAGTCAAATCACGAATACCAAACTTAAAACTACAAGTCCATTACATAAATTGCAGGGATACATCTAGCACTTCAACTAGTCACTAGGTGATTCTAATCTTCATTATGCTTGCTGTCAAGGTTGGATATAGGATCATCCTCATTCTCTAGCTCCACTTCTTCTTTGTCCTAGCCATCATCTTCAACTAACATCTCTGGATCTTCTTCTTCCTCATCAAGGATTGGGTGTAGTTGGTTGTTCAGAAAATGCACCTCATGCTGAAGATCAACCACTACATTCTAGGTCTGTGCAAGCTGCTGGTACAAGTCCCTCCCGACACGGTCCTACTGGATGCTCAAGGCGTGGGTCCTATCTTGTTCTACTTCTGCCATAGTTGCATGGTTGTTTGCTAGGTTCCACTGGCACATAGCTATGAATGCCTTGGCATGGGCAGCCTCCAGCTGCTCCCATAGTCCTGCTAACATTGCTTGATCATCCGCTCTTGCCTCTTGGGTGGCAGCTCTCTATTGATCAACTTGCTCCATTTGGGTGTGGAGATTTCCTAAAGCTACATATGCTTGATTAGTTTCCCATCGAGCCTCACTTGCTACCTTTTTGTGCTTGTGCACATGCTTCTTGAGCTTATGTTGTGTAGCTTCGGCTCTCATGAGCTTATCCATGCAAGTGGTATAGGACTCCTGCCAGAAGTCCCTGGTGTCCTAACGAGTGTAGAACATCTTCATTACTGCAAACATGGCACTCATAGCGGGACTAGAACTGTTTGCCCACTCATCCTGATCTTGGATTGACGTATTGTTGTTGTGCTATGCCCATACTATTGTGGATGGATCCACCCAAGGAAAAGTACCAGCGGCACTGCCAGTAAGCTCATCCCTGTGCTTCTGACAAAACTTAGTACCTCAAAGGCTACTACTTGGGCAGCCTCCCAAGGAGTTCTTCCTTTAGATTCCACCTTCCATTCCTGCTAGAAGGGTGCTTGGGTATGAGCTAGTGTGGCCAGCCATACTTCATACCATGGTTGTCCCTCCAGGTATACTTCATTCTAGTAATAGAGGGGCGGTTTGTAATACCCCGCATAGTGCAAGACTCTCCAAAGTAGGGTAGGAGTTCCAAACATAAATAGGAAACTCTCACTTCCAGTAGGTGCTACCATCTGTACCAACAACATGTGCAATTCTCATGAGACAAAGTCATAATGGATAAGAGTTACATAACCGAGTAAGAGATTTATAAGGGGAGGAACAATGCAAGTATGGAATAATAATTTATTAGGATGCATGCACATTTCGTACGTCCTTACAAACTTAGGAAAAATTATTTCTAATGACATACATAGTGGCAAACATATGTTCTCTCATATATAGCGTAGCTAGTTGGGCTACACGTTTCACTGTTAGTGTAACTGCACAAGAATTTCATTTCAGCCCAACCCCACAATTATATATGCAAAATGTAAATCTAAGCTCTAGGTTGTAATCTAAATACTTCCATATATATATATATATATATATATATATATATATATATATATATATATATATATATATATATATATATATATATATATACTTTTGTATCAAAGCTACCCAAAAGTAAATACATCCTCTATATACATATAAATATGCATACACAGTCGTATCAAGGCTAACCCACAATTAAATACCTCCGCATATATATGAGACATATATATACTTTAGTATCAAAGCTAACTCTCCCAACAGACCGCGCGCTCACAACTTGCGGTCATGCCACTGTAATGATGATTGGCATCTTACCTTGGACATAGAGGCATTTGATCCATACATTACCACTCAAGTGAATGGCATCCATACAATAGCATGTTGTATGGATGACGAAAATGAAAACCCCCAAGTTAGTACTTAAATAGCCACCTAAAGTCCTTAATTGGGCATAATGGAAGTGATCACCGGCACACTTTAGATTTCAACTCTAAGTTTTAAACACCTATTTATATAGCTATTAGTTGCTAGAAACTAGTTTTGAAAAACAAAAAACCATTGTTTTAAATACACATATGGTAATTAATGTTGAATCTTGCTCTGATGCCAGCTGTCGCAGAACCGACCAATTTATAAGAGCACAAGTATAATGGCAGCCTATAAGCAGTCGCACTGTCATACTTGAGCTCATATAAACCCGGTAGTCCATCGAGTACCATGACAGGTCTCAATTAATGATCCACATACAACCAAGATCATACATGATTCAACATACATGTCATATGTTATATAAAGTTCACAAATATAGTTCATTCATCAGAGTACGAAATAAGGTTATTACAAACCAAGTTCGGTAAATAGTAGCAGAAGCAAATTAAAGTTCAAAACTAGTATTTGCCAACATAGTTCAAATACGGTGCCAACTCATGATCACAATCCACAAAAGCATATAAGAAGGATTATTAAAGATGCCTGCCCAGGGCTCACTCCTCATCCACGGTGGGACAGAAGCAGTTCTTGCAATATCCGTGATAAACTGTACCATCAGCAACAATGGGAATAAAACCCTAAGTATGAGAAGGTACACAGCTATGTGTCGCAGAACCAACCAATTTATAAGAGCACAAGTACAATGGCAGCCCGCAAGCGGTAGCACTGTCATACTTGAGCCCATATAAACCTGATAGTCCATCGAGTACCACAACGGATCTCGATAAATGATAACATACAACCAAGATCGTACATGATTCAACATACATGTCACATGTTATATAAAGTTCATAGATACAGTTCATTCATTAGAGTACAAAATAGAGTTATTACAAACTAAGTTTGATAGATAGTAGCGGAAGCAAAGTAAAGTTAGAAAGTAGCATTTCCAACATAGTTCAAATACAGTGCCAACACATGATCACCATCCACAAATGCATATAGAAGGATTATTAAAGATGCCTACCCAAGGCTCACTCCTCATCCATGGTGGGATAGAAGCAATTCTTGCAATAGCCGTGGTAGATGGTACCATCTGCAACAATGGGAATAAAACCATGAGTACGAGAAGGTACTCAGCTAAACTTACCCATCATAAACCAAAAATAAATTGACTCCAAGGATTATGCAAGGCTTTATAAGTGGAGGTAGCTTGACAACATTTTGCATAAAAGCGATTAACTTAGTTATACAATTATACTTTGGTCATCAAGTTAATTATATCTATTCATCTCTAGATTAGCAACTAACCTGTGCCAACATGTGGTATGTCATTGGATAGCATACAATAGTAACCATAGCCAGTGTAGTAATTCGATGTTTATCCAAACTATCACATTCCATAATACAATTACTACGATGTTGGAGCTAGCCAAGTTTCTCACTGTTCGGGAGAGACGGTGATTCGAATCAATTTTAACCAGCTGGGAATTTATTCCTAACACAAACCCAGGCAGACTAGATCAATGATCACCTTAGGTCACCTTTGGTACAACTCAAGTCCACATTTCACGGGTTCGACCAGCGTAGCACAATTAGGGACAACCAGCTACTAGGATGTTCAGGCCTAGCCTACCCTTGGACTCATGTCTGGCTCCCTACACATTCTTACTACCATCTAGAGTGCGCACTCTAATAGAGCAGGGCCTGGCCTAAGTTGAGCTACTCAGCTTTATGGTCGGAATGAGTGGACAGCTAAGTGATAGGCATGCGTTCAATCTTGTCAGAAGTGCCAACAACGGTGCAGTCCTTAATCGGCACAGACGGACTCACATGAGTCAACCTGCTCATAGACTCTGGCCAATCTCCATTTACATTACCCCATGGTTCTTTTCCATGATAGCAAATATAGCTAACGGTTCTTCGATATCCACCTATATCTCGCAGGTGACAGAAAATCACCCGACTTCTATCGGTCTAAGCATGGCTAAGCATAGATTCAATCCTGGACCTACATAGGGTTAAAGGTATATGTATCTAGACAAGGTAGTTCCATGCATCAAGTTTTTCCAATCCACTCTTATAACCTAATGCATCAAACATAAAGGACTCAAGTAGTATTTTGTATAACATGGGAGACTTAGAATGCTCTGGGGCTTGCCTTTAAGGAAAGAGGTTGGTCGGTGATCCAAGCACTCAGGGAGATCTTTGGGAGTTTGCTCCTATTCTCCTAGAGCTATGGCTTGGGGCATCTCCTGCAAATCCCCTTACTCTTCTTTGTTCAACTCCAACAGCGTTTTCTCTTTGGATGATCCTATATGCATGAGCATGAAATAAGATATCACGAATGCATATATGATGACACATATAATATGATATAACATGATGAATGTATCCCCATAAGTTTCTTCATCAGCATGGTATTAAAGTAATAACAAGTGCATCTTATTTTACTGAGTAGGTGCATATCTCTTCTCTACTACTTAAGTAAACACTTCTATAAATCATTTTCTAGATTACAAGACAGTAGCTACTTGTTTTGACCCTAAATGTAGTTATATACATCAAAATAATATGGTTGTGAACATTATGGAAATCTTATGAAATTGTCTACAACTTTCTTTCAATACCCTTGATGTGATTCAACAGTTATCTAGGTCACACAATTCAGTTATTCAAATCTATCCAGAGAGCAAGCATTTTGGACAACAAACTTCTAACAGTCGAAACTCTTAATCCCTAAGGCCTATGACTATGAAAATTTAACACAAGGTAGATTAGTAAGTTATCTAAAACTTTTTTATTAACAAGTTTTATAGAAAAGACCATTATCACCATGAAATTATCAACTCAACCAAAACTATACATGCAGCCATCTAGTTGAATTATAAAGCAATAATTAATTAGTTGCATACAACCAATTGCTTTTAAGCCTTACTACTGACATCAATAGTTCATATGTATCACAAGTACCATAGAAAACATCATGGTAAAGCACAATTTATTTATTTAAATGCTTTTATTAATTTAATTAGATAATTAGGTGAAATAACAAACATATACCAAATGTGCACAATAAATTCTCATACAATTACAGTAGCTTCCAAGTGCTCCCAATAGACTACTGTAAAATTTTATACCATTTGGACATGTATAACATCATCTAAAAAATGACAAGCTAACAAGGTTTATTTTTGTAAAAATAGTTAACCCTATAGAAAAGTATCAAGCAATAGATTCTATATTTTTCTTAGCTTTATCCTAGTGCCATAATACTGTACAAAAATTTGCATGGCAATATGTTACTTATTTTTATCCCTATAAATTCCCTTAGAAAACACCATTTATTAATAGATAAATAGAAAGACCCTACTTCAATCAAGTTTACTGCAAGTTTAGTTTTTTCTAGATAGAGCATGTCAACACAAGGCCAGCAAAATTTGAATCACAATTTTATCACTTTCCTAGCTCAGGTTATCCATTTTATGAGATTGCAAACATTCAAAAAGCACTTATATAGCTACATTTTATTCACCTTTAAAAATACTAGAAATACTATATTTCATATTTTTATAAAATACTACACTTCACGAGGAATCCAACAAAATTTAGTTCACCAAAATTGGACACTCCTAGCTCTAGATATGATTTTCCAAACTTAGTACAAAAATCTAGAAAAAAATAACAAAACCTAACACTGCAGTCGCTGACATGCGGGACCTAGCAGTAAGCGGACCCCACTATCAGTGAACCGAAATAGGGACTCAGGTTTGACCGGCACTAGCTCACTGATGGCGAGGTTTCCGGTGAAACCAACCCCACCTACGTGTTCTACTCAATCACTCGCGTCGACTGGTACAAGTAGTGTAGACGTAGACACACTGGAGCATGCTCGTCGTCGACCATGGCAGCACGATGGCACTTCACGGAGGTGTGCCGGCCATCTCCGGCCATGGCAAGGCCTGGTGAGAAGTGCATGGGCTCCGCGGTGACCATGTGAGCCGACCAAGACTACCTAGGTTAGGTGGGAAATGCCGACAGGGTCCATCCACGTGCGCTGGCCATCGTGTTCCATGCCAGTGAGGCAATGATTCGCTATAGGGTCACGCTACAAGCTAGGACACACCCTAACCAAGCTCTAACATGAAGAAGAAGAAGGAAGGCACAAGGGAGCCGAGCAGTGGTGAGCTCACCGTGTAGGCGGCCATGGAAGCTGAGATTTTGGCGAGGGAAAGAACAGCGAATTCGCCCTCATTGTGGCTTGCCTGGCCCTGCTACTGCGTTGAGGAGGTAGAGAGGAAGATGGCAAAGCTGACTGCTAGCTAGAGGTGGCAATGGTGCTACGGTGAGAGCGCTAGGCGACGGCGGAGCAGTGCAGTGGTGCGGCGGCGCTTGGTGCTCCCGCTGTGCGTGCGAGAGAGAGAGAGAGCAGTGGAGAGGGAGAGAGTGCGAGCGCGAGTGTGGAATGAGTAGCGTGGCTTCATCTTAACCGCACGCCAACCAGTTGCGATGAGGGCCCAACACCAACTAGTGGTGGCCACATGGCAGCCAAGCTCTGCCATTGGTCGACCACGATGGCGTGACGCCGTGGCCATCAGAGCACCATTCGCACGACTGACAGCGCCAAATAAACCCTTCCAATCTCCTAAACCAAAGCGAGTTAGCAAAAACTTGTTTAATAAAAGTTGTAGAGCTACATACTAGCTCCAACTTTGCTTAAGTGATCTATGTCTAACTCGAGCTGGTTTGCAAATTGTCATGCATCAAAGTACAACACATGAAACTGTAAAACCCATTTTGACATTGAAAATTTTCCAAGTTTGAAAAATAGCACTGCATTTCTTTTTGTGATCCAATTTCAAGCATGTTAGGAGCTGAACTAGCCTATGACCCAAAAATAAAAGTTGTTACACTACTTGAGTTCTACAACTTTGTTTTAGGGTGCACAGCCATGCAAAGTTTCTAAAGTGATGTTCAACTCTAGTCAAACATACAACTTGAAAACAATGATTTACACTATAGCTATGACTTAGAGACCAAACTAGCCTTAGTCATGAATACCAAAGTTGTTCCTAGTGACATTATAAACATGTTTAAGGTACTCCTAAGGTTTCACAATCATTTTATACATTGGTTACATATAAACCCTAGCATATGTAAGGCAATTTAGTGACAACACATGCAATATAAGCAAACATAGAGATAATATTTGAGATACTCATGCTCATGAATGATCAATGATGCTTGTGCTCATGCAACGCCAAGGCTAAATGCAAGATTAACACCAAGGGTGTTACATATAGGATGGCCTATCATGGATCGACTAAAGCATCACCTTATGAACTTGTGTATGGTCATAACGTAGTCCTTCCATGGGAGATTCAAACTGGATCGAGGCGTGTCATATTACAAAATGATTTATCAGCCGAAGTTTACAAAAATCCTATGATGGATGACTTAGAAGATTTAAGTTGCCATCGGCTACATGCTCTTGAGAATATCAAAGCCAATAAATTAAGGATTGCGAAGTATTACAATAAGAAGGTCAAGAGCAAACAATTTTCTGAAGAAGACTTGGTCTAGAAGGTGAAATTACCAATCGGGTCAAGAGATAGCAAGTTCAGCAAGTGGTCGCCTATTTGAGAAGGACCTTATCAGATTAAACTTTATGCGTCTGGCAATGCTTATATTTTGGAAACACTAGGAGGAGAAGAGGAGTTCGACAGAGCAATTAATGGAAAGTATCTGAAGAAATATTATCCTAATGTTTGGATTAATACTTGATAGCCAATTTGTTTAGTCATCGGCTCTAATAGCTGGTACCAGAAGGGTATTGCCTCTAGTTCAAAAATGGACCCAAAGGGGTAAAGGCCGATACGATATGTATCACCTATAGAGCAAAAACAAACACAGAGACGATCATGATGTATACAAAAATGTTGTAGGAAGTTCACTAAGACGCAATCACTAAAAAAATAGGGATTTCATTCATTAATCAGTTACAAGCTAATCGAACACCCCGTTTACAACGTCCTGACCTAAAGCGATGTCCATGATGGCCACTGTAGCATCTTCGAAGTCCTTGATCAGATCCTCATGTGCGCTGGAGTCGTCGCCCATCGAAAACCATGGCTCCATGGTACGGAGATCATGCCCGGTCTGGTCCTGCACTACTGCAAGAGCCATCATTGCACCGTGCTGAACGCCATGGAGGCCAATCTCCTGAATGCGCACTGGGACGTCCTGCAGGCGGTTGTTGAGGAGAGGGCCTCGAGCATTGACAGCCACCATAGCCATGTTCACCGCCAGTTGGAGGTTCTCCAACTACACCATCAAGGCTAGAAAATCATAGAAACAAAGGAGCTATCAAGACAAAGATAGTGGAAATTAAAATGAAGGTTTTCTTAGAGTACCTCTTACCCACCACCATGGCATCAAACTCAGCCAACCATGCCCGAGCAGTGTTGGTTTCTTCCTCGGTGATGAGGAGGGTGGCTTGAGAAGCCTTGAGGCAGCTCTCAAGCTGACCGTTCTCCCAAGTTGCCTCAGAATAACAGTCCTTGGCCACCCTCTACTCCTGGAGGAAACACCAGGCGTCATCGCCATTGTAGGAGTCAGAGGAGTCTGATGACGAGTCTGATGCGGCAACAGTAGATGCAGTGGTAGAAGGCCCACCAGTCCTAAGAGGAAGCGGTCGGAGGCTATCATTAAGGATGAGCCTACAGATGCATTAGTAGATGATTCTCACTATAGAGGGGAGCATTTAGTCTTACCTCATGCGGCGGAGCCGCTAGCTGACTAGGACCTCTTCCTCTAGGAGATCTTAAGCTACGCGCTTGCCGTGGTGATCTTCTCCTGCCATGGATGCTATCCTAGATCATGAAAGAAGGGAAATTGCTATGGGGTTTGTGAAGGTGGAAAAGTACAGAGAGCAGAGGCAATTGCAGGTGTAGATGTGCTTGAAGCCAGAGTCCTTAGCTGGTGTTTATAGCCATGGAGACGGGATGCTCGATATCTCAGGATGTGCAAAGGCAAGCCCAATTAATGGAAGAGGGGGCGCCATTCTGCCAGTACCAAGGGAAAATGTGGTGATTAATGACCGAGGAGGAATTTGAAGAGTTTTACCATGAGAGACGTTCTAGATTTAATCAAGTCAGATCGAATCACAAGTCAAAATTGGCTAATCCAAAACGGTTGTTCTACTATGCCTCGAGGAGACACGCAATAGGCTAGATAACTGCTTATAAATTGGTACATGGGACATGAGTACAGGGCAAAAGAGGAGTCAATTAAAACAAAGAAATTGGTTGCTAGCTTCTCCTATTACATACTAAGGGCTAGAGAACACTTTGTTCACTATGTCTTCAGCCTAGGAAGCGAGGGCTACGAAGTTGGCGGTATTGAAGAAGTCCCTGACCAGAGGCTCATGGTCCTCAGGGTGATCGGTGGCTATAAAACCATGTGGAAGAAGTCGAAGCTCGTGGCTAGAGTGAGCTTGTGCAATAGCCAATGCCATGGTAGCACCACGACGAACACTATGAAGGGCAACCTCTCTGGCGTGATTTGGGACATCATATAGGCGAACCACCAGCATGGCACCCCTGGCATTGACAAATCCCACCGCATACTCTACAACTAATCGAAGGCTTTCCAACTAGGCCAATAGGTCTAGAAAGATTCAAGGAAGGAATAATCAAGATCTTGAAGAAAGCACTAAAAGAAATAGAGGATTGTGGTAGATATATCACCCATAATTCTGGCCTTGGCCTCAGCTAGCCTCACTTGAGTGGAGTTGACCCCATGTCTTGAGATGATGAGGTGCCCTACGATGCATTCAGATGAAAGTCCATCCACCCAAGATCATGTGTTGCATTATCCTAGTGACAAAGATGCTGGTGTGGTAGCATAGACTCGTCAAGGGCCTCTTCAGTAGGCTCCTTGCCAGTCTTCATATGTTCAAGCCTATTAGAAAGCAAATCGCACCAGGGCATAGAACGTTTGGGACCAAGCAGGTTGTTTTTCGATCCACAACCATGGCTCGTATATATAGCTCGGGAGATGAGAAGATAGACTTCGTCAGGGGTATAGAATTGAAGTCAGTTATGGAAATGGATCAACACTCTAGAAATTTAGGAACGGTTCATGAAAGCACAATAGATTCAGACTTATGGCTTCCCATAAATTACAGATACCATGAGATTGATACAAAAGTTTACATCAATCGATGATCAGCCCACTAAGGCTTCCTTGGATTGAGGGGAGTCCAGATCCCCACAAGGCCGAAGGTCATCATGGACCGAGTCATATTGGCCCGCTGATAGAAGTAGCATCAGAGGAGAGAAAAGGCCGCCTACTAAAAAGAGGCCCATATACCCAACCAATTTCTCGGCATGAGCACTTAATAGAGTGAACAAGGGGAAGGTGTCCATACATTTGAACCCTTGCGAACACTAGAATAGCTCTGCAATCATGGTGAGAAAGCTCAGGTGATGTAATAAGAATTCTTCTAACCACAGCAGCTGATCCTCTTGCTCGACAAGATGCTAAAATGAGCGACACAATCATCCTATGCATAAGAATTCTTCTAACCACTCAAGACCCTCATAGTAAGGAATTAGACCATAGAGGGTCAAGCAGAGCCAAGGGCACTCGAGGAAGCAAGCAGAAGGGAAACATAACTGAGTCATTGGGTTGCTCTCACTAGGGTTGGATAAGCATTTATAGTCAATCTAGAAGATTGAATCCAAGCGCCCATGAAGCAATAGTGCTCTCAAGAAGCTTTAAAGTATGGGCTCATAAGCAGGCAAGGACAATTGGTAAAGGTGACAAATAGTAGGCCCTAGGTCAAGGTTCTCTACCCATGACCATGGACCCATCAAGGGTACAGGTGTGATAATTTTGGAATAAAATTATTTTTATCTCAAAATTGGGGAACAAGTGTTTACACCAAAATTTGGGAAAGAAGAACGCGGGAACCCAGAGCTCCTAAGATTGTATCATTAGGGAATCCATTAGATGTGAATTGATATCAGCTGGTTTTGATGTAGTATCAGAATCAACTATTTTATGGATGACGTCAGTAGACAACATCAACGGACTACGTACGGATGACGTCAGGGAGAAAAATATCGGACTCTACAAAAGTGAAAAGGATTGGAGTCCAAGTTATCTTAAGTTAGGAATATTTTCTTTTATTCCAAAGATTGTAATAAGTCGTACTTGAGTAGGATTCATGTTTAGGTTATGGGTATAAATATTAGACCACGGCTATTGTAAAAGATATATAATCAATCAATACCAATTACTTTTTTTGGCATTATGCCAACCCTTAGGAGTAGGAGGACTGTAGATCTCGATGAGTTCTTCAACAAGAAGGGCTGCATCTATCCGGTCGACCTCCGGCTTGTCTATAAGTACCATCATGGCTTATACTTCTATTTGTAAGGCTGCATCGGTCCGGCCGACCTCTTACGAGCTCTAGTATGAGTTAGTTATCGATCCTTATCTAGTTCAAGTACTACTGCATCAGTTAAGTTTGACCTTCATTGCTTGAATTAGATTAAGGTCAAGTTATCAGCTCTGCCTAAGGGTGGCATCCTTCGGGTAGATTCATTAAGTTACCGATCTTGCTGATGTTCTTATTGTCATTAGTTTCAGTGGTATCAACCTGCCTGTTCGAGATCGATCTAGATCGGCCTCACATCCTTTTAGTCCATCATTTATTTTTTCACATTCCGATGATCCTTACTTCAAATGATGGATTATGTTTCATCGACTGTTCTACTTTGATCTTGATCATGCATAGTATGCAGTCGAGGCATGTCTGATCTTAAGTAGGTTTACTAGCTAGTTGAATCTGGTCTATAGCTTGCTATTATGGCTGCAATGATCTGGTCGATCTCCACTATTAGCACTTTAGATCAGAGGATGCTAGCTGGTAGATTTGCTTTCGACCAGGCATGACCTTGGCTGTTTGCTATGCCTGCATCGGCTAAATAGTCGTTTGCCCATACTTTAACACTTATAGTGTGTCTTCATGATTCTATTAAATGTGAATAGATCTGTTTACTTTAAAGGTTTGATCTGTTATTTTTATCATGGCCGCCATCGATCCGATCGAACCCCACTGTTAAGGATAACAGGTTAGATTTGATGAGTTTATAGATTTGTCCATGTTAAATACTCGATTGCTCACATGTTGTAATCTCTTTTCTACCTGAATCGGCTATTTTAGCCGATTCGCCTGTGCTTTCATAGATATGGCACGCTTTCATGAATCTGTTGATGTATAGTTGGTTTTATGGATTTTTTGGCTTTAGATTATTGTCATCATCATAGCTGCATCGATCCAGTCGAACCTCACTGTTGGTGGTAATGAATTAGATCTAGACATATTCAACAGTTGATTGTTTATGTGGTATATCCATCTTTACTGAACTCATTGGCTTCACACCACATATTTGATGAAATCTGATTTAGCCAGTGATGTATCTTTGATGCATACATGTTAATGGCTTAAGGGAAAGGATCATAAAAATTGAGTGCATTGTATTCATTGCTATAAAATCAATCATGTCCCATGAGCTTTACAGTCCTTAACAGCCGATTTCTTCTTATATCAGCTATTTAGTCGATTTTCCTGTCTGGCTGCTCCCGAAGTGGCACACTTGGAACTGTCTGGGCAAAACTGACATGTTCCACCTTAAATTACTGATAAACTTTCTCTCCTTGTCAATTACAGGCCAAATTGACTAGCACGCCCTTGGGAATTCACAGGGTCGACCACTCCTACGTTGAAGCTAGGCAGATCTCTAGATTGTTCTGGCTTGCTACATGTCCACCCGACGCAGCTACCATGTTTTCACGCCGATAGTATCTAGTATAATCATCCACTATCACAAAGCCATATTTGTTTCCACCAATGCTAGTGTATTGAGTTGGCCCAAACAAATCCATGTGTAATAACTCAAATGCTTTACAAGTGCTCATCATACGTTTTCTAGGATGGGTGTTTCCAACTTGTTTGTCGGCTTGACAAGAGCTACAAAGCTTATCCTTCTCAAACACAACATCTTTCAAGCCTCTAACCAAGTCATGTTTAACCAATCTATTCAATTGTTTCATTCCAACATGACCAAGCCTTCTATGCCATAACCAACTCATGCTAGACTTAGTAAACAAACATGTAGATGGTTGAGCTTCACTAGCATTGAAATCAACCAAGTATAGATTCTCATATCTAAAGCCTTTGAAGATCAAGTTAGAGCTATCTACACTTATGATCTCTACATCATCTACCCAAAATATGCATTTGAATCCAAGATCACATAATTGAGCCACGATAGCAAATTGAAGTTCAATCTCTCAAAAAGCAACACATTGGAGATGCTCATGTCATTGGATATTGCAATCTTACCAAGCCCTTTGACCTTGCCTTTGCCAATGTCACCAAATGTGATACTATCATAACCATCATTACCATTGGTTTTGATTGAGTTGAACATTCTTGCATTACCAATCATGTGTTGAGTGCACCCACTATCAAGAACCCAATGCCTTTCTCTAGCTTTGTAATTGACCTACAAAAGAAGATAAATTCTTTTTAGGTACCCAAACTTGCTTGGGTCCTTAAAGGTTAGTGACCAAGCTCTTTGACACCCAAATGGCTTTCTTATTTGAGCCCATCCATGGTGTACCAAAAAACTTAGCATTCACACCATTTGTACCCTTAGTAAGCACATAGAAACAATTAATCTTAATTGAGGATACATTAGCACTTTTGCTCTTGTTCTTGCACTCATGCTCTTTTATGACCAACTTGCTTGCAACTAGTGCAAAATCGACTATTGTTCTTCACAAAACTAGTCTTGTGAGGAGAAACGGCCGCTTTGCCTTTCTTGGGGGTATAGCCCAATCCCTCTTTGTAGAGAGAAGCTCTTTGGCTACCTAAGCACATAAGCAAACTGTCCTCACTACCATAGGCCTTAGCCAAGGTGTGAGTGAGCTCATTGACCTCCTTCTTGAGGGTCTCATTCTTAACCATTAGTGAGGCATCACATGTGAAACCATCACTAATAGATGAGGTGAAAGTAGAAGTGCTACAAGAAGGGTTAGTGGGAGCAACAATGATAGGCTTATAGAATGATTCATCAATTAAGTCACAAGTTAAGCCTACATTACATGTCTCAACATGCTTCTTCTTATTTTGCTCATCAAGTAAAGAGGAATGAGCTTTTTCAAGCTTCTTGTGAGCCTTGCCAAGCTTCTCATGGGCTTCCTCTAGTATCTCATGAGATGCATTGAGCTCATCAAAGGCTTGCTTAAGGGCTTTCAATTCCTTACATAAGCTTTTGCATTCCCTTCTCTTAATGTCAAAGTGTTCTTTGGCATCATCTAGCATGCCAAGTAGTTCATCCTTAGTTGGTTCATCATCATCACTATCACTTTTATTTTCATTTTTATTATCATGTTCCTCATTACTTCCATCATCATAAATTTGTACCTTAGTGGCCTTAGCCATGAAGCATGATGGAGTGTCAAAGAGAGAAGGCTTCTCATTGATAGCAATGCTTGCAAGTGCCTTCTTTTTGGTGGTCTTGCCATCATCACTATCATCATCATCACTTGAGGAAGCATCACTATCCCAAGTGACCACATATGAACCACCCTTCTTCTTCTTGAAGGTCATCTTGTCCTTCTTCTTTTTCTTTTCCTTCTTGTCCTTTTTCTTGTTCTTCTTTGCCATCATCATTGTCACTATTGTAGGGGCATTGAGCAACAAGATGATCTTTGCTTTCGCAATTGAAGCACCTTCTTGACTCTTCCTTGTTCTTGGATGAAGACTTCTTCTTCTAGCAAGGTAGCCCTTCATCACGAACTTGCCAAATCTCTTAGCAAAGAGAGTCATCTTCTCATCATCCATCTCATCAAAGCTCAAGTCTTCATCTTCACTTGATGATTCTTGCTTTGTCGTGCCCTTGGATGATGTGGCCTTGAATGCCACACTCTTCTTCTTGTCATCCTTCTTCTCATATTTCTTCTCCTTCTTTTCTTTCTTCTCATCATCATCTCTATATGTGTCATCGGTCATTATATCTCCTAACACTTGGTTTGGTGTCATGGTGTCATGATGTCCAAACCTTACTAGAATAGTGACCAATGTGCCAAATCTTGAGGGTAAGTATCTCAAGAACTTGTGGGAGAAGTCCTTATCCTTCACCTTTTCTCCAAGTGCTTTGAGATCATTGACAAGCACTTGAACCAATGGAACATCTCCAGCACACTCTCATCCTCCTTTATCTTGAAGCTTCCAAACTTCTCCTTGAGAATGTATGCCTTTGCACCCTTCACGGCTTGAGTTCCCTCAAATGATTCCTCCAACTTCTTCCATGCCTCATGAGCTCTCTCAATATTCTTGATTTGCTCAAATATTCTCTCATCCAAAGCATCATGGATGGCACTAAGAGCAATGTCATTATTTTGGAGTAGCAATTCTTCGGTGGCAGTGGGATTCTTTGGATCTTCTATCTCAATTTTGGTCTCCACCACTTTCCAAACCTTCCTATTGATTGACTTGATATATGTTATCATCTTAGCCTTTCAATAGGGATAGTTTGAGCCATCAAATTGGGGTGGCTTCTTGGTGTTGTTGATTTGAGCCATTTTTACACCAAATGTTTATTAAGACTCAATGCTTTGATACCACTTGAAAGGTCCTAATGGCTAGAGGGGCGGTGAATAACCTATTAAAAATTTCTACAACAACACTTAGCAAACCGGTTAGACAAATATGAGGCGAAGCGAGTGTTGTGCTAGCCTACTAAAAAAGCAAGCCACCTATCACAATTCTCATATCTATAGTCTCTATCCACACCATGGCTATGTCACTACACTAAGTTAGTGTGCTCTCAAATGCTAACTAAAGAGTCACACTAACCAAACTAACAAGCTCTCACAACTAGCTACACTAAAGAGCTTGACAATTAGTTTACGGTAATATAGAGAGCGCGAGAGTAAGATGATTATACCGTCGAGTTGAGGAATGAACCAATCAATCACAATAATGAATACCAATCACCTCAGAATCAAATGATGACACAATGATTTTTACCAAGGTTCACTTGCTTGCTGGCAAGCTAGTCCTCGTTGTGGCGATACACTCACTTGGAGGTTCATGTTCTAATTGGCATCACACGCCAAACCCTCAATAGGGTGCCACACAACCAACACAAGATGAGGATCACATAAGCCACGAGCAACTTACTAGAGTCACTTTTGGCTCTCTGCCAGGGAAAGGTCAAGAACCCTTCATAATCACCATGATCGGAGCTGGAGATAATCACCAACCTCCGCTCAATGATCCTTGCTGCTCCAAGCCATCTAGGTGGTGGCAACCACCAAGAGTAACAAGTGAATCCCACAGCGAAACACGAACACCAAGTGCCTCTTGATGCAATCACTCAAGCAATGCACTTGGATTCTCTCCCAATCTCACAAAGATGAAGAATCAAAGATGGAGATGAGTGGGAAGGCTTTGGCTAAGTTCACAAGGTTGCTAAGTCAATACAAATAGCCAAGAGAGTGAGCTAGATCTGGCCAAAAGATATTTATAGACACCCCAAACAATAGAGTTGTTGGCTCAATTATTGAGCTAACTGTGGGATGACCGAACACATCCGGTGTGGTGATCGAACATGTCCAATCACTATGTCCGGTCACTGCTTGACCGCCACATGTCCCATTCAAACAAAGTAGCTGTTGCTACCCAATGGCCCTCACTAACACGCTCTGACGTGATGCATCAGACGCACTGCAGCGAAGTGATCGGACGTAGGAGGGTAGCATCCGGTCGAGTCCAGAGGCCTCCTAGAGCTGCTCAACTGTGACCGGATGTGTCTGGTGTGGCCGACCGGACACAGTAGAGATAGCATCCGATCGAGTCCAAAGAGCTTCCAGAGCCGCTCAACTACGTCGGACGTGTCCGTTGTGGCCGATCGGATGCGCCCCTACGTCTGGTCCTCTCTAGACCAACACCTGCGCCCCATGTCACCACAGCCTAGCGTTAAATAGTGATTGCTTAGCATCCAGTCATTGCTATGAGCCAGAGTTTGGTCACCTCGACAACTCTGCCCATGCCTGGCCAGAATACTGAACGCGTCCGGTATCAATATCGGACGTGTTTCGGTCACATCAGGAACAATGCCGCCTGAGTTAGATACCGGACGCGTCCTATCCTCATGTCGGACACCTTCGGTTACCCTGTGACCAGCGCATTCAACTCCTTTTCTTCACCAACTTAGCCTTTGCAAATGTGCCAACACATGTGTTAGCATATTTTCACAAATGTTTTCAAGGGTGTTAGCACTCCACTAGATCCTAAATGCATATGCAATGAGTTAGAGCATCTAGTGGCACTTTGATAACCGCATTTCGATACAAGTTTCACCCCTCTTAATAGTACAACTATCGATCCTAAATGTGATCACACTCACTAAGTGTCTCGATCACCAAAACGAAAAAGCTCCTATCAAGTTTCACCTTTGCCTTGAGCTTTTTGTTTTTCTCTTTGTTCTTTTCCAAGTCCAAGCATTTGATCATCACCATGCCATCATCATCATCATGATTTACACCATTGCTTCATCACTTGGAGTAGTGCTACCTATCTCATAATCACTTTGATAAACTAGATTACCACTTAGGTTTTCATCAATTCACCAAAACCAAACTAGAGCTTTCAATGGCCCACATATAGCGGGTGGCATCTTGATGAGCAGTAGGAAGTAGCGTCGACCTCCAGGAGTGGCCGATGACATTGGACCATAGAGGTTGTCGTGCACTAGCTCGAGCTGCTCGATGGCATGGTAGGAGGCTTGACGCGGGAAGGGCCGGCCCTTCTGCATGGTCACCACACAGGTGTCACACAGCTGCTCAACATGGTCGACTCAGGGCATGCCGCAAACCATCTCCTTCTTGCCAAGCTGCTTCAGGTCTTCGAAGTGAAGGTGCCCGAAGCGCTCATGCTAGCGCCATGCTTCATCATCCTGGCACGTAGCAAGACAGAGGGGGTGTGGCACCTATACATGGAGCACATAAAGGCAGTTGCTTCCCCGGTTCACCTTGGCGAGAAGACGGTGGCCTCTATCCTAGATGCGTAGCACACCATCCTCAATCTCCACCCACGAGTCATTCTCATCCAGCTGCCCGACATTGATAATGGAGTTCTTCAAGGCTAGGATGTAGTACACCCCGGTGAGAAGACAGTGCTCCCCCATTTGGCATTGAAGATGACTGAGCTGATGCCCTTGATCTCGATGGCGGAGGCATCACCAAACTTGACAAAACCCTTCACGCTGACCATTCATGTGGTGCATCGCACTAGTGTTGAGGTACCAGCCTCCGATCTTGTCATTGGTGGCACCTTTGCTGAGGAAGGCATGGATGCGTGGTTCATCGAGGAAGAGCTCAAAGGAGCTAGCTGACCCAAAAAGGGGAAAGCTTAGACCTTTCACCCCTCCCTTGTGTCTTGCTGCATTTCGATGCATCCATGCACCAAGAATAGGGTGGCAACCTGCTCCTCTGCTTGCGTGACGTGTGCCTACCCACCACGGCATGGAGGACGGTGGCAGTCCTAGGCCTAGTGACTAGCCCTACCATAGTTGTTGCAGGTGTCATCTCGAGTCGCCTTACACTCACCAGTGGTGCCACCATCAGCACCGACCTGGCCTTAGGGTCCCTTCTCCTCCTTACCACTACATGGACATCGGTGATGCTCCTTGGAGCCAGACGAGCCAGATCCTTCCTCCTTCTTCTTCTTGTCGAAGGTGTGCCACTACCCCATCATGTATAGTAGCTTGCCTCCAACGGTGCCTTGCTCGGAGTCCAGTGCCTGCTTGTGGTCTTGCACTGCCTTGAGCCTCCTAGTGACGTCCTCGATGGTGAGCTGCTCGAAGTCAAGGAGCATCTCAATCGAATTGATGATCTACGTGTAGCTCTTTGGCATGTAGCGGAGGAATTTCTCCACCGTGCGCTCCTCCATGAGGTCAGTGTCGCTGTTGCACGCCATCTACCCCATACGATTGGTAAGACAAAGGGCAAAATCCTTGACTTGCTTACTAGGCTAAAAGGTGAGGCCTTCCCACTCCCCTCGGAGGCGCTGCAACGTCGCCCGGAGCACATGATCTCCGCCGATGCGTGCGGTGGCGATCGATTCGCACGCCAGCTTTATTGAAGCCTTGTTGGAGAGGGAGGCGCTGAGCTCGATGGGAATGGCAGCTAAAAGCATCTAGGCCCCTAGTTGGGTTTCAGTGATTAATGACAATACGTGACTACTATGACTAACATGTGTTTTGCAGAGGCAATTAAGTTAGGTCATGGTAATGGAGATTGATTGGGCTATCATGGTGGCCATGCCCCTACGATGGAAATCATTTCGGTTTTCAAAGGATGGACGACAAGGTTAAGGATGGACTAGTTCTAAGTGTCGTTTGGTGTTGAAGAGACATTTAGAGTAGTTTAGGACTTTGTTTTTCCTTTGGCCATACTATTAAGGGGGTATGGACGGGTAGCTTGACCTAGGTGAGTCTAGTGGGTTAGGTGTGGTGCACACTATAACACCTCTAGTGTTTTGACCTAGCACTAAAACTTGACATGTCATCATATGCATTGCAAAGCATTCATAAAGTAGAAAAATTTGAATGCATTCACTAAATAAGCTTTATTTCATAAGTTGTTATGTTATGTGATGTAATGTGATTCAAAACTCTAAATAAAGATCATGACCACAAGGGTCAAATTTCATGTGATCATGTGATACCATGAGTCAATTGACTCAAATAACCCTAATGGGCCATGTAACTGGTCAAAAATCAAAGTTAAGTAAAAAGGTAAACAAATCAAATTTGAATTCAAATTCAAATTATAAAAGTCCTTTTTGTCCCTTCTATCTATTTCAAAATCCATTTGGAATTTGGGGGTGTGACAAAAAGCAAAGTTGAAGCTTATTTTATAAGGATCAACTTTGGTATTCAAAGTTTTTAAAGTTTACATATAAAATTTGGAGTAATTTTGAAATGATTCAAATGCTCAAATGCACCCCAAATTCAAATTTCAAAATGGAGGCAGAATTTGAAAATGTTCTTTTAAGCAAAGTTGTAGAACTTTTGATTTTGAACAACTTTTATTTTTGGAGATTTTCAACTTCTTTAGAGAATTTGGGAGTAATTTGAATTTTGAAACGGATGGTAATTCTATAATTCTGGTGAACAGTGCACGACCACCGCCCCACCGCCGACGTCCCTTTTCTCCGGTCGTCCAGACACGCCCGTGGCCACCCTCGGCTTCACGCTGGCACGAGATGGTCCCTGCGTGTCATTCCCTTGCTCTCTTGGCCGCGCTATAAAGCTCTGACGCCGTCGTCGGCTTTCTTTTCTCTCCTCTGTTTCCCGACGCCGCCGCCTCAGCTCCATCAAGCTCACCTCGGCTCCTCAGTGCAAACCAGCCTTGGCAAAGTAGTGTTCCAGCTCCATCTCCTCCTTGTGAACCCATCCCACCAACTGTGGTTGTCTGAGTCCACCGAGAACTGCCGCTAGCGACCCTTCTTCCTCGCGGCCGGCGACCTCACCTAAAGTTCCGTTTCACCGTGGCCAGCATCATCCGGTGAGCCATTGCCCTTGCTTGTTGTCTCTACAGCTTCATCTCGATGCTATGGTGCTTAATCCATTCTTGCTTGGTCATTTTGCCCACTACAGTCGCTGGAACACCATCGTCGATGAAGTTTGCTCCGCCGTGACCGCTGTCACCATCGAACCGCATCATCGTAGCTTCTCCGGTCTCGCTCGTTGCTTCAACACGTTCAGGGTGAGCTACTGATGCTTCATGGACTCTTTGTTTCACCGTTACCAGCCTTGTTCCGCTGGCATAGCGTTGCCGTGCTGCCACATCCGCCATGGGCAGCGTCAGCCTTGTTTCGTGTTGTAATTAACCTCCATAATGCCATAGATCGATGCGCCTAGTCTTTGTGAACGTTTTGGTACTTTGGCCGTCGCCGTTGGGCTCACCGTTGGCGAGTTAGTGTCAGTCAGCGCCGTCATCGTCACGGTCAAAGCCGAAGGTTAGGGATGACAAGTGGGTCCCGTATGTCAGCGACTATGTAGTTCAAATGGAATTTTTTCTATTTTCAGAAATGGATGAATAGTGTATGTTTTTGTTATTTTTGTGTAGATTTATTTAGAGCTCCAAAAATTATGAAAATTTTTGTGTGACCTCTCTGTGGTGAGTATTATTTAGGAAAAATATGAAATATTGATTTACTATACTTTTTGAATGTGTTGAAAATTACTCAATTAATTGATAAATGTAATTTTGATGATTTTTGTAGGCCACTGTATAACTCCAAAAATTATGAAATTTGTTTTGGTACACTAATTTGTCATGAGTAAGCTTACATAAAATTTTGAGGTCATTTGGAACAAGTTCATTTTGGGCTTATTTCCAAATTAATTCAAAAATGAATAAAAGCAAACCCTAAGTGTTAGGTTAGAGTTTGATCTTGTTTTGGTCATGTTTTGTGACCAGTAGGGTTTCAAGATCAATTTGGTCAAGTCACTTAGGTCATAAGCCCTAGGTCATTAAAGTGTTGGTTAGGGTTTAGTTAATGAGTGATTTCATTCATTAAGGGTAGAACTTTGGGTAGTTCTTTCGAAGAATGTAGGGTTTCTTAATAAACATTTTTTGTGTGGTCCTTGATGGTAGAATTGCAAGTTGGTTTTGTTGGCTTGCAACTGTACCGTGAAGGAAAGTTGTACTCAAGGTGTTATTATATTTCATGCGCCATGAAAGCATCATGTTTACATTATCATCATGTTGAAGCATATGTTATTATTTCATGTAGAATCCGAGAGTGAACCAATCCTAGTTGAGCAAGTTGTGGAAGAATCCCCGGTTGTCTTGGGATTCGATATTTGTGGTACTGATCCGGAACCCGAGATCATCAACGAAGGCAAGCTCTGGTTTATGCATTAAACCATTACCTTGTTTACTTTGAAAAGTTTATCACATATGTTACCTATTGCATTAAGTTGATTAATTCAAATGTTACCTACTTGATGCATTGCCTACCTTGTTAATTGTTTACCATCCTTGAAGATGATTTCATTTACAAAGGCGTAGAATGCTTAGTATGCTTTATGGTAGGCTTTCAAAGTAAAAGTTTCGATACAATCAAAGATGGCATCCTGGCCAAAGAAAGAAAGAAGGTAGAATGAACTAGAGACTAGTCGGGTGACTTATCTTGAATATTGGGTAATGTTGCCGACTATGTCGCTTAAAGGCCACTCATTGTAGATCTTCTGAACGAGACACTTTGTAGTACTGGTCACATACTCCGGTAAGCCTACTTCAGCTAATCCGATACTAAGACGAATGCCCATGCACTGGGAGTGGAGAGATGGTGGGAGTAGCATGTACCCTCGTGGCTGGAATGTGGCCGGATTGGAGGTGTGCTGTGCTCTCGGGTGGCGTGGAGACGGCTTAGTATAGGAGGATCCGGTAGCAAGGTTGATATATGCAAGATTAAGTTCTACATATGTTGTGTGATAAGGAATCCCCAGCTGGGACTTGAATTAATTTGAATTGCCAGTGCTCCACGGATATGCAGACTCGTTTCATTACAGAAGCAATGTAGGACTGGTGAATTACTAAAATTTGAGAAAAGGAATGGAATGAAAAGGATTGGAACATGGGATATGAACACTTAGTTTGAGATAATGAACTAAGAAGACTTAGGGGTAAAACTTGAAAATAGGATCAAGAATAGTAAGCTTTTGGCAAAGAACTTTTGAATCTTGCTACATTCTTACCTTGCCCCAACACCTGCATCTCTAAAGTCTTTCACCCCCTTTTACATCAGGTCAGTCTTGTTGAGTACTTTTGTACTCAGGGTTTGTTAACCCTTGTTGCAGGTGAGTTGCATGCGCAAGCTTGTTTTGGTCCCTGCTGCATGTCAGTGTTTGAAGTCGATGGCGATGAGGAATGATGAATGGCCTTTGGACAAGGCACTAGTTTGTATGAAAAATAGTGTTAATGTAATATTATCCCGCTACTATGGTTGTATGACACTTATGGTTTTGTAAGTTTGAAACAACTGGTTTGTAATATTAAAACTTAAATCTTCCGCATTATAATCTCTGATATGTATATTGAAAACTGTTGTAATCTGCAATGTCTGTGATTGGGATCCTATTAGAAAAAGATTCATGGATGATTCGGGTTTCCCGAGGACACCCGACAGACCTGTTAAGTTGTTGGGAACTTGTGTATGCTATCAGAGGTCTGTTGAGACAACGATAGATGCACGTGGGCCTGATTTCTTAGGAGGTTCTACCACACACTTGCTAAACCTAGCACTAGGTAGCTCCTAAAAAGCCCTTAGATCCATTGGAGCAAACTTTATTCACGTATGATCAAAAGTTGGAAGTGAATGGAGGGTCAAATACTGACCGGACACTGGCTTCGATGTGACCAGACGCTGGCGCAGAGTCTGGTCAGTTCATTTGATCAAGGTGAAGTCGTCTAGAAGTGACCGGATGCTGAGTGGTGAAGTGACCGGACGCTGAGGGCCAGCATCCGGTCAACTCTAGTAAGGTTCCAGAGAGGGAAAATCACAACCAGACATGTTTGGTCAGTGATGACCGGATGCTATCCAGTGTCCGGTCACCATTTGATCATTGGAATTTGGGGTGAACTGACCGGCGCGTCTAGTCAACATGACCGGAGCATTCGATCACCCTGCAGAGGCACATAACGGTTTGTTTTTCAGCCCATGTTATAAATACTTCCTCCATTCATGTGTAGGGGCACTTTTGCTCATTCCAACAGCTGAGAAACATCTTTGTGAGTGCTAAGAAGTGCAAGGTCCTAGTGAGGTGATTGAGATTTGAGAATCCCAAAGAGAGCCCTCATTAGTGCGATCAAGAGTAGTAAAGTGTGCATCCACCCTTCTCATTAGGCTTGTTGTGGTCAAGTGAGAGTTCGTGCTTGTTACTCTTGATGATCGCCATCACCTAGATGGCTTGGTGGTGATTGGGAGCTTGGTGATAATCCGGCGGTGCTTGTGGATGACTCAACTCAAGTTGTGAGCGGTTGTGGGTGATTCACCATGATGGAGTGTCAAAGAATCAACCTATAGAGAGCACTTGATCCTTGCGTGGATCAAGGGGGAGCTACACCCTTGCACAGGTGCTCCAACGAGGACTAGTGGGGAGTGGCGACTCTCCGATACCTCGGCAAAACATCGCTGTGTTCCTCCTCTCTTTACTTTGAGCATTTACTTTGAGCAATTCAATACTTGTCTTTACATTCATAGAATTGCCATGCTAGAGTAGGATTGGAACTTAGGTTGCAAGACTTTTTATGCGGTAGAACATTAGAAACACTTTCTAGGCATAAGGGGTTAATTGGGCTAACCGTTGGATTTAATTATTGCAAAGAAATTTAGAATTAGCCTAATTCACCCCCGCCTCTTAGGCATCTTGATCCTTTCAATTGGTATCAGAGCCTCGTGCTCATGTATTTAGGCTTAACCGCCTAGAGAAAGATGTCTCACGGGGATGGACCTCCTCCTATCTTTGAGGGGGATGATTTTCCATATTGAAAAATTCATATGGAGGCATACTTAGAAGCTCTAGATGTTGGGATACTTAGAGCCACCTCACAAGGCTTCCCAAAACCTCGGGATGCTACTAACCTATAAGGCGATGAGGTGAATTATGCAAAATGGAATGCAAAGGCTCGAAACACCATCTTTAGAGGCCTTTGCAAAGATGTGTTTAACAAGGTGAGGAACCACAAAGACGCCCATGCACTATGGTCAGATGTTTGTGCGCTCCATGAGGGAACAAAGAGTGAGCATGAGGAACGCTATCATCTTGTCATGAAAAAGCTTAACTCTTTTGAGATGCTTCCTAAAGAATGTGCAAATAAGATGTACTCACGTTTGAATGTTCTTGTAGAGGAAGTCAATAGGCTTGGACTCACTCAAATGCAACCATTCGATGTTGTAAGAAAGATTTTGAGTGTCCTCCCCATTGACAAATATGGGCATATTGTGACCATGCTTCATCAAGGTGATATTTCCACTGCTACACCGACATAAATCTTGTGAAAGATCAATGCTCATGAGATGTATATGCACATCACGCCACAAGATGGCTCATCCTCTACCAAGAAGAAAGACAAGGACTTAGCATTCAAAGCTAGCCAAGAGAAGGGCAAAGCAAGACTTGAGTATGAGAGCTCAAGTGATGATGAAGTTGATGATGCAAGTATTGCTCTCATGGTGAGAAAACTCGCCAAGATGCTAAAGAAGCTCAACAAGAGTGGCATCAAGTTCGATGGCAAGAAGAAGAAGTTCTTCACTAGCTCTAGAAGGAAGCCAATCTCCGAGATGGATTGCTACAATTGTGGAGAACTTAGTCATCTAGCACACCAATGCACCAAGCCCAAAAAAGACAAGTTCAAGAACAAGTACAAGGGCAAGAAAGATGACTCAAGCAATGAAGAAGAAGATGAGAAGAAGAAAAACAACCCATACAAGAAGAGAGATGGCAAGAAGAAGGACTTCCACAAAAAGAAGAAGAGTGGAAAGGCATACATTATTGGTGATTGGCTCATGGACATTGATTCATCTAGTGGGTCATCTGATGATGATAGTGACAACAAGAAGGTGGCCGCCATTATTATTGACTCTTCATCATCTTCACCACCACCACCGCCATCATCCTCTACACACCTATGCCTTATGGCCAAGGGTGAACACAAGATATCAAATGATGATGATAGTAGTGGTGATGAACATGCTAGTAATGATGACAGCGATAGTGATGATGATGAATATGAATCACCTTCTTATGATGATTTTGCTAGATTGCTAAAACAATACACTAAGATCATTATAAATACTAGAGCTAAGAATGAAAAGCTAGAAGCTAAGAATGATTCACTTTTACCAAAATGTGATATGGCGGAAAAGGCTAGTATTGAGCTTAGAGAAGCAAATGATGCTATATCATCTAAACTCAAGAAGCTCAAATCTTCTAAGAAAGAGCTTAGAGATAAACATGATAAACTTGAGAGGATACACAATGAGCTCATCACTAGCCATAACAAGCTAAAAGAAGAATATACAACTCTAAAGATCAATCATGATAATCTTGTTATTGCTCAAGAATTCTTATCCAATGAGCCACATGATGCTACTAACAATGTTGTTAAGATTGATATAGCTATATCATGTGATGATTTGATCATTGAGAGCATTAAGCAAAGTTCTAGTAGCAAGGGCAAGCAAGTGGTTGAGGCCGATGATTATGATGAGTTTGTCAAGCTCAAGAATGACAATAAAAAGCTCAAGAAAGATCTTGAAGAGATCAAAAGCCACAACACTATTGTGCAAGAAACTCTTGATCATGATGGTGATTTGATCCTTGAGAATGAAAAGCTAAAAGAAGAGAACAAGAAGCTCAAGGAAGAGAAAAACAATGATGCTCTTAAGGAAGAAAACAAGAAGCTTAAATTGGAGAAAGAGCATCTCAAGATTGGATTAAGCAAGTTCACAAGAGGCAAGCATCTACAAAGTGAGCTACTTATGAACACCGTCATGAAGATGGATAGAAGTGGCATTGGGTATTTGGCAAACCAAGAGAAGAAGGCTCAAGCTCAACAACAACACAAGTCAAAGCCAAATCCAAAGAGATGTTTTGAGTGTGGACAAGAAGGTCACTTTGCCCATGAGTGCCAAACTCCACCACCACAACCCTTGCCCAAGCATGCTAGACCTTTTGCCTTCAATGCTCACTACATGCTTAGAAAGGATTCTAGTGGGAAAATGAAAGTTATGTTCTTAGGACCTCTCAACAAGAATAGGCCTAAGAAAATTTGGGTTGCAAAGTCACTTGTTGAGAAGGTGAAGGGCCCTCAACAAGTTTGGGTTCCTAAAGCTTGATCTCTTGTGTGTAGGTGAACTACAAGACCGGTGGAAGTCATTGGGTTATTGATAGTGGTTGCACACAACATATGACCGGTGATCCTCGTATGTTCACCTCACTAGATGAAGAAGTAGATGGACAAGAAAGAATCACATTTGGAGATAATTCAAAGGGCAAGGTTAAAGGATTGGGCAAAGTGGCAATATCAAATGATCATTCTATCTCAAATGTGCTATATGTTGCTTCATTGAGTTTCAACTTGCTATCCGTTGGACAATTGTGTGATCTTGGCTTCCAATGCTTGTTCACCGAGAAGGAAGTTGTTGTATCTAAGAAGGATGATGATCAAGTGATATTCAAAGGATTTAGATACAACAACCTATACTTAGTGGATTTCACCTCCAAAGATGCTAACTTGAAGACATGTCTATTCACCAAAACAACACTTGGGTGGCTATGGCATAGAAGACTTGCTCATGTTGGGATGAGTTCACTCAAAAAGGTAATGAAGAATGATTTGGTGACAGGGTTAAAGGATTTGAAGTTTGAGAAGGACCAGCTTTGTAGTGCATGTCAAGCCAGCAAGCAAGTGGCAAATACTCATCCAACGAAAGCTTTCATGTCAACCACAAGAGTGCTAGAACTCCTTCACATGGATTTATTTGGACCAACAACATACAAGAGTTTGGGAGGAAATCTTTATTGTCTTGTGATTGTTGATGACTATTCAAGATACACATGGGTATTCTTCCTTCATGACAAATCCGAAGTTGCATCTTGCTTCAAGAAGTTTGCCAATAGAGCACAAAATGAATTTGAAGTGAAGCTCAAGAAGATTAGAAGTGACAATGGGAAAGAATTTGACAACACAAACATAGAAGCCTATTGTGATGAAGTTGGGATCAAGCATGAGGTCTTCGCAACATATACTCCTCAACAAAATGGTATAGTTGAGAGAAAGAACCGGATATTGATCACTCTTGCAAGAACAATGCTAGATGAGTATAACACCCTTGAAGCTTTATGGGCGGAAGCTATCAACACCGCATGGTATGCATCCAACCGCCTATTCCTTCAAAAGTTCCTTGGCAAGACACCTTATGAGTTGCTCAATAGGAAGAAGCTAGACGTCGCTTTCTTTAGGGTGTTTGGATGCAAATGCTACATCTACAAGAAGCGGCAACACCTAGGGAAGTTTCAAAGACATTGTGATATTGGTTTTCTTGTTTGTTACTCATCAAAGTCCAAAGCATATAGAGTATTTAATCATGCCACCGGCTTGGTTGAAGAAACATATGATGTGGAATTTGATGAATCTAACGGCTCCCAAGGAGCACATGAGAATCTTGATGATGTAGGTGATGAACCATTGAGGGAGGCTATGAAGAACATTTTGGTTGGAGACATCAAGCCTAAAGATGATGAAGATGATGTACAAGTGATTGATCAACCTACTTCATCAAGTGTGCCACAAGATTGTGATAAAGATGAAAGAGTAGAAAATGAAGATACTCATGTCTCTCATGATCAAATGGTGGTACAAGCACAAGATGTTGATGCTCCACAACCTCCTCCTCAAGTGGTCAATAGAAGAAATACACCTCTACTACAAGATCATACACAAGATCTCATCATAGGGAGTCCATCAAAGGGTGTAATGACTCGCTCATAAAAACTTGTTTCATTTATTGCTCATCACTCTTTTGTCTCTTGCTATGAGCCTACCAAGGTAGAAGAAGCTCTTCAAGATCTGGATTCAATAAATGTCATGCATAAAGAGTTGAACAACTTTACCCGCAATGAAGTTTGGACTCTTGAAGAGCGGTCAAAAGGTGCAAGAGTCATTGGAACAAAGTGGGTGTTCTACAACAAGCAAGATGATCAAGGCATTGTTGTGAGGAACAAGGCAAGACTAGTTGCAAAGGGGTTCTCTCAAGTTGAAGGTTTGGATTTTGGAGAGACCTTTGCACCGGTTGCAAGACTAGAAGCCATCCGTATCCTCCTTGCATATGCATCACATCATGAAATGAAACTATATCAAATGGATGTGAAAAGTGCATTCTTAAATGGCTTTATTAATGAACTAGTCTATGTTGATCAACCTCCTGGGTTTGAAGACCCTAGATATCCTAATCATGTTTATAGGTTGTCCAAGGCATTATATGGGCTTAAGCAAGCCCCAAGAGCTTGGTATGAGCGCCTTCGGGACTTCCTCATTAAGAAGGGCTTCATCATTGGGAAGGTCGACACCACACTATTCACCAAGAAGCTTGATGGGCACATCTTCATTTGTCAAGTGTATGTTGATGATATCATCTTTGGATCATCAAATGAAGATTCTTCCAAAGAGTTTGGTGAATTGATGTCGAAGGAGTTCGAGATGTCAATGATTGGAGAGCTTACATTCTTTCTTGGTTTTCAAGTCAAGCAAATGAGAGAAGGGATTTTCATCTCTCAAGAAAAATATACAAATGATCTTCGCAAGAGATTCAAGATGGATGAATGTAAGCCAATCAAGACACCAATGCCAATTAATGGACATCTCGACCTAGATGAGGGAGGTAACACAGTTGATCAAACTCTCTACCGCTCTATGATTGGTAGCTTGTTATATTTAACCGCATCTAGGCCTGACATCATGTTTAGTGTGTGTATGTGTGCTAGATTTCAAGCTAATCCTATGGAAACTCACTTGATTGCCGTAAAAAGAATCCTTAGGTATCTTAAGCACACACCAAGCATTGGCCTTTGATATCCTAAAGGAGCTAGATTTGAATTAATTGGCTATTCTGATTTGAATTATGCTGGTTGCAAAGTTGATAGAAAAAGCACATCTAGAGGGTGCCATTTGCTTAGTAGATCTCTTGTGTCTTGGTCCTCCAAGAAACAAAATAGTGTGGCTTTGTCCACCGCCAAAGCAGAATATATTGTCGCGG
Source organism: Miscanthus floridulus (assembly GCF_019320115.1). Lineage (NCBI taxonomy): Eukaryota > Viridiplantae > Streptophyta > Magnoliopsida > Poales > Poaceae > Miscanthus > Miscanthus floridulus. Next base: position 34,989,235 of record NC_089584.1, on the reverse strand, counting down.
GTGCTTGTTGTGCACAAATACTTTATATGAAACAAACTTTGCTAGACTATGGTGTTGTTCTAGAAAAAGTACCTCTTTTGTGTGACAATGAAAGTGCGGTAAAACTTGCAAATAATCTAGTTCAACACTCTCGCACCAAGCACATAGATATCCACCATCACTTTCTTAGAGATCATGTTGCAAAGAATGATATTTCACTAGAAGGTGTAAGGACTGAAGATCAATTAGCGGATATCTTCACTAAACCTCTAGATGAGGCAACATTTTGTAGATTGCGGAATGAGCTCAATGTTCTTGATTTTAGTAACTTCACTAAAAAATGAGCTTGTGTTGTCCCTTGCATTGCATTGTAATATACAACATGTTTAATTTTTAGTAATGCATATAGGGCTTGTCTAACATGGTTAAGATAACCGCCGTAAAGCGTGTGAAGAAGCTTAACCTTGGATCAAACTTAACAAGCAACTAGATTTAATTTCAAGTATTGCATTGCATATCCATGAATGTTGCTTTGTCATTTATCTTCAATTGTCCTCTTATTGCCTATTTTCTTAAAAAGAATTATAGCCTAAGGCAAAATATTTTGAAAAAATTTGGGGGTTTGAGAGAGGTCACTCACATCAGTCCCAATTGGTGTTTATTTGGATCTTATTAGAGTTGGGACTTAATTGGGAATAGGCAGCACGAAGGACTTTGAAGATTTGTTGGAAAAAGGGTGACCGAACGCTGCACTGGACTCTGATGTCCAGCGTCCGGTCAGTTCACAGGAGGTGAACTACTACTGAGAAGGAGTGACCGGATGCTGAAACAGTGTCTTCCCAGCATCTGGTCAGATGGCGATCCAGCATCCGGTCGATCGAAGACAATGAAGGCAGCCTGCACCGGACTCTGGTTGCGTTCAGTCATGATTCTAGGGGTTTTGGACCTCTTTGGAATAGACCGGACGCTGGGTGGCAGCGTCCGGTTGCTGCCACCGGAGCGTCCGGTCAATAGAAAATGTGTGGAATTCCAACTCTTTTCTCTATTTCCTTTTCTACTCCGTGGGGGCCACTATAAATCACCGCACGTATGTTTGACCTATCCCTATTCCGCACCCTAGCACCGTGTGAGCTCACCTCCGTCGTCGCATAGCCGTGCCTCACAGCCTGCTGGAACACCATGCCCGCGGCGCTCCTCTGTGCTGCTGCTCATGCCTCCCTTGCCCGTAGTCGCACTACCGCGCCCTACCGCACTGCCGCTGCCTGCGCCGTGCACCGCCACCACCATGCACTGCCGCACTATTGTTGCCTACACTCTGCGCCACCGCCAGTGCCATGCCCGACCTACGCTGTCCATGCCCTCCGTGCTCTAGTGCCGTCGTCGTGCCCTAGTGCCCCCATTGCAACCTCGCCAAAGACCACAATCTCCATCTAGTGCCACCGTCTAGTGCCTTAGAGCTGTCGCTGTATCCCTAATCTCCTGTTGCCGACCCGGTGGTTCCCTGATACGTTCCTCTTCTCGTCATTTCGCCGATTCGTTAGGTAGCAAGCCATCAGTTCTATTTTCGTACCTAATTGCTTGCTTTCTTAAGGTTTCACATCTTTAGATGTATTGTAATTATTTGTATATCCTATCTATTCTATCGTGCAGCGAGTCGGTGCCGTTGAGGTCCTATTTGCAGTTGTCAGTCAACTCGGGGCCAAGCTCGCGAGTACGAATCGAGGCCAAGCCTCGGAAGTGACAGTTGGCAGTTGATTCTTGTTAGCGGTAGTTGTTCTTTTCAGATCCATCAGATGGCTCGTGTCAAGAATGTTGGAGGAGGTCCTGGTGATGAGGATCCAAAACCCCCACCTTGCTTGCCTGTAGATCCAAAAGGCAAAGTGATGAAGAAGCTTGCAACAAAGAAGCGAAAGTATCCAGATGCAGATACAGCTAGAGTAGCCATAGTTGTAGCAGCAGCAGAGCATGTAGAGGCAGGAGGTGCTAGGAGTGGAGTCCAGATCATAGATCAGCTCTCTCCATCTATGAGGGCTGCACTAGAGTAGGTTGAGTGCCATCATGGTGGTCCAGCTGGGATTGTCATGGTTGCGGGATGGCGAGTTGTCTTCGATGAGAGTCAGCCTCAGGGGGAGTCACAGCAGGAGCCATAGCTAGCAGAGCAGACTCAGGAGGGAGAGCAGGCCAAGGAGACAGAGCAAGCACCTCAGCCATAGCTTTGCCGCTCTAGTCGTACCCGTGCCCTAGTCACTCTAAGGTCAGAGACACAGCGGAGGGATTCACGTCCACCGCATAGACCACAGGGTACACCTCTAGTGACCCACTTGGATTTGAGGGCTGCCACAGCCAAGCAGGTTTAGCAGCTCAGATTTGTTGACTTTGAGCAGTGGTTTCCACCGAGGTGGGATGAGCGTGCTTCAGAGGGTTTCTATACACCTCTGCAGGAAGATTTTTATAATGCATATCTTAATAGTGGGGCAGTATTCAGATCTCAGAGGGTGTGTAACATTGAGACCATTGTAGTAGCAGCTGGAGAGCACATTCACCCCTACCTATCTTACCTGCTAGGGCTAACAGATATACTTGGATAGATAAGCTTATATGTTCTATCTTGGGTCCGTCAGTTCTATGCTACACTCTGGATTGACCCGCAGCACAGATTTATATACTTTGCATTCAGTGACAGAGATTATAGGCTGACGAGCACTAGGGTCAAAGAGATACTTAGGCTTCAAGAGCAGCCCATCTGGCTACATGAGGTTTGCTATGGATAGACAGCGCCCCCCAGACGCCCTCATGGCGGTATGGTGCCCCCTATAGATCTAGTCCGCCACTGCTTCACAAAGCCATTCGGCGAGGGGTCTAGCAGAACACCTAGTGATCTCACTCCCACTGTTAGAGTGCTTGATGCCATTATGAGGAGGACACTGCTTCCGAGGATGGGGTATCGTGAGGGCTTGACTCGCATATAGTTATGGTTACTGAACTCTTTGATGTAGCAGATAGTGTTTGACATTTGGGATCTCCTTCTATCAGAGATGGAGGATACTATTGCAGAGGAGTTTAGGGGTCACAGGCAGCTGCTGTATGCTCACTAGATTACATTCTTGATCCACAGGGTAGTTACTGTGAGGCCACCAGAGATACTGGCAGAGTATAGTGGTGCTACTATAGAGTTCCCTACATACAACATAACTCAGATGATCCAACATAGTGCAGTGAGGACACCTAGCCAGCTGAGCCAACGTCTAGAGGTGCTAGAGACTGCAGCTCAGCAAGATGAGACTATCAGGGGCATAGTAGCTATAGAGGAGGAGCAACTTGATGCTTAGCAGGAGGGGATGGTCGAGAGCGACCCCAGTGATAGCTCAGATGAGGACTACCAGGACATTCCTCAGATGCATCCACATTGACATGACCATGAGGCTGGTAGCTCCAATTTAGCTCCACTTGCACCGCAGACAGACCTTGCTCTACTTGCCATACTTGAGCGGATGAGGCAGGATCAAGCTCGCCAGGCTCAGGAGACCGCCGCCACTTTTGCATAGTTTTAGACTTAGCAGGATGAGTTTTAGCGGCAGCAGTAGGCCATATAGCAGCAGCAGGCCATGCATCAGTAGCAGCTCCTTGGATTTATGCAACATGTAGTGACAGCTATTGGAGTTCCACTACCATAGCCTTCACCCTAGCTTGGTCAGCCTGCCACCACTTCTATGACTCCAGCTTTACAGCCTAGTGGGCTTCAGAGTCAGGGACAACCACCAGCATAGTTTGCTTCACCTATAGAGCAGGTGTCCTAGTGGTTTGCCCCACCAGTGTTAGCCCCACAGTTCACACCTCTTCAGACGGGCTTCACAAAAGCTCAGACTTCCTCGCTACTAGTGCCAGATACCTCAGTCTCTAGGAGTCTTGGAGTAACTTTTAGTGAGTTGATAGGGCAGCCTACTCCACCATATTTGCATATCCTAGGTCCTTCTATAGTTGCACCTATTACCGGGACTACAGAGACACTCCCTTCCTCAGTGGCATCATCAGAGCCGGCTGCTCCAGTCATACCTGCATAGTCTATAGCAGCTCTAGTTGTTGATTGGACCCAGACCGCTTCAGCGTCACTTCCAGCTACAGAGGGTCAGACTACTAGAGCTCTAGTTTAGATGATGATGGCACTCAGTTCTAGCTTGCTCCTCGTACCTCAGCACCCAACTCGTCCGCTGCAGCCCTGCTAACCGACCCTTAGGTTTTGGTGTTTGACGCCAAAGGGGGAGAGGGATCGAGTATGTTAGTCTTAGGGGGAGCGACATATCTAGGGGGAGCTTAGTTTATCTATTAGATTATCTATTACATTTGGAGTTTTATGTGTGATACACTATTATGCATTCGTGTGTTTACTTTTATGCATCAAACTATATTTATGTGATAGTGATATCTACGTGATCGTGATATATGACATGTGTGCTCTCTACTTTGAATTATTTATATGTCATATCACTTGTGCTATGCTCATTTGCTTTGCTTCCGCATTTTACTCCGATGCAAATGAGTTTTATTACTTGTACTCATGTTTATCTCATATCTTTTGAGTACATCATGTTGGTTTGGGTCATATAAGCTTGTCTAACTCTTTTGTTCTTATTGTCAAAAGCTTATATGAACCAAGCATGTTAAAAACCTCAACTCTTTCACATACTCAAGGTGGTATTGTCATCAATCACCAAAAAAAGGGAGATTGAAAGCATCTAGACCCCTAGTTGGGTTTCGGTGATTAATGACAATACGTGATTACTATGACTAACGTATGTTTTGCAGAGGCAATTAAGTTAGGTCATGGTAATGGAGATCGATTGGGCTATCATGGTGGTCATGCCCCTACGATGGAAATTGTTTCAGTTTTCAAAGGATGGACGACAAGGTTAAGGATGGACTAGTTCTAAGTGCCGTTTAGTGTTGAAGAGACACTTAGAGTAGTTTAGGACTTTGTTTTTCCTTTGGCCGTACTATTAAGGGGGGTATGGATAGGTAGCTTGACCTAGGTGAGTCTAGTGGGTTAGGTGTGGTGCACACTTGCTAAACCTAGCACTAGGTAGCTCCTAAAAAGCCCTTAGATCCATTGGAGCAAACTTCATTCACGTATGATCGAAAGTTGGAAGTGAATGCAGGGTCAAATACTGACTGGACGCTGGCTTCGGTGTAACCGGACGCTGGCGCAGAGTCTGGTCAGTTCATTTGATCAAGGTGAAGTCGTCGGGAAGTGACCGGACGCTGAGAGGTGAAGTCAACGAACGCTGAGGGCCAGCGTCGGGTCGACTCTAGTAAGGTTCTAGAGAGGGAAAATCATTACTGGACGTGTTCGGTCAGTGATGACCGGACGCTGTCCAGCGTCTGGTTACCATTTGATCACTGGAATTTGGGGTGAACTGACCAGCACGTCCGATCAACATGACCGGAGCGTCCGGTCAACAAGACCAACCCCGCAGAGGCACATAATGGTTCATTTTTCAGCCCATGTTATAAATACTTCCTCCATTTGTGTGTGGAGGCACTTTTGCTCATTCCAACAGCTGAGAAATATCTTTGTGAGTGCCAAGAAGAGTAAGGTCCTAGTGAGGTGATTGAAATTTGAGAATCCCAAAGATGGACCTCATTAGTGAGATCAAGAGTAGCAAAGTGTGTATCCACCCTTCTCATTAGGCTTGTTGTGGTCAAGTGAGAGTTCATGCTTGTTACTCTTGGTGATCGCCATCACCTAGACGGCTTGGTGGTGATTGGGAGCTTGATGATAATCCGACGGTGCTTGTGGATGACTCAACTCAAGTTGTGAGCGGTTGTGGGTGATTCACCGCGACGGAGTGTCAAAGAATCAACCCGTAGAGAGCACTTGATCATTGCGCGGATCAAAGGGGAGCTACACCCATGCGTGGGTGCTCCAACGAGGACTAGTGGAGAGCGGCGACTCTCCGATACCTCGACAAAACATCGCCGTATTCTTCCTTCTCTCTTTACTTTGAGCAATTCAATACTTGTCTTTACATTCATAGAATTGTCATGCTAGAGTAGGATTAGAACTTAGGTTGCAAAACTTTTATGCGGTAGAACATTAGAAACACTTTCTATGCACAAGGGGTTAATTGGGCTAACCGTTGGATTTAATTATTGCAAAGAAATTTAGAATTAGCCCAATTCACCCCCCCCTCTTGGGCATCTTGATCCTTTCAGCGGCGCACAACACCTCCAGCGCCTGGCGATCGTCGTTGTAGTCGACGCCACCGACGTGAACCGCCTCCCACAGCCGCCGGGCCTGCAGCTTGATCTTCATCAGCAGCTTCCACTCGTGGTAGTTCGACTTGGTGAGCATCGGCCACGGCGTTCTCGCTCCAAAGTCGCGGTAGACCGTCTACAGCACCAGGGAGTGGCCGCGCCGACCACGCCGCCGCTCTGGTGACGGCGACTGGCGACGGCGCCCGACCGGGCTACGTGATCCTCCAGCTGGCTCCGGCTTCCGCTCCATCTCGGTGCACAGTGCTGCGGCCACAGTTACCGCAGCCTAGGCTGCAGCTGCCGCCTACCGGGCTGTCTCGGTAGCCACCATAGCCTGTTGCCTCTGCGGCAGCAAGGCGCGTTACACGATCGTTGGCTCTGGCACCCGCGACGCGCACTCTCGCGATCTAGCTGGCGGCGTGGACATGGCGCTCACTCACTTAAGAACTATCTCGGCTCTGATACCAGATTGTTGGTCCGATTGGATCTCAGATTCAAATCTTTAACAACCAGAGGACAGCTTAGCCCTTGGCTGCTCGGATTAAATAGAAATGCAATGGCTTAGTTCTAATACAATGGTATGCCCCTTTTTATGGGATGAGAGCAACATCTATTTTCTACTTGCTCCAGCATATTTTTTTTAACCACTAAAGTGGATGCTGAGCATATTCCTATTATAAAGGCTTGTGAGCTAAGGAAAGTAAAATACAGAAGTAAGATACAGGTGCTGCCGAGCACTAGGATTATCTGTCACTTACTTCCATGTGGCACATTTGAGATCAGCGGGTCCTCCTAACAAACGATCTGGAAAAAAAATGACATGAACAACATCATAAGCAACTTCGGACTCAGCACTTGCACTTCATGAGCTATGTGGTAGTAATAATTCAAAGATTTAACTACAGCAAGCTCCACATAAATGCTTCAAGATATGCAAGAAATTAACAGTCAATTTCCAGTAAAAAAAACTGAAACAAGATAGCATGAAAGTCTTAGATCGACAGATTTGTATGAGTATCAATGCCACCAAGACAACGACATGGTAAAAAGTAGGTTTTGCTCTGCTTAAATTGCAATTAGTAGTCCATTCACAAGCCAGAACCAACTAAGCAAATATTGTAACAACCCAGATTGAGAAAACATTAGCAGAAGAGGTTTCAGGCTTTTTGGGCCTAGTGTTGGGAATTATGGCCTAATTAGAGTCCAATTGGAGGGAGAGAAGTAACCATCCTACCCTAATCACTACCCCCACGTCCTAGGCTTGCCTTGCCGTTTCTGAAGCCTTTGATTATTTCTCTCACGATGAGAATCAGAAGCTGGACGATCGTCGCTGCAATTGATCTCCTTGTAAGCCACGATAGGTAAACAGGTTGCTGTGCCTCTTCTCGTTCCTGCGGATGGGGCACAACTAATCCCTTTCGTGATGCCTTAATCCAGATCGCTGTATGGGAAGAAGGGACCTTGATGGTGCTGATCGTCCCTCCCACTGTCTCCTTAGTTGCCTGCAGATCGTGGGCTGTGTCATGGCAAGGGAGGAAGGCGTAATTGGATCTTGAGGGGACGTGATCTTGATTAGGTAACTGCATACGATCTGTTTCTCTAGTTTTTGTTCAGCGCGGTTTAGTTTTGGCCATTAGGATCTTGGATCATACCTTGTTCGTCATCATACCAGTTATCTTTTAGACTACACAACATTCAGAGGCAGTAGCAGACTGACCCAATTTTCGGGGTTTTAGAGAATTCCTTATGAATCAAAGTTGTAGATCTTTTAAAAACCTTTCCACAGAGCATTTATTCATATTTTTCCATTTAGTATAATGAAAGATATGAGGTTCTGAATATTGTTGTCAGTTCGTCAGGTCCAATGACGAGGTTCAGTTACAGTAACAGTTTCAGACTGAACATAGCATCAAAACAACCAAGTTTTGAGGGTTTTGCTGATCGAATTTGAACATCTTGTTAAAACGTAACTTGTAGGCATTTCCAATACCTTTCCAAAGGATACTTGAACACTTGATTTCATCAAGTACTTTGGGAGATAGCACGTTCTGAATATCACTGTCACAATCTGCCAAGTTTCAGTTTCAGCATTCGAGCATCAGTTTTGGGGGTCGTTTAAGGAGTCCTTAGAGGCCGAATTGTTCCAGAGTTTTATTGAGTTTTTTATAGTCCTATGTATGGTCTTTCCATAGAGCATCTAAACTCTGAATTTCGTTCAAGCGATGGAGAGATATGAATATTTGAAGTCAGACACCTTGCACTGCGAGGACAGTTATCAGCGCAACTTTGTAAGCCGTTTTAGAGCTAGTACGTGTGAAAATTATTATTTTCTGTCTGTATACCAAAATTGTAGAGTCTTCTGTATAGATCCTTATAGTGTTCTAAGTTGATGGCATATCTTTTGTAGTTTTTAAGCTATGGAAAAGAGGAGCAGCACTGCTGCTGTTTAAAAATGTCTTTTGTTGTCGTTTTTACCGTTTGGCGGGTTGGAGCGTAGAAGCGTGTTGTTCTTTGCCCATAAATGTTTGATTGAGTGTATATACTGATTTATACGTTGCAAAACAGATGGTAGTGCTTCGGGTCGTCCCTATGGCTGTTGATCTTCTTCGGTAAAGAGGCAAGTGAGTATAACGGTGGTTTGTTACCATTTTGGCTTGTTATTTTCATCACCTACAGTATAAATGTCTATAATAATGTCATACCACTAATAACCAAACCTTATGACCTTTGTTTATTCAACATCATTTAATTGTGGTCCTATTTATTTATTTATGGTGATGCTATAATTCCATATTGCTATACGTGGATAGCCCATAACCCTGAAGATGTAGCTGAAGTATCATTGTTGTGGTTTATGTTAATTTTATTGCCGCATGTCAAGTGCATTGCATCATCCATTTGTGTTGGAAGTTATGTCGTTGACCTATGGTCACAACCGTACCGGTACAGCATCATGTGATGCAGCTCCACACCTTGTTGGGTGTGCAGGCAGGAGACATTTTGCATTGCATTCATATGCATTCACGAAGTATATTGAAGTGATATGTCCATGTTGTTATGAAGCTCTATCACATGGCAATGTTCTAAATTGGAAAAAAAGTCATTTATACTGATATTATATCTTGTTTGTTCTATAAGTGGAACTCCAGTTTAAATCGTTGTTTAATTTAACTTGTGATTTAAATATCTTGTCAAAATATATTTGCTTGTTGAGATGTTTCTTCTCACCCTTGCTTTACTCAATCCAGGTATGAGATGCTTGCTTGGAAGGGAAGGGGATTAGATGCACGTCTCTCGCTTCCACATTTATTGAGTTCCTATTTAAAAGCTTAATAATTTAGTTTTGTTTATTAGACATATGAACAAATGTAAAAGTACAGTTATTAAACTTACTCTTGTTGGAGTAACCCATATTTGTTTTTGTTAGGTTGTACTTCAATTCTAGTTTGGTGCTTATTTGGTTATCTATGTATCTTGCTTCCATGTTGTTTATAAATACAAGAAGATGCTGCCAAAATCTTTATTTTTTTATGTGCGTTAATGTTTTGTGAATTTAGTAGCATCTCGGGGTGTTTGTGGATTCTGGGGTGTTACAAATATATTGAAGCTACAAAGACAAGGAAGGCCAAAGGATCAACAAGGGTTAGTACAATACCAGGAGTGTAGAAGCTCATGTAGGGCTTGTCAACCTTACTCACTCGCCCTGACTTGAGCTCCATCATGAACAATCCAATACCTGCGGTGACGAAGATGACGCCCACTCCCTCTGTGAAGCCAACCACAGATGCAGAGTCACTAGGGTTCGCCATAGGCATCTTTTTCTCTAGATTAATAACCCTGCATTGTACCCATTCAGCAATCCCCTCTAAACTCACTCTTCTCGACCACATATGAAGTCTAGAATCCTCAATGCCAGCAAGGCCCAAAGAATGATCCTCCATCACCATGAGCGTGAATCCATCGTGCATTGCTAGTGGCTAGGGCTTAACCACAGATAGTAAATTGTTGGCCTAGTCATACTTGACAATTGTAGCAGCCTCCTGAAGTGCAAAGTAGATTTCATCTCCAATGAGAGGACCACGGCTCTAGGCTACATCAGGAACATTGTTGAGCATGACTGGCGCCCTCCACGGGCCTATCTTCGATGAGTACATGGCCACCCACATGGTAGGAGGACTCGTGTGTTCGGTCAACACATGGACCAAACAGAAGGGGCCACCGTGGCAGTCGAGGTGATCACAGCCAGCCATAGTGCAGAACACTGCGACCGACATTTAGGACGTCCACCAGATTAGGAATTCTGGGTTAGGCACACAAGACGCCCACTAGATTTAGATTTTCGGATCAGGCTCAGGCACACGATGGCGGTCGCCCGTGATGGGGTCACAAACATGGTAATAGCAGTCTCCACCAAGCATACTGAAGAGGACGTGGTCGTGGTGGTAGTCGATGGGCTGTGCATAGGGGGCATCGTCGGATTCCGGAGTGGGGAAGGCGGGCACTGTTGTGGTGAGGACGAAGCGGCGAGCCACGCTTCCTTCGATTGCTACCCTCCCATAAATGAGGCCGAGGAGAGGAGGGGCTCCGTGGAAGTCACGGTATCGGCGGAAGAAGGCAGGATCGGAGAGGGTGCGGAGCCATAGTGAAAGGTCCTAATGGCTAGATGGGGGTGAATAGCCTATTATAAAAGTTCTACAACAACACTAAGACAAGTGATTAGTATAAAAGATGGTGAAGCGAATTTTGCACTAGCACTACACTTGTGTTACAAGCCACCTACCCAATTCTAATCTCTATGATCTCTAGTATACACACAAGGGCTAAGTCACTAATTTACACCTAGGTGAACAAGCTAGCAAGAGAGCAACAACTAAAGAGCTACACTAACTAGCTACAACTACCACAATCACTACACAAGGTAAAAGCACAATGTAATAGAAAAAGAGTGGTAGAGAGGTATACTGCTGTGGCAAGTGATCAATCAATGAATACCAAAGAATACGAAGGAGACAAATGATGAAAAAACAATTTTCCTCCGAGGTTCACTTGCTTACCGGCAAGCTAGTCCCCACTGTGGCAATTCACTCACTTGGAGGTTCACGTGCTAATAGGCATCACATGCCTAACCCACAACCAGGTGCCGCACAACCAACACAAGATGAGGATACACAAGCCACACGCAATCCACTAGAGTTGCCTTTGGTGCTTTGCCGGGGAAGGCACAAGAACCCCTCACAATCACAATGATCGGAGCCAGAGACAATCACCTTCCTCTACTCGATGATCCACCAATCACCGAGCCATCTAGGTGTCGGCAAACACCAAGAGTAACAAGATCTCCACCAGCCCAAATCGCCCAACAGTGCCATAAGATGCTAGACCACTAAGCAATGCACTAGAGGCTCTCCAATCTTACTCAAGATGATCAAATCAAGTGTATAAGTGAGTGGAGTGGTGTGCTCAGATCTCAAAGGGTGTATGCAGCTATTAGAAGTGTCAAAGGAGTGACCAAGGCTGGCCACCACCTCTATTTATAAGCCCACAAGCAAATAGAGCCGTTACCCCTTGGAGCCAGCTTCTGTGAGGTCATCGAACACGGCGGTGGTGGCACCGCCCTAGGGGTGGCAGTGCCCCCCAATAGTCAAATCCAACGGCTAGTTTGACTAGCCGTCATCAACGAACATGGTGGCGGTGACCACCCGGCCAACCCTCCGAAAAACATAGCCTTTGGAAAATTATGGTTGTGCATCACCCTCAGGACAGCGGTGACCAACCCCAATTCACCTAGTCTTTGGATAAATACGGTGGTGCACCGCCCTCACGGTGGTGGTGTACACCAGACACGTCGGTGCCCGTGCCCACTCAGCTGCTTCTCGACACGTCCAGGTGGGCACCGCCCTAGGGGTGGCGGTGCCCCAACAGAGCACCCACCTCTCGACCTCCTCAGTCGGTCACCGCCACAGACGTGGCAGTGCACCAGTCAGGGCATGGTGGTGCCCTCGGGACAGTGCCACAAGCCCAGCTACGCCTCCTTTTCTTCACCTTTTTACCACCTTTGCAAATGTGCTAACACTCCAAGTGTTTCACCATCATGTTCAAGTGTGCTAGCATTTTCATAATCATTTTTCAAAGGTTAATCACTTTCTCACCGATTGTGCACTAGGCCTAAAATGCATATGCAAGTTTTTCAACACCTAGTGGCACTAGATGATCGAGTTGTCCGATAAGAGCTCCCCTCTTAATAGTATGACCATCTATCCTAAATGTGATCACACTCTCTATAGCGTCTCGATCACCGAAAATAAAATGGCCCTATAATTATACCTTTGCCTTGAGCCCATTTTGTTTCTCTTTCTTCTTTTCAAAATCCCGGAGCTTGATCATCATCACATGTCCATATCACCACCATGGACTTCATTTCATGTGGCCATCTCCATCCATGAGTGCCACCTAGCTCCTTCACTTAGATTGGACCATCCTATCTAGTCACACACTTAGATGCAAGGATTAGTCCAAATAAGTTTCATCAATTAACCAAAATCAAACTAGGGCTTTCACATATCTTGTAGACTAGGGCGGCGTGGAAGAGCCACTGGGGCTCGTCCGGCAGGAGGCGAAGCAGGATCTCAGAGATGGCGTCGTCGGCCAGGTCAGGTGGTAGCGGTGGCGGCATGGAGCACTCGTGGAATCAGCGGTCGACGGAGTGAGGTGTGATGCGGAGGATTTGGGATGGGGATTGGTCAATTGGAGAAGAGGACAAGTCGAGGGAGAGTGGAGAGCCCGACGACACGAGTAATGGGTTCAGCTCATTCGTCCCTCGTCCATACCTGATGACTAGGGGCTGATTGTGATTGGTATTGGGCGTCCAAAGGCCCATCCAACAGCGTTTATGCACTTGGCTATTCGCCTGATGGTTTCTGTGACCGATAAGCCATCTCATGTTGTTTTGTTATGAGAGGAAAACACTATACCATGGTTGATAAGCCATGCTGATAAGTCTTGGTTCTACCTGTTTTCTTTCATTCCTTTCCCCCATATCCCGCACGCTTCAGTCTTCTCGATTTGGCCTTCCCTCATGAGTCGGGATGCTTGATTCATGCATGGTGCAGGGGCCCATGTGCCAGACACTCAAACTCTGATGCATGCATGCAACCAAACACGACATCGTCTCATACTGGACCAACAACAAAGTAAACCAAACACGACCACTTGCACGAGCTCAGACCAGTTTCTTCGGGCCTACACAGTCTGGCCATCTTGGCTCAAGGTTTGCTCCGCAACCAATCATGCCCAATGTGACGAGGTGAGCCTATCTGGCTCCTGTGAGCCTGGCTAAAAAGTTTGGATAGGCTGGTTGTGTGCAACATCATTTTATTTGGTTGATTGTAAGAGTACATATGCTTTCTGGCTTGTAGATGCATCTGTTCTCTCTCTCAGAGTCAAGGTAACAAATAGCGGTTGGCAGGTCTGTAGCGAATTGACGTCTACATAGCGGATTGCGGATAGCGGCCGCTATAGCAGACGCTAAGTTCCAATAATATTATCTACTAATATCGCATAATTTAGATATACATATATCTTAAATAGTGACTTTCTTACATATTAACAAATCAACTAAATACAACTTAACGATAGACTAATAAACATGTAACTTAAATAGTGTAATAGATATTTAATTGTATTCGAAGAGTTGATTCTTGATCAAATATATTTTAAATTAAGAATGAACTAGTTATGATCTAGACTTGGGCCGCTATGGTGGACTACTATGTCAAATAATGACCGCTATAGCGGCTTGTTGTGTCAACTAGCAGGTGTTAAGTTCCACCCACTACGGCATAACGGTAGCGGTAAAGGGCCGCTGCCGCTACTGCAGACGCTATTTAGTACCTTGCTCAAAGTCATAGCACGCGCGTGCTCATGCCGCCGTGAGCCAAGCTAGGTGGGATTATTCTCGTTTCCTCACGGCCAAGCGTGGCTGGGCCAGGTCCTATCGTGTGTGCAGCGAACCAATCACTACTGACTAGCATCTCATGGGCATGTGCTGGCTGGAAACGGCCAACCAATCACACCCTAGTTGTCGTTGTCTGCGCACTATCGTCCAGACGACCAACACTATCGTGCCAAAGCTCTAGGCAGCATGGAGTGTACTCCACACACCCTTTTGATCATCATTGATCACAATTTACAAGGCAAAGTAAGCAACTTCAAATATTATCTCAAATATTTCCATTTTCATCGACCATTGCCCATAATTTTGTGGTTCTTTATTGTTTATCTAGATTCTAGGGATTATTAGGTTCTTTGTGATTTTTTCCTCTAACATTTCACATTTATGAAAGCAACTAAATTAGAATATTCTTGTGGGTGCTAGGAAAAACATGGAAAGTTTTTTTCAAAAGAAAAGCAGAAGAATTCATGTTGTCCAAATGATTAAATACGACCTAGGCTTATGCAAGTAAATTGATGCTTACCATGCTAGTTAGAGAGAGAGAGAGAGAGTGGGTGAGAAGGGAATGCTAACCTTGCACATGCAATTTTCCGTGTTCATAGATTGGGGAAAAAGAAAGTCTAAGAAGGTTACATTCGCAATGATGGTTCGATGATTTTGGAAGTACCTTGAATATAATGAGTCCGAAGATAGAGCATATTGTTTCTATTGTTCCTTATTCACGGAAAAGAAGGAAGCATGATATAATGCATTTGTTGTCGAGGGTTGGAATGGTTATCATAGGAAAGAGCAGCTCAAGTTGCATGTTGGTGATGTTGGTGGAACACCTATATTGCAATGAAGTGTCATGTTTTTTTACAGAGAAATCAACACGTATATGTTGTTATGCATAAGAAAAGTGATGCATCTAAGAAGGCTTATTTTACTCGACCAAATGTGATACTGCTAGGATACTATTGAAGCAAGGCTTGTCTTTCCATGGCCATGATGAGTAGGAGTCGTCTTTGAACAAAAGGAATTTCCTGGAGGCTTATGATTGCTAAGCATAACATGACCTAAATTCAGGGAAGGCAGTAGGTACTGCAGATAATAGTTGTATGATGGCTCATGAAATCCTAACATTATGTAGTATTTTTGCAAATTAAATTCTACATTCTATTCTAGAAAAAAAATTAGGATGACATGGTTTGCATGCTAATGAGTCAACAGATATATATATATATATATATATATATATATATATATATATATATATATATATATATATATATATATATATATATATAATTTTTTTTTTTTGCAAAGAACATATGGATGTTGTCTTGAGGTATGTTGACAAATGTAGAATTTATGAAAGAGATGTTTGTTGGCTTTGTGCATGGGGCTAAAATAAAATGTGAGGTTAAAACAAGTTATAGTGATGGCGCTAGTAATATGCAAGGTGAATTCGATGGGATGCATCATTGATTATAATAGAAAGTGGTTCATTGTTTTGCTCACCTACTTTAGTTAGTTGATGTGGTTGTTGTGTAAAAGCACAAGGGTATTAGCAATTTCTTAACCATGATTTATAGATTATTAAATGTAGTCGGTGGATCAACCAAGAGAAAGAACATGATTAGGGATATCAATCATGAACAAGTAACAAAAGACTCAGGTTTGAGCAACTTGAAACTGGGAGAGGGTTAAATCAAGAGTAATGTCTTCAAAGACTTTTCTAAATTTATAACATCTATCTCCCTTTCTGGAAGGTCAATGGAATTTTGAACATTTGAACAGATAGTGACAGTAGTCCTGGAGAGCATTGCCCTTGAACAGTTTTGCCAGAATATGTACTCCCAACACTTGTACTGACTTAAATCCCTCTACCCATTTTTACTGTGCTTGAAATATTTTGATAAAATGGTCTGTATCTTTCCTTAGAAAATTTAAATTCAATTAGAACACAAAAAACTATCAAGGCTTCGTCATCCAGATTTAACACACATAATGCACTGTAGTAGAGATTGCAGCCTACTATGAATTTGGGCTATTATCTTCATATATACATGCTCTACCAACCTGGTCCCAAATTTCTTCAGTTAACTTACGAGATATTATGCTCTACTACACAACTCCGATTTACAAGCGCCTGGAAACATTGGTCTAGATACAGAAAGATTGGAAGCAGGAAATGAAAATCACACCAATGCCCTAACATGACCACAAACATTGATCTAGAATCTACACCTTTGTAATCACCTGAAATAACTTGGGTCATCAGCACTTGCATCAATTAACCACCTGCATAGTTGTGCTGTGCTACACTGGGCATTTGAGCCACATCAAGAAGAATCTAGTAAGCAACTGGAATTACTTCTGGGTTTCTAGTCTAGCATGTCGCATCCCGAAAGAATTCAGTAGCGATTTGTGGTGGACACTGCTTCTTTGCAACAAATTTGTACTGAGGAAGGAAAGGGAGAGGATCCCATTAGTACTATCAAAAGAGCTGTTAACTGAAGAATTTTGGGACCAGATCCAATTACCTTATGTTGACTGTACTTTTCTCTGATTGCTGGAAGGTTGCTCCCAGAACCAACGCTGCAAAGGCGATGCAATACCTTTACACAGTCGCTCAATTCAGACGGCTTGTACTGTGTATAATGAGCAAGTGTGGAATTCTGCTTCCAATTGACAATGAGATGTGTAAGTTAGCTCGCAAGACATTTCACTAGGCAACTGCTATAGAGATGGAACAGCAACATGATTGTTCACCTACCCAAGGATACTTTGTTGGCTGTAGTATAAATCTCGCCAAGAAAATAGCCGATGCAGCTATTAGTGATGGAGGGTAAGAGAGTAGATTGTACTCCAGTAGTGATAGCTCAGCGATGTAATTGGCAAGGAACTCGAGATGCAAAGCAGGATCCTGTACAAAGAGAAATTGTCAGTGAATTGTTGTCACGTTTGTAACTTAATAGGAATTCCTTCCAGTAACCAGAAGCTAACTGTATAGCAGTACCTCATCACACGCTTGTGCAGCACGAGCAAATCTCCTATTGTAAGCAAAAGAAAGAAAAGAAGAGTTAGTGGTAAGTTAGATTAGTATAATCATGATAGATTTTACTAAAATGAAATAGAACAGAAAAACACCTCAAAAAGCACTTTGCTGTAGGTACTGTCATTTCAAACTTCAAGTAATTCAGTACAGAAGCTTCCATGTCTAACACCTGTTAACGTACAAGTTATTAGTGACAGTGACAAACAAGGGACTATTGGATATGGTTGATAGGAAGTAAACATATCACAAACCTCATCTCTGAAGTATGTATTGTCTGTTATGTAGCAGAATTCTTCTACTTGGGGTGCACATATCTCCTCGTATTTTCTGAATTTGAAGTTCCCAACATGCCAAAATCAATATGCCAACGTTGTAATGATAACTGAGAATAATAACTCAAAAAAATAAATGGAATGAGAAGCAGAATCTTACGCAGCTATAAGCATGCAAGTAACACCAAGTAATTGCAGCCTTTGGCGGTTGATTTCGTTACCAGAAAGATAATGGTCAATGTAGTTAACTGTCAGGTACAAAGTATCAGGAACAAGCCGATATTCCTCAGCAACCTGCATGAGGGAAAAATAATGAATATAATGGAAAGTTGACAAGATTGTTCTTTAGGCTTTTCTTCTTTTTGGCAGAAAAAAGCTTACTTCCACAAGCCAGTCTATCAAAATTGCCCTCATGCTTGGGTTGATATCTTTTTGAATCGTTTCCATGAAATCAGTTGATGGTCTTTTCTTCGTCTGCCAGAAAGTAAAGCACTATCAGTGGAGATCAAGGAAGAAACAGTTTTCTAGGACTCTTTAACGTATGTACAGATCAAGTGTAGCCCAAATTTCCATGGAACAAAACATAGACAGTCCTTCGATCAAATTGAGTTCAGAAAAGAATGTGTCACCTCAGCCTCTCGCAGGTGCATGTAAATGTCAGAAGCCAGAGTAGCGCACAACTGTGGATCCTCATATTCATTATCAACATCACAGATGCGGTCAATTTCCATTGGGGCAATGGCATTTTTCTTCCACTTATTTTCTGCAAAAGAAAGCAGGCCATACGCAACTGAATCAACAAAAAAGTATAACAAATTACACTTACAAATGCAAATCTTAATATGAATTTCATCATACCTTCAACATCTCTATCCTCAAATATACGCAGATGTTTATTTGCACGTCGCTGCAATGAAGCCAGCATCGAGGAATACTGATTGTCTATGTACTCAAAGTCGACCGGGCTTTTCATGGAGTCGCAGGACGACATCGTCTCATCAATCGAAACAAAATCTCCTGAGCGTCCAGGAGACACCAAGCCGGTGCAGGATACCAAGGCCGGAGCGCGACTTGGCTCATCGGCTGTGGTAGGCACTTTAGGAGGCGGAACATTATGCTTCTGTGTTGCGCTGCCATGGCGTGACACTAGTGGAGCTGGCTTGATGGAAGCCGACTTCACAGCAGAACCCTGAATGGAGCTCACACTCCGAGCACTTGCCAAAGATGGCTTCTTCAAGGGTACCGCTGTATTCAACTTCTGCATGAGATTTGAACAAAATGAATAAGCCATTTGGAACCTCTGTTTGGGATCTCCACTAATCCAGGTGCACAAAAATAATAGCAGGACTACAGAATACTAGGACTACAGAATACTAATCTGTTTGGGAACCTCTGTTTGCCAAAGATGGCTTCTTCAAGTCATTTTGGATAAGGCTTGAGTCAAACATTTGGAATATAAATCATGAATAACCTTTAAGTTATTGAGTTTGGAAATGTAAAAACCATATGAATATATTTGTCTTGAAAAGTAATTTCATAAAAATATACATATATCACTTTCCAATAAATATTTTTATAAAAATAAGAAATTAAAGTTATGCTTTGGAGACTATGTCCCTGTCCAAAACGGCTTGAATTATCGGTATGGAGGGAGAATAATATAATATTGACTAGAGAAGGCTGCAAAGCAAACAAAGACAAAAGATTGCCACGCCGTGAAAACCAAGGAACTTCCTTTCGAAAATGACATGGAAGGTCTAGCCTTTTGACCATGACCAGAATCCAAGATTTCAATCAACCCGTAAACAGTAGAGGAGGGATGCACACGTGGACGTGGTGGTGGGGACTCCGGACTCGTTTGTGACAGTGCAACAATCTAGGAGGGGCTTAAAGGTCTTCCTCCGGCAACGGCTTTGGAAAGACCAAATCCTCTTGCCTGCGTGTCCTTGCCTTTTTTGCTCACGCCAAATTCAAGTGCAGCCGCCTTGTCTGCAGGCAGCGAAGGCCGAAGGGAGGGAAACACCCGTTCGAAACGCGGAGGGATCCAAGCCGCGCGTCCCGTCTCATCCCGGGCTACGGGGCCGCCCATCAGCTCAGCCTCGCGGTGGCGGATGTTTAAATCGTTTCGAACTGGAACTGAGCCCCTGCTACTGCTAGCTATGTGAACGTTGGAAGGCTAACCGGAACGAGCAAATCGCGCTGTCCATCTCATCACAATATTATTTGTACTCGTACATACAGTGCACACACTCGTGACTCGCCCCTGTGAACGTCCATGGGCAGCGCAGCAAGAGAAAGAAACGCTGCAGGTTTCTCTGCTTGTTAAGATAACAAAAAAGCAAGAGAGCTCAAGTAAAGTTGCAGTACTGACTGTGAGTAACAGTAGGAAATCACAAAAATGTAGGATTCAGGGAATGTTGAAGAGGTGACGTCACTCATAAGCTAAACCCCCAATACAAACAGGACAAGAACGTATTCAGGGAATGTTGAAGAGGATGACGCCTCTCAAGAACGGGAATGCAACGAACAGTGGCGAATGGATAAAGAAACCAAATCGCAGCGTATGCGTATCTCCTACAGTGGCACAAAAACTCAAACCTTGCATATTGCAAAGATCTCTTAGCAAAACGTAGACTGCATTAATAAAACAAGAAATCCCCTACCAAGAAACCGCAAATGACATCGAACCATCTCTGAAGTCAAGAAAGGAGCGCCGATTCGCGAACCATTAAGGGGAGAAAAAAAACATTGGAACCATTAGCCCATGCCCATCTAGGGATCTTGGGTCCGAGGAGAGCACAACGATCGAGTTCCGCATGAAATTCCCCAAGATTCGTATCGTACATACCGCACTGGTGGTGGGTGGCGCGACATTCCCAAGGCTGCCGCCAACGACAGCCCTCCCTCCTCGCGCGGCAACGTTGGTGATGTTGCCGAGCGCCACGCGTTTCTTGGCCTGCGCGGCGGAGGCCTTGGGTCCCCCGGCGCCCTCCGCAATCGCGGGGCGCTTGGCGGTCGCGGACGAGGACGAGCGGCGGGAGGCGCCGATGGTGGACATCGTGTGTCTCGGCGGCGGAGGAGGCCCGCTGGCCGAATCGCCCTCCTCGGGCTAGAGCTACAGTTTGGGGGGAGCGGAGGAGCGGGAGGTTTGGGTCCCGACCCGGCAGGCGGCAGCGGCGAGGGGTACAAGCCGAGGTCTGTTTATGCCGTCGCCACGTCGCCAGGGACGTTACGGAGCGGTTAGGTTCGCTGAAAAAAACGAGTTCAAATAATATTTTGGCTGATTTGACGTGAAAAAAAACACTATCCTATTTAAATAAGGAGCTAAAAAATATATATTATAAGAGAAGGCATTTAGGCCGTTGGTTGATCCACACCAACGGCAAGGTTTTGAAATTCAAAATAGCTGCCCTGGATTGACATTAGTAGTACCGTTGTCCATTCAATTTTTTTTTTTCTTCCACACGAGGTAGGATTTTCGTTCTGAGGTCCCTGCACTCTATAGGGCGCGTTCGGCTGTCTTTTTTCTCATCGCTGCTTCTTCTGAATTAAATTGCACTGTTCTGTGTCTTAAAGATGATGACAACAACAGTGACCCCAATACCTGGCTTTAAGTACAAACAAATATACGGATAGTTTTTAACTTGTCTCGAAGTATCTTTAGATTAAAAAAAACTGTTAAAATATATTTTTAGATCTATGAATTTGTCTTCGTGTATCTACTCCTAGCTTTTTTACATGAATTTTATAGATCTCTACCAATTGGTGGGGAACTAATGAATCACTTCTCTCTACTAGTATATTGCCCGTACTAATTAACGCTACGGTGACACTTCATCCATACACATCAAAACAAGCAAAAGACTGCTTTCCATACTCGAGATTAAAATGAAATATATAAGATTCAATAAAAAAACACAGGGAGTTTCAATTTCAACACTAATTTGGCTATATATAATATTTGAAACTGCAGCACAACACCCATTTTGACAGTACTAATTGAAACTGCAGACCACCTTTGACACCTGAGTGATCACCTGACACATAGCAAATGTAAGAATCTTAGTAATAAACATCTCCCCGACGCTGCCCCAACCTCCCGCCACCGCCATCTCAGACATAGATAAATTAGATGGCCAGTAATTGGTGCTTAGATGAAGGATGGCATCAGTTCTGTACCTAAGGCATTTATAGGTGAAATTGGAGTTCTGAAGAAGAGAATGGATGACATAATGACCAACACACGTTTAAGAGAATTAGCAAACAAATGGGTCACAGGATACTCTAGCCAATAAACTGTATGAAAACCTGTCAAGATACAAATAAAGACTTTGTTATAGGTGATTCAGAGTGCAGCAGAACTCATAGTAACAGTTAGATAAGAGATAATCAAAAAACCAATAGACGCTAATGCGGAAAATCTGATACTTTTTAGGTTCAAAAGGATAAACTATAAATTATTCAACATTTTTTTTCATTTGATGAAATAGGAGAACTAAAAAATTATTCAACATAACTGACAACTAAAGATAATGGCCCTGTTCGTTTGAGCTTATTCATAAGCATCAGCATAAGCCAAATTTTAGTATTAGCGAACATGGTGATTAATATCATATTTAATTGGAAGAGCCTGATCGTAGAAGTAAAACAACGGACAAAAATGGACCACACATATACATTGTCGGCTAAACAATGGTAAGTAGTTTATTTGGATCTAAGTAGCCAACCGCGGTAGCAAGCAACAGACAATTTTAGCAACCGCCCAGAGACCACAAAAATGTTTTCTAGTGAAGACTGGCCTCACCTGCCGGTAAAAACTGCAACATGTGCCAGCAAGTGCCACTCTTACACATAATTCTTTAATATTAACTCCCTGCAAACGTAGTAAATTTAGTATTCAGCAATTTCAAATCAGTGAAGAGTTAAAATATTATAATATTTCTTGTTTTCCAAGCTGGCTACACTTACAGCACTCTGTAGATATGATGGGCTAAACTTGATGCCATCTACAGATAGGATCAGTGGAGCAGATAATAAGAAAGCCATGACAGTCATTCATGGCAGTCAACATATATGGGGTGCAGTGTGCACAACATATATCCAAGCATGTGGATCAAAGCCAAAGGTATGAGCTTTGCATACTGCATCATCAAATAAATAATAATTCATCGCATCAATTATATGATTGAACCAGTTTTACAGAACAATACAAGCTTATAAGAATTTATTAAATATAACCAGATGACTCTTGGTACACAACATCTTGGAGAAGTAGTAATCTCTCTCCTTCTCTAGGCTATCAACAAGGAGCTTCATCTCAGTTATCAGCAAACCATGGAATTCACACGAGTCGTCAAAAATTTAGTGACCAGAGTCAATGATTATGAGGCTCACAACACATGCAACCATCTGACAAAGGGGTAGTATTCCTAGCAGTTCACCGGATAGCCTTGACATTAGAAATTCAGTATAAATAAATGCATTTGGCAGCATACACAAGGCTATATCAATGTAACGAAGGGAAGACCAACAATTTTAACATTTCACTCTACGAAAATTGGTAGTATTTCCGAGTTATCATTCCTTTTAACATGAGCTAAAATCTGCAAGCACTACAAACTAGACCTTGAATTATCCATTTGTGCAAACAGAAGAGAACAGGTAGCAAAAACTTACCAATCCACGACCTGCTGGATCTTGTGCTCAAAAACCTCACGCTGATTGACCTCCAGCCAGGAGAGCGAGATTTCACACAACCAGAACTATTAGACTTATTTTTTTTAAAAAGAAGGAGAATAAACCAGTTTGACTATGCAATAAATTACCATCTACATGATACCCAACCATAAGATCTTGTTCAGTTCAATTGATGTTCATGGACACTAACCGTTTTTACATGACATAAAACTGGAAGCTTGATATGCAGGAAGACTCATTAATTGCCCAGTCAATTGCTATTATTGCCCAACACCTGAAAGTAGGAAGAAGGAAAATGACAAAACATATGCCCATCTCATACCGAATCATAATAATTAGCAAAGATTGTATCTATCCATGAATGCAAATATATATAACCTAAAATCCATAAAGACCACTAACCAATCAATCAATAAAAATTAGTTATAAAAGAGGGCAACAATATTCCCATTTATGATAGACTATATCAAAGGTATGCATGGTAAAAAATTTAACGATCTATCATATAGACATCTTGAATTCTAGAATCCACATTATAGAGTTTTTCTTTGCCATTACCGTAGTTACTTCTTAGCAGGTTACTATTTAGTAGTCATGTACATGTATCACCTCCTATCTAAGAAATCAAAGAGGCATATTTCTTTCTTCCAAAATTCATATTGTACCCTTGCTCCATCCAGAAGAAAAAAGGCAAATAGATCAACAAATATGCACCAAAGGAAAAAAAGAGAACATCAGTAGCAGTGTTTTCAAGTCGTCTGATTAATCCCGATTAATCGTTCTAATCGGTCCCTGCTGACTGATTAGGGGTACCGTCGACTTGTACAAGTCGTCCGATTAATCGTGATTAATCGTGATTAATCGTTCTAGTCGGTCCCATGACGACTAGGTTCAACTGGACAACTTGAAACATTGGCAGACACAGCATTTATACCACAAGAATTTTATTCCCGTACAATCCAATTCTAGATACAATGCTAATTCAAGACCATGATTTCCAAACTAAACTAACATCCATTCATATATCCATGAACTGACATCCATGATTTCCAAACAATAGAAACACCCTCCATCGATCCATTCATATATCCATGAACTGACATCCATTACGAAGGGGAAAGCAACTCACCACAGTAGGCATAACACAAGGATATACACTTGTAAATGGATCAGACCTGAAAACAAATAACCAAATAGCTAGTTCGGGTTCGAGTGCTCAGATTCGCACCGTAGCAGGTAGGGAATAGGAAGGTGAGCTCACCCTGGTGATGCTCATCAAAGACAAGGGTGAGGAAGGGCGAGCCGACGTGATGGCCAGGGGCGTCGCCGACGCTCGACCAGCCAAGGTGGTAGGGCATTGATGGCCCGGCACAGCTGGCAGCAGGTGACCAAAGCCAGGGGGACCGCACCGCCAACCACAGAGTCGACTCGGGGGCCGCAAGGCCAGCCACGGCCGCGGTTACGACTCCGGCCACCAAGGGCAGCCACGTCGCTGGGCGGTTGCGACCTCGCGGCGGGGGTTGAGGACGGTGCTCTCAGCATGACTCGGGGGCGGCTCTAGGCGGCTGGGAAGCAGTGGGGGCAGAGGGAGGAGGAGGCACTACGACGGGGGCAAGGGCGGCGGCGATGGCGGTGTTCTAGACGTACAGAGCCTGTGCGAGGAGGAGAAGCATCAGGAGACTATTTTCTTTTTTTATTGATAGGCCGCCGCTAGGAATCACACGCAGGCGTGGGAGGCTGAGGGAGTCGCAAGCGGGGTGGGCGATCGTTCGGGGGCACCGGAGATCGAGTAAGGAGAGAGAATGCGTGAGAGTTAATCCGGTGCGCATGTTTTTAGTGTGGTCTATTTCTATGTATGTTTTGTGGATGTACATAGTTTAGTATATGACTGTAGAGGTGGTATTTGTTTGATGGATGTAGGATAATTTGAAGTGGTGTATTATAGGGGTAGAGGTAGAGATAGAGATAGAGATAGAGATTACACTATGACTCTATGAGCTGGGAGCTGAAAAATCATCTCTCCACCGCTTCTCATCGATCCTCATTCAATCACTATTAGAATCACTTTAGAATTGATTCTCACATACACCCTCCTACCAAAATCACCCCATCAAAAATTAAATGGTGAAGCTCAAGAACCACAAATGGAAGCTTTGCTAGACTAGCCTAAATCAAGCCACACAGAACACCTCAACAAGCCTATGTATCCACTGCCATCAATGATGCCATGATAATTTCTTAAAGGTATCATACGTTGGTCACCATACGATACCGGCGCATACTAATTTTTTTCTCTCTCAACCAAGGGTGCTATCTCCCTGCATACCTAGCCTGCCAGCCATGAAAGGAGCCTGTTAGAGTGTACCGGGTCTCAGTGCTATAGATAGGGTTAGAGTGTACCTGACTACTTAGTCTTAGTGCTATAAATACGCTAGGTTGCTCTCATCCATACATCCTAGCATGTAGGCATGCAGGCAATCTATATGTACCGAGAGTCTTAATGTAATACCATCAAGTATTCATAGCAGTGTTCACATTCTTTCATGGCATCAGTCGCTTAGGTTTAGATCCTACCTCTAGCCGCCGCAGCTTCCGCACCACGCGCCCCCAGGAAGAGATCGATCTCCATCGGGGCAGTGTCATTGTTTAGGCGTCTGATCCTATTGATCCGGCTATCATCTTCTTTGTCCTTGTCCAGCAGTAGATAGGCTCCACCTTCCTGTGCCCGTTCCCACCGCCATGGGCCAAAGTCGTGATGCCCGCTTTGTCTCCTCAGCTCCGACATCAAGCTCCCGACCATCCCCATGTGTCCCCCGTGCGCCCGCTCGACCGCAACCAGGCCGCAATCCCACGTCACCGCTGAGCCTTTGACTCGCCGGCTACCCATCAAAAGCCACCATTGAGCCCCACGCTCACCGGATCTAGAGTGCGCGCCGTGCATCGTCACGTCCCGTACACCAAGAGAGCCCACCGGTTGTTTCTGCACCATTCACGCGTACGCCTCCACCTCCACAAGTGGCCTCCCCGTCTCGTCTTCACTAGTCACTACCTCGCATCACGCGTGTCCGCGTGGCCCCTTCTTTTTCCTATGGTAAAAAAACTTCGTTTACCACTGCTGGCCGCGCGCGTTTGCATGCTCGCATGCAAACTGTGTGCCCCTCAACAAAAAGGAAAAGAAAAATCTCCTCTCTTCCCACACAGGAATTCTTCTCAACCGCTCGCATCCCTTCCCAACCGTTTGTGTCCCTTCCCAGTCGCTCGCTTGACCACATCGTGTGCTCCACTCCCACTCACACTCACGCACCTCTTCCACACTCCACACTACGAATGCATGCAACCACTCACCTGCTCGAGCATGGAACCACTCGCCCACTCGTCTCTTCTCACTTGAAGTTATGCACATGAAGGATCGTCTACTGCTGTATCCTTTCTACTTTTGCCTGATCACTAATCAGGGTTGAGTAGCCCAACGCCTGTCGACCTTGTGTGTATTACTCTGGCATCGGCATCGGCATCGACATCAACTTCACCGACATCTACATCTTCGACTATGCGGCTTAGGCGAGGCTTGCGATGATGAGGGGATGCCTTCCTGCATCGCTTCTTGGCTAGTCAACCTACACATCTACATTGTTAGTTCATCGTCGCCATCATAGATTGGGACGCCTCCGCCAACTTCTTCCATCGTTGTTGCATCCTGCACGTACTCGGTCCGTACAACCGATTATGCGCAATCCACTCGGCTCATGTGACATCCACCGCTGAGTTCTACGCGCATCTTCTCCGAGCAATAGGGCTACTCGCTTGCTGCTATGTTGCCTCGTCAGGCCATAGCACCATCGCCCGTGTTAGCTTCCCTGCCGCATCTACACCGTCGTCCCCTATGCATTGACGACTGTGCTGCATAATCTTTGTCGCGCCATGTGTCTGCATAAGGTCTTCGTCCTACTGATCGGGTCTTCGTCATTGAGCCACTACTACCCACACCGTCACTGAGCCCTGCTCGCCGGCCACCCCCTCATGTCGTCGCTGAGCCTACTCGCCGATGCGTCTGCTCCCGCACTCCTTTTTCTACATCCACAACGGCCTTGACTGTATCTACTTCAGCATTGCCTCCTCTCACGAGGACTACCTCGATGCGTCTCCGTCATCATTCTGGCACCCCTTATGCGCCTGTAGCTCCATCGACACAACAAATCAACCACAACTACATCGACCTCGGCTACCTCCAGCACGGCTTCTTCGAACACGACAACTGTGCCCTTCAGCTCAGCACAAAGGGCTATCATGTGCATGAGTCATTGCAGGTTTTCTCTCTAGTCCCAGTGTCTGCACTGCACCAAGCTATGGCACTGGGGTGTTCGTTGACTTCTTCTCCAGTCTCACCATCTGCAGCGCTCCCACTATGACTGTGGGGGGATTTAGAGTGTACTAGGTCTTAGTGCTATAGATAGGGTTAGAGTGTACTTGATCATAGTGCTATAGATAGGTTAGGTTGCTCTTAGCCATACATCCTAGAATGTAGGCATGGAGGCACTCTATATGCACCAAGAGTCTCAATGCAATACCATCAAGCATTCATAGCAATGTTCACATTCTTTCAGAGCCAAGTGTCCCAAAATTTCATGACGTAGCTAGACGAGAAGGCGATGCCACTACTCCTTTTTTCCAACACATTGGCTTGATGGCTCTCACTCTCAGACTTGCAAGCATCTTCTCAGCCCATACAAATCAACAGCGTGACCTGAAGACTTTACTACCCCTATCTACCATTATAAATGTCCATGTAGCCCGAGGCATGGCGGCTCGACACAAAGCCCGCAATTTTGGCCTGGCCCAAGCATGGCATGACCTGATGGTTAGCGGGCCTAGACTGGCCCGACCTGAGGGAGCAGGCCATGCCTAGGGCGCTGCTCAAGCCCATGGGCTGGCATGGCATAACCTGGCCTTTAATGGTCAGCCTGATAGCGGCCTGGCCTCCCCCCTCGCCTAGTCCCCCACTCCCCCTCCTCCCCAAGGCCTAGCGCAAAGCGGCCCAATGGCTCCCCGCCTTCCCCTCATATATAAGTGGCACGCCACGATGCCCTCTCCCTCACCCCAAACCCTATTTCATTTCACCCATGACCCATCGCGCCGCTCTCGTCTCTCCTCGCACCCTCCAGTGAGGTGACCTCGAGGATCCGCCTATCGCTAATGAGTAGCTCCCTACTCCTCCTACCTAAACCACTCTCTCTCCACCTCTCCTTTCTCCCTGTCCCTATCTTCCCTCTAGATCTCAGTGATTATGTGAGTTTGTGTCCTGGTCTATCCCTCCGCCACCACTCGCCGTCCTTCTAACCAGTGTGTTGTCTTCTCTGGCACCGAGCTCCGGTTGCGCAAGTACAACCCTAACCCTCCTCTTCTTCCATTGATGATTGATCTATTCTGATCTATTCTTTTCCTCCTCCATCTCTTTGCGTAGGTTGGTGAACTCTCTAGTTTGGTTTTGGTGAATTGAAGAAACCCTAAGTGCTAACCTAGTTTATCAAGTGATCATGAGATAGGTAGCACATTTCAAGTGGTGAAGCAAATGAAGATCATAGCATGATGATGATGATGCCATGACGATGATCAAGTGCTTGTACTTGGAAAGAAGAAAGTGAAAAACAAAAAGCTCAAGGCAAAGGTATAAATGGTAGGAGCTATTTTGTTTTGGTGATCAAGACACTTAGAGAGTGTGATCACATTTAGGTTTGATAGCCGTATTATTAAGAGGGGTGAAACTTGTATCGAAATGCGGTTATCAAAGTGCCACTAGATGCTCTAACTCATTGCATATGCATTTAGGATCTAGTGGAATGCTAACACCCTTGAAAATGCTTGTAAAAAAATGCTGACACATGTGCACAAGGTGATACACTTGGTGGTTGGCACATTTGAGCAAGGGTGAAGAAGTTAGAGGTGAAAAGGAGTTAGTCTTGCTGGTCACTAAGTGACCAGACGCTGGTCTCAGAAGGACCGGCGCGTCCGATCAAGTGTGACAGCGTAGACGCCAGTGTCGGTCAATCGACCAAATGCTGGGTCATGGACTAACCAGATGCTAGCGAGGTGTGTCTGGTCCTATTGTCGGACAGCACTAAGAAGCTAGGGTCTCTGACCGGACGATGGCAGGGTCCGGTCATGCTTGACCGGACACGTCTGGTGGGCAAAAGGCGTTTCTAGAACCTTACTAGAAATGACCGAACACTGGTGGCTTAGCGTCCGGTTAGTATTGTGCGCAGTGTCTGGTCAACTCAAGTGATCGTTGAAGACAGGACACGTGGCTGTCGTTGGGCGACTAGACACTGAGGTTGAGCGTCCGGTCAGCTCGCGTTGTGTCCAGTGAAGGGGTACAACGACTCTATTTCATGGGGACATCTATTTAAGCCCCATGGCCGGTTGAAGCTCATACCTTTGGCCATTTTCATTGACATAGCAACCTTGTGAGCTTAGCCAAAGCCCTCCCACTCATCTCCATCATTGATTCATCATCTTTGTGAGATTGGGAGTGAATCCAAGTGCATTGCTTGAGTGATTGCATCTAGAGGCACTTGGTGTTCGTGTTTCACTATGGATTTCGCTTGTTACTCTTGGTGGTTGCCGTCACCTAGATGGCTTGGAGTAGCAAGGATCATCGAGCTGAGGTTGGTGATTGTCTCCGGCTCCGATCATGGTGATTGTGAGGAGTTCTTGACCTTTCTCCAGTGGAGAGCCAAAAGGTACTCTAGTGGATTGCTCGTGGCTTGTGTGATCCTCATCTTGTGTTGGTTGTGCGGCACCCTATTGAGGGTTTGGCGTGTGAAGCCAATTAGCGCGTGAACCTCCAAGTAAGTGAATCACCACAACGAGGACTAGCTTGTCGGCAAGCAAGTGAACCTCAGTAAAAATCATTGTGTTCATCATTGATTCAGAGGTGATTGGTCTTTATTGTTATTCATCCTTGTGATTGATTGGTTTCTTTATCTACATGGCGGTATAACCTTCTTGATCACTCTCATTACATTACCGCAAACTAGTTGTCAAGCTCTTTAGTGTAGCTAGTTGTGAGAGCTTGCTTGCTTGGTTGGTGTGGCTCTTTAGTTAGCCTTTGAGAGCACACTAACATAGAGTAGTATCTAAACTAGAATTGTGGTAGGTGGCTTGCATTTTGTGTAGGCTAGCGTAACACTTGCTTCGCCTCATAATTGTCTAACTACTTTGTTAAGTGTTGTTGTAGAAATTTTATTAGGCTATTCACCCCCCTCTAGCCATTAGGACCTTTCAAGTGGTATTGGAGCCGAGGTCACCGTGATTTGAGGCTTAACAACCTTCGGTGTAAAAATGGCTCAAATCAACAACACCAAGAAGCCACCCCAATTTGATGGCTCAAATTATCCTTATTGAAAGGCTAAGATGACAACATATATCAAGTCAATCAATAGAAAGGTGTGGAAGGTAGTAGAAACTAAAATTGAGATTGGTGATCCAAAGAATCCCACCGTGGCCAAAGAAGTACTTCTCCAAAACAATGACATTACTCTAAGTGCTATTCATGATGCAATTGATGAGAGAACATTTGAGCAAATCAAGAATATTGAGATGGCTCATGAGGCTTGGAAGAAATTGGAGGAATCATTTGAGGGCACTCAAGCCGTGAAGGGTGCAAAGGAATACATCCTCAAAGAGAAGTTTGCAAGCTTCAAGATGAAGGAGGATGAGAGTGTGTCGGAGATGTTTCATAGGCTTCAAGTGCTTATCAATGATCTCAAAGCTCTTGGAGAAGAGGTGAAGGACAAGGACTTCCCTCACAAGTTCTTGAGATGCTTACCTTCAAGATTTGGCACGTTGGTCACTATTCTAGTAAGGAGTGGTTTGGACACCATGACACCAAACCAAGTGTTGGGAGACATCATGATCGATGATACATATAGAGATGAAGATGAGAAGGAAGAAAAGAAGAAGAAAGATGAGAAGAAGGATGATAAGAAAAAGAGCATGGCATTCAAAGCCACATCATCCATGGGCAAAGCTAAGCAAGAAACATCAAGTGAAGAAGATGAATCTTGGGATGATGATGATGATGATGAAAAGATGGCTCTCTTTGTCAAGAAGTTTGGCAAATTCATGATGAAGAAGGGCTACCATGCTAGAAGAAAGAAGTCTTCATCCAAGAACAAGGAAGAGTCAAGAAGGTGCTTTAAGTGTGGAAGCAAAGATCATCTTGTTGCTCAATGCCCATACAATAGCGACAATGATGATGACAACAAGAAGAACAAGAAGAAGGACAAGAAGGAAAAGAAAGAGAAGAAGGACAAGATGGCATTCAAGAAGAAGAAGGGTGGTTCATATGTAGTCACTTGGGATAGTGATGCTTCCTCAAGTGATGATGATGATAGTGATGATAACAAGACCACCAAGAAGAAGGTTCTTGCAAGCATTGCTATCAATGAGAAGTCTCTCTTCGAATCTTCATCATGCTTCATGGCTAAGGCCACTAAGGTACAATCTTGTGATGATGAAAGTGATAAAGAACATGATGATGAAAATGAACATGTGTTGATGCAAAAGTGGATCTGCAAACACAAAGGGCTAATACCCGAATCGATATCCAAAGCGTGCCAGTCGATTTGACCTGTTAATCGACAAGGATGAAGATACGAGCACTTTGGTCCTGACAATAGTGATACGCCCAGAAGTCATGGCCAAGAGGTACTCACGCGGAACTCGAGAATCGTCGAAGGTCACACTGAAGCGATGCAACTCGCTGAATCAACGAGAACTCATAAAAAGGAAAAATATGCAAATTGACGAAGTCGCCGAAAAGTAAGTAGATGCAAATAGGAGTAAAAATTGGTTTTGATATTGATTCATTATTCATTACATTGCCCCTCAATCTATATTTATACCCTGATCTAAAGAGACATAACCAAATACGACTAGGACACCAAGTCCATATTTAAGGAAACACGTGACTCTTACATGAATCATACTCTAAATATAGAAAAGGAAATCAACTCCTATCTATTTCCCTGTCTGCCTCAATTACGATGGAATTCTCACCGACCTCCTTTCCATCGGCATACTTCCTGTTTCATCGGCAGTAGTTTTCAAGCCTTCCTTCATCGGCATCGACAATAACATCTCCAACCTTATCGGCAACGCCCGAGTCTAAATCAACCTTTCCATCGATCACCACCATTCATTGGCAACCATCTTTACAAGCTAATTTTCATCGGCTGTCAGCGTATACAGTAACTTTCCTCCTGCCGATTAGCCCACTCTGATCATTTTGACACGTGCAAAAAACGGTGTCAACACATGCCCCCCAATTTCGGAGTATAAAACCATTAATGCTCCGAAATTTACTCTAGATAACGTTTGCCTTCGCCCAATTACCATAACTCATCCTCCAAGCCAAAACTTGATCTGTTATCAAATCTAATCAAATCTAGTCCTGATTCACGCACCTCAGTAAATATCGCACAATTTCCAACCACTCTTGCCCTGATTATGGTTAAGATACCGAAACAATAATCCATCGGCAAGATCCTAACATAATAATGCCGCCATTTTCAGAATTAAAATATCCTATACCGAGATCTCTTCCAAGTCATGATTACTTGCCATCAAATCATCTGTACAATCCCTTGATTATCGTGCGAATAGTTACCATATCCATCTGAACCACCTTGACCCACATGCACGCGGCATAGAGATAAGTCCAAAATACTCCTACTCCGAGCGGCTTATAAATAGATTTCTCCGGAACGCTCGTCCTCTACCCTCAGATTCTAATCTTTGGCATTCTCTCTTTCTGGCGGCGACTCCGACAAACAACTGTGCGACCTCAACCAATAAGAACTTTTCTCTAGCGTCAACCTCGAGTCTCCAGCTCATGCCCCCATCTACCTCAAGATAATGGCAATCAACTTCGACGTCCCTGCGGTTCATTCCACTTCCGTTACTTTTTACCTCGATTCCTCTAGTCTTTGCGAGTTCATACAGTTGGTAATTTTTCTCTTTTTCTTTGTTCTTTGGATCCTCTAAACTTAGGAACTTCGCAACAAATTAGTTATTCCAACCGATCAACCACATTTCCAATGCCTAGGACCAATGGGCAACCCAGATCCAACTGATCTGATTAATGCAGAGGTTAACAGAATCCCTTTTAGAGCCCAAAATTTCTCTCTGAATTTATGGAAAGATACATTCCGATCTTGGCCCAAAACCACCAAAGGGTGGAAAGATTGGTACTTGAGGGTCAACAGGTCGATGCAAGTACACTGGGCAGAATAGAAGCTAGACCAATGCATTAGGCTATCCATTGTCGATATGCAAAAGAACGAGTCAATGATGATTGCAGCTGCTTACTTCTGGTCAGACACAACAAACACTTTCATGTTTGGACATGGCCCAGCTACTCCCACACTTGCCGATGTCTACATGCTCACTGGCTTGGACATTTCAACTGCCGATGAAGGCTCCATCTATGGTAGAAAATCTGAATATAGGGTAAATACCCACAACATCGGTGGTTGGACGGGATATATTCAAGAATGCCAGAAGACCGGGACAGTTAACCAGAGGGAACATGCCACATTCTTGAATATGTGGTTAGAAAAATTTATCTTCTGTGGTCGATCAGTAGGACCAACCAACGCCTTCCTCCCCGCGGCTGAACTCTTGGCCAACGGTGTAAGGTTCCCTCTTGGTCGATACCTTCTGAGCTCCACTTATCATCTTCTTCATCAAGTGTCTCAGAAACTTTTGCTTGGTGAACCCATCGGCAACTTAGGAGGCCCGTGGTGGTTTATCAACATGTGGCTAAATGCCCATATGCACAAATGTTTGCAATGGGACTTCTTTGCCCAACAATTCCCATGAGAAATTGCTAAAGACCACGTGCTTGGGGATGAGGAATCGGCAACACGCTCACCCCTCAATTTTGGTGAAGCCATAATTGTCCTCCCTAGAACAGAGGCCAATGAAGACTAGATCGGCAGATTCTTCCAAAGCTTCTATAATGGTCTTTCTCGTGATCATAGGGCCTGGGTACCTTATATTGACAAAGAAAATAGATTCCCCCTTCTTTTCAACTTTGCTGATGACACTCTGAATCAGGATAATAAACTCATGATGGCCATCATTACTCCCAGGGCAATCCCAGTAAACACATTTGGTAGCGGGAAAAACACCAATATCATGTATGAATTTTACAATCCATCGGCAGTATCCCGTCAATTGGCTTTTGGGCAACTGCCAATCAAACTTTGTTTTGCCGATGTGATCAAACCCAGAGAAACAATCACTTGCGGAACAGATTGGAGCAGGGTAGTGCGACTTTCCCCCGATGCCGATACTACAGGTGTCGATATATCCATCTGGACGCCAACATCTTTCATCACCGAATCATATAAGCAATGGTGGCGAGAGTGGAGGGAACAACTATTTGCAACATCTGCTCACACATATCGGCACATGATCGACCCTGAATACGCCATCCCCGATGACGCGGTAAGTTTCTTTTAACTCCCTTCTGCTTTTTCCTTTCATATATCGGTAACTAACTTTCTCATGATAGGTTAACAACCCAGCACCATCTATGAGCAAAAGTGGGAAACCCTTCGATCTTCAGCCTGTTTCCCCGATATCACCAATCGGCTACAACGCCCCCACCTTAGCTGCTTTGACTCACCAGAAGACCCATGCCAAGACCATCACCTCCAAGTCCAAATTGGCTACAGCTAGGGCCACTCCATTGGCTGCTGCTACAACCCTAATCAAGGCATTCAAGGTAACAACCCTATTTATTTCTACTCATGCCGATCACAGACTGTATTAACATTAATCATCAAGGTGTAAGAGCCGCTGCTGGATCGTCATCGGCAATTCCTCCGACATCAAGCACCACTACCTCTGACAAACCTTCAGAGGTATTCCTTTGATTTTACATTTTATCTGTTAAATATCATACCTTACACTTGTTTTGCAGCAACAAATGGGTACATCGGCAAGCGTACTAGATGTTCAAGCTCCACAACCAACAAGTGCTGATGCCCCCCAGCCAACCATTGCTGAGGCCCAAGCAAAGCGCAAAGCCTTAACAGATGCCGAGGCATAGCCAAAACGACAGAAGTCCATGCTGATCCCCCCATCTGCCCCAACGTCTGCAAGCCGGCAAGAATCAGTCGATGCAACTGAGCAAGCAGTTAATCCTCCTGTACAGGACATACCATCGGTCATCATACCCCAAGGGCTAACCACCGATGAGGCCACAGAGGATATCCCATCGGCAAGCTCAGCCGATCCTCCACACGGCATACTCTAGGCTGCTTCCTCCAGCCAAGTACAGGAAATTGCC
Organism: Miscanthus floridulus; assembly: GCF_019320115.1. NCBI lineage: Eukaryota > Viridiplantae > Streptophyta > Magnoliopsida > Poales > Poaceae > Miscanthus > Miscanthus floridulus. The sequence continues at coordinate 34,953,686 of NC_089584.1, read as the reverse complement.
TTGAAACAGGTAAGTCGATTGACCTAGTCGATTTATAATATTCATACTTATCCTCAGCTGACCTCTTTTTCTTTTTCTCAGGAACAAGACTCCCTAAACAACCTATTTTCCTTTGCCATTGACGTTTCTGACGATGATGGAGAGGAAACAAGTTCTTCCCTTGCACTGGGAACAATATCGGCAGAAATTAAGTCCAAGTTGGAAGCTCTCCTGGACTTGTTACAGCAGGATACCGCCCAACAGGTAGATGACTTGGACCCCACAAAGGCAATTTTCAAAACAATCTATGGCCAGGTCCCTGCCGATGTTGAAGAAGCACTCTTCCCAGTAGCCCATTTAGAAAGCCACCAACTGCAATATCAATGGGCTGCTCAACGCATTGCCGATAGAGCAGCTTAGGCTCAACTCAAAGAAGAGATGCTACAACTGAAACAGATTGCCGATGAGAAGCACAAGGGCATCGGCAACTTGCAGACTTCGGGCGCTGAACTTAAGCAGAAAATCTTAGATTTATCGGCAAAGAGGATGGCTCTATTGGCTGAATTGAAAGAAGTCGAGGCAGCCTTAATTCATGCCCAACAAGAAGAAAGCCAGCTACCCAATGCCATCAAGGCCCTTCAGCAAGAAAGAGACATCCAGGCTCGCAAAGCCTTGGCCATGAAGAAAAAACTCAAGCCTGTGGAGGGTGCTACCGATGAAGACATCAAAGAAATGAAGGAAGCCGACCAGATTCACCTGCGTGCGATATTGGCTATCCAATCCTTGTTAAACTTGTAACCCTTGTCTATTGCATCGGCACTTTATGAGACATTGACATCCTTGTATAATTCTAGCCGATAGGACTGTTATCGGCACTTATACTTTTATGCATCCATCCAGATACTAGGGTAATATTTCTTTAAATATTTTCCATTTAATGCTCTGGGAAACACAACCCCTTCGAGGGTTTCTAGAATATATGCATTACCAGAAACAGACTGATTTATCCGATATGGACCTTCCCAATTAGGAGACCACTTTCCAAACTTTGAACTTTTAGTCCCAATCGGTAAAATCAATTTCCAGACCAGATCTCCATCGGCAAACTCCTTTACCTTCACCTTCTTGTCATACCATCTGACTACTCTTTTCTTATTTTCTTTTATGCTAACTAAAGCCCTTAACCGATGACCCGCCACATCTTCCAACTTATCCTTCATAAGAGTATCATAATCATCGGCTGTCAGCTGATTTTGAGAACGTATTCGCCTAGAGCTAGTTTTAATTTCCCAAGGTAATACTACGTCGTGTCCATATACTAATTGATAGGGCGTTACTTTGGTTGCACCATGATATGACATCCGATATAACCACAAGGCTTCATTTAATACTGTATGCCACCTCTTAGGATTTTCTTTAATTTTGCGCTTAATGAGTTTGATGATCCCTTTGTTATAAGCCTCAGCCTGACCATTAGCTTGAGCATAATATGGAGAAGAATTTAAAACTTTAATTCCCATACCTACAGCAAACTCATCAAATTCTCCTGATGTAAACATAGTACCCTGATCGGTAGTGATAGTTTGAGGAATACCAAATCGGTAAACAATATGCTCTTTCACAAAATCGATCATATTAGCCGGTGTCACCTTTTTTAAAGGAATTGCCTCAACCCATTTTGTGAAATAATCGGTAGCAACTAGAATAAATTTATGCCCTTTGCTCGATGGCGGATAAATCTGACCGATGAGATCGATAGCCCATCCCCGGAATGGCCAAGGTTTAATTATAGGGTTCATAGCCGATGCAGGCGCTCTTTGAATATTACCAAACTTTTGACACCCCTGACATCCTTTAAAATATTTAAAACAATCTTCAAGAATAGTCGGCCAATAGTATCCATTCCTTCTGATCATCCACTTCATCTTGAAAGCCGATTGATGCGCTCCACACACTCCTTCATGAATTTCACCCATCAAGCTTTTCGATTCATCACTGCTAACACATCTGAGTAAAACTCTATCTATAGTTTGATAATATAATTCATCATCGAAGAGCACATACTTGGTAGCTTGGAACCTTATACATCTTTCAACCTTTTTATATGGATCCTTTAAATAATCAACAATCTCCTTTCTCCAGTCATCGGTATCGACTGCCGATGTTAGCACTTCCTGAATAGGCTGATACCCTGAAGCATGTTGAGCTAGTCGATTAGCCTCTTCATTATGCAGTCGAGAAATATGTTCAAGACGAAAATCTCTAAACCCTTTCAACAATTGCAAATATCTTTCATAATACGAAATTAAAACTTCACTTCGGCATTCATAAATCCCAGCCAATTGATTTATAACTAGCATAGAATCACCAAAGATTTCAACAGCATCGGCACGTATCTCCTTCAGCAATTCTAACCCTTTTATCAAGGCTTGGTATTCAGCCTGATTGTTTGTCGATGTAGCAACAATTGGCAATGAAAACTCATACTTCCTTCCTTGAGGTGAAATCAACACAATGCCGATACATGCTCCTTCACCACATGTGGACCCATCGAAGAAAAGTGTCCAAGGAGCAACCTCCAGAGAGTCCACTGTATTACAATGCTGAGTGACAAAATCAGCCATAACTTGCCCCTTAATTGCCTTAGTCGATTCGTAACGTAGTTCAAATTCTGATAATGCTAACATCCACTTGCCGATTCTACCACTTAATATCGGCATCGACAGCATATACTTGACTACGTCGTCTTTGCATATGACCGTACATTCGGCAGATAACAAATAATGTCTTAATTTGACACAAGAAAAGTATAAACACAGACATAATTTTTCGATGGCTGAAACCTTGTCTCAGCATCCACTAATCTTCTGCTCAAATAATAAATAACACGTTCTTTCCCTTCAAATTCTTGAATAAGAGCTGAACCGATAACGGTATCATCAGTTGACAAATACAACCTGAAAGGTTTCCCGTGTTGAGGTGGAACTAGCACTGGAGGATTTGTTAAATATCTCTTAATTTCATCTAGGGCTAACTGCTACTCAGCTCCCCATACAAATTCTTGATCGGCTTTCAATTTAAGTAATAGACTGAAAGCCTTGATCTTACCCGACAGATTAGATATGAATCTTCTAATGAAATTAATCTTACCAATCAAAGATTACAATTCAGTTTTATTGGTAGGAGCAACCACCTTGTTAATTGCATCAATAGACTTCCTACTGATTTCGATGCCCCGCTGATGCACCATAAAACCCAAGAATTGACCTGCCGATACACCAAATGCACATTTATTAGGATTCATCTTTAATCCATGCTTCCTTATGCACTCCAGTATCTTTCGTAGATCGGCTAGATGTTTTGTGATATCTTCAGACTTAATCACTACATCATCAATGTAGATCTCCACTAATGTGCCGATGTATTCATGAAAAATAAAGTTCATAGCTCTTTGATAAGTAGCGCCGGCATTTTTCAAACCAAACATCATGACTATCCACTCAAACAACCCTACATGACCTGGACATCTGAAAGCAGTCTTGGGAATATCTTCTTCAGCCATGAATATTTGATTGTAACCTGCATTACCATCCATGAAGCTGATAATTTGATGTCCAGCTACATCATCAATCAACAAATCAGCAATCGGCATTGGATAGTCATCCATCGGTGTGGCTTTGTTAAGATTCCTGAAATCAATACAAACACAAAGTTTTCCATTTTTCTTATAAACAGGAACCACATTAGAGATCCACTCTGCATATCAACACTGCTAAATAAACTTTGCCTCAATTAATTTAGTTATTTCAGCCTTAATGTTAGGAAGTATATTAGGGTTGCATCGGCGCGCTGGTTGCTGATGTGGCCAAAATCTAGATTTGATAGGTAACCGATGTTCAACTATCGATCGGTCTAATCCAGGCATCTCAGTATAATCCCAAGCAAAACAATCTTTATACTCTTTTAACAAATCAGTTATTTGCTGCTTACACTTGGAATCTAACTTAGCACTAATAAAAGTAGGTCTTGGCCTATCGCCATCACCAATATCTACTTCTACTAAATCATCTGCCGATGTGAACCCTTGACCTAATTTTCCATCATTGGCAAACCTATCCATTAAACTCTTCTTCAGAACCGACTGCTTGGATCGGTGGAATTTCATAATCAGCAACTCTAAGGAACTCTTTTTCCCAAACTTCTCCTGATATGCATTTAGTTCGCTCATAAGTATCTAATTCTACCGATGCGATGATATAAGAAGAATCACTAGGGACAAACTCAATCTTATCCCCAATCCACTGTACGAGGCATTGATGCATTGTAGAAGGAACACAACAATTAGCATGAATCCAATCCCTCCCTAGAAGCAGATTATATGCACCCTTGCCATTAATGACAAAGAACATCGTCGGCAAAGTTTTGCTGCCAATGGTCAATTCAACGCATACTGCCCCTTTAGCCAGTGACACATTGCCTTCAAAATCCTTCAGCATCATATCGGTTTTGGTCAAGTCTTGATCTCCCTTACCAAGTTTCCGATACATCACATAAGGCATAATATTAATCGCAGTCCCTCCATCGATAAGTATCTTAGATACAGGCTGCCCATTAACTCTGCCTTTCACAAACAAAGACTTAAGATGCTGTCTCTCGTCATCGGTAGGTTTCTCAAAAACAGCCATCATTGGATCTAGTGTCAACTGAGCTACTTGATCAGAGAGAACAACTTCTTCCTCATTATCAGATAGTGCCAAAAACTCCATCGGCAACATGAATACCATATTAACATCTGTCGATGGACCCTTATTTTTGTGTTTTACCTACCACTGTTGATGACCGGACCTCTCATTGGAGGAATTTTCCTCTCGGTATAATCCTCCTGATGCTCACGTTGCATCCTCCTTTTCTGTGTCTTTGTCAGACCCTCCGGGCACCATCGAGGAAACTTGGTTTTCCAAACCGGCTGATAACAGGTCCCAGTTGATTCTACATGGCGTATATTAGGGTCCCTGTAGAATATTTCTTCATCGAGAACTCTTGCGTTTGCCATCTCCTCAAGCTCCTCTTGATTCCTTGGAAAATATCCAGCACGTTTACCAAGCCTTTCATGTGCACTAAGTCTGCCCCCCAGCCGATCATGCACTAATGCTCTGCCTCTGATCGGCTCATTGATAAATAAACCCTGATTGCTAGGTTGAAACCTCCTTTCTGACCGATTGACCCCATAATAACCATTGCACTCAGGGCAATTTTCAACAGTTGGCAATTTAATACCTTCTTCCTAGCAATGGATGAAAAACGGGCACCTCCAATGATTTTTATGCTGATACCATTCTTCCCGATGTCTCTCTTCTTGCTGTTATCGATATCGGTCCTTACACTGACGCCAACCCTTCTGCTGCCTTCGATGGGTAATCACAATGCCAGGTCGAGGAGGGTTTTTGGAACTACTGCTTTCTCCCAGCAAACCCTTACTTTTTGCATCATCGGTAGTTATCCGATGTTGGGGATCCACTGATGCATTTTTCTCAGCAGCCTCTGATGTCAATACCTTGGTCTTCCCTTTGGCCTCCAACATATTTGCTGGAAAAGGGTGTTGATCAATTTTCATCGGCTTCTGGGCCTTGGAAGTACCAAACTTAATTCTCCCAGATTCAATAGCCGATTGTAACTATTGCCTAAACACCTTGCACTCATTTGTACTGTGTGAAGTTGCATTGTGCCATTTGTAGTACAAGATCTTCTTCAACTCTTCTGCTGATGGGATCACATGATTAGGTGACAGCTTAATTTGGCCCTCTTGAAGCAGAAGATCAAATATCTTGTCGGCCTTGGTGATATCAAAGGTAAACTTTTCTGGTTCTTTCTGACCAAAGGGACAAGATATCGGCTTTTTATTCTTAACCCACTCAGCTAAGCCGATAACTGGTTCTTCATCAGAATCAAAATATCCTACTTCTTCAACAAATGATACTTTTTTACTCCAATTCTTTTTAGGTTCAAAAACCCTAGTATCTTGATCAGAGATCCTTTGCACAAGATGACTGAGGCTTTCAAACTCCTGAGAAGCATATCTGTCTTTAAGATGTGGCAATAACCCTTGGAAAGCTAGATCGGCAAGCTGCTGATCATCTAGCACCAGACTGTAGCACTTATTTTTTACATCTCGTAGCCTTTGCACAAAGCTTTCTACCGATTCATCATTACGCTGTCTCAATTTTACTAAATCGGTAAGCTTCTTTTCATGGATTCCAGCAAAGAAATACTTATGAAATTGTTTTTCTAGATCAACCCAAGTAATAATAGAATTTGGCGGTAATGAAATGAACCATGTAAATACCGATCCAGACAAAGATGATGAAAATAATCAAACTCTTAATTCATCTCTGCTAGCTGCCTCTCCACATTGAATAATGAAGCAATTGACGTGTTCCATTGTTGATGTATCATCTTGCCCAGAGAATTTAGTAAAATCTAGTACCTTGTACCGATTTGGGAGAGGAATTAAATCATATGCAGGAGGGTATGGAGTCCGATAAGAATAAGTATTGACCTTGGGTTTTATCCTAAACTGATCCTTCATAATTTCTGCTATCTTATCGGCCCAAAAAGCATCAGCCTCCTGCTGACGAACTGGCTGAATTTCTATAGGAGGTGCCTGCTGATATCCCTCCACATATCTTTGTGGCCCACGATCTCCAGCAATCGGCATATTTGCCGTTACTTGTGGTCCATTAACCTGCTGGAAAGGATTCGTCGGCTGAGCTGCCGATGCTTAATTCTGGAAACCAGCTTGCATATGACCTTGTTGAATCCCTGCAACCTGCTGATTTTGCTAAACTATATGCTGAACAGGTAACTGTCCTAACCAACCATTATTAGAACTCATCGGTACAAAACTTACCAATGGCTGGTAATTTGCTGACATTGTTGGATAATTATAACCAGCTTGAGGCATGAACTGAACCCCAGTTTGACTCATAGCAGGGGCTTTCTGTTGCATCGGCAGTAAGCTTGCTGATGGACTTGAATTGGGTGTTTGAACCAAAGGCATCTAGAAACCTCTTGGAGTTGGTTGCACAGTAGTTGCTGTGGCATATTGAGGCACTTGAGCCATCGGTGAAACAGCCAATGGTATAGGAGCTTTTCCTACTGTATCAAACACTTGAGGTAACCCAGGATTGAAAGCAGATGACTCTGGAGGCATACCATATCCCCACCAATTAGCAGGAATCTGGCTATTCTAAGACACAGGGCCTGACATAGCTGATGCTGATAGATCTGTATTAAGCTAAACTCATCCTCCTGGTAGTACCGGATCTGATCGTATCGGTGTAGATTGAATATTAGGTAAGCCTGCCGATACTGGAGGAGAAGTAACTTCTGTACCCACAATGGCCAAGGGAGCCGATGGAGTATTGACAGATGCCGGCTCTAGTTGGTGATAGGTAGGCCCAACGTAATGCGGTGACGCTTGTCCTTCTTTGAGAGTTTGAACCACAGCATTATGAACAATATTGGACAGCACATTGGAATGATTAATCAAAGCATGATTTACTGCAGAATTAACCATCTCTTGAAGTTTACCAGGATTGGAGTCAAAGGTGACCTGCCAAGGCAACGGCAAATCTTGCTTCTAGATGACTTGTCCACTCTTGTTTAGGCTAAACGATTTCAGACAAAGCTGCCTGTATTCTTCTACAGCCTTTTCCATAGCCTGCCTCTGCTCTTCCTTAAGATCTTCTTCTGATACCGCAATAATGTTCCCTAAATAGATCTTGGAATTGAACATATTGATCGGATTGATTGGTCCCACCGAGCATGCCAAAAGATGTGTTGATGTAAAAGTGGATCTGCAAACACAAAGGGCTAATACCCGAATCAATATCCAAAGCGTGCCAGTCGATTTGACCTGTTAATCGACAAGGATGAAGATACGAGCACTTTGGTCCTGACAACAGCGATATGCCCAGAAGTCACGGCCAAGAGGTACTCACGCGGAACTCGAGAATCGTCGAAGGTCGCACTGAAGCGATGCAACTCGCCGAATCAATGAGAACTCGTAAAAAGGAAAAATATGCAAATTGACGAAGTCGCCGAAAAGTAAGTAGATGCAAATAGGAGTAAAAATTGGTTTTGATATTGATTCATTATTCATTACATTGCCCCTCAATCTATATTTATACCCTGATCTAAAGAGACATAATCAAATACGACTAGGACACCAAGTCCATATTTAAGGAAACACGTGACTCTTACATGAATCATACTCTAAATATAGAAAAGGAAATCAACTCCTATCTATTTCCCTGTCCACCTCAATTACGATGGAATTCTCACCGACCTCCATTCCATCGGCATACTTCCTATTTCATCGGCAGTAGTTTTCAAGCCTTCCTTCATCGGCATCTACAATAACATCTCCAACCTTATCGGCAACGCCCGAGTCTAAATCAACCTTTCCATCAATCACCACCATTCATCGGCAACCATCTTTACAAGCTGATTTTCATCGGCCGTCAGCGTATACAGTAACTTTCCTTCTGCTGATTAGCCCACTCTGATCATTTTGACACGTGCAAAAAATGGTGTCAACAACATGAAAATGAAAATGATAGTGATAGTGATAGTGATAATGATAAACCCACTAAAGATGAATTATTTGACATGCTAGAAGATGCTAAAGAACACTTTGACATCAAGAGAAGAGAATGCAAAAGCTTGCGTAAGGAACTAATAGCCCTTAAGCAAGCCTTTGTTGAGCTCAATGCATCTCATGAGAGGCTAGAGGAAGCCAATGAGAAGCTTGGCAAAGCTCATAAAAAGCTTGAAAAGGATCATTCCTCTTTGCTTGATGAGCAAAATCAAAAGAAGCATATTGAAACTTGCAATGTAGGTTTACATTGTGATATAATTGATGAATCACTATCTATGCCTATCATTATTGCTCCTACTAACCCTTCTTGTAGCACTTGCACTTCAACCTCATCTAGTAGTGATGGTCTCACTTGTGATGCCTCATTAGTGGTTGAGAATGAGAACCTCAAGAAGGAGGTCAACAAGCTCACTCACACCTTAGCTAAGGCTTATGGTGGTGAGGACTGCTTGCTTATGTGCTTGGGTAGCCAACGAGCATCTCTCTACAAAGAGGGATTGGGCTATACCCCCAAGAAAGGCAAAGCGGCCTTTGCTCCTCACAAGACTAGTTTTGTGAAGAACAATGGTCGGTTTTGCACTAGTTGCAAGCAAGTTGGTCATGTAGAGCACAAATGCATGAACAAGAAATCACAAGCTAATGTATCCTTCATAAAGCTTGATTCATGCTATATGCTTACTAAGGGTACAAATGGTGTGAAGGCTAAGTTCATTAGTAAACCATGGATGGGCTCAAAGAAGAAAGCCATTTGGGTACCAAAGAGCTTAGTGACTAACCTTCAAGGACCCAAGCAAGTTTGGGTACCTAAAAAGAATTGATCTTCTTTTATAGGTCAATTACAAAGCCGGAGGAAGGCATTGGGTTCTTGATAGTGGGTGCACTCAACACATGACCGGTGATGCAAGAATGTTCAACTCAATCAACACCAATGGCAATGATGGTTATGATAGTATCACATTTGGTGACAATAGCAAAGGCAAGGTCAAAGGACTTGGTAAGATTGCAATATCCAATGACATGAGCATATCCAATGTGTTGCTAGTAGAGAGCTTGAACTTCAACTTGCTATCCATGGCTCAATTGTGTGATCTTGGATTCAAATGCATATTTGGGGTTGATGATGTAGAGATCATAAGTGTAGATGGCTCTAACTTGATCTTCAAAGGCTTTAGATATGAGAATCTATACTTGGTTGATTTCAATGCTAGTGAAGCTAGATTATCTACATGCTTGTTCACTAAGTCTAGCATGGGTTGGTTATGGCATAGAAGGCTTGGTCATGTTGGAATGAAACAATTGAATAGATTAGTTAAGCATGACTTGGTTAGAGGCTTGAAAGATGTTATGTTTGAAAAGGATAAGCTTTGTAGCTCTTGTCAAGCCGGAAAACAAGTTGGAAACACCCATCCCAAGAAAAGCATGATGAGCACTAGTAAAGCATTTGAGTTATTGCACATTGATTTGTTTGGGCCAACACAATACACTAACATTGGTGGTAACAAATATGGCTTTGTGATAGTGGATGATTATACTAGATACACATGGGTATTCTTTCTTGTGGACAAAAGTGATGTATTTGCAACATTCAAATAATTTGTCAAAGGCATTCACAATGAGTTTGAAACAACCATCAAGAGAGTTAGAAGTGACAATGGTAGTGAGTTCAAGAACACTAGAATTGATGAGTTGTGTGATGAATTTAGAATTAGACATCAATTCTTAGTCAAGTACACTCCACAATTAAATGGCCTTGTTGAGAGGAAGAATAGGACACTCATTGATATGGCAAGGTCTATGCTTAGTGAGTACAATGTGAGTCAATCTTTTTGGGCCGAAACTATCAACATGGCTTGCTATTGTAGCAACTGCCTCTATTGTCACCCATTGAAAGAGAAGACACCATATGAGCTCTTGAATGATAGAAAGCCCAACATTGCATATTTTTAGGTCTTTGGTTGCAAATGTTATCTCTTAAAGAAAGACACTAGATTGGGCAAGTTTGACAAGAAATGTGATGAAGAATTTCTACTTGGATATTCCACTACCAGCAAAGCATATAGAGTTTGAAATTTAGATAGTGGTACTCTTGAGGAAGTTTATGATGTTGAATTTGATGAAACCAAGGGTTCAGAAGTAGAGAATGAGAACTTGAAAGATGTTAGAGGCATTCAACTTTCAAATGCCATGAAAAACATGGATATTGGTGAATTGAGGCCTAGGCAAGTGAATGATGATGAAGATGATCAAGTGCAAGTGCTCTCTAACTCAAATGTACAAGATGATACAAATCAAGCTAGTACAAGTGGATCTCATGATAATGAACAAGATCAAGTGGCTAGTACATCATCTCAATCAAATGATCAAGCAAGTGCAAGCAATCAAGTTCCAATACTCCAACCAACAAATATTGCAAGGGATCATCCATTGGACACTATCATTGGTGATATTTCAAGAGGTGTACAAACAAGATCAAGATTAGCATCATTTTGTGAACACTTCTCATTTGTATCATCCATTGAACCAAAGAAGATAGATGAAGCATTGAAGGATGTTGATTGGGTGAATGCTATGCATGAAGAGTTGAATAATTTCACAAGAAATCAAGTATGGGAGTTGGTAGAAAGACCAAAGGGACACAATGTGATTGGAACCAAATGGGTCTTTAGAAACAAGCAAGATCAAGATGGGATAGTTGTAAGGAACAAAGCAAGATTTGTAGCACAAGGCTATACACAAGTTGAAGGTCTTGACTTTGGAGAAACATATGCCCCAGTTGCTAGATTGGAAGCAATTAAAATCATGCTAGCCTATGCTTGTGCCCACAACATAAAGCTCTATCAAATGGATGTTAAGAGTGCATTTCTCAATGGCTACATCAATGAAGAAGTATATGTTGAGCAACCTCCCGGTTTTGAAGATGACAAGAAGCCTGACCATGTGTACAAGTTGAAGAAAGCTTTGTATGGCTTGAAGCAAGCACCTAAAGCATGGTATGAGAGATTAAGGGACTTCCTACTCTCTAAAGGGTTCACAATGGGCAAGGTTGACACCACTCTTTTCATCAAGAAGATTGGAAAAGACTTGTTTGTGTTGCAAATCTATGTTGATGATATCATATTTGGATCAACAAATCAAGACTTTTGTGATGAGTTTGGAAAGATGATGGCTAGTGAGTTTGAGATGTCCATGATTAGAGAGTTAAGTTACTTCCTTGGTCTTCAAATCAAGCAATTGAAGAATGGTACATTTGTGAGTCAAGGCAAGTACATTAAGGACATGATCAAGAAGTTTGGAATGATTGATAGCAAAGTCATTAGCATACCAATGGGAACCAATGGCAACTTGGATAGTGATGCAAGTGGAAATATGGTGGACCAAAAGTTGTATCGGTCTATGATTGGAAGCCTACTCTATGTGACCGTATCAAGGCCAGATGTCATGTTTAGTGTATGCATGTGTGCAAGATTTCAAGCCTCACCAAGAGAAAGTCATTTGAAGGCTACAAAAAGGATATTGAGGTACTTGAAGCATACACCAAATGTTGGTTTGTGGTATCCCAAAGGAGCAAAGTTTGAGTTAGTTGGTTATTCTGACTCGGATTATGCGGGATGCAAGGTTGAAAGGAAGAGCACCTCGGGCACGTATCAATTGTTGGGAAGATCACTTGTTTCATGGTCATCAAAGAAGCAAAATAGTGTTGCATTATCAACCACCGAAGCCGAATACATATCCGCCGGTAGTTGTTGTGCACAAATACTTTGGATGAAGGCCACTTTGAGTGATTTTGGAATCAAGTTCAAGAAAGTGCCATTGCTATGTGACAATGAGAGTGCAATAAAGTTAACCAACAATCCGGTTCAACATGCAAGAACAAAACACATTGATGTCTGCCACCATTTCATAAGAGATCACCAACAAAAAGGGGACATTTGCATTGAGAGTGTAGGCACCGAAGATCAACTTGCTGACATATTCACCAAGCCATTGGATGAGAAAAGGTTTTGCAAGCTAAGGAATGAGTTGAACATATTAGATTTCTCAAACATGTGTTGATGCACCCCCACTTAAATGACATGCCTCTCCTTCGAGCTATTCAAGGTAAAAAGTTGATTGACATGACATACATCCTTGCTAAGGACATGTTTAGTGCATCTAGTCACATGTTCAATTAGAATCTTTCAAGTGGTTCAATTTTATTAGGCTCATTCATGAAAATTAAATGAATTTGATGTTTATATGGTATCACTATTGCTTCTATACTTGACTTGATCTAGTGATCGCATATGACATGTTTGTGGGCTTGTAAACCTAGTGTTTAAATCTAGAAAATGAACTCTAAGTGTTTAACTCAACATGGTACAAGATAACCCTTATTTGGAGGTGTGAAGAAGCTTGTCCTTGGATCAAACCGAGTTAAATATCTTTGGTAAATGATCTAGATTAGACCAAACTTGAAAATCAAAATGATCCTCACCCCATTGATTGACATTGATAATCTCGACCCTACAAATGGTACTATCTATATTTTAAAGTCTTTGTGGTCATTGATGACAAAGGGGGAGAGAAACAAAGATATAAGTGAAACAAAGACATAAGTGACAAAGGGAGAGATAGTGCACAAAGTGAGAAGACAACACAAAAGGGAAGAGAAATAAAGATACAAGTGATAGGGGGAGAGACATAAGAGGAGATATATGATAAAAGGAAAGGGATCAATTGAAATTTTTGAGCACATAAGTAGGAGGAGCAAGTTCATGAACTTGTATGGTGCATTTGAATGTGCATTTCATATGCTTGCTTGCATGGCACAAGTTTTAAATTTCAATATCCATGCTTGTGTGGTGTATGCTAGTTGTAGGTTTGAATGATAAAATAAAAAACTAGCATGCATAGGATATCTAATGATTTCATTTCCAAGTATTTCCAAGTGGTATCAAGCTAATCATGATGCTAAGGATGGTATAAGGGTGCACTCCGATTGGTATCACGCTTCAAAGGTCCATCTTTTATACCTTAGCATTATTTGGTAGACATTTTCTCCTATATTTCCTATCTAAGCATATGTGCAAGCTACAGTCCAAACTCTTAGCACATATGTAGGGGGAGCAATTGCTACCATTTGGGGTTCATGAAACTTGTCCATATCCTTTTACACATAGTATATATGCTTGGGCAAGCAACATGGATTAAATTGAATTTCAATTCATATCTTTATGAAAGGGTTGTCATCAATTACCAAAAAGGGGAAGATTGAAAGCTCTAGTTTGGTTTTGGTGAATTGATGAAACCCTAAGTGCTAACCTAGTTTATCAAGTGATCATGAGATAGGTAGCACATTCCAAGTGGTGAAGCAAATGAAGATCATAGCATGATGATGATGATGCCATGACGATGATCAAGTGCTTGTACTTGGAAAGAAGAAAGTGAAAAATAAAAAGCTCAAGGCAAAGGCATAAATGGTAGGAGCTATTTTGTTTTGGTGATCAAGACACTTAGAGAGTGTGATCACATTTAGGTTTGATAGCCGTACTATTAAGGGGGGTGAAACTTGTATCGAAATGCGGTTATCAAAGTGCCACTAGATGCTCTAACTCATTGCATATGCATTTAGGATCTAGTGGAATGCTAACACCCTTGAAAATGCTTGTAAAAAAATGCTGACACATGTGCACAAGGTGATACACTTGGTGGTTGGCACATTTGAGCAAGGGTGAAGAAGTTAGAGGTGAAAAGGAGTTAGTCTTGCAGGTCACTAAGTGACCGGACGCTGGTCTCAGAAGGACCGGCGCGTCCGGTCAAGTGTGGCAGCGTAGACGCCGGTGTCGGTCAATCGACCGGATGCTAGGTCATGGACTGACTAGACGCTGGTGAGGTGTGTCCGGTCCTATTGTTGGACAGCGCTCAAAAGCTAGGGTCTCTAACCGAATGATGGCTGGGTCCGGTCATGCCTGACCGGACGCGTCCGGTGGGCAAAAGGCGTTTCTGGAACCTTACTGGAAACGATCGGATGCTGGTGGCTCAGCATCCGGTCAGTATTGTGCGCAGTGTTCGGTCAACTCAAGTGACCGTTGAAGACGGGACACGTGGCTGTCGTTGGGTGACCGGACGCTAAGGTTGAGCGTCCGGTCAACATGACCAGAGCATTCGGTCAGCCAGCGTTGTGTCCAGTGAAGGGGTACAACGGTTCTATTTCATGGGGACGTCTATTTAAGCTCCATGGCCAGTTGAAGCTCATACCTTTGGCCATTTTCATTGACATAGCAACCTTGTGAGCTTAGCCAAAGCCCTCCCACTCATCTCCATCATTGATTTATCATCTTTGTGAGATTGGGAGTGAATCCAAGTGCATTGCTTGAGTGATTGCATCTAGAGGCACTTGGTGTTTGTGTTTCACTGCGGATTTCACTTGTTACTCTTGGTGGTTGCCACCACCTAGATGGCTTGGAGTAGCAAGGATCATCGAGCAGAGGTTGGTGATTGTCTCTAGCTCCGATCGTGGTGATTATGAGGGGTTCTTGACCTTTCCCCAGTGGAGAGCCAAAAGGTACTCTAGTGGATTGCTCGTGGCTTGTGTGATCCTCATCTTGTGTTGGTTCTGTGGCACCCTATTGAGGGTTTGGCGTGTGAAGCCAATTAGCGCGTGAACCTCCAAGTGAGTGAATCGCCACAACAAGGACTAGCTTGCCGACAAGCAAGTGAACCTCGATAAAAATCATTGTGTTCATCATTGATTCAGAGGTGATTGGTCTTCATTGTTATTCATCCTTGTGATTGATTGGTTTCTTTATCTACACGGCGGTATAACCTTCTTGATCACTCTTATTATATTACCGCAAACTAGTTGTCAAGCTCTTTAGTGTAGCTAGTTGTGAGAGCTTGCTTGCTTGGTTGGTGTGGCTCTTTAGTTAGCCTTTGAGAACACACTAACATAGAGTAGTATCATAGCTATTGCGTGAATAGATACTATCTAAACTAGAATTATGGTAGGTGGCTTGCATTTTGAGTAGGCTAGCGCAACACTTGCTTCGCCTCATAATTGTCTAACTACTTTGTTAAGTATTGTTGTAGAAATTTTATTAGGCTATTCACCCCCCTCTAGCCATTAGGACCTTTTAGTTGGCAGCCGATGCGTCATCCTCTAGCTGTGGCATAGAGCGACCAAGGCAACCCCGCGCACCGTTGAGGAACGGTGGTGGAGAGCCCTACATGATCGAGTGTGCCATGGCTGTGTTGATGACGAGATCGTCTGTCCGCTCACCGGCAACGATGATCTGATCACGGTAAGCCTATCTCCTGAGGATGACAATGACACTCGTGAGGACACTACTGCCTTGTTTGGTATCAATGTCGATAGCGGTTTTGCTGCTTCGATCGATCTGGATGGTGTCGGTGGTGAAGTGGCGACGGCGACTGGGACCCTGGTCTGCTCCAATGGCTCAACTCCATCTGTTGTTGGTACTGGTACCTCTTTTGGACCTAGTGTTGGTAAGCGTAAATCTGCTATGTGGGCTGATTTTGAGGAGATCTATGAGACTGTGAATTGTAGGGAAATCTGCACTAAAGCTACCTATAAAATATGTAAGCATACTTTGTCTGCTAGATCTAATACTAGCACTGGGCACTTAAAGAGGCACCAAAAATCTTGTAGGCAGAAAATTGATCAAGCTGCTAGGGTTCAGTCTAGACTTGCTTACAATCCTGATGGTTCTGTGTATAACTGGGACTATAAATCTGATGTGGCTAGATCTGAATTGTGTTGCTTGATTGCTAGGCTTGATTTGGCATTAGGTATTGGTGAGACAAAGGCCTGGGAGGATTACATTATTCGTACTCATAACCCTAGGTTTGTTAAAGTATCTAGACAGACCACTACTAGAGATCTGAGTATACTATTTATTTAACGTCGTAATATGTTTAAGAATTCTGTGTTGTCTGCTGCTTCCTCTGTTGCTCTAAGATCAAACATTTGGTCTGATAATGCTAAAAAGGATTATATTAGTGTTGTTGCTCATTTTGTGAGTGTTGATTGGGAGTTACAGAAAAATGTTATTGGGCTTAGGTTGATTGAGGTGAAACATACGGGTGAAAATATTGCTGAAAGAGTTGCTTGTGTGGTTGAGGAGTTTGGTATGATTGATAAGGTTTTCTCTGTAACTCTAGATAATGCTTCTTCTAATGCTAAGGCTATAAAAACTTTGACACCTATTTTTACTGGTTATTTGGTTCCTAATCCTACACCTTAGCCTGTTGATCCTTCTAAGTGTAAGTACAGTCAGCATCAACGTTGTGCTTGTCATATTATTAAACTGATTGTAAAATCTTGTTTAAAGAGGTTCAAACCTTACATAAAAGATTTTAGAACTGTTATGAACTTCTTTAATTCCTCTAAGCAAATAATTGCTATGTTTAAGAACTATTGTACTGCTAAGGGTGTTAGACCTAGAAAGTTTGGCTTAGATATGGATGTTAGATGGAATGCTACATATCTTATGCTTAAACACTTGGTTCTATATAAGTATGTTTTTCTGTGTTCATTAATTCCAATTATGGCTTTGAATTGTTGTCTACAAAGCATTGGTATATAGTTGAAAATATATTAGAGTTTTTGGAACTATTTTATGACTCCAATGTTGTTCTCTCTGGTGTTTACTATCCAACTAATCCACTTATCCTGCACCATCAGCTAGAAATTACTTCTCATTTACATACAAGTGAAAAGGATTAAAATCTAATTATTGTTGTATATCCTATGAAGCTTAAATTTCTTAAATACTAGCAGCATATACCTCTGTTATATTCATTTGCATTCAACTTTGTGGAGATAATGGCCTGCATAACTGATTGAGAGTTGGGAGAAAGAAGATTACAACATGCTGATGACAACCAAGAGCTGGAGAACTCCTTCAAAAATCTGTACCTTGATGAAGATGTAGATGAGGCTGCTGGTACTGCTAGTTCATCTAGGGCTAGAGCTAGTTCATCTGGGGCTGGTACATCTAGGGTTGCTGGTAATTAGTGTTGAGAGTGGAGAGAGTGTTATGTTAATATGTTATCATTATTTTGTATCTGTCATATGTGACTATGACTTGAGACCTTTAAACAATGATGGAAGACTTAATTAAGAGCTGTACTGCACTTTTTTTTTCTTTCTAGAGTTTCTCACAAGGGTGAGGTTTACCTAGAAAAGTTTTTAATAAGGCAGCATTGCACAAACAACTCATTTATCTTTTAAATTCTCCTCTGCGGCTCTGTTTCTTATTTTGTTGGATTTGAGATTGCGTGAGTTTTTGACTTAGAAGTTAGAACAGTTAAGTGTTTTGATAAATTGTGCCTTTGTTTGAGTTGTGACTTGTGAAATCTAATAAGTGTTTGGTTAGTGAATCTTTTTGAGGGGTTTTAAGGTCATTAGGCTGTGAGCTGACATGACACGTAATTTTGATCGTGCTCAACGGACCGGCACGACATGAATTGCGGCCTATAGTGCCGTGCTTGGCCGAAGGCCAGGCACGAGGCCCGGAGAGGCACGGTCTAGGAGGCACGGCGTGCGGTGCCAGCCCGACACTATGCGTCTTGGCCCATGCCCGTGCCATGTCGTGCCGGGTCAGGCCGGCCCATTGGCCAACTATATCTGCCGTAATGACGCCGACCAAGCTCGGGCCTTGGGGTCCGATACTCACCGCTGCACACGAGAGGTCAGGTAGGAAGCGAGAGCCCAGCCAGCGTACGCAGAGGACAGCGAGAGCCGGTGTTCGCTGATCAGGAAGATCCCACCTGTGGAAAGGAGCCAAGGACGAGACGTTGCGATGGCATTCCGTCCGCCGGTGATGACGCCGGGCGAAGCTCCTCGTGCAAGCATGGACCAGTGCACGCGCAGCCCACCACATGCTCGACGGGATGCCTGACACAGCGCTGCATGCAAGTTCTCCACTAAACCACTCAATTAATTACTCGTGAATTTCTTCAATTTCCTTGTTGACAATGCACAATTACATGGGATGGGATAGCTGCCAATTTTCCACAGCATGCTCGCCATATCTTTAATCAGTCACCCATTAAGGGCTCGTTCGGTTCTCGACAAAATCGTTTCCTGAAAAGAATTCAGCTGGATTGGTTACATAATTTATATAAGCTTCAGCAAACCTAAATAATTCCGGGGCTCAAACCAAACCTACCGAACGAGCCCTAAGAGATATCCTATACGGGCTTGAGGCTAGTGTTTCCACCACTGATCGAACTGAAGACCAGCCACCATTCATCAGTAGGTGACGGTTTTCTAGCCAAGATAAAGAGACTTGTAACGTGAATTGGTTGTTTTGCACCCATCCCAATGCATGGCTCATCTTTTTTATTTATTCTGATATTGCTAGGCATGTGTGGATTAACATAAATGATAGTTTTCGATTACCCTTGTATCATGTTTCAAAGTCACTGGCCATATTTTCGATTTGTGAAAAAATCATATAATGTTTAACCTGCTTACATCAGTTGCTATCAGGAGCAACTGAAAGCTAAAAAAATCATCTTTGTTTTCATCTAGGTTCTTGGCTCTATCTGCGGCAGCTGTGGAATTCAATGGTCGCGGCGATCAACTGATGGGGTGTCCTTTGGTCAGTCAAACAATCTCAACTAAATGTGATCTCAAGTGATGCAAGTGAGTGGAGTTGACTGTCTTTGCTCTCAACGGTTTGCACAAGTGTTTGGGGGTCCAAGAGAGTGACAAGACCGGCCACATCCCCAAGCAAACCTCCGAACCGTTACTAAGGGTGTGTTTAGTTGGGGAGGTGAAAGTTTTTGGGTGTCACATCGAATGTGTCGGAAGGATGTCAGGAGGGGATTTTTGGATACTAATAAAAAAACAAATTACAGAACTCATCAGGAAACTGCGAGACGAATCTAATGATACTAATTAAGCAGTCATTAGCACATCTGGGTTACTGTAGCACTTAAGGCTTTTCATGGACTAATTAGGCTTAAAAGATTCATCTCGCGATTTTACAAAGAACTGTGCAATTAGTTTTTTTTTCGTCTACATTTAGTACTCTATACATGTGTCCAAACATGTTCTTTTACTGTAGGAGGCAAAAAAAAATTTTGGAAACTAAAGGTCCGTTTGGTTGGGCTTTTGGCCCCAAAAGCCAAAAGCCCAACCAAAGAGGCTGCTTTTGGAGGCTGCTTTTTCAGAAGCAGCTGCTTTTTTGTAGTACATTTTTGAAAGCTGGTTTGACCCTGCTTTTGGCTTTTGGCTTTCTGCTTTTTGAAATTGGTGGAATAAAAAGCTCTTCCATAGTTGTTTTAAGAGAGATAAAGATAGAAGGTATATTTTATACTTGTTTAACCAAACAGCTTTCAGCTTTTCTACCGCTCACAGCCCACAGCAGCTTTCCCACAGCTCACAGCCCACAGTAGCTTTTTTCTACAGCCACAGCTCAACCAAACACACCCTAAATATGACCTGAAAAGTGGTCTGCTGCGGGTGCAACGGTCGTCTGTCGGGGGCACCCGTCACCAGCACCGGACACCACCGGTGCACACTAACGACTATATTTCAACGTTCGAAAAACTAGCCTTTGGACGCTGTCAGATAACCGGTGTGACCATCGGTGCTCATTTAAGCTCAAAAACGTGAAAACAACCTCTCTGGAACAGCACACCGTTGCCACAACCGGTTGCCAACCGGTGCTCATTTAAGCTCAAAAACGTGAAAACAACCTCTCTGGAACAGCACACCGGTGCCACAACCGGTTGCCAACCGGTGTGTTTTTGCTCCACTCAGTCTTGGGCGGCTCAATAAATATTTCACACCGGTGCTCACACATGTGACGAGAAATTTTTTTAATTTTAACACTTTTTCGAACTTAATTTTAAATCTAACGCTCTCGGTTTTTTTTAAAACTAACACTTTTGGTCGTGCCTATTGCCCTGGCACGGCCAAATGCCTATGCCGCGCCATGCATGATGACGCGGTAGAGGGACTGACGTAGCGGCGGCCAGAAACGCTAGCCGCTGACGTGGTAGGGCTCTGCCGCGCCACCGATCTTGGCGCGGCAGTGCCGCGCCCTGATCCACGACACGGCAGAGCCAGGTATAACCTCCGTCGCGGCCAGTCCCGTTGGCCGAGCAGCAAAATGGCCTAGGCGTCGCTCCCGCTCCCGACCGTCGCCAAGCACGCCGGCCGCCGCGCCACGAACGGTGGCAGCCCAGGCCTCCATTGCCGCCTCCCTCCCTTCCCTTCCATTCCCCGGCCACCTCCCTCCCTCCTTGTCCTAGTTCAAGGTAACGACGCACATTTTATTTTCGTTTAAATAGTGGATAGGATATTATGAATGGGAGTTAAGGTAAGTAGGAAAATTATGTTTGGGAACTATGGTAAAGATATTAGTATGAGTTTGTCAATGTTAATGTTAATTATTTAGTTAGAAGTATGTTTGCCATGTATATTTTTGTTGCTATAATTGTTGTTTATAATATTTTAGTTGCATTGCAAATGATTACATTTTACATTAATTTGCGTTATTTTGATTGGTGTTTAATTTGAACCGTTTTATTAGATGAAAGATATGTTTCGGGAGCAGTTATGACAAAAACGGGGTCGTCCTAGAGAAATGTACCCCGACGAGTCTAGCAAAGATGCCTCCGTCCCTCCTAAACTCTCTGTCCCTTAACTGTGACTGTGGTCGTCCGGCCGACATGTTTCAATCAAGACATCCGGACACAACGGCTTGTTGCTTCTACACGTGCAGTCGTTTTAATGTAAGTTATTGTTTCCGTATATTTTTTTTCTTCATTTGTATTACTAGGTTACTAATATTTTGTTGAATTTTTGTTGTGTAGGCCCATGAGAGGTGCTTTTTTTTCAGTGGATCGACGGTGCAGACAAGTTTGACCCCATGTACCTCCTTTTCGACGATTGGTGGAGAGGGCGACATCCACGAGAGCACTTCGAGCGGTGGGTTCCACCTCCCCCTGAACCCCCCTCCAATGACGGCTAAGGAGAAGCAATTAGCCGCAGTTAGACGACTCGAGGAACCTCCTCTGTGCCATTGTGGAGACCGAGCCATGATAAACCCTAACAATACGTTGGAGTTTGTGTGTCCAAACAAGCATGAAGTAAGTGCAAAGTGTATGTGTTAAATATTAAGTTATATGTGTCATGTACTAATGTCACATTATTTAGGTGTATTCAATGGCGAAGTGTCGTTTCAAGGAATGGTTGTATGGTCCTAAGAACAAATGGCCCGAAGAACCTCCAAAAGCAAAACAAAAGAAGAAAGAAAGGTTAATTTACAAAGCACCACCAGTCAAGTGCGAATGTGGTGTTATTCTAACTATGGCCTAGTCCCTTCGGAGCTTGGAATAGGCTATTATTGTGGCCATATGGTTGAGTACGAAGATGTTGGTTATTTTTGTGGTAAACAGGAAATCGTATTTTGTTTATTTTGCTAAGACATATATGATATAATATTTCTTTTGAACAGAGCACTAGGAAATGCAGGTGAGAACATTATGATGGTCAAGCTAAGTTCTTGGATGAACTGAAGAAGAGGCAACTAGTTGCAAGAAAGAGGGGATATGGACCTGACTACGTCAACCTATTCATTAAACATCACAAAGAAAAGATGCATGAGTTTGCTAGACAGCACGGTATTTGTAACCCGATCGATATTGGACTTAACAAATGGGGATTGGAGAGACGGATGACGTTAGAGGAGGAGAGGGCAAGGAAGGAGGCAAGGGAGGAGACAAGAGTAAAGATGCAGGTCTTGAACGAGCATGTTGCTGCATTATGTGCCAGTGAGTGCTTGAACGCCTATTTTCATTGCCTGATTTTAAATGTAATATAATCACGTTGCCAACTGATTGCATTTTATACATGAAGGGACTAGTTGCAGCGAGGATCATGCCGTAGAGGTGGCTTATGCAAGGTATGAGGAGAAGAAGTTAGATGAGCATAGATCGTGAGCTGGTCGCACCGTTCAATCCCCGATTGTGTTGTCTGATGAGGGGGACGAGGATGAGGACGACACTGGCAGACTTAGTGAGCTAATTGCTCTAGCAGAGGCGGGCTTGCAAGCGGTGGAGGATGAGGACAACACTAATAGACCGAGCAAGCTCATCGCTCTAGCAGAGGTGGGCTTGCAGGCGAAGGAGGATGAGGACAACACTGGCAGACTGAGCGAGCTTATCGCTCTAGCAGAGGTGGGCTTATAGGCGGAGGAGGAGGATGACACATTCTTCACTCAGGCCGCAGCGGCCGCAGATGAAGCAGAGGCCGCTTACTACAGGAGACAGGCAGGTCAGAGCAACGTAGGTGAGCCTAGCCACAGCAATAGGGTTGTGGTTGAGGATTGGTACTCGGATGATGAGTTGCTTACTCAGTATGTTTCTGACTGAGGGTTTTTGATTGCATCGTCTGTTAGTTCCATGCTTTATTAATGATCAATGTAGCCATGTAGTAGAAATTCTATTGTGTTGTCTTATATTCCATTTAAACTACTAATGTATTGTACCCATGTATCATGTACTTGGATTACCCATGATCGATCTTAAGTGATCACATCTGTTTGTATCATGCGTTAAAAATTTAAAAAACGAACGTAATCATTTGTCGCGCCATAGCCCACGGCGCGTCTGTGCTGTACAAAACTATAGAACTACAAGCGGAGGTGGGCTTATAGGCGGAGGTGCTGTACAAAACTACAAGTGTTGTACAAAATGAACATGAAGCAAATAAATGGACGATAAGTTGCCATACAGACATTTTCATTGGTTTATTAGTCTACAAGTTTTCGACGACAATATTCGTTCGACATAAGTTCAACGTAATGAACTAAGTCCCACGACGTAATGAACCTCGTCGTCCGGTACAAGAAGGGGGTCGTCGTACTCCACATCAAGAAGGGGGATCAGCTGGTGCGGCGTGGGAGGGGCCATCCTGTTACAAAATGATAAACAAAGGGTTGGAGTATTCAAATTAACAATTTTTAGATTAACATTATGTAGCATTGCAAAATTTGAAATACTTGTTATGCAATTCGAACACAATATGAAATCACCTGCTGTCTTCTATGCTGGCTAGCCTTGTGGCCAGATTGTTGTACAACGGAGCAAAGATTCCTACCACGGGTCTCGTTGAAGTCTCCCCTCGCCGTACATGTCTTCGCCGTACCCTCTCATAGCAGTCCATGTCCCCCTTCAGTCGCTTCTTCTTCCTCCTACCCTTCTCTACCTTCATTAGATCCGGATGCGACATGTAGTCATAACCATTATAAGGTGGCCACTGTGTTGGGTCAAGGTATGGCTCGAAGCTCATCTCCCAAATACTAATGGTGTTCGAACGGAGATACAAGGGTGACATATATGATAGATCCTCATAGTTGTACCCACGAACCCTACAGGCCATGATCATATGAGAGCAAGGGGCATGCATGATCTGAGGGACGTTGCAACTGCACTCTACCTTTTCAAGATCAACTCGGTAGTTTCGTCCACCATAACGTTCGTCGCCCAGGCTTGTGCCACCCTTGCCCTGTACACTAAAGATATGGCGGCGGGGTCCATACTGGCTCGGCGGTGTGCTGCTTGGCCAATTCCTCAGCCTCCTTCAAATGTTCAGCTCCGGCCTTTCCAAAACGCCCCTGCTCAGCGATATTCCTCTGCGCAAGCTCCCACCTCTTCATAAAATATTCGTTGCACTTATGAAAGGAGAACTCAACAATTCTAGACACAGGCAATGATCGAACTTCCGGTGAATACATGGTTGAAGGACTCCGAGGAGTTAGTGGTCATGATGCCATACCTGAAATCCCCCCTCGTCATATGCTAACGCCCACTTAGCCTTCTGTTCCATCTGCGCCTCTAACCAGGCCTTTCCCGCTGCATTTAACATCTTGTCTAGTTCTCTCTTTGTCTCCTTGAACTGGTGCTCTGTATGTACACAACATAGAGCCTTTACCTTGTCACATACCTCCTGCTTCCGCTGATGCCGCTAGAAATTAGCGGTAAAGTGTCTCATGCACCATCTATGTACTAGAGGCGGGAACCCATCTATATGCTCAGCTGCAGCATTAAGAAGTCCTTGCGTGATGGTCGGAGATCAAACATATAGTGCGAGTTGGGCCAAGCACTTACACACGTAGAAAGCCGCATGAACCATGATCACGATTCATTGTTATCTCCCTCTGCCAAAGCAAATGCCACGGGTACTATCTGGTCCTCAGGATCAACAGTAGTAGCCATCATCAAGGTGCCCCTGTACTTTCATGTCAGGAAAGTGCCATCAACAAGTACGACTGGCCGACAAAACTGGAATGCATGTTCCGTTTGCGCAAACGACCAGAACACACGATAGAGGACATGCCTCAATGGGTCCCGAAAAAACATCCCTCCGGTGTCCACACACCATTTCAAGCCAGGGTTGTAATAATGCATTGCACATAAGATGCGGGGCACCCTGTTGTACGCTTCCTCCCAAGTACCCCATCGAATTGCCAGAGCAATTTGCTTAGCAGGCCAAGCCTTTCCGTACTGTCACATCGTACCTAACGAATCCAGATATGGACTGTTATAAAGAAGACACCGAGATGTCGTTGTTGTCATGAACGAGCCCCAATATACGATGGGCAAGGTAACATGCAGTGAGCTGCTAATGATTTTCCTTCCCCCTATTGTCTAGGCAAGTGTGGGGTTCAACAACTTTAGTTATCCTCCAATTGCCATCACTCTGTCTCCTACGTGCATTTAACCTCCACAGACAACCTATTTTTGAATATCAAGTGGTACCTCAACTCCTGGTCCTGAATGAGTGATGGTGTACGGTCTATGGTGGTACATAGCATAGTCCTGAAGGAAGAGTTTCATCTCTGATATTGTGTTGAATATCATCCCCTTCCTAAGGGTTTCTGTCTCATGGTTATACAATGAATTCCTACACATCTGGAGACCGGTATCACAAACTTCCATATCCGTCATGCTGACATCCCTATAGTTCGGAACGCCCCTGAAAGGTATGCTCTTCGACCTTAGTTGCTCAAGCTCAGTCGCTGTGTAAGGTGGTGGTGGAACATACTGCTGCGCTTCGCTAATTCTGGCCCACTGAATCATAGGGGATATCATCTGTAGCCAAATTTGTGACTAGTCTACCCTGAGCATGGACACCTTGCAAAACCTCAGTTGGTACTGGTAATGGCATAGTATGTACCAGTACTGGCATGACATCAGCCGTTGTTGCCGTAGCATCTGTACCTCCTTAGTCATCATCAGAATCGTCTGAATCACTGCTAACTACATCACCGATCCTGTCCTCCTCCTCCTGCTCCTCCTCTTCCTGTTCGAACTCATTCACATCAAAGTCATTGCTTATACAAGCCTACTGTAGTTGAATGAAACTGCTCCTATGTCAACTGACCGTCCAAATCCATGTTATCTTGACATGCTTCCCCTTTGACCCCTAATTCTTTTTCATTGCCTCCAAAACCATCACTGGACGGGCCGTCCTAAACACCATGCATCCTGTACCCATTCTCCACCACCACCTCAGCCATGGGCACATTGGAACCTTGGAGAACCCTAGTGTAGCAGGGACTAGTGAGCAGGGTCGCGCAAGGGCATGAGGACATAGTGTGCCCTAGTCTTCCCTAGTATCAAACCTCCCCTTTAGTGTGAAATCACCGCTAAACTTTATATTCAAACGGACACAAAGGTCGTTGAAGCTAGGAGGTTCATCAAACCATTCCAATTCTTCTTCCATATCCTCAAACATACCATCCTCTCTCCTAACACTTCCTCCAGTACAAAACTCTAACACAACAATCCATCTGCAGAAGCATTTCAAGAAACTTCATTAAGTCGTCGAAATCATCGTACGTAATGTCCATACTAACATTAATATATTTTCTAACAATAACTATACTAACTAATCAAATATTAACATCTATACAAGGCATACTATAACTGTACTAACTAAACTACCTAACTTTACTACCTATACTAACTTATTATATTACGTATACTAACTTAACTAACTAACTTTACTAACTATAATAATTATACTTTAATAATTTTACTAACTTTATTAACTGTGCTAACTATATTAGTGGAGTACCTCGTTGCAGCGCGCAAGACCGGGCCGGGAGGCGCAAGCGCAGGGCAGCAGCCGTGCGTGACCGAAGGGGGAGGCGTGTCGGCTTGCAGGCACGGCGGCCGCACCCGGCGGCCGGCGGCCTGGCTGCCTGGTTGGCGCGGGCAGGCTGGCTGGCAAAGGCTCATGCGGCTGCGGCAGACGGCGTGCACGGCGACAGGCAGGCGCGGGCGAAGGCAGACGGATAGGCGTGGGCGGTAGGCCACTTTGCTGCTTGGCCAGTGGGACTGGCCGCGGCGAAGGTTATACCCGGCTCTGCCGCGCCATGGATCAGGGCGCGGCACTGCCGCGCCAAGATCGGTGGCGTGGCAGAGCCTTGCCACGTCAGCGGCCAGCGTTTCTGGCCGCCGCCATGTCAGCCCTCTGTCGGCACCACCATGCATGGCGTGGCATAGGCATTTGGCCGCGCCAGGGCAATAGGCGTGGCCAAAAGTGTTAGTTTTTTAAAAAACCGAGAGTGTTAGATTTAAAATTAAGTTAAAAAAGTGTTAAAATTAAAAAAAAATTCTATGACAACCGGTGAGTACAACGCCTACACGAGCTGATTTGCAACAGTCTCTGGAACGGGTGACCGGTGCATTTTAACCGGTGTACATCAGGTCACCATGGTGCTCGGCTGAAAACTTGAGCACGTGAAAAACCCATGCCGAGTTAACCGGCTGCACACCATCAGGTCACCACCGGTGCGTGCAAAACTACAACACGAGCACCCAAGCGCTTCCTTTCAAATGTACCGACTCTCAAATATATTTCACAAATATGTTAGAGCCAAGTTAGCCTTTGCCAAAAAGATTTTTGTAAACATTTTGCTCTTGATCTCCGTTGTGCACTAGGCCTAAATGCAATGCAAAGATTTTCACACCTAGTGGCACTAGATGACCGAATTGTATAATAGAGCTCCCCTCTTAATAATACGATCATCTATCCTAAATCCGATCACGCACTCTATTACGTCTTGACTGGCAAAACAAAATCCCTATTTATACCTTTGCCTTGAGCACATAGGGTTTTGTTTTTCTCTTTTTTTTCTTTTCCAATTTGGAGCACTTGATCACCATATTTTAGACCATTTCCTTCACCTTGAGTGCCATCTAGCTCCTTCTTCGACTTGGACCAACCTATCTCATTTACACACTTAGAGCATCGGGTTAGTCCAATTGGTTTCATCAATTAGCCAAAACTAAACAAGAGTTTTCACCTAGGTGTCCTTGGCGATCTCCTTGTCCATGAGGGTGGGTGCCATCTCTGATTGAACTACAGCAAGAATGGCCTCCAACGCTCGCTGATCATTATAGAAGTCAATGATGCCATGACGAACCTGCATCCCACATCTACCTCACCTTGCATCTTCACCTTCATGATCAAGCTCCACTCGTTGTAGTTGGACTTGGTGAGCATGGGCCACGGCGTGCTCCCACCAGCATCCTTGAACATGGTCTAGACGACCAGCGACCTGCAATGGCCACCATGTCCCCGACGACGCTATGGCGATCGGGAGGGAACACAACACTTGTGAGGGCTCTGTGAAACTTTGGACTGCTCTGCCTCAGCGCACAGGGGCAGCAGCAGCAGTAGCCGCCACTAGTGGCGTAGGCCATGGCCACTGCCTACCTGGCTGTCTTGGACGCCCACTCAGCCATTGCCTCCATAGTAGCGATGCACGCATCGCAATCCGCAGCTAGGTCTACCACTGTGCCACCAGGGTTCACCACCACAACGGTGGCAGGCGGCGGCACGATGAGCAAGCTCACTGGAGGTGGACATGGTACCACACAAGGGAAGGATGAGAACCTAGGCTCTAGATACCAATTGTTGGTGACAACTTAGGTTTAAGAAATTTTTCTGATTCTGTTGCTCTGCCTCAAAGGGTTGTGGTATGTTACATATATAGACCAAGTATTCTTGCTTAGTACTAAAGCTACCAACTAAAGCGCTAATTAAAGTAGAGTAACAACTAAAGTAGAAGATAAGCCTACTAAGGCACTAGATAAGATGCCTGACTAGGCACTAACTACTCCTACTAATACCAGGGGGCAGATCTGCCACCGGGGCTAGGGAGGCTCGAGCCACCCCCCTAAGCCCCTCCATAAATCTTTCTGCCATTGGAGGAAGGAAAGGAGGAGCTTGAGCATTGAGCTAAGGATGAAGACGATGTTGGAACATTCCTAGGCCATAGGGGCATAGGGCCATCCTAGACGCCTAGTAGAATTTGAGCCCCCAAGCCCAAGTAGAAGTAGAAGAGGTGGAGCCTATTAACGGTCACTAACACCTATTTTGACCATCAACATTCCACCCAAAAGTATGATAAAAGTGAGGTAAATCATCATCATATGTGTAGAATTTTGTTTATAATTCACCTAGTTCCACTTGTGCTTGTAGAATTATTTGTATGCAGGAAATTTAAGTAAAAGTAGGCCAAATTGGTGATAAATATGGACATATGGAGCAATTGGACGTGACAGGAGGCCGAGGGCCCACTTGGCAGCACCGCCCAAGTGGCCCTACCATGTCACTAATCTGTGGGATCTGCTCTAGAGCCAATGAGAAGCCTCCATTCAAGTCGATTTGATCAACGAACATAATTTGTTCACGGTGGATTCATGGTCCCATTGTCATACACTTGGAGCTCTCCACCGACTTACCAACCGATGTCCTGCCCGAATTTCAACATGTGCTGCCTCTACAACGGCCATTGGGAGCCAACCAACGCCGTAGGATCGTAAGGCGGTGGAATGGAGGGTCAGGCGATGCCCTCCCTAGGTCGCCCGGCGCCCTAGGTCCTCCATCGACCTCCATGCTGCCTACAAGGACCCCCTATGCCTCTCTACACTATAAATAGAGGGTGTGGAGCTCGGTGGAAAGACGTCCCATTCATTTCCAAGCTCTCTAAGCTTCTCTTAGCTTTCTATCTTAGCATTAGCTATAGAGTAGTAGTCTTGTAGTGGAGTAGAGCAAGAGCGGAGCTTCTCTTGGAGTCCGAAAGAGTCTTCTAGGTCTACTATAGCTCCTTTGTAATTCTTTCATTTCAGCATTTACTTTATTCAGTATTTATTTTAAGTACTTTATTCTAATATTATTTCTTTGTTGTACTTTAAGTACTTAGTCATTAGTGTTCATTATGAGTGAGCTTAGGTGCTTATTGTTTAGCATTAGTAGCATAGATTATCTCTTAATTAGTAGCTATTAGTTAGTACCGGTTCCAGCGTCTGGTTAGGGTACTTTGATCTCATTTCATCGGAGCTCGGATCAAATTAGTAAGCATGTAGATTAAGAGTGGTGCTTAGGCTATAGATTACCTGTGGATACGGCTAGACCTCTGGATAGATTGTTGTAGCTGGCAAGTGGTGACAACCTTGTCTATCCTTTATATTGCACCACGATAGATCTAGTTATTAAATCATAGGGCTCATGGTAGACCTTGTCTATTTAACTCTCCTAGTTGGTAGGCATGTTGTACCCCGAAGTACTATCGCCTTCCTCCTAGTCATTTGGTTGCCCTTACTTACTAGAAAGATAAATCGCTCGCTACCCCACCTAGCTATCTCTAGTGTAGCTTGTCATTTAGTTTAGTTCAGGTAGATTACATTCAATTTCCACTATCGTTCACCTACCTAGGATTAACTTAGGCTTTACCTTAGCAATTCTTAGCCTAATATAAGTTCTAGCCTTCCGCCTTCCTGTGGGAAAAATATAAATTCGACAATCGGTACTCACTAAGTGAAGTGCTATGTGATAGTTCTGTGTGCTTGCAAAATTCCTCTAATAGTTGTTAAGAAGTATCAACAAGCATTTCTGGCGCCATTGCCAGAGAAGGCAACTAGTCTCGGATTAATATTGCTAGTCTTGCTAACTAGTCTTTTAGTTATCCTAAGTAGTTTATCCTTTCTCCCTCCTATTCTATCACTACCCTACATGACCATGGGCGATAAATCCATTCGTGATTTTTCTACACCCTCGGCTGCTAATGTAGCCACCGGACCCAATGTTATTAATAGGGACGCTAACTTTGAGCTTAAGCCAGAGTTAATTATGATGTTTGAAACTAGTCCGTTTTGTGGAAAAGCCCATGAGGATGCAAATGCTCACCTCCAACATTTTTTGGAGATTTGTAGGACCTTCACCATTAAGGAAGTGAACCAAGAGGCTATACGTCTTCGCCTTTTCCTCTTCTCTTTGTTAGAAAAGGCTAAGCAATGGTTTTACTCTAACCGCAACGCTGTAGACACATGGGACAAGTGTTTCAACAGTTTCCTAGTCAAGTTTTTCCCTATGGGGAAAACTAGTGCTCTTCGCAATAAGATCTCTAGTTTTCAACAACTAGCAGATGATTCGATTCCCGAAGCTTGGGAATGAATGCAAGAGTACATCTCTGCATGCCCACACCATGGCATGGAAGACTAGCTTTTAATCCAAAACTTCTACCATGAATTAGTGTCGTTGGATATGAACCATTTAGATGCTGCTGCTGATGGAGCATTCTTTTTCGCTAAGTGTTGCAGAAAAACATGACACTGATCGAGAAGATGGTTTCCAACCAAGGATGGAGCAACGATCGACTCCAACCCTATACATAAGATATGCATTCAATTAAAGAAATTGACATACTTGCAGCTAAGATGGATCTGCTCGCGAAGCGAGTAGAACATTATGAGAAGGTGAGTACCCAAGAGACACTCAAAGCCATGGATTCCCACATGACTTGTGAAGTATGTGTAGATGTTGGACATTTAGGCAATTCCTGTCACTGAGACCCAAGAGGTCCTCAACTTCGTCAACACCGACAACGTGTTCTATCAACAACAACATCAAGGGCTGGAATTAGCGCTCTAATAATCAGGGAGGTAGCAATTATTACTCTTTTCCCCATTTGAATAATCAAGGTAATAATAGTTATGGTTTCATGAAAGATCTTATTCATAATCAAAGTCGAATGACTGATAGCATTAATAAAAAGTTGCATGCTCATGATAAGATGTTGAAAAATATAAATGCTAAATTGGATGAGTTTTCTTCTGCTTTAAAGAATCAACTTAGTTTCAATAAGATGATAGAAACCCATTTAGCTCAAATTGTTGTTGTTATCCCATACTATTAAAAAGATAGAATTCCTGGCAAACTTGAAGGAACCATGGAGACAGCCAACCTTATCACAGCAAGGTATGGCTATGCTTTAAGTTTTTGGGGTTCCTACTTAGTAGATTCCCTATTTACCATTAAGAAAGGTGATCCCAATACCCCTGCGATTACCTGCTCCATTGGGACTCATACCTTCCATAATGCTCTATGTGATCTAGGCTCTAGTGTTAACATAATGTCTAAGGCAACTTATGATAAATTGTTCTACACTACCTTAGAGCCAACTTCAGTTTACCCACAGCTAGCCAACCAATCTATCTATTATCTCAAGGGAGTAGCCACTGATTTATTAGTTAAAGTTATGAGTGCTTATGTTTCTATAGATTTTATGATTTTAGACATGGGCAACGCCGAGGATACACCTTTAATCCTTGGTCGTCCGTTCCTTAACACTAGCAAATGCTTACATATATGTGGCTTTCTGGGCAAATCCAATTTCACTTTGCTGGAAGGAAAGAAATATTTGCTTTTGCCTATGGACAACCCCTCTTTGATGAGAAATAGAAAAAGAAGAAGCATCCGAAGAGAATCAAGGTGAAGAAACTAAAGCCGATTGAAGAACCGGAGAAGCTTGTCAAGAAGAAGAATAGAAAAAGATGGCGTAAAATGAAAGATCCATCCTCAAACTCGTCATCCCCTGATCCTGACAAGGCCACCGAGGTGGAACAAGAGGAAACACCTCCGCCCAAGGACGAATGACCTTGAGCCCATCAAAAAGGTAAGTTCTCTATCTATTGTATTTATTTACTGCATTTCATTAGTTGCATCTCATATTTAAATTTCTAATAAATTTGCTTTGCATTGCATGATAGGTTAGTTGCATTTAGCTACTCTATGTTAATAAATAAAGTCTGCAGTAGCTATGCAAGATAGGATAGATTTGCATTTAAAAACATATAAAAATATTTAATAATAATAATGAATAAATATTTAGTAGCATCCATACTGAATAAGTTATCTAGTAGTAATAGGTTTAGTCATTTATGCATTTGAGTAGTATTAGTTAGTCAATAAAGAAAAGAATCAAAGAAGCTGCCATAAGACATTCCAACCTATGCAACCTCGCTCAGGTATGAAAATCTTAAACCCTCTCTTTACAATTCATGTTTGATTTATATTTCAATATTCATGATCATAGAATATAGAGAGGAGTACCTTAAATTTATCTTGAGAGAAACTCTGCTCTAATAAATGATGATAAAATTATTTGGAGATGATGAATAGTTGCTTTGTGATACTTTGCAAAAGCTTGTTATACAACCTTATACTTCTTAAGTTTTGAGCATGATAACTTAGAGTTCATCTTAAGTTGAATGCTTTCATGGGTTGTAAATGCTAGAACCAAGAATAGGCTTTTGTGAGATATGTTATAGCTATGATTAGAGTAAATCTTTGAACCTATCTGAGGAATGGTAAAAACAACCTTAAGTTTTATTTTGCAAAATGCTAAAACTCTCTTGGTAGAAGTTCCTTAATGGTGATAAATTCCTACCAGAGCCAAATAAATATTCACTCATACATGATAAAGCCACCATAAAAGCTGCTTGTTTGTTTTGAGCTTTTTCAAGCCTTGTTGATCTGAGTAGAGAAAATTTTCATGCTTTTTGATCAAGTTCACTTACACCCACATATTTATGCTATTTCTACACTAGGAATACGCAACCACATATGCTTTCCATACATTATTGCTATATGAGAATCAAAGTTACCTCTCTAGCTATCTTACATCAAAAAGAGAGGGATGGGCTATAGAAAACAAAGAGTGAGAGAGAATAAAAGTGCAAAAAGCTCTAGTGTTCAAAAAAGAGAAAGAGAGAGAGTGAGAAAAATAAAAATAGCCATGCCCTCTCAAAAAGAAGCTAGAGAAGGGAAACTTCTCAAAGGAGTACCACTTCCACCAAATATACCACACACATGCATATCTTGATCAATTAGTATGATTTGTTGCTCCTTGTGATCCAAGTGTTTGACTTAGCAATATATTCAATTCAAGTAAGCTATGCTTTTACCCCTACCTTGAGCTCCACATAAGCTTTAGGATAGAAATTAAGGCTAAAATTCATGGCCTTAGTGAGGATTTCAAACACCATTGAGTGACTTGAGTGTCCCATCTGATGAACTTAGGTAAGTTTTCTTTTCAAAATGTATTGAAAACCTCTAGGAAGTTTGAGCTAAATCAAAGTAGGCAAAAAGTATCTATCTAGCTACACATTCTTGCAATTGCTTGTGTCAAGGTGAAAGCTATAAGTCCCACATTGCTAAGACTGATGGTGAATTTTTAAGTGCTAACATGTTCAACTCAAGAGATATTATTTGTTTGTATACAAGTCTTTGAAGGACTGTTACATAGTAGCAACTCTTGATCCAATGCCTATTCCATGCTAAACCCTGTATCTTTACTGAGGATAGCAAAGGGGTAGCCTAGGGGAGCTTGTTGACAGTCACTACCACCCATTTTGGACCATCAACATTCCACCCAAAAAAATGACAAAGTGAGGTAAATCATCATCACATGTGTAGAATTTTGTTTATAATTCACCTAGTTTCACTTGTGCTTGTAGAATTATTTGTATGCAGGAAATTTAAGCAAAAATAGACCAAATTGGTGAAAATATGGGCATATGGAGCAAGTGGACGTGACATGAGGCCGAGGGCCCACTTGACAGCGCTACCCGGCCCCCAAATGGGCGTCACCCGGACCACCCAAGTGGCCATGCCACGTCACTGGTCCGTGGGAGCTGCTCCATAGCCAATGAGAAGCCTCCATTCAAGTTGGTTTGATGAACGGACATGATTTGTTCACGGTGGATTCATGTGCCCATTGTCATACACTTGGAGCTCTCCACCGACTTACCAACCGACGTCCTGCCCGAATTTCGACATGTGCTGCCTCTACAACCGCCATTGGGAGCCAACCAACACCGTAGGATCGTAAGGCGGCGGAATGGAGGGTCGGGCGACGCCGTCCCTAGGCCGCCCGGCGCCCTATGTCCTCCACCGACCTCCCTGCTACCTACAAGTACCCCCATGCCTCTCTACACTATAAATAGAGGGTGTGGAGCTCAATGGAAAGACACCCCATTCATTTTCAAGCTTCTGTTAGCTTTCTAGCTTAGCATTAGCTATAGAGTAGTAGTCTAGTAGTGGAGTAGAGCAAGAGAGGAGCTTCTCTCGGAGTCCAAAAGAGTCTTCTAGGTCTGGTATAGCCCCTTTGTAATTCTTTTATTTCAGCATTTACTTTATTTAGTATTTATTTTAAGTACTTTATTCTACTATTATTGCTTTGCTTTACTTTAAGTACTTAGTCATTAGTGTTCATCATTAGTGAGCTTAGGTGCTTATTGTTTGGCAATAATAGCATATGTTATCTCTTAATTAGTAGATATTCGTTAGTATATGTTCCACCGTCTGTTTAGGGTACTTTGCTCTCATTTCATCGGAGTTCGGATCGAAGTAGTAAGCCTATAGATTAAGCGTGGTGCTTAGGCTATAGATTACTTATGGATATGGCTAGGCCTCCGGATAGATTATGGTAGGTGGCAAGTGGTGACAACCTTATCTATCCTCTGTATTCCACCACGATATGTTTAGTTATTAAATCGTATGACTCGTGACAGATCTTATCTATTTAACTCTCCTAGTTGGTAGACGGGCTGTGCCCTAAAGTACTATCATATTCCTCCTGGTCATTTGTTTACCCTTAGTTACTAGAAAGATAAATCGCTCACTCTCCTACCTAGTTATCTCTAGTGTAGTTTGTCATTTAGTTTAGTTTAGGTAGTTTACATTCGACTTCTACTATCGTTCACCTATCCTAGGATTAACGTAAGCTTTACCTTAGCAATTCTTAGCCTAATATAAGTTCTAGCCTTCTGTCTTTCTTTGAAAAAAATATAAATTCGACTACTCGGTACTCATCGAGCGAAGTGCTACGTGATAATTCTATACGCTTACGAAATTCCTCTGATAGGTAAGAAGTATCAACAGAGCCCAATAGGAACATGACCTTTTCTTTCTTTCTTTCTTCTTTTGTTCTCCCAGTCCGCACCTATTCCCTACTACCGAGCAGAGCTGCAAGCACCAAGCAGCGGCCAAGCCGTTCGTGGGATGCCCTGTCACTTTGTGCCTGGTGGAGTAGAGTCGTGTACTCGTTGACGGTTGACCACTGAGGTGTTTGACGAAATGCGTCACTGGTGAGGATTTCAGGTGCACCTATTTCTATTTTAGTAATTTGTGCCTGCTAAGATTGATATCGTATTTATGACACAATATGCCTAGAAAAAATGATATTACATTTACATATTACGACCCAGATCTAGTATACGACCTATTCTAGCTAGTTACTAATTAGAGCGTAATGATTTGATTGCTTTGAAGTCATACATTTCCACTTCAAAATATGGTATGGACCCTTTAGACACACAAATTTCTAGAGGCATAGCTTCGTGTCTTGGTCCCTGTGTAAACTTAAACCCCCTATATTTTCATCCTACATCTGCCACTGCAGACATGGAGCTCCAAACTATCAGCACAAGACTTATGCTTTTATATCGGCTGTCCTGAATATGAGTGATGTTCACAAGTACGTTCCTTTCACTGTATGCAGTTCATGGGTGATAGCTGTTGTTGTCAGATGGCTGTGTTAAAAGAGATGATTTTTTTTCTCTGGTTATTAATGCTTATGTGAAAAAAGAATTATTTATTCAAAGTACGTTCCTACAGTGGCATTACCAACAACAGCTATCAAAGTACTTTGGTAATGCCATGTGTGAAGGTATGTGTGCAATTGCCTTAAAATCAGGTAGAAACTTGTTATCCGAGTCATGAAAGCATTTAGGTAAATGTGCCACAAAGACAATGACTTGTATTTAGGAATACATATGCAATTGCTCCTGCCATGGCTGCATCTTGATTAGTGAAATTTATGCTAGGATGCTTTGCTTGAAATTGTCGTTAGGAAGGTTTTAAAGAGCCTAATAATGATTCAATAGTTTTATTATATATAAAGTGCAGCTCTAAAAATTATTGTTCGCTTGTGATAGTTGGTTCCAATGACTAGAGCAAAAGACATTTCAAACTTACTAGTCTAAAAAGTGGTGTCAAATGACATGGCATTATCCAGGTATTTGTACTCCTTGATAGATTGACCATCTGCCCAAAGTTTTTCTATCCAACCATCTTCTTATCTATCTAAACATCATAAAAGAACCGAATGATCCTCTAACAGCTTATTTCTCAAGTATTCCAAATGTGTGTGTGCATGGTTAGCTTCTAGGATCCTCTAACTGCTTATTTCTAAAGTATCCTAACAGTGTTTGTGCGTCATTGACTTCTAAGTATTTATTGCGTTCACAAGCAATCCGGTTATTGAAATCCATCTCAGAGAGTGCCCGGAGATCAGAAATCCAACGTGCACAAAATGTCAAATCACTGGACCATTCCGCGTTCACTGTTAGAATAGGTTTTGTCCAATTATTCGATCCCATCTTTGTCCTCGCTTTTTATTTCTAGCACCCATGAGACTAAACATATACTTGACCGACTGTATCCGACCAATCGAAATCATTGTAGTTGTAGCTGGGATGATGCAGGCTTTGCTTTCTTAGCTCAATAGAGCACATTCAACTGAAACAGAAGAAACATTGTAACGATGAACAGGTAAAGTATGACACTGTTCTTAACAATTTTGGTGGAAATAAACGAGAAGAGAACAACTAGGCTAAATTCCATTGATTCATGCAAGCAAAGGTGCAATTACGTGGTACACGGCGCGGGTGACGACGAGCTGCTAATTTCTGCTCATCACCACAGTCATCCATTGATTAATTTCCAGGCCTCGAAACACTGACCCTGACTAATTAAGCGTCCCTGCAAAGCACACGCCTGCTGAAAGTAAAAAAGCGCCCAGAGCCCCCATCTTCGGTGGCTGGCGACGACGCACATGCCTTGGCCTTGCTAGTCGCAATCGCAACAACCTTAAGTCACAAGCCCCTAACCACCGCAGAGAGCCTAGCGACCTTGCCGCTCTCGAGCGAGCTGCTTCAAAACAGAGCCCTCCTCCGGCGACGCACACGTACACACGCGATGCTAATCGTGACCGGCCGCTCAGTACAGGCGGCCGGCCGGTTAGAACTGTTTGCCGGTGTAGGTCTGGCCGTAGCTCCAGCCGTCTGGTGCGGCGTTCTCGGACGTGACGGTGCGGCCATCACTGGCGGTGACCTGGAACGACAGTGCCTGGCCGTCGAGCAGGGCGCCGTTATTCCAGTTGGCGCCCCAGTTGCGGCTCATGGTCTGCCAGCCCGACCGCGAGCCCTTTATCGACACCGCCGTCAAGTCACCAGCGCCGCCCACATTTGTGATCAGCAACAGGATGAAGTAGGAGTGGCCGTTGATGGTGAACCGGATGCCACCCTGCTTGACGCACGGCACCCTGCACAAGCACAAATTAACATCGCATAGGCATCACGCGTGTGATCATACGCACGGGCCGCCAACTTTGAGCACCTGGCTGGTGTTAGTGTGAGTGTGACAGTGTCACGTACGTACCTCCTGTATTGGACAGGCACGACGCCGGCACTGGCGATGGCGATCTGGGTGAAGACCGGCTCGGCGAGGTCGAAGTGCGGCTGCGGCGGGTTGCACCATCCACCATTGTTGTTGGAGAGCGCATAATTGGGTGGGCAGAAGTTGGTCGCTGTCACAACGGCGGAACCAGACAGGCAGCTGCCACTGCCGGTGCACCGGATCTCAAAGCACGCGCCGCAGCTCTGCCCATTGTTGAACAGCGCGGTGCTCAGCGCCGCGGTGTTCTTCCCGTATCCTGCATTGTACAAGTTGCCATACCCACACGCTCCTCCTGCATGTCAGACACAAAGATCAACATGTCATGTGATGCAACCAATAGCTAACGAGCCATTGATATCTTCAACTGCTCAATGTATAGATAGATGCTCACCCATAGTGCCAGAGGCGTCATCGCCGCCGTAGAACGTGGCGCGGCCGCCGTTCCAGGAGTCAGGCTCTGGTGAGCTCCAGCACGGCGGCGATCGCTAGAACCAGCAAGCCTAAGGACCCCATGTGCAGTATATACTTCTACAAAAAAGCATAAAAAAGAGTGTTAGTAGAGGAAACAAACTAAGATAGCTAGATCTAGCTAGGAATTTGCAGTCGCGTACTTGCAGCTCTAGATGAGCATCACTAGGCTTGCTGTTGCTAGTTCAACTTGCTGCGGTTTGACTACACTACACAGGATGGTAGGAGGAAGATGGGGTGGACATATATAGGCGCTCACTGCATGCGAAGTCGTCTGAAGGCAAGCGCCGCCACGCGTATGAAGGAATCTCATTTTTTCCCCTTATTATGTACATACATATATAGACCAGTGGGAAGGCCCACTTGTCACTGTTATATCACCGAACGTACAAAAGATTCGCCTGTTTTCGGCGGGAGATAGTTGGGATCAGAGTTAACTGGTAACATGGGCAAATTGCCCAGTTGGGGTCTGGGGGCACCTGTACTGCATCCCTAACAATAAGTGTGAGTAGACCTTGACTTCACATCTATCAAGAAGACGAGATCAGATGGTTAATGTGCAATCAGGCTGAACCTAACAAGATTAGGAAAAAAAAAGGTCCTTTTACTTTGGCCATGGGTGCAAATTCCAAGTTCGCTTTGACTTTGAACTCGCTTGGATTTGAAGCCAGTGTTTCATGTGGTAATTTTGATTGTCACGAGGCCATTAGCCATTTTATTATTAGACTGATAATATGTCGGCTGCCGTTAAGAACGGCATGTCTGCAAGGTAAACAGCTAGTAACAGATTCACATTAAATGGTGGAAACATGGATGAAAAGCCTATTGCTTATATTTTGCAATTGTCCTATTGGGCTACACGACACTATATAGAGTTTAAGGATCTGTATAATATTGTTCTGGTGTCAAGTTGCAATGATTAAGAGGCCTACAATTATGAGCAGTATGACAAAGATCACAAGAAATATGCACAGCCTGATCTAAAGAGAAGAAAAATAGACAAAACGAAGATGGAAAACTAATTCAGAGAAACAGAGCTAAGCTACGCTGAAAGGATAAAGCAAACACTCCTCGATTAAATATGTGAGCTAAGAAAATTGTCATTTAATCCACACTGAAGCAACATGGTATTTTTCTCACCTATTTATACCCCACCAAAAAAAAGTGGAGTAGCTTCTTGCAGTGAACTGTTGGAAGCATAGCAGTTGTTGGAAGTAAGGAGTCCTACACAACTCAACCCCCTTTTTCCTGTGTAATAATGTGTTCCTTTGATAATAATTTGTCCCCTATCCCCAAAAGGGCAAAAACTTATTAAACAAACAAAACTACTCTACGTAAAAACAATAACCAGAACGTACACGAAACTCACAGGAGCTTGGTATTCTAGGGTGCCGAATCAGTGTTCAAGATTCAAGAAGGCACTTGTTTAGTGGTTCCAAAAAAGAACACTTGTTTAGCAATACTGCACGGCCTGCGAGATGCGGATCAGATGCTCTGGCACATGGCTACGGGTTCCTCCTGATTTGACTCTAGACTAAATTAAAGGCCTCATTTTGGAAATTTTTTACTTTAAATTTGTCTGGTAAATTCTCATTAAACCAATAAGGCGAACACATGGGAACTGTCCTCTAGACTTGTAGAATGAAATTGGGATCATGTACTCTGAAAGTGTTTTTCTAAGTCATTATGTATAATTGAGACATGGAATTTGCATGACTGCATTCCAATAAAGGTTTGCACTAGATATTCACCATTACAAAGTAGTACAGTACCCTTGCTATTAACAGCTAAAGTTCACCTACTGATGTTAATTTAGCACTGGTGGATTTTTTTTTTTTTTTGAAAGGAAGCACTGGTGGATTTTGACAATTGAAGCTGATGCTACAAGTAGCATGAATATTGAACTCTTTCGGATCCTACTCTTCTCATGCTAAAGTAATCACTATGAGCAGATCACAAGAACAGCAAGATCAGGTTCAATACAAGACTACATGTGCCACACCCGCAAATAGAGGTGGAAGCTAGAGATTACTAATGATTTGTTTAGCTGCTTATGAAAGCAGAATACCTTATATGTCAAAAGTATCTGAAGTTGTATGAACTATGCAAGCTAAACTCAAAGATTACTAGTTTTTCTTTATGTTTTTGCCTAGAGTATGTGCCAGTTACCATTCAAACATGATAAACTATATCTTTAAACCAAATACCAAGCTTGTTTAGTGTTTTATATCATACTAAGGAGCTGAATGTACATATAGTCAGAAGAATAAGTAATGAGCAATTGGTAAGTAGACAGGTGATAGAAATTCAGGAAAAGTGTCTAACCTGGGTCCCCTAATGGATGTTCACAACTCAGAAGCACTGACTAGCATCCATTAATAAGATGTGAAAACCTTAGAAGATATACCAGCTTAGCTATAAGCTGACAAGCCTCAGCAATGGTGCTCGATATTTAAGTATAAAGCAGATCTGTTCACCAAGTGCTGCAGTCTGCAGACTTGCAGTGTAGCCAGTTTGCCACCAGAGCTGCACGAAGTTTAAGCCATCACTTATGTGCTTGCACTAAGCTCCAGACGCCTGGTTTACTGTAGACCATCCAGATATACATTTTTGCTGCTGATATAAATCTACTCTGCCAGTTACAAATCATGTCCCGTGAACACTGAGCTTTCACTAAACTCCGCTGGTTTTTGTTTTACATTCCACATTTCCACCTATATTGATTCTGTACCAAAGCTTCAGGGCACTAGCATTTGCAACAACTCTATAACATTAGAACAAAGTCTACTGCAATGTGAGATGCAAGATCAGAAAAAAAAACTAATGCAACAAAGAAATATTACCTGTTGCAACACCGTAACAAGGCTACTGCAACAAAAAAATTAGAACAAAAAGCAAAGGCGAGAAATCAAACATCAGAAAACAAACTAATGCAACAATGAAAAATTACTTGTTGCACTAGCAAAACAGAGCTACTGCAACAACAAAGAAACAAAGCGTAATGCGAGATGCAACAATCAGAAAAAAGACTAATGCAACAAAAAAAATACTTGTTGCAACATCAAAACAACGCTACTGCAATAGAGCTCATCAGAACCCTAGCCACCGCATCGTCCCTCAGATCCAGATCTAGAGGAGGAGGAGGAGGAGAGCTCAGATCCAGAGGAGGAGAAGGAGAGCTCAGATCCAGAGGAGGAGGGCTTAGATCTAGAGAAGGACCCACCTACCTCGCCGGAAGCCGTCGTCATCGCCCTCCTCTCTAGTGGCATGGAGGTCACGGAGGGAGGGAGGGAGGGAGAGAGGGAGGGAGGGGTGGCTCACCAGAAGCCGCCACTGCCGTCCTCCTCTCCAGTGACATGGAGGTCGCAGAGGGAGGGAGGGAGGGGCGACAAGCGCACGACTGTAACACCCTCGGTGTTACACTGTACAGTCTTTTGCTAAAACACTGCATGAGCATCATATTTATGTGTGAATATGAATTATAGTGTGTAAATCAATTTTCTGTGACTCGAAACTGTTCATCGGAAACGCGAAGCGAAAGCTACATTCCATGCCGTGTTTTATCACTTAGGGTTTCAAACAAATTTTTATTGAACGAGAATGCTATAGAATGCATATATGAAACTTTAATAAAGTTTGTAGTGTAAGATTGGTAGGTGACGATGAAATACTTACGATCGAGAATGGGAGTCACTAGTTAGCTTACTTAATAGCTTGGAAATCGCATTTGACGCGAAACCGATCAAAGCTTAGTCAAATTTCATAAGTTAGAAAACGGTGTGACGAGGCAAAGTTTGGTAATTTTTGTAGGTGAATCAGGTTCGGTAGTGGTATGGTCTTAGGGCTTGTTTTAGTAGCTTGATATGCCATCTTGAGTGTAAATAGTCGGTTTAGCATTGAAGCATTGAGATGGATTTTTGGGACGTTTTAAAAAGCGTGCAAGACACGTTTTTGAACGGTGGCAGCATCTGGCCGTGGTCACCGTGACTTGGCTGGCGTCGCCGCTCGCCCACATGTGCACCCGTGCGTGCCGCCACGCGGGCTTCGCACCACCACGGCCGTGCTCACGCACACAAGCACCCACGCACTCACGTGCACGCCGCGCTCGGCGGGACGCTGGGGCCCGACGAGCCTAGCCGCTCTGCCACCGCCGTTGCATCGCATCACCTGAGCTGCGGTGCCTCCTCGTGCTCGCCTACGCGGGACCGTGCACACATGGCCATCCTCGGCTGGCCTATGGCTTGGCTAGTCCGGGCTACTATCGCGCGGTGCCGTTGATGCTCGTCGTCACATCGTGCTGCATCCCCAGTCGCGCTGCGCTCCGATCGCCACTGTCGCGTGGCCACTGCTACTGCTGACCCTTCACTGACTGCACGCGCGTGGGCTTGCCCTGCTGCCTTGGCCATCACATCATGCTCGATGCGACGCTGCGCTGCTGCCTCTCTCGAACCAGGCGCCATGCCACTGCGGCGCAAAGGGCCGAGCCGCCACTATCGGCTTGCGAGTTATGGCAATGCGGACCAACCAATTCTGAGTGCGTTTGGCCGTTTCCCCCAATGGCCTAGTAGCACATGCAGTGATTGTTCACCGAATTGATAGCGCCACTGGCAGTGACGCGCCAAGCCATGCCTGCCTTACCCTATTCCTCTATCGTCCATGGTCGCCGGACCCGCACCTTCAATTCACCGTGGTGGAGTCACCTCGGTCCAAATAACCCCATCCACGGCTTCATGGTGTGGTCAGCCAACCACCTGACCCTAGCTTGTGGTGTGCATTGCCGTGCCATGCTCCAATTTGGAGCTTTCCTCCCACCGGGTCGTTAAGACCTGCCTCGGCACGTGTCCACAACAAGCCCCCTCTCCAGAGCTGATTGCGCCCGATCCGTTGCATCGCCTGCTTTGCCTCCACCTACCCATCGCTAGGCACACCCTTGCCTAGTTGCTTGCCACCCTCTAGCCACCCCTGACATAGCCTTGCCCCCACCGTGCACCACCGCACTGTCCGTGCACACGCGGCCAGCTTGGCTCAGGCCGCCTCCGGTCGAACCACCGCCTCGATTGGTTCAGTGGTGAGTGTCTGGAGCTCACTCGCTACCCTATTTACCCAACGCTGTTGTAACTCACCGGAACGTCACCGCCTTGTTGTAGGAGCTCCGCCACCATGGTCTGGCCTTACTGTGGCGTCCCGGCACCTGCTTTCTTCGCTCAGCGTCTCGTGCTCATGCCGAGGTAGATATCGGCTCCTTAGATAGGGCGGGGAGGGACTAGTCTAGCCAGCATAACCATCCGATGCCAGCGCCGCCGCGCTGGTGCGCGTGCGGGAGGGCCCGAGGGTATGGTCGTGGTAAAGATGGAAA
The DNA here is from genome assembly GCF_019320115.1 of Miscanthus floridulus. Lineage (NCBI taxonomy): Eukaryota > Viridiplantae > Streptophyta > Magnoliopsida > Poales > Poaceae > Miscanthus > Miscanthus floridulus. The sequence goes on along the minus strand of NC_089584.1, from coordinate 34,909,388 downwards.
GGAGGAGGGGCAGAATTGTAATATAGCAGACTAGCAGAATAGTGCTCTTAGTGCTCGCATGATTACCGGGTAGGCCGAGGGCATTTTTGCAAGATGACCGGCGCACGCGGGTCCTCCCCATCGTGGGCCGTCGTCACGCGGACTGGGTCGTGCCTGTGTGGGCCACGCCGGTGTGTCGCGTGTTCGCGCGCGCTGCGCCGAACTGGGCCGAGTCACTCGCGCTTTGGGCCGCACGGTAGATTTAGGTTTTCCATTTTTCAGTAAGGTAATAAATGTTTATTCAATTTAGTTTGGAGCTGAACTTTCAAAACTTATGGTAAATTTTATAGATGTCCAAAAATAGTAAAACAAAAATTGTTAGGTTCACAAAAATGCTATCTATCTGTTGGTGCAGTTAGTTTATAGTTAGCTGTAGTAATGATAGACTCATAAATTCATGTTAGAAAGCTTAGTATTATTTAGCTTAATATTTGTAGGAATTTTTGTGGCAAAATGAGTGATAGCTTTAGCCTATGAAATTTTTACAGTAGGCTCATTAGATTATTATGTGCTCACTGTAATTTTGTAACCCTAGAATAGGTTGATAAATGGAGTAGCTAGTACCCCTTGTTTTATCATATATACAGTAAATTGGTATTAAGAGTAAGAATACCTTTAGTTGCTAAGATAATATATGTCATGCTTCATACTTGTTAGTGGTAACAGTAGGTAACTTAGCACCTTAGTTGATAAGACTAGCTTAGTAGCTTGATGGATGTATTTTGATTTTTAGAGTTGCTATTGCCATATTACTAAGTGTTGCATCATCATTTCATGCATGTAAGATCATGAGTTGGTAGAGTTCGTGCCTACTGGACGAACAGGACTACGAGGAGGTCATTGAGTACGAGGAGGAGATTCTTGTACAGGAGGGAGCCTCGGAGCCATTCGTTGCTGACTTTGTTGATACATCGCCTGCCCAAGGCAAGCCCTAGTACATGACCCCTATTTTTGAATGACTACTGAATATATATGATGTGCATTTATGTTATAGGCATTTTTAAAAACTACATGCATAGATATACTTACCTATGAGTCCTACTAGTATAGGTCGAGTAGCTGCTATGCTCAGGGTATTGGTAGCGTGAGTAACCTGCTGTTACTCACAATAGGTGATAATTATGATCACTCATGATAAAATGGTGGAAAGTAAAATGGTGACCGGGCAGGGATATGGTTTGGGTATTAGTGGGTGTAAGAGGTTGTGTCCTATTGCTAATAGGGCATAGCTTGGTCACACTATTTCTCTGTTTGTGTCGGTTAAGGACCGACCGTTGCATAGGTCTCTAGGCAAGTCATAGATTTATTATCCTGAGCACATACTTGGGTGTAGGCACAGGAAAGACTTGTTGCTCTCTTGTCGTGGGTTCCGGCTCTTTCCGAACCGACTAATTGGAGGCGGGGATGGTGGAGGTCCTTGCACCGCTTTAAGTCCAGTACTTAGGAGCGGGGGCTTGGAGTCCAAGTTTGGACGGGGACTTGGACCCCATGATAGGAGGTTGATGGGTTGGTCCTGCTTGTGCTTGGGGTACAAGCGGGGCGTGTGTTTTCGGGGTACCCAGCTGGGGGCATTGTTTCATGAATCATCGGGCAATCCGATATGGCTTGTCTACGGTCCAACACCGTAGTAAGAACTAAAAGATGAAAGGTGATGAAATGGAACTGTTTTCTCAACTCTTGCTTGAAAGTAGAACATGTGCTTACATAGAATGGCTAGATAATAAATTAATCATGACAGCTAATAATAACATAAATAAGGACTCACTATTAGTATTGGTTTCTGCAAAAAGGAAACCAGCAAATCATAAAGCTTTGGATATCCCTTGGAGTCTCCCACTAATCAGATAAGTCTTGCAAGTACATTGTGTACTCATGGTTTATTTACCCTTGTTGCAGGTTGAACTTGAGGAGTACCTGTTGTGTGAATGATTCTTCTGGTGGGCACAAATGGATCCTTGTTCATTATCGATAGATGTTTATTATCATTCCGCTATTTAATATTTCACAATCTGAATTTGGCAATGTAATAATGAATTTCTAAGAACTCTGGATGTATGAAATGGATTAAGTATTGTAACTCGTTCTCATTATTGGATCCTTGGTGAAAAATATGGATCTTTTGGGCTCTCCCTTGGGGTGTGCCCAACAGAACCTGCCCGCTATAGCTTGCTTTCGGGGTGCTTAGTGTCTGGTGGAAGACAAGCACCTCCGTAAGTGCGTTATTTTGGGCAGTTCTGCCACAATTGGCATCAGAGCCAATAATGAGTTTATGAGTTCATCACTCTTTTCCAAAACTTAAAATTTGACCAACAAAAGTTTTGCGAAAAGTAGGATGCGCTAAAATTATGTAAATAAGTATGAGCCCTAGCAATATGGTCTATCTAGGATAGCGACACTCATTTTATCTAATCAGTTTTCTGTAGGTACACAGACTTACGTTGCGTAAGAAATCGCTTAGCATACGGAAAGTGAGTGTGCGATGTGCCAAAGTTTTGCGAATGCTGCTATATTCTGGCTTGAGTGAGCATATAGGCCGATGCATGCATCATGATAATAGAATCTTGCTTAAACTAAAGTCCCCCTACACGTATAATTGGATTAGTAAATTGATAGGATAACAAAAAGAATGCTTTAATAAATGTCTTGTCATTTCTCTAATCCCATGCTTCTAATCTAGAAGGTTGTCCTAAGTGGTTGGTTCCTATCTCTTACAGATAAATCTAAGGTTCGAACGTGGGAGCACCAGTGTCGGAGTGGGCCACGATCTTGGTGAAGGGCAAGGTGAAAGTGCATGAGCCAATGAGCACAGCAACGGGGAGAGCCATGAGGTTCCACTTTTGGCTCCTCCTCCTCTGCCACTGCCACCTTTGATGACTCATGCGGAGATGATGGTGGAAATGATGGCTGCTCGCCGTGAGTCAGCCCGTGCCATGGAGCTACTGGCATAGGCTATCGGTGGCTTCGTCTGTGGAGGCCACAAGGGCAATGGTGGGAATGGGGGTGGTGCCCGCGGTCCTAAGGGACCCTGCTCTTATTAGAATTTCTTAAAGACACACCTGCCCATGTTCACACCAACGGTTGAGCCCTTGGATGAGGAGCATTGGCTTCACATTCTGGAGCAAAAGTTTCTGTTGCTCACCGTGATTGATGAGCAGAAGGTGCGCTTTGCAGCGCAACAGTTGTTGGGGTCCACAAGTGCATGGTGGGATACCTTTAATGCCATGCAGCAGCCAGATCATCGGGTGACCTAGCAAGAGTTCATTGTAGCCTTTAGAGAGTTTTATATTCCTACTAGTGTTCTCAACAGGAAGCTGACAGAGTTTTTGGATTTTCAGCTAGGGAGTATGACTGTGATGGACTATGTCAACAAGTTCAATCACTTGTCGCAGTATGCTAGAACTCATGTTGACACAGATGAGAAGAAGAGGGACCACTTCTATCGTAGCCTCTCTTGCAGCTTACAGAAGGAGTTATATACTAGGAATTGTCAGACCTTTGGGGCGATGATGAATGCTGCTATCGCCATGGAGGGCTTGCAGCAGGATTCCTAGGCAGAATGGAAGCGCAAGTGGGTGGCTATAGGGTCTTGTAGTCACCCCCATGCTCAAAAAGTATAGGTTGTCAGGCGGGTGCCCTATCAATCTTTAGGCGGGCATTCGTTTCGACAACCTTAGCAGACTTTTTAGGCTCTTCCCACTCAGTATCGTGCACCCACCTAGCAGGTGCAACATCAGCAACCTCAAGGACAGCAGGTCCCACCTTGTTAGGGACTAAGGAATGTCACAGAACTGACCAATTTATAAGAGTACAAGTACAATGGCAGCCTGCAAGCGGTTGCACTGTCATACTTGAACCCATATAAACCCGGTAGTCCGTCGAGTACCACGACGGGTCTCGATAAACGATTTACAACAACCAAGATCGTACATGATTCAACAAACATGCCACATATTACATAAAGTTCACAGATACATTTCCATCATCAGAGTATGAAACAAAGTTATTACAAACCAAGTTTGATAAATAAAAGTGGAAGCAAATTAAGATTGAAAGTAGCATTTGCCAACATAGTTTGATACAGTGCTAACATACCATCACAGTCCACAAAAGCATGTAGAGAGATTAATAAAGAAGCCTTCCCAAGGCTTACTCCTCATCCACAGCGAGATAGAAGCAACTCTTGCAATAACCATGATACATAGTGCCATCTGCAACAATGGGAAATAAACCCTGAGTACGAGAAGGTACTCAGCTAGACTTACCCATCATAAACTAGAAACAAAATGACTCCAAGGATCATACAAGGCTGTATAAGTGGATATAGCTTAACAACATTTTGCATAAAAAGCGATTAACTCAGTTATATAATTATAATTCTATTATCAAGTTAATTATGACTATCCATCTCTAAATTAGCAACTATCCTGTGCCAAACATATGGCATATCATTTTAAGAGCATACAATAGTAACCATAGCAGGTATTATAATTCCATGTTCATTCGAACCATCATATTGCATAATACAGCTACTACAAGGTTGGAACTAGCCAAGTTTCTCACTATCCGGGAGAGACGGCGATTCAAATCAATTTTAACCAGCTAGGAATTTATTCCTAACACAAACCCAGGTCTACCAGCCATGGTAGCCTTAGGTCACCTTTGGTACAACTCAAGTACACATTTCTCGGGTTTGCCCAGCGCCGTACAATCAGGGACAACCAAATGCCAAGACGTTCAGGCCCAGCCTGCCCTTGGGCTCAGTCTGGCTCCCCGCACATCCTTACTACCATCCAGAGTGCGCACTCTTATAGAGCAGGGCCCAGCCTGAGTTGAGCTACTCAGCTTCGCGGTCAGAACAAGTCATCCAGCTAGCTAAGTGATAGGCATGCGTTCAATCTTGTCAAAAGGTCCAACAACGGTACTGGAAGACTTAGAATGCTCTGGGGCTTGCCTATCAAAAAGGAAGTGGAGCGGTGATCAGGGCACTTCGGAAGCTCTTCTGGGGTCTGCTCCTTGCCTTCGAGAGATGTGGCTTGAGGAATCTCCTGTTGGTCCCCTTCTTCTCCTTCGTTGAACTCCAGCAACGTTATCTCCTCCGTCGATCCTAGATGCATGAGTATGACATGAGATATTGTGAATGCATTCATGTTGACAAGTACAGTATGATGATACATGATGAATGGATTCTTGCAAGCATTCTTAATAATATGGTGTTAAAGTAATAACAAGTGCATCACATTTTACTGAGTATGTGCATATCTCCTCTTGATTATTTAATCACTACTTCAATAATGAATTTACTATACCGCAAAACAGCAGCTACTTGTTTTACTCATAACTGAAGTTCTACTTATCCAAATGTGGTGATCTTGGACTTTCTGGAAAGATTATAAAATTATCTACAACTTTCCTTTAATACTCTCACTGTGATTCAAGAGTTATATAGGGCAAACAAATCATTCAATCAAATCTGTCCAGGAAGTAAACCTTTCGGACAGCAAACCTGTAACAGCTAGAACTCAAAAACCCTAAATCCTATGACTGTGAAAATTTAACACAAGGTAGATTAGCAAGTTATCTACAACTTTCTTATTAACAAGTTTTACAGTAGAGACCATTATCCATATGAAATCATCCACACAATCAAAACTATACATGCAGTCTTGTATTTGAATGATAAAGCGATAATTAGTCATTTGTATACAATCAATGCCTTCTAAGCCTTACCATTGACATCAACAGTTACTATGCAACATAAGAACCATAGAAAACATTATGCTTAATCATAATCTAATTTCATGAATATTGGATTCATAAATAATTTATAAAAATTCATACAAGGATCACCTATTTATAAATGGAAAATCTATAACTAAAAATCATTTCATGCACTGACCCTAAAATTTTTACCAGAGCTTATACTTGTCAAGAACAGCTCACCACATAAATTTCATAATTTTTGAAGCACAGAAACTCTAGATATAAATTAAACAAGTTTAAATACATTTAAAAACACATTTCAAGTTTCATTTTAAATCTTCCAGAAACTTTACTACAATTGCTAATATCATATTTTTCATAAATACTACACTTCCTAAGGAACACTACAAAATTTGGTTCACAAATTTTGGATCTCTATAGCTCAACTTATAAATTTTCAAAGTTGCATACAAAAACAAGAACAAATGAACTAGCCTACTGCACTACAGTCGCTGACAGGCGAGACCCGCTATCAGACGACCCCACACGTCAATGAAACAAGAACAGGGCAGTGGCGCTGCTCAACACTCGCACGGCCAGAGTTCACCGACAGCGAGCTCACCGGCGACGGCAAGTGGACTTACACATTCTACAGAGCAAAGCGCATCGAATGACCTAGGTGGTGGTAGTGGAGGTGGGGCAGAGCATGCTCATCGCCGGCCATGGCGGCACAACGACGCTGCTCAGCGGTGCGCCGATCATCACCGGCTACGGCGAAGCCAGGCGAGGCATGCTACAGCATCACGGTGACCATGTGAATCTATCTAGATGACCTAGGCGGCTTGAGGCGCTCCGACGAAGCATGGCCACGGCGCGGTGGCGCGGAGGTGAGAACGTGGCGGCGCAGGTTGCCGTGTTCTGAGATGACAGGACCACCAATGGGGGTAACATCATAACACAAGCTAATACCCATCCTAACCAAGCCCTAACACTAATAACTGGAAGAAAAGCGCGTGCGAGCTGAGCGGTGGCGAGCTCGCCGTGGAGGCGGCTATGGCGGCCGACGTTCCGGCGAGAGGGAAAAAAGGCAATACGCCCTCACCGAAGCACAATTGATGCAGCCAATATGTCGAGGTGGTGGAGGAGGATGTGGCACAGCTACGAGCGAGATGGAGATGGTGGCTATGCGGTGGAGCGCACGTAAGGCAATGATGGAGGCAAGGCTGTGCTCGGCGGCGAGGCTACGCTACTGTGAATGGCGAAGGAGGAGACAGAGAACTGAAAATGTGAGCGCGGGGATGGATCGGCGAGTGCGGGATGCGATATATTATGCTCTGGCCCGACATAGCCACGCTGGGTAGGACGCCAGCGACGCGCGGCCTCCACCGACTCCATGCGGCGTTCATGCGCTGGAGACGGTCGGCCACTGTTGGCCCGGTTCAATTCATTCAGTGCCCGCGTTGCAAGTCTGACAGCATGATTTCAAGCATCAAAATCTCCTGGCCCGTTGCTTGTTAGTGTAAACAACCTAAACATAAATTGTAGACCTATGTACTAGCTCCAATTCTTATTTAGAACTCTAGTCTCAATTCTCAACCAAACTCGAGTTATATCATCTCAAAGTGACGCCTATAAGCACTGTCAGGGTTTATGACTTAGAAAAAAATTGCTAAGTGTTGAAAACAGGGAATTGATGATTCTTGTGAGCCTAATTCAAGCATGTTAGGAGCTAAACCAGTCTATGACCCAAAAATAGAGTTGTTCCCCTTATCAAATACTACAACTTTGCTTTAGTGACCACCTCCATGCAAGGTCTCTAGCACATAGTTCAAACTTGGTCAAACATGCTACATTCAAATGATGGTATACACTTAAACTTTGGCTTAGTGACCAAATTACCCCTAACCATGAATACCAAAGTTGTTCATAATGATCTTCTAAACATGTTTAAGCTATTTGTAAGGTCACACACTCATTTCATGCATTGATCACACATAGAGCTATCTAGGTCCACATGCATATCATCACTTAAGTACTTGATTAGACAAAATGATCTTCATGAACATTGTTCCACTAGTCATCATAAGTGTAGCTAATATGTTTTAGTGACTCACATCCATCATTTACATGTATTCACTCATGATCATATGCATAGATGCAAGGAGACATGAAATAACAAGCATGTTTCATATGTTTCAATCAAATGTTTCAATTGGAAAAGCTTAAATATGAATGCTTAATGCTCATGCTCATGCAATGCAAGTCAATTTATGCAAGGCTAACACCTAGGGTGTTACAGCCCCTCCCCCTTATAAAAATCTCATCCTGAGATTTGCAAGACCTACCATTCTTGGAAAAAGGCGGGATAAACCTCTCGTAAATAATCCTCTCGTTCCCATGTAGCATCTTGTTCACTGTGATTGTTCCACACCACCTTATAGAACTTAATGATCTTACTCCGTGTTACTCTTTCCATCTCTTCTAACACTCAGATTGGCTTTTCCTCATAGGTCAAATCTGATTGTAGCTTTATGTTGGTGGGTGCAATAGCTTCTTCCGGTACATGAAGACATTTCTTCAACTGAGAAACATGGAAGACATCAAATATTGCACTCATCTCTGGTGGAAGTTGTAACTTATAAGCAACATTTCTTTTCCGTTCCATAATCTTGTATGGCCCTACATATCTAGGCACAAGCTTCTTTTTCACTCCAAATCTCTTCACTCCCTTCATGGGTGATACTTTCAAGTATACATAGTCACCCACTTCAAAAGTCAGTGGTCTTCTTCTTTTATTAGCATAACTCTTTTGTCTCGATTGAGCTACCTTTATATGCTGTTGGATAATACGCGCTTGCTCTTTAGCTTCATTGACAAAGTTAATACCAAAATATCTCCTCTCACCGGGCTCAATCCAATTCAATGGAGTTCTACATTTTCTGCCGTACAAGGCCTCAAACAGAGCCATCTTGATGCTTGCTTGATAACTATTGTTGTAGGAGAACTCAGCTAAAGGTAACCATTTCTCCTATGAACCTTTAGAAGATATAATACAAGCTCTTAGCAAATCTTCTAAGATTTGGTTCACTCGCTCTGTCTGTCCTAAAGTTTGCGGATGGTATGCCAAACTTTTGATCAATTGAGTTCCTAAAGCCTGGTGCAAGTGCTCTTAGAAACGAGCTATGAACTGTGGTCCTCTATCTGAGATTATAGTCCTGGGTACTCCATGTAGTCTCATGATCCGAGAGACATATAGTTCGGCGTATTTCACTACACGATCGGTTATGTTCACCGGTATAAAATGTGTTGACTTGGTGAGACGATCTACAATGACCCATATTGAATCGTGCCCTTGTTGTGTCATTGGAAGGCCTGTGATAAAGTCCATACTAATTTCTTCCCATTTCCAACCTAGAATAGGCAATGGCTGAAGTAATCTGGCAGATTTCATATGAACAACTTTTACTCTACTACAGTTATCGCACCTAGCGACATAGGCTGTGATCTCCTTCTTCATCTTAGTCCACCAAAAATAGGTTTTCAAATCTTGATACATCTTACTACTACCTGGATGGATAGATAATTTGGACGAATGAGCTTCCTCTAGAATTTGATTTCTAAGCTCCCGGTCTTTTGGTACCACAAGTCGGTCCTCAAACTATAGTACACCATTTTCATCTAATCTAAAATGTTTGGTTTCTTGCTCTTGCATTTTTCTCTTGATGTGACTTATACCTACATCTATCTACTGCAGCTCTATGATTTTGCTCTCAAGTGAACAACTGATAGTGATATTGTGCAGTACAACAGGATGTGACAAATTGAAGCCATCTTCCAACAATGCTTCCTCAGTGTGGCAATGAGATTTCCGACTGAGTGCATCGGCTACAACATTGGCCTTCCCAGGATAGTAATGCACTTCCAAATTGTAGTCCTTAATCAGCTCTAGCCATCTTCGATATCTCATGTTCAGCTCTTGTTGGGTAAAGATATACTTGAGACTTTTGTGGTCAGTATATATATGACATATATTGCCCAATAAATAATGTCTCCATATCTTTAATGCATGAACAACTGCTGCCAGTTCTAAATCATGCGTGGGGTAGTTGACTTCATGCTTTCTCAACTGCCAAGAAGCATATGCAATAACTCTTCCTTCTTGCATGAGCACACACCCCAAACCTATACCTGATGCATTACAAAATACATCAAAAGGCTTCTCAATGTTGGGTTGTGCTAAAACAGGCATTGTAGTTAATAGAGTCCTGAGGGTGTGAAAAGCTGCTTCACATTCTGGTGTCCAATTCAACTTTTCATCTTTTTGAAGTAGCCTAATCATGGGCTTAGCTATCTTTGAGAAATCTGGGATGAAACAACGATAATATCCTGCTAACCCTAGAAAACTTGAACCGAAGTCGGGGCCTTCCAATCCATGACCTCTTGTACTTTTGATGGGTCTATAGAGATTCCATCTCTTGATAAGATATGACCTAAGAAAGGTACTTTGCTCAACCAAAATTCACACTTGCTAAATTTTGCATATAGCTTATGCTCCCTCAATCTGGATAGAACAATCCTCAGATGCTCTTCATGATCTGCCTCATTTTCCAAATAAATCAAGATATCATCAATAAACATGACCACGAACTTGTCAAGCTCGAGCATGAATACCGAATTCATCAGGTACATGAAGTAGGCAGGAGCATTCGTTAGTCCAAAAGACATAACCAAATACTCATATAAGCCGTACCTAGTGGAGAAAGTAGTTTTTGGTATATCTTCTGGCCTAATCTTTATCTGATGATAGCCGGACCTCAAGTCAATCTTGGAGAATACCTTTGCCTTTGCCAACTGGTCAAACAAGATGTCAATGCAAGGCAACAGGTACTTGTTCTTGACGGTCACAGCATTGAGTGGTCTGTAATCTACACACATTCTCAGGGACTTGTCTTTCTTCTTTACAAACAATGCTGGACATCCCCACAGAGATGAATTAGGTTGAATGAGACCCTTGTCCAATAGATCCTATAACTAAACCTTAAGTTCTGCTAACTCATTTGGTGGCATTCTATAAGGTCTTCTTGAGATAGGTGCCGTACCTGGCACTAACTCAATCTTAAATTCCACATCCCTATCAGGTGGTAAACCTGGTAACTCCTCTAGAAATACATCCAAAAATTCACAAACCATAGGGATATCACAAAGGGTAGTGGTTTGGATAGCACAAGCTAAGTGTTGGAGTTCAAAATTTTGGGAGAGTGGTACTAGAAAAGCATTCCCTCCCTTGTGTTCTCTCAACATAATAGTACAAGTGCTAGTGTCAATGAGAACACCATGATCCTTCATCCAATTCATGCCTAAGATTACACTTATGGACAACCCTAGCAATACTATCAAATCTGTTGTATACTCCCTCTCTAGGATAGAGATGAGCACATTTCTGACTATCTTATTTGTAGAAATAGTAGCCCCAGCCGAACTTATATTATAACCACCCTTGCTTACTTCAATGATTTTCTGATCATGTCTAGATGCAAATGCTTGACTCATAAAAGAATGAGAAGCTCCTGAATCAAATAAAACAATAGCGGGATGCTTGTTGATAAGAAACATACCAGCCGTGACAACTTCTCTAGTAGGCACTTCCTCAACAGCGATATAGTGCACGTATCCCAGACGTGCCTTTGCGTTCGCCTGCCTCTGATTGTTTTGATTTGGATTGGCATTCTTCTTTGGGTGGGGACATTCCTTGGCCCAATGCCCCACTTGATTGTAGTTAAAATAGGGTTGATTACTCCTAGGTCCTGTGGAGCTTCCCTGACTGCCATTTCCTTTAGGTAAGGCAATAGTGAATGCCTTACAAAACGCTTTTTAAGGCCTGCTGTTCTGAGCTTTTGGTGGTGGAGGCCTGAACTTAGGTGCAGGTAGATGGAACTATGGCCTAGCTATGATAGGAGCTCTGGACTATGAAGATCTAGAGGCACCTACCTTAAATGCCCTCTTGTGACCCTTAGCTGTCGCATGGATGTTGTTATGGTTTTCTTGGGTCAGAGCATCACTAATAAACTCGTTATAGGTGGTGCACTTGGAATTTGCCATGGTCTTCATCAGTTTTGTGCCCAGACCCCACTTGAAGCTCTCTATTTTCTTCTCCTCGGTATCAACAAAACCTAGAGCATACCTAGACAGGTTATTGAACGCATACATATATTCTATAAGGGTCTTTGTCCCTTGGGTGAGCCTCATAAATTCAGTCGCCTTCATGCGCATTAGGCCTAGAGGAATGTGATGCCCCTAAAAAGCCAACTTGAACTGCTCACATGTTACTCATGCATTAGTAGGTAGAGAGGACAAGAAATGTGTCCACCAGATCCCTGCTGGTCCCTGCAACTGGTGGGGCGCATACTCAGCCTTCAGGTGCTCGGTGACTCTTAGCAGATGAAACTTCTGCTTAATGGTGTTGAGCCACTCGTTCGCCTATAGTGGTTCCTCTGCCACCTTGAAGATAGGAGGCTTTGTATCTAGAAATTCCTTAAAGGTACTATGCTGATTAGGCTCGGGCCCTTGTTGCTGCAGGTGGCCACGAGCTGTGTTCTACGTGATGAGGCACATAGCTTCCTCCATTGTCCTTTGGCTTCCCAAGAATTGGGCAAAGAACTCCTGAGCAGACGATGGTGGCAGTGGTGGTAAGTCACCGTCATTGCCATCATGGCTGCTACTAGCTCCTGCATGGGTGCGAGTCATCTATGAAGTTGCAACAATAAGCGATTATTGGTTGATGTTAAAAGATTGCAGATGAATTTATAATCATGCCAAACTGAAATTACTAGAGACAATCTCAAATTCCTACAATAAAAATAGAGGCACAATAATTCATTCTCGCAACATGACACCACCAATTTGATCACTTATCGGACTCATAGCACATTAATATTCAAATCATGATCACTGATAAATCAATTGGAATTTGCATTAGCGTTTAACCAAATGTGCGATAGTCATGCAAATAACAATATTACATGATAGTCTAATCACCAACACTAAATTCAAACTATAGGTCCATTACATAAACAGTGATGATGCATCAAGCACTTCTATTAAGCACTAAGTGATCTAATCCTCATCATGATTACTATCGAGGTCAAAGATAGGATCATCTCCTTCCTCAGGCTCCACTTCTTCCTCTTCCTCATCCTCATCTTCCTCCATATTTGGGCCATCTTCTTCCCCATCAAGGATTGGGTTCAGCTGGTTGTTCAAATAGTGCACTTCATGCTAAAGGTTTTGAAAGGATCAAGATGCCCAAGAGGGGAGGGGTGAATTGGGCTAATTCTAAATTTTCTTTCAATAATCAAATCCTACGGATAGCCCAATTAACCCCTTGTGCCTAGAAAAGTGTTTCTATCAAATCAACACACAAATGACTTGCACCCTATGTTCCAAACTTACTCTAGCATAGCAATTCTATGAATGTAAAACAAGTATTAAATTGCTCAAAGTAAATACTCAAAGTAAGTGCTCAAAGTAAATAGGGAGAGAAAGGAACGTGGCGATGTTTTGCCGAGGTATCAGAGAGTCGCCACTCCCCACTAGTCCTCGTTGGAGCACCCGTGCAAGGGTGTAGCTCTCCCTTGATCTGCGCAAGGATCAAGTGCTCTCTACGGGTTGATTCGTCGACACTCCGTCACGGCGAATCACCCAAAGCCGCTCACAACTTGAGTTGGGTCACCCACAAGCTCCGCCGGGTGATCACCAAGCTCCCAATCACCACCAAGTCGTCTAGGTGATGGCGATCACCAAGAGTAACAAGCACAAACTCTCACTTGACCACGCGAAGCCTAATGAGAAGATGGATGCACACTTGTCTACTCTTGATTCACTAATGAGGTTTCACTCTTGGATTCTCAAATCACAAACACCTCACTAGGACCTTGCTCTTCTTGGCACTCACAAACATGTTTCTCAATTGTTGGAATGAGCAAAAGTAACTCCACTCACGAGTGGAGCTTCTATTTATAAGGTAGCTTGAAAAACAAACCGTTATGAGCTTCTATGGGGTGACCGGATGCTCCGATCGTTTTGACCAGATGCTCCGGTCAGTTCAACCCGCGAACAGTTTTCAAGTGATGACCGAATGCTATCAGGGTCCGGTCAGTACCGACCGGACGTGTCCGGTCGCTCTTGGATGCTTACTGTAAACGACTGGACGCTGGATACTCAGGGTTCGGTCCCCACTGACCGGACGCGTCCGGTCGCACTTTCTCAAGTCTGGACCCTTACTGGAGTCGACCGGACACTGGCCCTCAGTGTTCGGTCACACGACCTTCCAGCGTCCGATCACACCAGACTTGATCTTCACGGTCAAATGAACTGACCGGACCCTGCGGCCAGCGTCCGGTCGCACTGGAGCCAGTGTCCGGTCAGTATTTGACCCTCCATTCACTTCCAACTCTCGATCATATGTGAATGAAGTATGCTCCAAAGGATCTTAGGCATTCATAGGAGCTACCTAGAGCTAGTTTTAACAAGTGTGCACCACACCTAACTCACTAGACTCAACTAGGTCAAGCTACCCATTCATACCCCCCTTCATAGTATGACCAAAGGAAAAACAAAGTCCTAAACTACTCTAAGTGTCTCTCCAACTTCAATTGACACTTAGAACTAGTTATCCTTAACCTTGTCGTCCATCCTTTGAAAACCGAAATGATTTCCATCGTAGGGGCATTACAACCTCAATTGCCCAATCGATCTCCATTACCATGACCTAACTTAATTGCCTCTGCAAAACACACGTTAGTTATAGTAATCTCGTATTGACATTAATCACCGAAATCCACTTAGGGGCCTAGATGCTTTCAATCTCCCCCTTTTTGGTGATTGATGACAATACCACCTCGAGTATGTTAAAGAGTGAGGTTTTTGAAGGGCTTGGTTCATATAAGCTTTTGTCGATAGGAACAAAAGAGTTAGGCAAGCTTATATGACCCAAGCCAACACAATGTACTCAAAGAATAAGAATTAAGCATGAGTACAAGTAACAAAGCTCATTTGCTTCGAAGTATAAACGTGGAAGCAAAAGCAAATGAGCATAACACAAGTGATATGACATAGAGATAATACAAAGTAGAAATCACACATGTCAAATATCACAATCACATAGATAGCACTATCACATATATATAATAGTATGCATGAAAGTAAACACACGAATGCATAAGTAATAGTGTATCACACAAATTAAACTCCAAATGTATATAATAAGCTAATACTATATAACTAGCTCCCCCTAAATGTAGCTCCCCCTGAGACTACATACTCGAACACCCTCTCCCCCTTTGGCGTCAAACACCAAAACCTAGGGTGGGGCTGCAGCGGACAAGTCGGGCGCTGAAGAACGTGGGGCAAGCTGGAACTGGGCACCATCATCATCTGACCTGGAGCTCTGAACTGACTGACCCTCTATGGCAGGAAGTGTTGCTGAAGCGGTCTAGGTCTGAGCCAGGGCTAGTGCTGCCTATGAAGCTGCTAGTATATCTGTCGTAGGATCTGACGAGGCGACAGACGAGGGGAGCCTCTGAGTAGTCACTGCGACTGGAGCTGCTGTAGACGGACCGACGGTGTGCATATGAGGTGGAGTAGGCATGCCGGTCAACTCATTGAAGGATGCTCCAAGACTCCTAGAGACTAACATCTCAGGCACGAATAGCGAGGAAGACTGCTCTGGCATGAAGCCTGTCTGAAGTGGAGTGAACTACGAGGCTACCACGGGTGAGGCTAACCACTGGGACACCTATACAAGAGGTGAAGTAAACTGAGCTAGAGGCTGTCCCTGACTCTAGAGCCCACTAGGCTGTACTACTAGAGTCGTCGAAGTGGTAGGAGGCTGTGCAAGCTGGGTGAAGGCTATGGCAGTGGGACCCCAATGGCTATCACTACATGCTGCATGAATCCCATGAGCTGCTACTGCATAAGTAACTGCTGGTGCTGAAGGAGCTACTGCTGCCGCTGGAACTCGTCCTGATGATCCTGAAACTGTACGAAGTTGGCAGCTGTCTCCTGTGCCTGGCATGTCTAATCCTGCTGCATCCGCTCAAGAATAGCAATGAGAGCGGGGTCTATTTGTGGAGCGGGTGGAGCAGAACTGGAGCTACTGGCCTCGGCATCGTGTTTGCGTGGAGGCATCTGAGGTATAGGCTGGTAGTCATCGTCAGAGCTGTCACTGTACTCGCTCACCTCTTGCTATGCCTCTAGCTCCTCCTCCTCAGTGGCTACAATCCCTCTAATGATCTCATCCTGCTGAGCTACAGACTCTGGCGCATTAGGACGATGGCTAGGCTATTTGGGTGCCTGAGGAGTGGTGTGTCTGATCCTCTGTGACAGGTTATAAGCTAGAAACTCTGTGGTGGCACCTAAATACTCATCCATCATGCCAGGGGGCTTATCAAGCACTACACTACGGATGAGGAATGTGATCCAGTGAGCATAGGGAAGCTGCCTGCGACCCTTGAATCCCTCAGCTATTGTGTCCTCCATCTCTGAAAGCAGGAGATCTCAGATATCAAATACTGTCTGCTGCATGATGGCATTGAGAAGCCAGAGCTGTAAGCAAGTCAGGCCCTCCCTGTATCCCAACCTAGGAAGCAGTGTCCTCCTGATGATGGCCTCTAGCACTCTCGCTGTAGGAGTCAAGTCACTAGGGTTCCTGCTCGACCCCTCACCAAAAGGCTCCTTGAAGCAATGGCGCACTAAATCTGTAGGGGGCATCAGCCCTCCATGAGGATGCCTGGGAGGTCCCTGCTGTCCATAACAAACCTCATGCATCTTGATGGGCTGCTCCTGTAGCCTCAGTATCTCTCTGACCCTGCCACTTGTCACTCTGTAGTCTTTGCCTCTGAAAGCAAAGTGAATAAACCTGTGATGTGGATCGATGAAGAGTGAAGCATAAAATTGACGAACCTAAGATGGTACATATATCCCCGTCTGTCCAATCAAATCTGTTAGTCCTGGCAAATATGACAAGTATGGCCAAATGCTCTCTTCGGCTGCCGCCATAATAGACTCTATCTGACAGACTCTTTGAGATCTGAACACTGCCCCACTGTTGAGATAGGCATTGTAGAAATCCTCCTACAGTGGCGTGTAGAAACCCTCAGCTGCTCTCTCATCCCTCCTCAGAGGAAACCAAACCTCAAACTCAACAAATCGCAGCTGCTAAACCTGTCTAGCGGTGGTGGCCCTCAAGTTGAGGTGAACCACTAGAGGCGGACCCTGAGGTCTAGGTGGAGGACGTGAACCTCTACGCTGTGTAACTGGCCTTGGTGGAACTGTAGCACTAGTATGACTTGAGCAGCGTAGCTAAGGTGCCGGCTCAGTCTCCTCGGTCTGCTGACCCTCCTGAGTCTCCTGGGCTAGCTAAGGTTCTGCTGGTGGGGGCTGCTGCTGTGCTGACGGACCCTCCTCAATGGCAACCCATCGTCCTACAAATGTGGCAGTCCCAGCTGGACTACCATGACAACGCTCAACCTCCTCAATCATAGCTCTGACTGCTGGTGAAACTGGCTGATCTGCAATGACAACTCCGCTGCGGGCACCACCTCTCTCGGCATGCTCTGCGGCCTCTACAACAGCTGCTACTCTCGCTATCTCTACATCAGGGTACTTCCGCTTCTTGGATGTCACCTGCTTGGTTGACTTGCCCTTAGATCCGGCTGGCTAGCGAGGTGGGGGTCTCCGATCATCATCACCTAGGCCACCACCAATGTTCTTGGTGCGAGCCATCTGAACTGACAAGATGGTGAACTACCGCTGATGAAGATCAACTGTCAAACTGCTGCTTTCGAGGCTTGGCCTCGATCCTTACTTGCGAGCTTGGCTCCGAGTTGACTGCCAACTGCCACAAGAACCACAACAGAACCGACTTGCTGCACGATAGAATAGATGGATATACAAATAAATACCATATTGCCAATAGATGCGAAACCCTAACAGAGAAAGCAATGTAGATGCGAAATTGAATCGAATGGCTTTCTACCTGACAATCAACGATCTGAGAAAAGATGAGATGTCACGTGGGGGAACCTCAGAACCGGCAGGGGCTAGGGTTACACGGAGCAATGATGAACTGGTGGCCCTAGTATTTGAAAAATCAGTGCATTGTATTGCAAATTGATCTACGCAATTTGAAATTGAAACAAGGGGCTAGCCTTACCGGGAGGTGATGAGGCTAGGGCACACGGCAAGAGGTAGAGTAGAGGCGTGGACAGGGTGACTCCGGCGAGCTACGGCGGCGTTGGCATGGTGGCGCGCGAGCTACGATGGCGCGGGCTATGCTGGCGCGGTGGCGCGCGGCTGGCGAGGGGGGCCGAGCGCGGTGGCGTGGTGCGGCGGCGCGTGGCACGGCTGCGGCGATGAGTTGGCGGCGACGGTGGCTAGGGCAAAGGCGAGGTGAAGGTCAAAATAGGGTACAGCTGCGGTTATATAGTCCCCCACATGCGACAGATTAGGAAATGGAGAAAAGAGTCCTAAAGCCACGCGAGATCCACTGACCGGACGCTCCGGTGGTAGCGACCGGACGCTACCACCCATCATCCGGTCGATTCCAGAGAGGTCCAAATCCTCTGGAATCGGGACCGGACGTGTCCGGTGGTTCATGACTGGACGCAGGCAGGGTCCGGTCAATACAACTTGGTCTTCCTTCGATCGACCAGACGTAGAACCCTTCCTAATCGGACGCACAGACGCAGCGTCCGGTCACTCCTTCGACAGCAGTTCACCTCCTATGAACTGACCGGACGCTGGACAGCAGCGTCCGGTGCAGCGTCCGGTGCACCTTTTCCAGCAAATCCTCAAACTTCCTTCGCGCTGCCTGTTCCCAATCAAGTCCCAACTTGAATAAGATCCAAATAAACACCAATTGGGACTGATATGAGTGACCTCTCTCAAACCCTCATATTTTTCAAAATATTTTGCCTTAGGCTATAATTCTTTTTAAGAAAATAGGCAACAAGAGGGCAAATGGAACAAAACGACAAACAACATTCATGCATATGCAATACTTGTAATTAAAACTAGTTGCTTGTCAAGTTTGATCCAAGGTTAAGCTTCTTCACACGCTTTTCGGCGGTTATCTTAACCATGTTAGACAAGCCCTATGTGCATTACCACAAATTAAACATGTTGTATATTACAATGAATGCAAGGGACAACACAAGCTCAATTTTTAGTGAAGTTACCAAAATCAAGTACATTGAGCTCATTCCGTAATCTACAAAATGTAGCCTCATCTAGCGGTTTTGTGAAGATATCCGCTAATTGATCTTCGAATCTTACACCTTCTAGTGATATATCATTTTTAGCCACATGATCTCTTAGAAAGTGATGGCGGATATCTATATGCTTGGTGCGAGAGTGTTGAACCGGATTATTTGCAAGTTTTACCGCACTTTCATTATCGCACAAAAGAGGTACTTTCTCTAGAACTACTCCATAGTCTAGCAAAGTTTGTTTCATGTACAATATTTGTGCACAACAAGCACCCGCGGCAATGTATTCCGCTTCGGCGGTGGACAAAGCCACACTATTTTGTTTCTTGGAGGACCAAGACACAAGTGATCTACCAAGCAAATAGCACCCTCTGGATGTGCTCTTTCTATCAACTTTGCATCCAGCGTAATCCGAATCAGAATAGCCAATTAATTCAAATAAAGCTCCTTTGGGATACCAAAGACCAATGCTTGGTGTGTGCTTAAGATACCTCAGGATTCTTTTTACGGCAATTAAATGTGTTTCCTTAGGACTAGCTTGAAATCTAGCACACATACACACACTAAACATGATGTCGGGCCTAGATGCGGTTAAATATAACAAGCTACCAATCATAGAGCGGTAGAGAGTTTGATCAACCGGGTTACCTCCCTCATCTAGGTCGAGATGTCCATTTGTAGGCATTGGTGTCTTGATTGGCTTATATTCATCCATCTTGAATCTCTTGAGAAGATCTTTTGTGTATTTCTCTTGAGAGATGAAGATGCCTTCTTTCATTTGCTTGACTTGAAAACCAAGAAAGAATGTAAGCTCACCAATCATTGACATCTCGAACTCCTTCGACATCAATTCACCAAATTCTTTGCATGAGTCTTCATTTGATGATCCAAAGATGATATCATCAACATATACTTGACAAATGAAGATATGCCCATCAAGCTTCTTGGTGAATAGTGTGGTGTTGACCTTCCCAATGGTGAAGCCCTTCTCAATGAGGAAGTCCCGAAGGCGCTCATACCAAGCTCTTGGGGCTTGCTTAAGCCCATATAGTGCCTTGGACAACCTATAAACATGATTAGGATATCTAGGGTCTTCAAACTCGGGAGGTTGATCAACATAGACTAGTTCATTTATAAAGCCATTTAAAAATGCACTTTTCACATCCATTTGATATAGTTTCATTTCATGATGTGATGCATATGCAAGAAGGATACGGATGGCTTCTAATCTTGCAACCGGTGCAAAGGTCTCTCCAAAATCCAAACCTTCAACTTGAGAGAACCCCTTTGCAACTAGTCTTGCCTTGTTTCTCACAACAACACGTTGATCATCTTGCTTGTTGTGGAACACCCACTTCGTTCCAATGACTCTTGCACCTTTTGGTCGCTCTTCAAGAGTCCAAACTTCATTGCAAGTGAAGTTGTTCAACTCTTCATGCATGGCATTGATCCAATCCGGATCTTTAAGAGCTTCTTCTACCTTGGTAGGCTCATAGCAAGAGACAAAAGAGTGATGAGCAATAAATGAAGTAAGTTTTTGAGATCGAGTCATTACACCCTTTGATGGACTCCCTATGATGAGATCTTGTGGATGATCTTGTAGGAGAGGTGTGTTTCTTCTATTGACCACTTGAGGAGGAGGTTGTGGAGCATCAACATCTTGTGCTTGTACCACCATTTGCTCATGAGAGATATGAGTATCTTCATTTTCCACTCTCCCATCTTTTTCACCATCTTGTGGTACATTTGATGAAGAAGGTTGGTTAATGACTTGTACATCATCTTCATCATCTTTTGGCTTGATGTCTCCCACCGGAATGTTCTTCATAGCCTCCCTCAATGGTTCATCACCTAATCATCAAGATTCTCATGTGCTCCTTGGGAGCCATTAGATTCATCAAATTCCACATCATATGTTTCTTCAACCAAGCCGGTGGTATGATTAAATACTCTATATGCTTTGGACTTCAATGAGTAACCAACAAGAAAACCTATATCATAATGTCTTTGAAACTTCCCTAGGTGTTGCCGCTTCTTCTAGATGTAGCACTTGCAACCAAACACCCTAAAGAAGGAGACGTCCGGCTTCTTCCCATTGAGCAACTCATACGGTGTCTTGACAAGGAACTTTTGAAGAAATAGGCGGTTGGATGCATAACACGCGGTGTTGATTGCTTCCGCCCATAGAGCTTCGGGGGTGTTGTACTCATCTAGCATTGTCCTTGCAAGGGTGATCAAAGTCCGATTCTTCCTCTCAACTACACCATTTTGTTGAGGAGTATAGGTTGCGGAGACTTCATGTTTGATTCCAACTTCATCACAATAAGCTTCTATGTTTGTGTTGTCAAACTCTTTGCCATTGTCACTTCTTATCTTCTTGAGCTTCACTTCAAATTCATTTTGAGCTCTCTTGGCAAACTTCTTGAAACAAGATGCAACTTCGGATTTGTCATGAAGGAAGAACACCCATGTATACCTTGAATAGTCATCCACAATCACAAGACAATAGAGATTTCCTCCCAAACTCTTGTATGTTGTTGGTCCAAATAAATCCATGTGTAGGAGTTCTAGCACTCTTGTGGTTGACATGAAAGCTTTGGTTGGATGAGTGTTTGCAACTTGCTTGCCAGCTTGACATGCACTACAAAGCTTGTCCTTCTCAAACTTCACATCCTTCAACCCTCTCACCAAATCATTCTTCATAAGCTTCTTGAGTGAGCTCATCCCAACATGAGCAAGTCTTCTATGCCATAGCCACCCAAGTGTGGTTTTGGTGAATAGGCAAGTCTTCAAGTTTGCATCTTCGGAGGTGAAGTCAACTAGATATAGGTTGTTGTATCTAAATCCATTGAATATCACTTGATTGTCATCTACCTTGGATACAACAACCTCCTTCTCGGTGAATAAGCATTGGAAACCAAGATCACACAATTGCCCAATGGATAGCAAGTTGAAGCTCAATGAAGTGACATAGAGCACGTTGGAGATGGAATGATCATTTGATATTGCCACTTTGCCCAATCCTTTAACCTTGCCTTTTGAATTGTCTCCAAATGTTATTTTCTCTTGTCCATCTACCTCTTCATCTAGTGAGGTGAACATACGAGGATCACCAGTCATATGTTGAGTGCAACCACTATCAATGACCCAATGACTTCCACCGGTCTTGTAGTTCACCTACACACAAGAGATTCAAGCTTTAGGGATCCAAACTTGTTGAGGGCCCTTCACCTTCTCAACAAGTGACTTAGCCACCCAAATCTTCTTAGGCCTACTCTTGTTAGGGGGTCCTAAGAACATGACTTTCATCTTTCCACTAGAATCTTTTCTAAGCATGTAGTGAGCATTGAAAGCAAAGGGTCTAGCATGCTTGGGCAAGGGTTGTGGTGGTGGAGTTTGACACTCATGAGCAAAGTGTCCTTCTTGTCCACACTCAAAACATCTCTTTGGCTTTAGCTTTGGCTTTGATTGTTGGTGTTGAGCTTGAGCCTTCTTCTTCTCTACACTTGCCATATATCCAATGCCACTTCTATCCATCTTCATGACGGTATTCATGAGTAGATCACTTTGGAGATGCTTGCCTCTAGCAAACTTGCTCAATCCCACCTTGAGATGCTCTTTCTCCATCTTGAGCTTCTTGTTCTCTTCCTTGAGAATATCATTATTCTTCTCTTCCTTGAGTTTCTTGTTTTCTTCTTTGAGCTTCTCATTCTCAAGGATCAACTCTTTGTCATGATCAAGAGTTTCTAGCACAATGGTGTTGTGACTTTTCATCTCTTCAAGATCTTTCATGAGCTTCTCATGGTTACTCTTGAGCTTGACATACTCATCATAGTCATTGCACTCAACCACTTGCTTGCCTTTGCTACTAGATCCATGTTCAATGCTCTCATCAATTAGATCATCACATGAGGTAGCTATATCAATCTTAACAACATGGTTAGTAGCAACATATGGCTCATTTGGTAAGAATTCTTGTGCAATAACAAGGGTATCATAATTGATCTTTAAAGTTGTATATTCATCTTTTAGCTTGTTGTGATTAATGATAAGCTCATTGTGCACCCACTCAAGTTTATCATGTTTATCTTTAAGCTCTTTCTTAGAAGATTTGAGCTCCTTGAGTTTGGATGATATAGAATCATTTGTTTCTTTGAGCTCATCATTAGCCTTTTCTAATGTATCACACTTAGCTAAGAGTGAATCATTTTTAGCATCAAGTTTTCCATTTGTAGCTCTACTCTTTCTAATGATCTTAGTGTATTTTCTTAATATTTTGACAAGATCATCATATGTGGGTGAATCATCATCGCTATCACTATCATCATCACTAGCTTGCTCATCATCACTACTATCATCACTCTTAGTTACCTTGCATTCACCCTTGGCCATAAGGCATATGTGTGTAGAGGATGATGGCGATGGTGGCGGTGAGGATGCAAGATCAATAGCAATGGCGGCTACCTTCTCATTGTCACTCTCATCATCGGATGATCCACTTGATGAATCAATGTCCATGAGCCAATCACCAACAATATAGGCCTTGCCACTCTTCTTCTTCTTGTAGAAGTCTTTCTTTTTGCCATCTTTCTTCTTGTATGGCTTGTTCTTTTTCTTTTCATCTTCATCACTTGAATCATCTTTCTTGCCCTTGTTCTTGAACTTGTCTTTCTTGGGCTTTGTGCATTGATGAGCTAGGTGGCCAAGTTTGCCACAATTGTAGCAATCCATCTCGGAGATTGGCTTTCTTCTTGAGCTAGTGAAGAACTTCTTCTTCTTGCCGTCAAACTTGATGCCACTCTTGTTTAGCTTCTTTAGCATCTTGGCGGTCTTCTTCACCATGAGAGCTAGACTTTCTTCATCATCTTCATCGCTTTAGCTCTCATACTCAAGTCTTGCTTTGCCCTTATCTTGGCTAGCTTTGAATGCTAAGTCCTTCTCTTTCTTCTTTGTAGAGGATGAGCCATCTTGAGGTGTGATGTGCATGTACATCTCATGAGCATTGATCTTTCCCAAGATTTTTGTCGGTGTAGCGGCGGAAAGATCACCTTGATGTAGCACGGTCACAATGTGCCCATATTTGTCAATGGGAAGGACACTCAAGATTTTTCTCATAACGTCGGATGGTGACATTTGAGTAAGTCCAAGCCCATTGACTTCCTCTACAAGAACATTTAAACGAGAATACATCTCATTAGCACTTTCTTTGGGAAACATCTCAAAAGAATTTAGCTTTTTAATTACAAGATGATAGTGTTCCTCACGCTCACTCTTGGTTCCCTCATGGAGCGCACAAACGTCCGACCATAGTGCATGGGCGTCTTTGTGGTTCCTTACACGATTGAACACATCTTTGCAAAGGCCTCTAAAGATGGTGTTGCGAGCCTTTGCATTCCATTTTTCATAATTTACTTCATCGCCTTGAAGTTGTGCGGCATTCTTAGGTGTTGGGAACCCTTGAGAGGCGGCTCTAAGAATTCCAACGTCTAGAGCTTCTAAGTACGCCTCCATGCGAATTTTCCAATATGGAAAATCATCCCCCTCGAAGATAGGAGGAGGTCCATCCCCGTGAGACATCTTGCTCTAAGCGGTTAGGCTTAAAAACATGAGCACGAGGCTCTGATACCAATTGAAAGGATCAAGATGCCCAAGAGGGGGGGGGGTTGAATTGGGCTAATTCTAAATTTTCTTTCAATAATCAAATCCTACGGATAGCCCAATTAACCCCTTGTGCCTAGAAAAGTGTTTCTATCAAATCAACACACAAATGACTTACACCCTATGTTCTAAACTTACTCTAGCATAGCAATTCTATGAATGTAAAACAAGTATTGAATTGCTCAAAGTAAATACTCAAAGTAAGTGCTCAAAGTAAATAGGGAGAGAAAGGAACACGGCGATGTTTTGCCGAGGTATCGGAGAGTCGCCACTCCCCACTAGTCCTCGTTGGAGCACCCACGCAAGGGTGTAGCTCCCCCTTGATCTGCGCAAGGATCAAGTGCTCTCTACGGGTTGATTCTTCGACACTCCATCACGGCGAATCACCCAAAGCCGCTCACAACTTGAGTTGGGTCACCCACAAGCTCCGTCGGGTGATCACCAAGCTCCCAATCACCACCAAGCCGTCTAGGTGATGGTGATCACCAAGAGTAACAAGCATGAACTCTCACTTGACCATGCGAAGCCTAATGAGAAGATGGATGCACACTTATCTACTCTTGATTCACTAATGAGGTTTCACTCTTGGATTCTCAAATCACAAACACCTCACTAGGACCTTGCTCTTCTTGGCACTCACAAACATGTTTCTCAGCTGTTGGAATGAGCAAAAGTAACTCCACTCACGAGTGGAGCTTCTATTTATAAGGCAGCTTGAAAAATGAACCGTTATGAGCTTCTGCAGGGTGACCGGACGCTCTGATCGTTTTGACCGGACGCTCCGGTCAGTTCAACCCACGAACAGTTTTCAAGTGATGACCGGACGCTGTCAGGGTCCAGTCAGTACCGACCGAATGCGTCCAGTCGCTCTTGGATGCTTACTGTAAACGACCAGACGCTGGATACTCAGGGTCCGGTCCCCACTGACCGGACGCGTCCGGTCGCACTTTCTCAAGTCTGGACCCTTACTGGAGTTAACCGGACGATGGCCCTCAGCGTCCGATCACATGACCTTCCAGCGTCCGGTCACCCCAGACTTGATCTTCACGGTCAAATGAACTGACCGGACCCTACGGCCAGCATCCGGTCGCACCGGAGCCAGCGTCCGGTCAGTATTTGACCCTCCATTCACTTCCAACTCTCGATGATATGTGAATGAAGTATGCTCCAAAGGATCTTAGGCATTCATAGGAGCTACCTAGAGCTAGTTTTAATAAGTGTGCACCACACCTAACTCACTAGACTCAACTAGGTCAAGCTACCCGTTCATACCCCCCTTCATAGTACGGCCAAAGGAAAAACAAAGTCCTAAACTACTCTAAGTGTCTCTCCAAATTCAATTGACACTTAGAACTAGTTATCCTTAACCTTGTCGTCCATCCTTTGAAAACCAAAACGATTTCCATCGTAGGGGCATTACAACCTCAATTGCCTAATCGATCTCCATTACCATGACCTAACTTAATTGCCTCTGCAAAACACACGTTAGTCATAGTAATCTTGTATTGACATTAATCACCGAAATCCACTTAGGGGCCTAGATGCTTTCAGGTTTATCACTTGAAGTTGAGCCTGTGCAAGCTACTGACATAAAGCCCCTTTTGGCATGGTCCTGTGCGTTACTCATGTCGTGGTGCCTATCTCGTTCTATCCTTACTGCAGCGACACGGATCTCTGCTGCATCTCATTGGTGTCTAGCTATGGACACCTCAGCACGAGCGGCCTCCAACTGCTCCTGTAGTCCTACAAGCAATGCTTGATCATTAGCTCTTGCTTCTTAGGCTACTGCTCTCTATTGATCCACTTGCTCCATTTGGGCATGGAGAGTGCCCAAAGCTGCATAGGCTTGGTTAGATTCCCATCGGGCTTTACTTGCGACTTTCTTTTGCTTGCACACACACTTCTTGAGCTTATGCTGTGTGGCTTTAGCTCTCATGAGCTTGTCCACGCAAGTGGTGTATGATTCCTACCAGAAACCCCTGGTGTCCTAGCGTGTACAAAACATCTTCATCACCGCAAACATGGCACTCATGGTAGGACTAGAGCTATTTGCCCGCTCATCGCGATCTCGGATCAATGCATTTTGGTTGCGTTGTTCCCATATTGCTGTGGATGGATCCACCCAAGGAAATATACCCATGGCACTATCGGTAAGTGCATCCCCATGCTGCTAGCAGATTTGACTCAAAACCTCAAAGGCCACTACTTGGACAGCCTCCAAAGGAGTTTTCCCTTCTGATTCCGCCTTCCACTCCTGCCAGAAGAGTGCTTGGGTGCAGGCTGGTATAGTTAGCCGCACCTTGTACCATGGCTGCCCCTCCAAGTACTCTTCATTCCAATGATAAAGGGGTAGTTCATGGTACCCCGCAAAGTGCAAAACTCTCCACAGTAGAGTAGGCGTTCCAAAAACCATCAGGAAATTCTCACATCCAACTGGTGCTACCATTTGTACCATCAACATGTACAAATTTTGTGTGAGATAAGGCCATAATGGATAAGAGTTACATAACCGAGTAAGAAATTTATAAGGGGAGGAACAATGTAATTATTTTAATGATAATTATCATGATGCATGCTCATTCCGTACGTCCTCACAAACTTAGGAAAAATTATTTCTAACAACATATACGGTGGCATACATACGTTCTCTCATATATAGCGTAACTAGTCGAGCTATATGTTTCGTTGTTAGTGTACCTACATAAAAGTTTCATTTCAGCCCATCCCATAATTAAATATGTAGAATGTAAATCTAAATACTTCCATATATGTATACCCATACATATACTTCTGTATCAAAGCTACCTGATAACAATTTATACCCACAATTAAATACGCACCACATACACATGCAAGCATGCATACATAGTCGTACCAAAGCTAACTCTCCCCGACCACACGCTCACATTTTGCGGTCATGCCACTCATCAACTTACCTTGGCATAGAGGCATTTGATCCATACATTACCATTCAAGTGAATGGCATCCATACAATAGCATGCCATATGGATGATGAAATTTAAAACCCCCAAGTTAATACTTAAATAGCCACCTAATAGTCCTTAACTTGGGCATAAGAAAAGTGATCACTGGCACACTTTAGATTTCAAATACCTATTTATATAGCTATTAGTTGCTAGAAAGGTTTTTGGAAAACAAAAACTTTTGTTTTAAATACACATGTGACAATTAATGTTGAATCTTGCTCTGATGCCAGCTATCGCAGAACCGACCAATTTATAAGAGTACAAGTACAATGGTAGCCCGCAAGCGGACGCACTGTCATACTTGAACCCATATAAACCTGGTAGTCCGTTGAGTACCACGACGGGTCTCGATAAACGATTTACAACAACCAAGATCGTACATAATTTAACATACATGCCACATATTACATAAAGTTCACAGATACATTTCCATCATCAGAGTATGAAACAAAGTTATTACAAACCAAGTTTGATAAATAAAAGCGGAAGCAAATTAAGTTTGAAAGTAGCATTTTCCAACATAGTTTGATACAGTGCCAACATACGGTCACAGTCCACAAAAGCATGTAGAGGGATTAATAAAGAAGCCTTCCCAAGGCTTACTCCTCATCCACAGCGGGATAGAAGCAACCCTTGCAATAACCATGATACATAGTGCCATTTGCAACAATGAGAAATAAACCCTGAGTACGAGAAGGTACTCAGCTAGACTTATCCATCATAAACCAGAAACAAAATGACTCCAAGGATCATGCAAGGCTGTATAAGTGGATATAGCTTAACAACATTTTGTATAAAAAGCGATTAACTCAGTTATACAATTATAATTCTGTTATCAAGTTAATTATGACTATCCATCTCTAAATTAGCAACTATCCTGCGCCAAACATGTGGTATATCATTTTAAGAGCATACAATAGTAACCATAGCAGGTATTATAATTCCATGTTCATTCGAACCATCATATTCCATAATACAATTACTACGAGGTTGGAACTAGCCAAGTTTCTCACTATCCGGGAGAGACGATGATTCAAATCAATTTCAACTAGCTAGGGATTTATTCCTAATACAAACCTAGGTCTACCAGCCACGGTAACCTTAGGTCACCTTTGGTACAACTCAAGTACACATTTCGTGGGTTCGCCCAGCGCCGCATAATCAGGGATAACCAATTGCCAGGATGTTTAGGCCTAGCCTGCCCTTGGGCTTAGTCTGGCTCCCCACACATCCTTACTACCATCTAGAGTGTGCACTCTTACATAGCGGGGCCCGTCCTTAGTTGAGCTACTTAGCTTCATGGTCAGAACGAGTCATCCGGCCAGCTAAGTGATAGGCATGCATTCAATCTTGTCAAAAGGTCCAACAACGGTATAGTCCTTAATCAGCATAGACGGAATCACATGAGTCAACCTACCATAGACTCCATCTGGCCTCGATTTACCTTACCCCATGGTTCTTTTCCACGATAGCAAATATAGCCAACCGTGCTTCGGTATCCACCTATATCTCGCAGGTGACAGGAAATCACCCGACTTCTACCAGTCTAAGCGTGGCTAAGCATATATTCGATCCTGGACCTATACAGGGTTAAAGGTACTTTTCTGGACAAGGAATTTATATGCATTAGTGGTTCCAATCAACACTTATAACCTAATGCATCAATCATAAAGGACTCAAGTAATATTTTGTAAAATACTGGGAGACTTAGAATGCTCTGGGGCTTGCCTTTCAGAAAGGAAGTGGGCGGTGATTAGGGCACTCCAGAAGCTCTTCTAGGGTCTACTCCTCGCCTTCGGGAGCTGCGGCTTGAGGAATCTCCTGCTGGTCCCCTTCTTCTCCTTCGTTGAACTCCAGCAACGTTATCTCCTCCATCGATCCTAGATGCATGAGTATGACATGAGATATTGCGAATGCATTCATGTTGACAAGTATAGTATGATGATACATGATGAATGGATTCTTGCAAGCATTCTTAACAACATAGTGTTAAAGTAATAACAAGTGCATCACATTTTACAGAGTATGTGCATATCTCCTATTGATTATTTAATCACAACTTCAACAATGCATTTACTATACCGCAAAACAGTAGCTACTTGTTTTACTCATAACTAAAGTTCTACTTATCCAAATGTGGTGATCTTAGACTTTCTGGAAAGCTTATAAAATTATATACAACTTTCCTTTAATACTCTCACTGTGATTCAAGAGTTATGTAGGGCAAACAAATCATTCAATCAAATCTATCTAGGAAGTAAACCTTTCAGACAGCAAACCTGTAACAGCTAGAACTCGAAAACCCTAAATCCTATGACTATGAAAATTTAACACAAGGTAGATTACCAAGTTATCTACAACTTTCTTATTAACAAGTTTTATAGTAGAGACCATTATCCATATGAAATCATCCACACAATCAAAACTATACATGTAGTCTTGTATTTGAATGATAAAGCGATAATTAGTCATTTGTGTACAATCAATGGCTTCTAAGCCTTACCATTGACATCAATAGTTTCTATGCAACATAAGAACCATAGAAAACATTATGCTTAATCATAATCTAATTATTTAATTGCCTTTCTTAATTTAATTAAATAATTAGGGTAAATAATAAACATATACTAAATGTGCATCATAAATTCTCAAAACTTTACAGTGGCTTACTAGTGCTACCAATAGACTACTGTAAAAGTTTCATGCTATTTTACTAAGCAAAAACATCCTATACAAAAATGACAAGGCATAAAGGCTTAAAATAGCATAAATAGAAAACCCTAGTAAAAAGTGTCAAGCAACAGATTTCATATTTTTCTTAGCATCCATATGGTACTAGGACAACCTTCAATAAATTTCATGAATATTCGATTCATAAATAATTTATAAAAATTCATACAAGGATCACCTAATTATAAAAGGAAAATCTATAACTAAAAATCTATTTATGCACTGACCCTCAAATTTTTACCAGAGCTTATATTTGTCAAGAATAGCTCACCACATAAATTTCATATTTTTTCGAGCACAGGAACTCTAGATATAAATTAAACAAGTTTACATACATTTAAAAACACATTTCAATTTTCATTTTAAATCTTCTAGAAACTTTACTACAATTGCTAATATCATATTTTTCATAAATACTACACTTCCTAAAGAACACTACAAAATTTGGTTCACAAATTTTGGATCTCTATAGCTCAACTTATAAATTTTCAAATTTGCATACAAAAATAGGAACAAATGAACTAGCCTACTACACTACAGTCGCTGACAGGCGGGACCCGTTGTCAGACAATCCCACACGTCAGTGAAACAAGAACAGGGCAGCGGCGCTGCTCAACACTCGCGCGGCCAGAGTTCGCCAACGGCGAGCTCACCGGCGATGGCAAGTGGACCTACACATTCTACAGAGCAAAGCGCGTCGAATGACCTAGGTGGTGACAGTGGAGGTGGGGCGGAGCATGCTCGTCGCTGGCCATGGCGGCACAGTGGCGCTGCTCAGTGGTGCACCGGTCATCACCGGCTACGGCAAAGCTAGACGAGGCGCGCTATAGCATCATAGTGACCATGCGAATCTATCTAGACGACCTAGGCAGCTTGAGGCGCTCCGACAAAGCATGGCCATGGCGTGGTGGCATGGAGGTGAGAACACAGCGGCACGGGTCGCCGTGTTCCACGCTGGTAGGACCACCAATGGGGGTAACATCATAACACAAGCTAATACCCATCCTAACCAAAGCCCTAACACCAATAACTGGAAGAAAAGCGTGTGTGAGCCGAGCGATGGCGAGCTCACCGTGGAGGCGGCTATGGCGGCTGAGGTTCCGGTGAGAGGGGAAAAAGGCAATACGCCCTCACCGAAGCACAATTGATGCAGCCAATACATTGAGGTGGTGGAGGTGGACGTGGCGCAGCTACAGGTGAGATGGAGACGATGGCTGTGTGGTGGAGCGCACATAAGGCGACGATGGAGGTGAGGCTGTGCTCGGCGGTGAGGCTACGCTGCTGTGAATGGCAAAGGAGGATACAAAGAACTAGAAATGTGAGTGCGGAGATGGAGCGGTGAGTGTGGGATGCAATATATTGCGCTCTGGCCCAACACAGCCATGCTGGGTAGGACATCGGCGATGCGCGGCCTCCACTGGCTCCACGCGGCATTCATGCACTGGCAATGGTCGGCCACTGTTGGCTCGGTTCAGTTCGTTCAGTGCCTGCGTTGCAAGTCTGACAGCGTGATTTCAAGCATCAAAATCTCCTAGCCCGTTGCTTGTTAGTGCAAACAACCTAAACATAAATTGTAGACCTATGTACCAGCTCCAATTCTTGTTTAGAACTCTAGTCTCAATTCTCAACCAAACTCGAGTTATATCATCTCAAAGTGACGCCTGTCAGCACTCTCAGGGTTTATGACTTAGAAAAAAAATGCAAGTGTTGAAAACAAGGAATTGATGATTCTTGTGAGCCTAATTCAAGCATGTTAGGAGCTAAACCAGTCTATGACCCAAAAATAAAAGTTGTTCCCCTTATCAAATACTACAACTTTGATTTAGTGACCACCTCCATGCAAGGTCTCTAGCACATAGTTCAAACTTGGTCAAACATGCTACATTCAAATGATGGTATACACTTAAACTTTGGCTTAGTGACCAAATTACCCCTAACCATGAATACTAAAGTTGTTCATAATGATCTTCTAAACATGTTTAAGCTATTTGTAAGGTCACACACTCATTTCATGCATTGGTCACACATAGAGCTATCTAGGTCCATATGCATAGCATCACTTAAGTACTTGATTAGACAAAAATGATCTTCATGAACATTGTTCCACTAGTCATCATAAGTGTAGCTAATATGTTTTAGTGACTCACATCCATCATTTACATGTATTCACTAATGATCATATGCATAGATACAAGGAGACATGAAATAACAAGCATGTTTCATATGTTTCAATTGTAAAAGCTTAAATATGAATGCTTGATGCTCATGCTCATGCAATGCAAGTCAATTTATGCAAGGCTAACACCTAGGGCGTTATAGGGAACAAGCCTAGTGCTTGTTTCAAAATGTGGCAAGAAAGGCCACTATGCCCGAGAGTGTCCACAAAACCAATCGGCCTAGTCTGCTCAGGTATTGGCTAAGTCTAGGCTAGTCAAGCGGACAATGATCAAGAAGAAAGTGCGAGTCAGCCGATCTGGATAGGTTAATTTCATGGAGGTTGAGCAGATATTGCAAAATGAATCGGTGATGGCTGTTATGTTCACCATTGATTCCCATTCAGCTTATGTGTTGTTTGATTCTGGTGCATCACATTCATTCATGAGCATGTGATTTGCACACCGGCACAATATACCTCTTATGGCTATATCATTTACCTATAGAATCAGTACTCCGGGTGCACAGATGTGCGATAACACTCGAATGGACACAGTGAGCTTGGTATTAGCCACTCACACTTACCGTCTCTAGTTCATGATACTGCCTAGGCAAGGCATTGATGCAATTCTAGGAATGAGCTAGTTACATGTATATGGGGTAGTATTGGATTTGAAGCAAAGAATTGTCATGTTATGGCTTCCTTCTTTTAAGGATAGGATGTCTCTTCTGATATCCTCAGATCCCGCCTTACCTGTTGCTGCTCATGCTGAAGCCTCTCCTGATCTTACCTCTATTCTGGTAGTATGTGAGTTCCTAAATGTTTTTCCTGAAGATCTACCAGGGTTGCCACCAGACAGAGAGGTGGAGTTCTCCATTAAGCTAGAGCCTAGTACTACTCCTATCTCTCGACACCCGTACCGCATGGCTCTGAAGGAAATGGCTAAAATGAAGAAGTAGTTGGAAGAGTTGCTGGAAAAGGGCTTCATCCATCCTAGCTCTTCACCTTGGGGTTGTCCAGCCATTTTTGTGAAGAAGGATGACACTCTTTGGATGTGTGTGGATTACCGTCCTCTTAATGCGGTAACCATTAAGAACAAGTATCCTTTACCCCACATTGATACTTTGTTCGATCAACTAGCTGGTACCAAGGTGTTCTCCAAGATTGACCTTCGTTCAGGCTATCATCAGATCAAGATTAGACCACAAGATGTACCAAAGACAACTTTTTCTACTAGGTATGGGTTGTATGAAAACCTAGTCATGTCTTTTGGTCTCACCAATGCTCCTACATTCTTCATGTACCTAGTGAATTCAGTTTTTATGCCGGAGCTAGATAAGTTTGTTATGGTATTCATTAATGATATCCTGATATATTCTAAGAGCAAAGAAGAGCATGCCCAACACCTTCGGATAGTACTACTCGATTGAGGGAACACAAGTTGTATGCTAAATTCAGCAAGTGTGAATTCCGGTTAGATCAAGTGCAGTTTTTAGGGCATGTTTTGACACCTGATGGTATTTCTGTAGACCCCAATAAGGTGCAAGATGTGCTAAATTGGAAGAATCCCAAGTTAGTGCACCAGATTCGTCAGTTCCTTGGTATAGCTGGGTACTATCGGCGTTTCATCCCAAATTTCTCCAAGATAGCTCAGCCAATGACCAAGCTACTCCAAAAAGAAGACAAGTTTGATTGGAGCTTAGTCTGTGAAGAAGCCTTCCAAGCTTTGAAGAAATTTTTGACCACTGCTCCTATCTTGGCCCAACCAGATATTGATAGACCTTTTGATGTATATTGTGATGCCTCAAAGATGGGATTGGGATGTGTGCTTATGTAAGATGGGTATGTGATAGCTTATGCTTTGCGCCAACTAAAAAAGCACAAAGTGAGCTACCCCACCAATGATTTAGAGCTAGCTGCTATGGTCCACGCTCTAAAAATTTGGAGGCATTACTTATTGGGTAACAAAGTACACATTTTTACAAACCATAAGAGCCTCAAATATATTTTTACCCAGTCTGACTTAAATATGAGGCAAAGGAGATGGTTGGAATTGATCAAGGATTATAACTTGAGCAAATTTTTACCCATGCTGAGGTGCTCGCTCATGTTGCCTTGGTCTTAGAATTACTTGAGCAAATTATTCTGGAGCAAAGGCAAGACACTTTAGAAATTCCTCCCATCAAGAAATTAATTGTGGAAGGGCATGGTCCTCAGTTTAGTATTGATGAGCAAGGAGTAGTGAGA
Organism: Miscanthus floridulus; assembly: GCF_019320115.1. Taxonomy (NCBI): domain Eukaryota; kingdom Viridiplantae; phylum Streptophyta; class Magnoliopsida; order Poales; family Poaceae; genus Miscanthus; species Miscanthus floridulus. The sequence goes on along the minus strand of NC_089584.1, from coordinate 34,874,607 downwards.
TACAAAGATAGTTTGGTGGTTCCATCAAATGAGGAGCTCAGAAGGAAGATTTTGAATGAAGCCCATCATTCAAAGCTGTGTATCCATCCTGGCAGCAACAAGATGTACCATGACTTGTGCCACTTGTACTAGTGGTCCAACATGAAGTAGGACATCACCTAGTATGTCATAGAGTGCAACACTTGTGGGAGAGTTAAAGTAGATCATATGCATACCCTGGGATATTTGCAGCCCTTACCCATTCCTGTTTGGAAATGGGAAGATATCTCCATGGACTTTGTGGTGGGTTTGCCCCGCACATCCAAGAGCTATGATTCTATTTGGGTCATTGTGGACCGTCTCACTAAGTCTGCTCATTTTATCCCGGTAGACTCTAGATATACTTCCAAGAAGTATGATGAGATATATTTTGATTGGATTATGACCCTACATAGAGTTCCCCTTACTATCATCTCTAATCGAGGGTCAGTTTTTGTCTCTCATTTCTAGAAGCAACTACAACAATGTCTTAGTACTCGTCTCCTCTAAAGCTTAGCATATCATCCACAAATTGATGGCCAAACTAAAAGGGTGAACTAGGTGCTCGAGGATATGTTGAGAGCTTGTGCCATTTCTTTTCCTGAGAAGTGGGATGGGTGCTTGAGGTTAGCTAAATTTTTATACAATAATAGCTACCAAGAGAGCATTCGTATGGCACCATTTGAAGCTCTATATGGAAAGAAATGTAGGACACCACTTAACTAGGATGAAGTGGGAGACCATGGATACTTTGGGCCAGATTTCATCAAAGAGGCTCAAGAGCAAGTAAGCATTATTCAGAGTCACTTGAAGGCAGCTCAGAGCCGATAGAAGGCTTATACAGACAAGCAAAGAAGGCCCTTGCAGTTTGCAGTCGGGGATTATGTGTACCTCAAGGTGTCTCCTATGAGAGGGGTGCATCAGTTTGGAATCCATGGCAAGCTAGCCCCTCAATATGTGGGTCCCTACCAGGTTTTGGCATAGTGTGGCCTAGTTGCTTATCATCTCTAGCTTCCTGATATTTTATTGGCGGTACACGATGTGTTTCATGTCTCATAGTTGAAGAAATGTTTGCGGATCACTGATGAAGCTGTAGAAATTGAAGGACTTCCACTCCAGCCTAATTTGACTTATATTGAGCACCCTATCAAAATCCTAGACGAAAAGGAAAGAGTGACAAGGAACAATGTGGTGAAGTTCTACAAGGTGCAGTGGCAAAACCACTATGAGGATGAGGCCACGTGGGAACAAGAGAGCTATATATTGAAGCATTACCCCCACCTTCTCTCTGGTTCTAATAGATAGCTATTTACTTTGAAATGTAATTCTTATCTCTTTTCCCACACTAGACACATGAAATCTCGGGTCGAGATTTTATTTTAGGGGGTAGATTTGTAACACCCTCAGTGTTACACTGTACAATCTTTTGCTAAAACACTACATGAGCATCATATTTATGTGTGAGTGCATGAATTATAGTGTGTAAATCAATTTCTATGACTCAAAACGTTCATCGGAAACACGAAACAAAAGTTACATTCCATGCCACGTTTTATCACTTAGGGTTTCAAACGAATTTTTATTGAATGAGAATGCTATAGAATGCATATATGAAATTTTAATGAAGTTTGTAGCATAAGATTCGTAGGTGATGATGAAATACTTGTGATCAAGAATGGGAGTCACTAGTTAGCTTACTTAATAGCTTGGAAATCGCATTTGACGCGAAATCGATCAAAGCTTAGTCAAATTTCCTAAGTTAGAAAACGGTGTGACGAGGCTAAGTTTCAGAATTTTTATAGGAGAATCGGGTTCGGTAGTGGTATGGTCTTAGGGCTTGTTTTAGTAGCTTGATATGCCATCTCGAGTGTAAAATAGTTGGTTTAGCAATTGAAGCATTGAGATGGATTTTTGGGATGCTTTAAAAAGCGTGCAAGACATGTTTTTGAACGGTGGCAGCGTCTATCCGTAGTCACCATGACTTGGCTGATGTCACCGCTCACCCACGCTTGCACCCATGCATGCCGCCATATGGGCTTTGCACCACCATGGCCGCGCTCATGCATGCGCTCACACACACAAGCACCCACGCACTCATGCGCACACTGCGCTTGGTGGGATGCTGGGGCCCGGTAGCCTAGCCGCTCTGCCACCGCTGTTGCGTCTGCCTAAGCCACGCTGCCTCCTCATGCTTGCCTGCATAGGACCGAGCACACATGGCCATCCTTGGCTGGCCTATGGCTTGGCCAGTCCAGGCTGCTATCACACGGTGCCGTTGATGCTCGCCGTCGCATCGTGCTCCGACTGCCGCTGCCACATGGCCATTGCTGCTGCTGACCATTCATGGCTACATGTGCATGGGCTTGCCCCACCTGCCTTGGCCATCACATTGTGCTCGATGCGACGCTACGCTCCTGCCTCTCTTGGACCGGTGCCATGCCACTACGACGCAAAGGGTCAAGTCACCACCATCGGCTTGCGAGTTATGGCAATGCGGCCAACCAGTTCTGAGGTGTTTGGCCATTTCCCCCAAGGGCCTATAACACATGCATGATTGTGCACCAAGTTGATAGCCACGTCCCACCACGGTAGCGATGCGCCAAGCCATGCCTGCCTTACCCTGTTCCTCTGTCTCCATGGTCACCAGACCCGCACCTTCAATTCACTGTGGTGGAGTCACCTCAGTCCAATTAACCCCATCCATGGCTTCGTGGTGTAGTCAGCCAACCACCTGACCCTAGTTTGCAGTGTGCATTGTCATGCCATGCTCCAATTTGGAGCTTTCCTCCCGGCGGGTTGTTAAGACTGCCTCGACACGTGTCTACGGCAAGCCCCCTCTCTAGAGCTACTTGTGCTCGATCCATTGCACCGCCTGCTTTGCCTCCACCTACCCATCACCAGGCCATTGATTCTCCAAAGATCATAAGGCAGCTATCCAGTGTTGGAAAGTTGTCGTCCTTCTCCTCGGCATCGTTCGTAGTGGGGGCAGGGTCCTTCCCCTGCTCCCCTTTGTTGGAGCCTCCAGACAAGAACCACTGCATGAGGCTATAGTCCTTGAGCTAATGCTTAACAGGAAAGGCATGGTTCAGGCACGCCCCCTCGAGTAATTTTTCGAAGTGGTTCGATGTGCCCTCTGTGGGCTTCCGACCACCCTTGCGGTCGGCAGCGACCACGAGCGAGTTCTCACGCTGTTGCTTCTTATTCTTCCTTTTGGCAGAATGATTGGAGGTGCCTTCATCAGCACCCTTGTCCCACCTTGCCTTGCCCTCGAGACGATCGAAGATCGCTCTGACCCCCTCCTCTCCTAAGGTGTGGCTGGTGGTGATGTCTAGGAGTTCCTTGGTGGTTCGCGGGCCCTTGCGTCCCAACTTATGAACCAAAGACTCATAGGTCATCCCGGATAGGAAGGCTCCTATCACGTCGGCATCGGCGATGTTAGGGAGCTCATTGCACTATTAGGAGAAGCACTGGATGTACTCGTAGAGGGTCCCACCGGCCTTCTGACGGTAGTTCTTAAGGTCCCATGGGTTCCTAGGGCGCTTATATGTGCCCTAGAAGTTTCCCACAAAGATCTCCTTCAGATCTGCCCAACTCTAGATTGCGTTGGACGGCAGGTGTTCCAACCACGCTCGTGCCGAATCAGCCAAGAATAGTGGAAGGTTGCAGATAATGAATTCATCATTATCTGCACCACTAGCTTGATAGGCAAGCCAATAGTCTTTGAGCCAAAGTCTGGGGTTTGTCTCCCCAGAGTACTTAGGGATATTGGTAGGTGGTCGGTACCTTGGCGGGAAAGCAGCATTGAGGATGTGTCGGCTGAAGGCCTGCGGGCCTAGCAGGCCAGGGCTTAGGCTTCAGTCCTCGCCGCTATCGTAGCATCTGCCATGACGAGGATGATAGCCATGGTGGGCTCCTCTTGGGTCGCTATAGATGTGTCTGCGAGCATCGAGAGTGCTACGTGCATCACGGTTGTGACCGAGACATTGATGTATTGGGATCGTAGTGTGCTGCCTGCCGCCTTGTGGTGCCTGGTGGACTGATGTGTCCTTGGCAGGGTGCATTGAGGGCATGTGCTAGCTGGTGTCAAGCTCGCATCACTGAGACAGTGAGCTTTTCGCCTGTTGCGCCACCGCACGCTCAAGTAGTGTGCGAATCTCATGGTGGGCCTAATGATCCTCGGGCATCACGGCCTCTAGAAGGCCATGGAGCAAGGCCATCCATAGCAGTGATGTTTTGGCTTACTCGGGCGAAGCGAGGAAGGGCTTCATCATCAGCGATGATCCTTCAGTTCACATCATGGGCCCTGGCGCGTGCGCGCCCATCATCTCTGTGGCGTTCGATGTCCTAATCGACCTCCGTGCATTCCCGCACAAGCTAGATTCTGGCTTCTTCGATCTCCTGCTTTTAGGCTCTTAGCTGCCCCACCCCTATGTGAGGTGGGCCCGCTATCTACCCTTCGGTTTAGTCACTGAGGTTGCCTACCGGGGTAGCTTCCTCTGCGGAGATTCTTTCAATGTGTCCCTTAGGGGTACCCACCATGAAACATTCCCAGGAGGGGTGATGGCTCCCCCTCCTAGAGTCAGAGCTAGAGTCCGACCCCGACCCCTCCACAAGTAGGCCATGGAGGGATTTCGTGACACTTTCGATCATCCCCACGAACTCATTGTACGTGGGGGACAGGATCGTGCGCTGTGCCACAAGGTGGCTAACGATCGCCGCGATGTTGTGGAGACTGAACGGAAGTGCCATCAGGGCGCTCCATGTGGATTGTTCTAGAGAGCGCGGGTCCTCCCTGGATGACTGGGGTCCAAGGGAGATGCCAGGCTGGCGCTCAAGCCTCCTGTAGTTGAAGCCTATAAGGAAAATGGACCCTAGGCCCATTTACTTTGGATTTTGGTGTTTGATGACCAACACAACCAAATTGGACTAATGAATTTGCAAGTGATTGTTTTGTAGCTCAATAGGATGCAAGACATGACTTAGACAAAGGCGACATGATGATCCGTTGATCAACACCTCAAGCAAGACCTTAGGAGCACAAGAGAAGACCCAAGATATGAATCAAAGTCCAAGCATGAAGATAGGAACCAAGCCGCACGCAAGATCATGAAGAAATGAGCTCACAAAAGCAACCAAACGCTAGACCGGAGGCTGGAAGAAAGTGACTGGATGCTCTGATCAGTGGCTCGGCGACAGCAGGCATCAGCAGCAGCGACTGGATGCTCAACAAGTGAATTGACCGGATGCACCAATGGCACTGTTCATCAGTTCGGCAACACACTTAGCAAGTGATCGAACACTGGTGGCAAACTAACCGGACGTAGGATAATAGCGTCCGATCGAGTACAGAGAGGTTCTAGAGCGGTAAACTTGTGACCGGACGCATTCAGTGGCAAGTGACCGGACGCTAGTAGTGTCCGATCAGTAGTTCGCAGCTCCAACGGTCGGGACAACCGGACACATCTGGTCGGGATGTGATTAATGTCTGGTTAGTAGCAGAAAAGCGGGACTTCATCCTCATTGGCTACTTTCTTAGTAGGGCTTATAAATACAACCCCCAACTAGCCAAATGAAAAGAGTGGAGCTAAGGAAACATACCAAGGGTGTTGATACATCATTTTAGTGATCTCCACTTGCATAGTGCTTAGTGTTTTATTAGGTGATTAGCGTAGGTGCTTTGCGAAGTGCTTAGGTTGATTAGACCACCACTTATGCGCTTGCTCTAGGTTTAGGCCTAGTGTTTAGTGAGGTTTGCATACCTCTTACCACTCTGTTCTAGCGAGCACCAATTGTTGTACATCGGAGGGGCTTGTAGTCTTGCGAGATCACACCAACCATGTTTGTGGTGTGTCCGCCACCGTGTACTGGAGGGAACAAGGCCCATGATGTTTCAGCCAGAAACTTGATAGTGAAGACGGTGGGGAGCATCCGGGAGAGGCTTGCCAGAAGGCACGTCGGAGACTCACTTGCACGTGGGGAAGGCCCGAGGCTATCCATGGAGTTACCTGACCGAGAGCTTGGCCCTTGCGAGGGATTCCTTGCGAGGGGCTCCAACGAGGACTAGGGGGAAGCTTGCGCGCTTCTCGATACCTTGGTAAAAATACTAGAGTCATCAATGGGAGTTTGCATATCTCTACCTTACTCTTTATCTTCCACATTTACATTGATTATATTGCTCCTTTTGCGGTAGAGATAGCAACACACTAGCAAAACCATAGTTGTATATTTAGATAGTTTATCTTTTGCATAGGTTTTGCTAGGGTTAAAAAAAGAGGCCATAGTTTTGGAGTTAGATAATTGAGTTGCCTAATTCACCCCCTCTTAGGCGTCACGGTCCCCTTCAATTGGTATCAGAGCTGGTTGGCTCAATTTGGACCTTTGGCTTAACCGCCATTGAGCCAACGCTATTTAGAGTGGTTGGGATGGATATCTCTAGGCCTCCTCACTTTGACGGCACTAACTTTCCCTGTTATAGAGCTAGAATGGCTTGCTACCTTGAGGCGGTTGATTTGGGAGTTTGGAGAGTCACTCATGACGGGATGAAACCCATTAAGAATCCTGATAAACCCACAAAAAGTGATGAAAAGGAAATTCATTTCAATGGTAGAGCAAAAAATTGCTTGTTTGAATCATTTAGCATGGATGTGTTTAACCAAGTGTTCACTTTAAATATGGCACATGAAATATGGTTAAAACTCCAAGAGCTCCATGACAGCACATCTAATGTCCGTGAGCAAAAACATTGTCTAGCTAAACAAAATTATGATTCCTTTACAATGAAAGATGATTAACTTGTTCATGATATCTATTCTCGTTTGAATCTAATTATCAATTAGCTCCATTCAATAGGACTAACAAAGCTAGATGATGCAGACATCATGAGGAAAATCATCTCCATGCTACCACAAAAGAAGTATGCAAGCATCATCACCATCCTTAACAACATGGAGGACTTGAGCACCATGACCCCGGCCATAGTCATTGGCAAGATTGTGGCATTTGAAATGTCACAAAAGATGGGTCAAGAAGAAGCTTCTTCATCAAGCAAAGGCAAAGCTCTCGCTTGTGGCGAGAAAAAAAAGATGAAGGGCAAGCAAGTTGAGACAAGCTCAAGATCAAGCTCCTCAAGTGAAGATGAAGAAGAAGATGAGGATGAGGATGAAGATTCAAGTGATGATCAATCTTCCTCCTCCACCACCAACATTGATGAAGAATCAATCAAACGAATCAATAAGGTGGAGAAGATGATCCAAAAGCTCAATGTCAAGGGTGTGCCCATCCAAATCCAAGATCTCATTTTCACCAATCAAAGAAATGAGCAAAGAAAGAGAGGATGCTATGGATGCGGTGAGTTGGGGCACTTTGTGGAAGTTTGTCCAAACAAGCCCACACCCAAGACAAAGAAGAAGGCATGCAAGAACCAAGCCCTCACATCCATAAGGTCATGGGATGATTCTTCAAGTGAAGAACACCATCACAAGAGGCGAGGGCACAAGCACTCATCATCAAGCTCTTCTCGTGTGTGCCTTATGGCATGAGGTAACAAAAGCTCATCCTCTAGTGAGAGTGATAGTGATGATGAAATGCCTTCTTATGAAGAAATTGTACAACAAAATCTTAATTATGCTAAAGTTTGCACTAGTCAACAAAAGAAGCTCGGAAAGATTAAAGAAAAGCTAGATAGTTCAGAAGAAGCATACAAAACTTTGCTTGAACAATATGAGAACTTTGCTAATCTTAATGTTGAACTATCTACTAAAATTGAGTGACTTGAGGCTAGTGCAACAACAAATGCATGCACAATCAATGATGAGCAACTTGTAAAGAAAAATAAAAAATTAAAATAAAAGTTAGCTAGCTCACAAGATGCTTATAAAAGTTTGCTTGCCAAAATAGAAACCATGTGCAAACATTGTGATGAGCTAACTAATAAAGTTGCTAGTCTTGAAGCCATTAGCACAACCCCCACCAAGGCATCTAAAAGGAAAAGTTCTATCATTAACATGTCTAAAAAGGATGCCTCTACTTTTTGTAATGATTTATGTTTAGACTCACCTTTGTGCAACTAAGTTTGGGTTGAGAAAGTTGTTGTAGATACATGCACACAAGAGGTTGCAAAGGAGAATGAGCAACTCAAGAAAGAAGTAGCTCGCCTCACCAAGGACTTGACTCAAGTGAAAGGCAAGGCGAAGCAAGCCCAACTTCATCAAGATAACACCATCAAGGGAGTGAAGAAACTTGATAAAGGACAAATCATGGTTTGCTACGTGTGCCACAAAGAAGGTCACAAGTCCTATGAGTGTAAGGTGAAGAATGGGGGAGGAGCAAAGATGTAAGAGAAGAAGCAAACAAGCAAGCTCTCCAACACCTACACCAACAAGGTGGACAAGAAGGCCTCAACACCTTATCTCTTGAAGAAGAAGAAAAATGATAAGGTGGTGGCTATCATGGTGAACAAGAAAGCCAATAATGGGGTCAAACACTTTTGGGTGCCAAAGGAAATCATCTCCAACATGAAGAGCACCAAAAAGGTTTGGATCCCGAAAGGGAAGTGAGAAGTCCTATGGACTTTGGGGAAATTGGAGACTTGGCAAAGTGTGGATGCATTTCATGGGGTGCATCATGATGGACAAAGTCATTGCCAAGTGGGTTAGTGAATACTATGGAGCCAAATTCCCCTTCCCATGTTAGGTAACTAGATTCAATTTACTTCAATTGGTATTAGATTTAAATTTTCCTACAATTGGTATCTTTTAGCATCTAGTTACTCTTCATGCCTAGGTTTGCATTTGCATTCTTATATATTTTGTCATGCATATACTAGGTATTTCATATGGTAGGCTTGCTCGGTTTCATTCTTATTCCTTGTAGCAATCCTACATGGTTTAAAATTGTTTAGGAGCACGGCACATAGCTTGTCCTTCAATTGTTCATCTAATATGTGCCAAAGTCCAAATTGTAGATAATTTCTCCCGAATATCGCCTTCGAAAATAACTCTCACATTCATGTGATGTCATCTTTCAAGTGATATTTTTTATTCTAAAATCAATGTGCATGTTTCCTACAAGTATTCCATACTTGTGTGCACAAATTTAGGGAGAGATTACTCTACAAGTTGGATGCTTTGAGACTAACACCTTTTCAAGCTTATCATGTGTGTAGTAGTCTCATTGCAAGGAAAATGGAGTCCCCGGAGTTAAGCATCATACTTCAAATATCCACCACTAATTTCAAGTGGTAGAAATCAAATTGATTTCTACATGTGGTATTTGTAAACCAATATCATCATGGTAATTTCATTTTGATATTTATATGCTTTCTCCGTGCATTATATAAATTAAATTCCCTTGTGCAATACTTTGCTAATTATTTGTATGCTTTGTCTTCTACCATATGTATGCATATATTTAGGGGAGGGCTTAGTCTATATAATGTGAGAGTCAAATTTTGTGATCTATTTCACTCTACACACAAAGGATCACAAAGTTTGACCCTCCCTTGTGCTACTAATGTCTTCCTTTTGGTGTTTGAATCCAAAGGGGGAGAATTTAGAGGACCAAAAGCAAGCATTAATTTGTAGTAATGGTCCGAGAAAGGGAGGATAGTGGATTATGGATTAGCATATGTAATGGGGAGAATTTGTAGGAAGCAAAGCTTAAATCCATAATACCACATGGGGACATTTGCAAGGGCAAGATGAGTTTTTATGTAGTCTTACAAGTAGTATCTTTTAGCATCATATAATCTTGCCCCTTGCATTGCATCCTAGCAAGTAGATAGGTTTTAAATTCAAAATTTTTATTATTTGCTTGCTTTGGTCGTGTTGTCATCAATCACCAAAAATGGGGAGATTGTAAGGAAAATGGACCCTAGGCTCATTTACTTTAGATTTTGGTGTTTCATGACCAACACAACCAAATTGGACTAATGAATTTGCAAGTGATTGTTTTGTAGTTCAATAGGATGCAAGGTGTGACTTAGACAAAGGCGACGTGATAATCCGATGATCAACACCTCAAGCAAGACCTTAGGAGCACAAGAGAAGACCCAAGATATCAAGCAAAGTCCAAGCATGAAGATAGGAACCAAGCCGCAAGCAAGATCGTGAAGAAACAAGCTCATAGAAGCGACCGGACGCTGGAAGAAAGTGATCGGACGCTCCGATCAGTGGCTCGGCAACAACAGGCATCAGCAGCAATGTCCGGATGCTGAACAAGTGAATCGACCGGACACATCGATGGCCCTGTTCATCAGTTCGGCAACACACTCAGCAAGTGATCAGACACTGGCAGCAAACCGACCGGACGCAGGACAACAACGTCTGATCGAGTACAGAGAGGTTCTAGAGCGGCGAACTTGTGATCGGACGCGTCTAGTGGCAAGTGACCGGATGCTGGCAGCGTCCGATTAGTTGTTCGTGGCTCCAATGGTCGAGACGACCAGATGTGTCCGGTCAGGACATGATCAGCGTCCGGTCAATAGCAGAAAAGCGGGACTTCGTCCTCAACGGCTACTTTCTCAGTGGGGCTTATAAATACAATCCCCAACCGGCCAAATAAAAAGAGTGGAGCTGAGGAAACATACCAAGGGTGTTGATACATCATTTTAGTGATCTCCACTTGCATAGTGCTATGCGTTTTATTAGGTGATTAGCGTAGGTGCTTTTACAAAGTGCTTAGGTTGATTAGACCACCACTTATGCGCTTGCTCTAGGTTTAGGCTTAGTGTTTAGTGAGGTTTGCATACCTCTTACCACTCGGTGCTTGCAAGCACTAATTGTTGTATATCGGAGGGGCTTGTAGTCTTGCGAGATCACACCAACCGCGTTTGTGGTGTGACCGCTACCGTGTACCGAAGGGAACAAGGCCCTACGACGTTTTGGCCAGAAACTTGATAGTGAAGACGACGGGGAGCATCCAGGAGAGGCTTGCCGAAAGGCACATAGGAGACCCACTTGTGTGTGTGGAAGGCCCGAGGCTATCCACGGAGTTACCCGACCGGGAGCTTGGTCCTTGCGAGGGATTCCTTGCGAGGGGCTCCAACGAGGACTAGGGGGAAGCTTGCGCGCTTCTTGATACCTTGGTAAAAATACCGGAGTCGTCGACGGGAGTTTGCGTATCTCTACCTTACTCTTTAGCTTTCACATTTACATTGATTATATTGCTCCTTTTGCGGTAGAGATAGCAACACACTAGCAAAACTGTAGTTGCACATTTAGATAGTATATCTTTTGCATAGATTTTGCTAGGGTTAGAAAAAGATGCCATAGTTTCAGAGTTAGATAATTGAGTTGCCTATTCACCCCCCTCTTAGGCGTCACGATCCCCTTCAAAGCCGATGGAGGGGAGAGATTAGATGGCGGCGTGGGCCAACGCCAACTCTCCTCCCACCGTGATGATGAAGTCTAGGTCACCGAAATGCACGTGTACGCCTGGGACCCAGCTGATTGCGTGGCTAGCCATCCGAGGCCTGATTTGGAACGCGCAAATGCCCCTACCTGGCTGTAACGTCCAGTCCCGACATACATGGCCCAGGCCCACTCTTCCTAGGAGTGGTCCCACCCGTGTAGCAACCCGCTTGAACTTTCATCCTCGCTTCGTTCAAAACGGTTAACCGAAGGTTACTATACGTCCATAGCCCTGGTATTTAGGTCGATCCGGCGACCTCAGCTGGCTGCGCACTGGTTTTCGCGGTGCTACAGTACCCGTAAGCAGCACCCAAAGGTGGCCGACCCATTTTTCGGGTGAACAGTGCTCGGTCTACAGTAACGCAGAATTTGGATGCTGCAGTAGAGAAGCTTCGAGTGTTTTAGATGGAGCCCAGGATGATGGACAGTGTGATGGAGAGGCGACGTACACTTGGGACTGGTGAGGGACGCGGCGTCCGCTCGAGTCTGAGAATGAAGACTCCATAAACTCTAGTCAGTGGTTCATGTGCTCGTTGTTCAGCCATTGGTGCACGTTTTGTGGCCTTGTTAACGTGGCCTTGTGAATAGCTGAACACGTGGTAAGACAACAAGCTAGCTCCCGTGGTGCAATTTTCGTCTTGTAATAATAATAGATAGCATGTCCGTGCGTTGCTATGGGACAACTAAACTTTTATACTAAAAACATACAGACCGCATGATAAGATAACAATACTGTAAGACATTAAACTGACATTTAATCCAAAAAGCAAAGTTTATGAAATTAACAGTCACTAAGAGCAGGAACCGCAGGCTCACAAACTCTACTATATAGTCATTTCCGTGATACGGCTAAAATAATGTTTTATATCGACAAGAAGTCTCCGATATTACAAACTAAATGAAGCAATCAAATATGTCAGACAAACATTACTCAATCCACATATTGGTGACTTGAAACCTATTACATAATTGATTAGTGTACCTGGTTCATGTCAATTGCTTAAAGTGCTTCTCCAGCGAAGATTATGGCATGATTTTTATTAGTAGGCTTGCCTTCTCCAACCTATGTTGGTTTACCAGGGAACCTTATCTGGTAGATTTCCTTACAACAAAATAAATATAAATTGATTCTAATACACCAGCAAGGCAGCAACACTAAAGGGCGTACCTAGTGCAGAGAGCTCCCGCTCTGTGCGGGGTCTGGAGAAGGGTGTCAGTGGCAGTTTAATACAATCTTGTTCTCTGGCTAAATGATAGCGACACAAAGCTACAGCTATTCATGGTCTACATTCTTCTAAGTTGAAGGACAGTTCTCATACTGAGCAGTGATGAAGGATATATTCAATCAGTTGTCTGAGAAAACGATCCTGGTAGGCTGTCGAAAACAGAAGGATATTCAGAGAAACAAGGCCATTTTGTCGTATAGTAAAATATATTGAATGGACATGTAGGTAAAAATGTGGCCCATTTTACACATTTGTTTTAACAAATCAATCTTTTATAAACAGGCACTCCTCTTTTGTGCTGCGGCCATCAGAAACTACAATATCTTCACTCTATAAATGTCTAAATAAACATGCGTGACAAATTTAAGTAGAAGCAGAGGCAAAATATTTATGTAATAGTTTTATTGGAGCACAAAGCACATTGTAAACCATTCAGTACCAACTTCTTTGGCAAGAAGGGAACTAACAGGAATAAAATGTCGCAATATAGATTGAAAATTTATTCTCTCAATATTACAATAGGCTCTGCTCACTGTTTTTTCAGACCCTAGGGAATACTATTGTGATTTTTAAGAACCCAAGGTAGAACGCAATAGTAGCGGCAATAGTTGACATGGTATTATGGTATCTAAGACAATGGGCATATCGGACAAGCAAGAGCATCTATGCATGGGAAGCCGCAGAAGATGCCAATTCTCAGCCTTCAAATAGTCACTCATTCACCCACAAAAATCAATAAAAAATGGTAAGCCGACATTAGCTACATGTAATGAGGTAGTAAGGATAGACTTTGGCATGGCCGATTATGAGGTGTGGTACATATATTTGCCAGGTGACCAATGCTAAAGTCACGGGAGGTATGGAAATTGGAGTAAAAAACAAAAGGGAAGGCGTGGCACACAGTGATGTATCCAAATTAACCTAGGATACTTTTCAGTCCAAAAAACGAATATGTAAATGTAAATTAATGGAGAGAAGCACACACCTTCCATTTTAGGATTTTCACAGTGCTGCTGTGAAAATCCTGCACGACCATCCTGGTTTGAAAAGCAAAAACCTGTAGATATGAATCTTTGTTCTCAAAGTTAACCTATGCGTTATTTGAAGCATGAGCCAAGGAAGTCCACCTTATCATACACAACAACTGACGCTTGTGCGTCCCCCATCCTCTCATTAATCCTTTGCATCCTCACCTAAGGAGGAAGGGTACTGAGCGGTTAGAACAGTGCAGAACTGAATTACAAACGCATAAATGAAATCACAGATCTCTTGGTCACTAAGTGGAGACATCGAGGAAATCAAGAAATTATGCTACAAGTTGACTGCTATAAATATGGTTGCCTGCTAATAGGTCTAAGAAAATGGTTTAGGCAGCCTCTAGATGAGATGAGACTTCCCAAGTGTCCAGAATAATAAACATGTGAGGAAATGAATATAGAGGGATCAACAATTCTGTACTCAATCCGTATACAGAAGAGAACCGTTGAGCTTGACATCCATGAAGAGCAACTAATACAGTGAAAACTAAGAACGCATTGGAAAAGTTGAAGGTGGCACAAATGTGCTGACCCTGAACTTGTAGTAAGATGGAAAGGAAAGGAGGCCACCTGACCCTACAACTAAAAGCAAGGAGTTCATGTAGCGGAAACATACAGTACAAATTTATGTGAATATGTGAATAAGCGAAGGCTGTAAATGCAGGAAATAATTTTGCAATCATAAGGGGAGGACGCAACATGTAGAAGGCAAAAATACAAATAAAATTAAAAGCATAAGTAGGTTACCTGAAGAACAGTGTAAACAGGAAACTCTGTTTTTTCACAGAAGTATTGTAATAAGCACCACCTTGATTAATCGTTTGGATTCAATGAGACCCAATACAAGTGTGGTAGATACGTACCTAAGTAAAAGCACATCTATATAAACCAGATCAAAGTGATATAAAAGAAAACTGAAGTAAAATATATGCCAGCAGCGGCAGGAAAAGAAGGTAAATAAAACCATGAAGCAAAAACTGACAATTATGTTTTGTTGTATAGATATGTACAAAAGCTGAAAGACGCTATTCTCTATTGATGTATCCTATGCTATAACTGGTTACCAGGCAGGTGTTGTAGACCATAGTGACCAACTAATTCTGTGAATATGCTTCTGATATAACTGTATCATAACTAAAATATGACCTCAGACTGAAATACTGCATTACTGGCCCTCATCAAAAAGGAAAAATGTGGGGCTTCGTTTGTTTCAACTTTTTATGTTGAATTGTCGGTTTTAGCGGCCCCTTCTGGTTCAAAAGACGTCCTATGACTACTAATAGTTACCACCTTCATGTACATGAACAATGCAAAGTAACTGAGGCCTAAACAATGCAAACTAATTGAGGCATGAACAAAGGCAATAGTGCCATCAGCAGCAACCTGAGTGGAAATAGCTAATTAGCTTGGGAAAGTTTTTTTGTTGAGTACAGTACCTGCTCAGTGCCTTCATTGCTGAATACTGTTGTTTATAGCTCTCAAAATATATTAGCAAGTGTCAATTTTAGCAAGTATTGCTGTAAAATTGCCAAAGTTCGACCAAGATGTCAACCAACAAAACTACAAAGAGGCAAGAACCAATATAGGATAGATCAAAGATGTCAATGAACTTTAAATATATAGGATAGATTAAAGAGAAGAGGCAAGAATCAATGACCGAAAATTAGATAGGGCAAATGAACAACTTAATTCTATAGGTGCGAACCAACAAAATTGCAAACCTATTATTTATTACAAAACTTAAATGATCAACATCTTGAGCTTGGAACTTCAAAGCATTAGCAACATCATAACATGAGATCACTACCAATCATCATTTGTTCGTCAACTTGGAGCTTTAAGGCATGCCGACAACTGGGTTAGTCTTAGAAATTGCACAATATAAGTAGCAGGTTATGCTCAGTACCTCACAAGCAAACAAACATCAGATCATATCTTTGAGCAATGGGTATGGAATTTTCATCATAGGCTGAAGAAGGGGAAAATGGCAAAGTGGAGAGCGCTATAGAAATAGGATATAAACTGCAGCGCCTATATACAACTGCAACGGCAAAGGTAACAAATTTTTTTCTTAAGATGAGATTTTTTAGAGGCCTCAGAAACATACCAATCATCATTTGTTCATCAACTTGGAGCTTTTAGGCATGCCGACAACTAGGTTAGTATCAGAAATTGCACAATATAAGTAGCAGGTCATGCCTAGTACCTCACAAGCGAATGAACATCAGATCATATCTCTGAGCAATGGGTATGGAATTTTCTTCAGAGACTGAAGAGGGGAAAATGGCAAATGGAAAATGCTCAGCTAATAACCAATGAGAAAATTAATCCAAGCAAAACGGGTGGTGGGCACACAAATCTTAGTAAGATTGCACTAGGTATTCATCAAAATAATCACAAAATGAAGAGTGGCTAAGGAACCTATGGATCCACATTAATATGTAGGTATGAACAATGAACTCTTAAGATAAAAATCTAAAGCGAAATGAGAGGGTAATTCAAATATGTGTCGAAAACCGGCTGAATCAGCATTCTTGAATGTAGACACAAAATCAAACATGATCATTTGCGCAACACAGACTGTAGTAAATATCATGTTGGCCATTCTGTTCCCTTCGTATCCATGACAAGGAGAACAAGAGCCCCCAAAACACATTAGAACATCTTGACAAAGTCGATAAATGAGATACTTTGTACAGATAGATCATGTATAGGTAATATCAATATTAGAAAGTGAAGAACACTATCAGGAAATTAGAAAAAGGCTGCCTTTGTTAAAATGAACCTATATCAGCAGTGGGCATAGTTGCTGTCAGAACTATAAGAAACAGGACAAGCAAAAGTCATCACAGACAAGCAAAGTGGATGACAATGCTATCATTGAGAATAGGGCATGTGCTCAAAACCAAGAGTGTATAACCTAAAGTCAACAACATTGATCATAGAAAACAATCATAGGCCTAGTATCAAGAAGAATATATGTATGACACTGGGCAATAAGAAGCTGAGATTGCACAGTTATGTGTTATTGACATCAGAGGCAATGGTCATAAGCAAGTATGAGAGCAAAACCAAAGGCAATGATCAGATTAGGCAAAGGGAGAAACCATCAGTGGCGATGACACCAAAATCAGAAGCTCTCAATCTTAGTTTGGGTTCCCATGAGTAGGGGGCATCCACATCAGGTAGAAGAATGTGCACCATTCCATCGAAGATACTGCACCGATCTGTACTGCACAAGAGGCAAAAATCTCTTCTTGCCTATCGTCCGTGCACAGCGCCACCTCATATTTCATAACTAAGAGGCAACTCCAATGAACAGTACATCCCATTGGTGGCTCCAGAGCACTCAGTACACAAAGTAGAGTCGATACAAAGGGAGGGAAAAAATCAAACCAAACAATTGACCATTGCCTCAGTTATCACCGAAAAAGCATAAAGGTTTCAAAGCACAAAAAATAGAATAGGCACAAGGAGACGCAAAAAAAATTGAAGCAATCAACTAACCATTGCCTACGTGGAAGAATCAGCCGTTATCATGGAAGAGGCAGAAAGAGGTGCAAAAAATAGAATCAGCAGTGGTCATGGTGATTGTGTCAGCTATCAACATAGTAGGGAGACATAAAAGGAATCATAAAAAAACAGAACCAAGTAACCCAACCAATGGACCATCACTTCAGTTATCATTGAACAGGTAGGAAGAGACAAAAAAATACAATCAACATTGCTCATGCTCATGGTCTCAGCCACGGAGAGCAATTGCGGGCGATGTGGACACCCTGAATGAATTGGGGGTCACGTGGCCAAATTAACATGATGAAGGTTACCTTTGCTTTAATGGGGCAAATAGATGATCACTGCACCAAACACTAAAGATTTATTGTGTATCCATCACAGCACTATCCTATTCCCTCAAATTAATCTAACAGCAAGAGGAAAGTGTACTCATCATTGTACATGACCAAAATCATGAGCACTGTAGTGCACTAAAATACGAGACAAATACAATTGACATAGTGATGTCCTCAAAATCATGAGCATTGCAGCATACTAAAAAATCAAACAAATATCATTGACATGCAAAATCATGAGCACTGCGACGTACTAAGAAATCAAACAAATACCATTGACATGGTCATGTCATGAGATATATGCCATGACACGTAGGTAGTCTCAAGATCTAGCTGATCCGAGCAGTTGACAAACGCAAAAAAAATCTACAGTAAGGCAGTAACCGTAGATTGGCAAGGGAAAAGTGGGAGATCTAGGGTCAAATTGACCTTGGCCTGTTCGATTGTGTCCAAATTGCAAAGCAATGGCACCACAAATGGTAGATTCACCGCACATAGAGTAAGGAGGGGGAGAGAGAGAGAGAGCGTGTGAGAGAGGGAGGGAGGGAGCAAACCAGCGAGTGAACAGATGAAGGAGGAGCCACGCAAACGGCGTGCAGGAGGCCACGTAGGGGGGCTGGCAGCCTACGTAGAGGGCGCCACGCCAGGGGGCAGGGTGAGCAGCAATGGCCGAGGCCTGGTGGCACCACTACACCACACCCCAGGGTGGCCATCGTACCGCTTGCGTGTAGCGTGAGGAGTAGGAGGTGCTCCAGCCCGCCTGTCATGCTGCCATGCCGAGGGAGAGGGAGAGAGAGAAAGGGGAGGTGGGAGGGGAGGGGGTGCGGACGGGAGCCACGGCGTGGTGGTGTGAGCGGTGCGAGTGGAGGTGGAGGCGGAGGCGGAGGCACGGGGGTTGGGACAAGGAGTGAGGGAGAGAGAGAGATGGATAGAGAGATGGAGGAGGAGGGAATGGGCCGGAGAGGCGTCGGTGCGAGGGTTGGGGGACTCGTGGGATCGCAAGTTTGGAGGAGGTCCAACCTACCAGTGCCGCTGGATCGCAGGCGTGGGTAGACGGACGAACCAAAACAAATGTCGCACCAAAAGATGTCCACACTTTGTTCTTTTTAGTTGTAGGAGAGATAATTCGGACATGAGCCTAGGCCCAACGTGTTTAACCCATTGGGCCAAAAAGCTCTAAGATTTACATTTAACAAGCCCATGGACTAAACCATTAGAAACTGAACGCCTTGTTTCCCACAAGCCATAGGTGTTTTATTTTATACAGACTTGCTAGTGCTCGGACATCCGATTCGGGGCGCTCACTACAAGAAATACCCTTATACATGATGGTTTAGATATGAAGTTATAAGAAATCATCATAAAAAGCTTTATTCTTTGATGTTTTGTGTCTTGGCTGATAAATCCATGAGAAAAAAAGAAAACCCCCACTCACCTTATCCCCTTCCACACTCCCTCTCCCTGAGACCCTATCCTCATCTCCTCTCAACACACAACCATAGTGCTGCACTGCTCAAAGCTGCCGCCGCCGTCCTCTACATTAGGCAAGACCCCATGCTCTGCCGCAGGCACCGATATCCACTACATTGTGACTCCTGGCCTCTGCGTGGCCATCGATGCCTCCACACGAACCTAGCCACATCCTCCCAGGAGATCTAGAGCCAGTGAAGCCTAGGACCTCTAGCACCCCTCGCATGGCTGCCGTCTACCCTAGGTCCACCTCTCCCCTCCCCCTCCTCTTCTCCCATAGCGCCAACACAGTCTCTAGGGCTCCAGCCCTGCCTTGATTCGCGATGCCCACTCCAGAGTTAGCTCTGACCCCACTGCACCCACCCCAACCCCAGTCCTGGTAATGGCTCCACCCTGGTGACTCAGCCTCATCGCACCCGCCCTGACTTCGATCTAGCACCCTAATGTTCGGATCTACAGTGGTGAGCACTCATAACACTCCAATCTAGCACCCTGATGTCCCGATCTGCAGCGGTGAGCACTCACAACACCAGGTATGCCTATCCCTTCTCTTCCCTTCCTTTTGTGTAAAACTAAGCACTGGAACCCTAATTTAAGCTATTTGGCTATCTATAGATCTAAACCCAAGTGTATGCTTGTTTGAGCAAAACTTGTTTTTGGTCTTCCTGTAGGATTTGGATTGAAATTATCAGTAGAATCTTGTGTTTAACACAACAAGGAGCAGGGCTTGTGTTCAGTTTTAGGTGAGAAGCGACAACAGTGATCTGCACTGATATCTCATTTGTGAAGTGCCCCTTTCATGCTACACTAATTGGCTTTGTTTAATATTTGCCATTCTACTTAGTTGCTTGAACTATATGGTTAGTTCTCAGTGGCTTGTTTGCAAAAATCTTAGAAGAAGGTGAGATACTATACATACTCCTACTCCTATTTTTGTGATAAAAACATCATGTAAGCTCTTTACATATTTTCATTGACATCTTGTTGGACTCGTAGAATAGCTTAATGGAGATATGCAATCATCTTTCTATTTGCTTCATTGCACAGTTTGTTTGAACTATTTAATTAGTGTCAAAGCTTACTAATAAATAGATGACATTTCTTTTTTGAATCTTTGACAATTCCTTTTTTAAGCTTACTCATAATGAGTTTGATGTAGTATTGACTTATGATGTTTCATCCAGTTCATCCATTTTCATAGTCACTAAATTAAATATGCATATCAAAATCCCACAAAACCAAGCTTTCTGAATTTGGTTTAAATGTGCAGATCATGACAAGCTACTAGCACTGATTGCAATCTTAGTTGGCAAGCTACAGGTACATATCTCCATTTTCTTAGAACCGTGAACATTCTTACTGTTA
Source organism: Miscanthus floridulus (assembly GCF_019320115.1). Classification (NCBI taxonomy): domain Eukaryota; kingdom Viridiplantae; phylum Streptophyta; class Magnoliopsida; order Poales; family Poaceae; genus Miscanthus; species Miscanthus floridulus. Next base: position 34,854,232 of record NC_089584.1, on the reverse strand, counting down.
GCCTCTTAGGATCACTAGGAGTAGATCTAGCGAGTAATTTTACTTGCATTTGGGATAAAGCAACCTGGAACATGTACCGGAGAAAGAGAGAGAAGAAAGGATGAGAGAGGGGAGGTGTTACCAACCATCGGTGGGCTTGGCAGAGGAGGAAGCCATGGTGACGGTGATGGTGGCATGAAGTGTCGGCGAAGGGTGGCAGTGGCGTCCGGCAGTGGTGTGGACGTCGGGGTTGGTGCAGGGGTAGCGGTGTAGCTTCCCGTTGCTCATAGCACAACCTCTCTAGATCGAATTAGGGTTGTAGGTGGGGTTATGGCTGCATCGGTGAACCTCATGTTTTGAGCCCCAGCCCCCACCTTTATAAAGCGCTGTGCAATAGGGGCCCACCAGCCATATGTGTGGCTGGGCGCCCCTGATCAGGGCATGGGATCAAAGCCTGAGTCAACCGTTGGGCCGACTAGTTGGAGATCAACCTAACATTCTCCCCTTATCTCACCTTGTCTTAAACTTAAAATACTTATCTCTTTTCCCATTCCATCATAGATTAGCGCATAAAGTGTGCCTCATCACAATAGTTAGTACCATTGGATCTCTGTTTTGAAATAGATTATCAGCTAGGCCCTTATTGTCCAGGGATCATAGGCTTTCTTGTAAACCCATGTCGGCTAAGTGTTCCCTAAACACATTGGGTGGTAAGCCTTTAGTAAGCAGATCCGCAAGCATTTTCTTTGTACTTATATGCTCGAGACGAATAGAATGATCTCAGACTTTGTCTTTCACAACATAAAGCTTTATTTCAATGTATTTGCTAGCACCATGTGACTTATTGTTGTGAGCATAACATATTGTTGGATCATTGTCACAGTATAACTTGAGTGGTCTATGAATGTCGTCGACCACTTTCAACCCGGACATAATTTTTTTTAGCCAGTTCACCTGCCCCATGGCCTCATAACATGCTACAAACTCAACATACATCAAGGATGATGCAGTGATAGATTGCTTAGAGCTTTTCCATGATATAGCTCCTCCTGTGAGAGTAAATACATAGCCTAATGTGGACTTTCTATCATTTACATCTCCTGCGAAATCTAAATCTGAATACCCCTCTATATGAAGGGAATCAGATTTTTGTACGTTAGCATGAGGCCTTTTATGTCTTGCACATAACATAAAGCTTTCTTTACTATTCTCCAGTGTTCTATTCCTAAATTACTCTAATATCTACCAAGTATCCCGATAATAAAAGCTAAGTAAGGGTGTGTACATACTTAAGAATACTGTAAGCTTCCAATAGACGAAGCATATGGAACTGCTTTCATTTGATCGATCTCATATTAGTTTTTGGGATATTGGAATTCCCCAAAACTATCGCCCTTGACTCTGGGAGCAGGTGAGGGCTTACACACATGCATACTGTATTTCTTTAGAACCTTTTCTAAGTATGCCTTTTGCGATAATCCTAGAACCCTCTTTCTTCTATCTCGATGAATCTCTATTCCTAAAACAAACGAAGCTCCACTGAGATCTTTCATATCAAAATTTGAGGACAAGAACTTCTTCGTCTCTAGTAGTAGATTAATATCACTACTAGCGAGTAAGATGTCATCCACATACAGGATTAGGAAAATGAATTTCCCATTCTTGAACTTTGTATAAATGTAGTTGTCCTCTACATTCTCTTTAAACCCAAACTTCCTTATTATTCCATCAAACATTAAATACCACTGTCTAGAGGCTTGTTTTAATCTATAAATGGATTTCTTTAGGTGGCATCCCATACGTTCTTTTTATTTTATGACAAAACATTTTGGTTGTGCCATGTTGGTATATTTTAACACACAGATAAATCCGCAAGCGCACGGATACCACTGTAGCTTTTACCTAGAGGTATTCCAAGTATCGTATCCACAGTGAAACATGTGAGACTAACTATGGTCTAACTTTACTAAGGGTAGCAACAAGGTTAGGATAATTAGGAGCGTAGAGAGGACAACTAAAGTTCTCTACTTCTGACTTGGGTAAGCTTATGTCTTCTACTATTTAACTAGGACATTAGTAGGGAAAGACACCAGTAGAGGACACTTTCCTTCGCAACTGCGTCCTATGTGCGCCTAGAGATGGGAGGTGGACTACAAAGGATCAACGAAGCTATATAGTATAGGCTATATATAACTTATGTCACTCATGCGATCTACCACCTTTCAAAATGTAGGGTGCATCCACGATTAACCCAAGTCTAAGCACCATGCTTACACTTACGATTAATATTCTACTCCCTCTAGAATAGGAATAAAACACTCAAAAGAGTCATGATCCTGATAAACAATATAAACAAGATGCTTACTCGAATTAGATGTTGATTACCAGAGATATCTCAAAGGCAAGCTCAAGTAGAACTTAGATCCACCAAGGTACAAACAATAGAGAGAGCACCGATAGGCCGACACCTCCTCCAAACTCTTCCCTCACTCTCTATCTTACTATTATTTATAAGACTAGATCCTATGGAGGACTAATATTCTCTTGATAGCCGGCTCTGATCCCCATGATATGAATTAGGGTTTCAGGATGGCTCTAGGGAGTGGCAGGGGCTGGTATATATAGGCTAGAGCATCCAACGTGAGCCCTTGGATCAAACCGACTCAAAGGATGGCGTAGATGCAACCTACATGACGGTGGAGAACCAACATAGCAACGGGAGGCTAACATGGGGGGCCCATAGGTTGGGCGGCCTTTAGGTGGGGCCAGCCAGCCCCACATGTCTGAGACACATGCTTCGCTTCGGTGATTCAACTTTTAGAGTCTTCTAGAGTCTTCCCACATTGATTACACGGTGGAATTTGATAATTTTCTTTGACAAATAGGTCCCCCTTGACGGTTTTCTGGATAAACCCTGCTGAAAACATAGATTCACCAAAACTCATGGAATTTATTAGTTTAAACCCCTATACCTATGTTTGGTGATGGAATTAAGTATAAATATAGGTTATGTTGATGGTTTATAATTGATGCTAGTGACCGTCAATAATTTCCTCCAAGCTTAACCTTTGCTAGTCCCTGAGCAAATCTTGACTCAGCAATGGATCAAGAGTTGCTACCATATTTTCACGCCTCAAAAGTACACATGTGTTCAATCAAAAATTTCCTCTAGATTAGAATAAACTGATCTGACTTTCAAACTTTACCCATATTACCTTCAACCATGGGGCTTCTTAACCTTCACTTGGGTCTTCAGCAATTGAAAGACAGAATGATCAAGTCAAGCACTATGTCTCAAGTTCTTTATTCCACCATTGTTCTAGAGTTTTTGTAAGTTTTCAAAATAAAACTCAGAGATTCCATTGTATGACACTCTCAAGTCTCTCAATATATGTGATACTTGTGGATCGTCACCAAGGCAATAATGATGTTATGCCTTTTCCTTCCTACCACTAAGGCTTTATATGGAGTTCATAGGTAGGGAGAAAGCTAGAGCATACTTGCAATGCATATGTTGCAAAGTCAAACAATGGATCCAAAGAGAGTTGAGTTATACAATTAAATCAAGATGTGCATGTGTGTGGATATATGGTGGATATATATGGTGGCTAACCTAATTCTACTTTGCTCCTTAAAACTTATCTCTCTCTTGAAACTTGGAAATATTTTTGCAAGAGAACATGGGCTATCTTATTCATGTTGTTTTCTACTCATTTTTTCAAGTAGGCATGTGAGTACCCATTGTTTTAAATATCTCAGATAATTATCCATTTTTTCTCATGTCTTTTTTTTTCTTTTTTTTATGAATAACTTTTGCATAGCCCCATGTCTCTTTTCTACAACAAAACTTTTTAGAGATAGCAATAAGAACTTGGAGCATTTATTTGGTGGATGGGAAACCTAACAAGTATGTTTTGTGTTCACTCCCAGTGTAGGAGTAAAACATTTTTTTGGTGGATCTAGATGGAAGGCATGTTTTGCGTACTCCTAGTGTAGGAGCAACAGGTATATGTGGTGTGTACGTGATCTTGATTTTAAGAGCATGACAAATCTCTCATAAGGGTCAACAAAGCTTGATAAAACTTAATGCAAAAGCAAGCAACATATATGTGGAGGTTATTTTAGCCTAAATAACATGTATAGCTCTGGTAGGAATTCAAGATTTGTCATACAAGAACTCATCATGTAGCATTTTTGTGTTTTTAAAAGATAAATCTCCAGAACTTTAGTGTCACTTGGAACAAGATAAACAATAGCTCAGACCTTCTCATATCATATCCGTCAATTACCTAAACTTAGATCAAGCATATGCTACCCACGAGTTTTAAGTTCAGAGTAAATCTTTATATCAAATCAGTCGTATTTGAAACTTGAGAGAATTCAAGGTTGAAAACTAGGTACTTAAAAGGAATTACAATAGAGCAACTATTCACCATTTCTATTTATGAGATTATTCTAAGTCCTCTTTATTTTATTCAGCTCTTAAAAACAAATTAAAGCAAACTAGACACACCTTTTTATTTTTTTTTTCAATTTTACTAGATCACACATTATTACTATAACTATATATATTTATTATATAGATAACTTTTTATTTTATTTTTCATTCACCATTTTATTAACTATTTAAAAGAAACTAAAACTAGAATAAAGGGAAAGCATACTTACCTGGATATACGGGGGTGCTTCTCCCCCAAGCTAGCTCTTTTGGGGAGGGCTTGGTGTTTTAAGTCCTTCGAACCAGACTTCTCCTTATGAAGTTTATTGATCAAGTACCTTGGTTTCCTCTGATAATGAGAATTCTTGTGGTGGTGCCTCTAATGGTGATGTCACCTTTTTCTGCCAACCCCGTCTTGGTTTTGAGTTTTGATTTTGGTTTAGCAGGTTTAGAACCTCTACTTGTAGAAATTGAGGAGTCGACTGTGTGTCCCCCACACTTTGCTTGAAGTGTGTCCTACTCATAAAGACAAGGTAGAGATCAAGTGCATGGGCTCTGTTGGTGGAAAAACACCAACAGAACCAAAATTTTATTCCTCTCTAACCTTAGGCACATTGAATATGATGAAGTTGATGTTTATGTGTTTTGTTCAATTATGTCATGGGTGATAAGATTAGAAGATTGAGCATGCATGTAGCATTTAAGTTCATTTGTCCAAAAGGGTTGAGTTTCTTAACCCTTGGAAGGATTGTCTATCTTTACATAATGTATCAAACTTTATATGATTATGACTATCATTTTACAGAGATAGGATGTGCAATATTTTAGCTCATTTGGTTAAAACTATGAGATCAAGAAAGTGGTGCTAGGAACAAGCTTAAAGAACAAGACATGTTGAGCTAATCAGGTCTGATCAGGTAAATTGTAACTCAAACATTTTTTGTTTCTTATTTATGTGCCTACCAGAATCAAGGCAAAGCTTTTTCAATAATGACCATCTACCTTAGGATGTTACCTTTGTCATTGGAGCATAATGTTATCCTATGATGAAGGGTAGATGACTCGTGATGGTCCTTCCCTTTTGCTTGAAGTTTTCCTTGTTCGGCTAGCCTTGCAGCTTGAGCTGTTCATGAGCTTCTTGTTTCCTAAATTACACCCTTTCTTTCTCATCCTTTTGTTATGCCATCTTTCTACTCTTTGATCTTTTGACACCTTGTTAGACCTTTTGCCTCACTAATTGTTTTATGCCTACAAATGATTAGTGGACAACACATACCCAAAGGAATATACAATTTTAAAACATGGGTTGTTTGTCTAGAATTTTGTAATTTCCCTCTATGCTAATGAAAATATGGTTTTGGGATTACTTTAGTATAGAGATCATGTTTTATACAAGCATGGCTCAAGGCAAAGCTAACTTGCAGCAAAAGACAAAGTGAATGAACTTTGGTACTTACAGTTTTTCATCCATGTTGAATGAGGTATGTAGTTCTTACATCTATAATGAATGAGTTGTGACTTGCTTCATCTCCGATTTGAATTCATCTCGTGACTTACCAATATTGAATTAAAAGTTTCCTGCATAGGATTAGTCCAACAAAATATCCAGTATCTACTAAGGCATGCTATTGGCTAAAAAATCAACCTAGACACCATGTCTAATTTGATTTAGGAAGGCATTTTAACCTAAGCACCGCGCTTAATTTAAAAAAGCCTTTGGAAGTAAGATCCACACACCTCTTGGTTCAAGAATCAAACTAAACACTGTGTCTAATTTAATTTAGGAAAATAGTTTAAACTAAGCACCATGCCTAATTTAAAAGATGTATGAAAATACTTCAAAACCTATGCATACTATAGTAAACAAAGGTAGCATGAAAGTATTGTAGAGATTTATTCAAGTATAGATGAATGAACATGATTGTTGTTTAGCAAGTTGAACATGATTTAAAGCTAGAGACAACTGTGGGGGTATTAACCCCTATACCCTTATGGCTAAGCTTGGGCCGGCCCGGATCGATGGGTTCGGTCCACCCGAAAGACGATGTGCAGCCTAGCCAACCTGATCGGAGTCCCGCACAAGGAGTCAAGGCAGATTTGGCGATCAAGCAGGATCCTGGTCGGTTAGAATAGGAATCCTTATCCGGCCACATATGGCAATTGTAACTGATTAGGATTGGTTTCTAGATCTGTAACCCTGCCCCCCGAACTATATAAGGCGGGCAGGGGATCCCTCTAAAAAACATCTCTCATTGACATACAGCAATACAAATCAGACGCAGGCAGTGTTTTCCTAAACGCTAAACGGTAAATAGTCGGTCACCTACCGTTTAGCCATTATTTGGACAAAACGTCCCATTAAACGGGCTAAACGGCCAATTAAACGGGGTAAACGGGTGATTAAACGGAAACGGCGGACCACCGTGTAGCGTTTACACAGTGTTTAAATGGGCTAAACGACCGTTTAGGCGAACAGTGGACGCAGGACGTAGGTATTACGCCTTCTTGGCGACCGAACCTGGATAAAACCTCATGTCTGTCTTGCGTCACTATCTTGTTTGTGGCTTGCGCATCTGTCTGCCAACAATCTACTACCTTGGGCATACCCCTAGGTAGACTGCCGACCATATTTCATCGATAGTGGCACGCCAGGTAGGGGGTGTGCGTACTGCTCTCCAAGCAAACAGGATGGTCATCATCTCCGGCTCCATGGCTACGCCGAATAGCCTCATGTTCACCGTCGGCCAGATCACCTGGACCACCGGCTCCAATGACTTCATCACCATGACCACGGAGGAGGCATGGATTCAGTCCGCGCTGACCACTACTTCACCTGCATCGGCTACGACTCTGACCACGACGGATACGGCTCCGATCACTATGGATACGGCTCCGACCACGATGGATCTGGCTCCGACCACGGTACATCTAGCTCCGACCATGCCTACGTCACCTTCAGCCACGCCGACAACCCGTCATCCGCTTCCCCACTATAAAGGGAAGCAGATCGACAACACCGACCTGCTCGACTCCATCGATCGGGTCGGCACCAAACTCGCTGAAACCCTAGCTCTGGTAAGTACGATTCAAAGTCAACCTAATGAGTAGGTAACCGCTCCCCACAACAGATCTACCTGACCAGCTCGGACCAGTCATCCTACGCGACTTGGAACAGATCTCGTGGTCATATCTACTCCTGAGGGGCACTCCGTTCATCACTAGCCGACCTCCGCAACGGGCCTCCGACTCTCTGAGTACGAAGCCTTGACGAAGAACCACCAGGTCTAGCCCTATGGCCTGCAAAATGCTGCCTCTAGCTACACATACAACTTACAACGCCGCTCGGATCTACGTTTTATGCACCGACCTCGGCCGAAGCCACGCAACTTCGTCAACATGATTCAGATTGAAGATTATCGTGAAGGATCCGTCCACACGGTCCAAGAGGGTGTCTCTAGCTCCTCATCTAGCACCGCATCTGATGCCTCCATCCACACCAAGCTCCAGCATCATAGAGATGAAGGCGTCAAATATGATCTGGATATCCCGGATCACGCCCTGGGGTTCCCACAATTCCTGTCTTTCCCGCCAAGGCGAGGGGGTTTGATCAACGTTGTCAGCAATGACGAACGACCGGTAGTTGGTGAAACAGAACAAGAAAGGACTGCACGCGAGGCACGCAACATTGACCGGTTTAATCGTCAGCAAATTGAAGCCGAAGCAGACCAGGAGGCACGACGCATAAGGGTCTAGCCATGTGACCTCAACGATGCTTTCGACAGGGTGGGAGACAAACAAGTCTTTAGGACTCCAAGTGCTAATGTAGCCGTCGCCATGGCGACAATGCAACGGCTACCAAACACCCCAGAAACCCAAGCAGTTCGCGATGAAATACAAGCCTATCTGACGGCCGCTATGGCCCAGACCATGGAGATCGCAAACCAAGCTTGGGCTCCATCCGTATCAGTCGAGTCAAGCCATAGCCGCCAGCACCCAAGTCATTCATAGCCACTCAACCAACATGGCTCGCACAACAACGATGGCCATGACGGTGGTCGGGATGACAACCGCTGTCGGGAGGACAACCGTTGCGACGTCCGGGATGATAATCACCGAGACAACCATGACAACCACCATGATAACCGTGGTCGCAAGGCTAATATAGATGGCAATCGAGATCGCCGCAATGGCAATAACGATCTCCGCCATTACCTCGGTGAACGCGACCTGCGTGCTCGCATCAACCAGAGAGCCGATGATCAAGCATCCCACGAAAGCTATCTTCGTATGGAGTATGACACTGCCCACGGTCTGTCGGGTTTGAAGCAGTTTACTCCACACCTTCGCCAAGTCATATGGCCCAAGAATTTCAAGCTTGAGAAACTTCAGAAGTACGACGGCAAAGAAAACCCCAAATTATGGGTCATGCTCTACGAAACCGCATGCAGATCAGCCATGGCTGATGAGCACGTCATGTCTAACTACTTCCTAGTTGCTGTTGGCCATGCAGGTCACCAATGGCTGGTCAGCTTGCCGGCGAACTACTTTGATTCTTGGCAGGAGCTTAAGCAAGCCTTCATCGATAATTTCATCGCTACTTGTGAACAACCAGGCAACAAGTACGATCTGCAATGGATCCAAGATCGGAAAGATGAGCCACTGCACGAGTACGTTTGGCGTTTCTCGGAGATGCGCATCAAAGTCCCGTCAATCTCCAACAACGAGGCAATTGAGGCTTTCATCACTGGCCTCCGCTTCCACAACGCCCTAAGAGACAAGCTCCTCCAGAAGAGACCTAAATTAGTCACAACACTCTTGGCCACCGCTAAGAAATATACGGACACCGACGATGCTAAAAAGATAATTGTTAAAGAAGCAGCAAGGGTTCCACGCTCCGACCACCCTCCACACCATGACGATTACCGCGGCAATCATGGTCGGAACGACAATTTTGACCGCCGCAACCAGCGCAATGACTCCCATGACCACCGTGACCAACGTAATCAGTGGCGCAACTGCCATGACGATTACAGGAGCAAGCTTGCCCGGGAAGACGACAGCGAGGTCAATACCATGAAAAAGGGCGGCGGACGTCGTAACTATGAAGACGACTACACCAAAGCATTGAAGGGACCCTACCAGCTCCATCCTAAGTCAAACCATACCATGGAGAATTGCCATGTCCTCAAGTCTATCTATACGCGTCAACAGGCTCTGGATACATCCGACAAGCCTAACGATGTAGCGGAACAGCGCAACAAGGATAATGACGACGATGATGCAGACCCTCGTCACAAGTACGTCAAGCCAACCGATCGCGTACACACCATCATCAGAGGCAAAGTGTCCATCGAGACCAAGAGGGAACGCAAGCTGCTCGCCCGTGCTTGCTTGAACGTGGCCAACGCCGATAACCTCCTCGCCGATCCTCAGCTCCCTCCATGGTCTCACCGTGAAATCTCTTTTAGCAGGAAGGACCAATGGGCCGCAATACCGAAGCCAGGATGTTTTCCCCTAGTCCTCGATCCTTGTATCAACAAGGTCCAGTTCGACAGAGTATTGATCGATGGTGGCAGCTCCATTGATATACTGTTCAAGAACAGTCTGCCCGCGCTGAAGATAGCTCAGGCGGATCTTAAGCCATACGAGGCACAGTTCTGGGGTGTTCTCCCTGGACAGAGCTCCACACCTCTCAGGCAGATCATGCTACCTGTCTAGTTTGGGACCCCGGACCACTTCTGCACCGACTACGTTAACTTTGTGGTCGCTAACTTCGATGGCACCTACCATGCTATTCTTGGTCGACCGTCGCTCACCAAGTTCATGGCCATACCTCATTATAGGTATCTAGTGCTCAAGATGCCTACCAAGAAAGGAGTCCTAACCCTCCGAGGTAACGTGTACGCTGCTTACACCTATGAAGATGATAGTTTCAAAATAGCAGAGGCCCATGACCTCTCTATTCGCATGGCCGAGACCATGCTTGATGCTAAGAAGACCTCAGCCGACCACCTGGAGATCCCAGAGCTCGAGGCTCCATGCAAGAACATCAGGTCCAAGGAGCACAAGGCGATCCAGCTGGTCGATGGCGATCCCAGCAAAATGGCCCTTATCGGGGCCAACTTGGATCCCAAATAGGAAGACGTGCTCGTCAGGTTCTTGAGGAGCAACGTGGATGTGTTTGCATGGAAACCTTCCGACATGCCCGGTGTACCTCGGAACTTGATCGAGCACTCCTTAAATGTCAACAGCAAGGCCAAACCAATCAAGCAAAAGCTACGATGGTTCGCTCGCGACAAAAAGGAGGCGATTAGGGTAGAAGTTACACTGCTTTTGGCAGCCGGATTTATCAAAGAAGTGTATCATCCGGAGTGGTTAGCCAACCCGGTTCTTGTATGCAAAAAGAATAATGAATGGAGAATGTGCGTTGATTACACTGATCTCAACAAACACTGCCCTAAGGACCCCTTCGGCTTACCTCGCATAGACGAGGTCATAGATTCAACTGCCGGTTGCGAGCTGCTTTCCTTTCTCGATTGCTACTCTGGTTATCACCAGATTGCTCTCAAAAAGGACGACCAGATCAAGACATCTTTCATCATGCCTTTTGGTGCCTACTACTACACGACTATGTCATTTGGGCTCAAGAATGCCGGGGCTACATACCAACGCGCCATTCAGGCCTGCCTCGCAGACGAGATAAAAGATGACCTTGTAGAGGCCTATGTGGATGATGTAGTTGTCAAAACCAAGGAAGCACATACCCTTGTTGACAACCTAAGACGCACCTTTGCAGCCCTCGATACATTCCAATGGAAGTTAAACCCAAAGAAGTGCGTCTTTGTTGTTCCTTCTGGTATATTGCTAGGCAACGTCGTCAGCTATGACGACATATGCCCTAATCCGGAGAAAGTCAAAGCTGTCTTAGACATGAAGCCCCCCAAAAAGGTAAAGGATGTCCAGAAGCTTACCGGATGCATGGCTGCTCTCAGCCGTTTCATATCAAGATTAGGAGAAAAAGGGCTACCGTTCTTCAAACTGCTCAAAGCATCCGAGAAGTTCAAGTGGTCGGAGGAAGCAGATGCTGCCTTCACGCAGCTAAAACAATACCTCACATCACCTCCGGTCCTTACTACTCCTAGAGAAGACGAAACTCTCCTACTTTACATTGTGGCAACTAATCGGGTGGTCTCCACTACCATGGTGGTCGAGAGCGACGAGCTAGGCCACGCCTACAAGGTACAGCGGCCAATTTATTTCATTAGTGAGGTCCTCAATGAATCCAAGACCAGGTACCCACAGATTCAGAAACTGCTCTACGCCATACTGATAACATCTCAAAAGTTGAGACATTACTTCGACGGATATCATGTGGTGGTCATGACCGAGTATCCTTTGGGGGACATCATTCGCAATAAGGATGCGAACGGGTGCATCATCAAATGGGCAATGGAGCTATGCCCCTTCTCCTTGGAATTTGCAAGCCGTACTACAATCAAGTCCCAGGCACTCGTCGATTTCATCGTCGAGTGGACAGACTTAAGCACGCCTGCCTCTCTGGGATCCGACGAATATTGGACGATGTACTTCGATGGCTCTCTCAACATTGACGGTGCGGGAGCAGGAGTTCTTTTCGTGTCACCATCCAAGGAGCAGCTCCAGTACATTCTCAAGATTTATTTCCCAGCATCTAATAACACCGCCGAGTATGAAGCATGCCTGCATGGTTTACGCATTGCGGTTGAGCTTGGTGTTAAACATCTCTATGTCTATGGAGACTTAGCTCTGGTCATCAACCAACTCAACAAGGACTAGGACACGACCAGCGAAAAGATGGACGCATACTGCAGATCGATAAGAAAGTTGGAAGGCAGGTTCTATGGCATCGAGTACATACACGTGGTCTGGGACAAGAACCAAGCAGCGGATGCGCTGTCAAAGTTAGGATCATCCCGAGCCAAGATCCCGCATGGCGTATTCATCCAAGACCTACTCATGCCTTCCATCACAGAGGAAGATTTCACGGTCGACAAGGCTCTAGACCAGCAATTGGTGGCTATGGTTCTGGCGCCGAGCACAACCGAGCCGCCTCTGACCACTCATGAGCCTGACTGGAGAGTACCTTTCATCAAGTACTTAACAGATGGCAGCGGTTATACTGATCGGACAGAAAACAAGCGCCTGATGCGTCGCAGTAAGCGGTACCTGCTCGTCGACGGCAAGTTATGGTGCAAAAACGCAAAGGAGAAAATCTTGATGAAGTGTATAACCCAGGAAGAAGGCGAACATCTCCTGGACCAAATCCACTCTGGCTCCTGTGGCAACCATGCGGCCTCAAGAACACTGGTCGGTAAGGCTTTCCGAGCAGGGTTCTATTGGCCGTCAGCAGTAGCCGATGTAGAGAAGCTAGTCCACCACTGTGAGGGTTGTTAGTTCTTTGCCAAGAGAATCCACGTACCAGCACATGAGGTATAGATGATACCAGCCTCTTGGCCCTTCGCATGCTGGGGACTGGATATGATTGGGCCCTTCAAACCGGCTCCTAGGAAATTTACATGCGTTTTTGTGTTGATTGACAAATTTTCTAAGTGGATAGAGTACATGCCTTTGGTATAGGCATCTTCAGAAAAGGCTATCACGTTCCTCGACCAGGTCATCCACCGTTTCAGCATACCCAATAGCATCATCACTGATCTGGGTACTCAGTTCACCGGGAATGCTTTTTGGGACTTCTGCGATGAAAGGAGCATAGTAGTAAAATACGTCTCGGTGGTGCACCCTAGAGCTAATGGACAAGTCGAGCGGGCAAATGGAATGATCTTGGACGCATTAAAGAAGAGGATGTACAGAGAAAACGACAAAGCTCCCGGAAGAAGGCTCAAGGAGTTACCAGCCGTGGTCAGGGGCCTCCGAACTCAGCCCAGTCGTAACACAGGCGTCTCACCATACTTTATGGTTTACGGCGCTGAGGCAGTCCTCCCACCAGATATAGCTTTCAGATTAGCACGGGTAGAGAACTTCGACGAGGGCAAGGTCAATGAAGTACGGGAGATAGAAGTTAACAGCGTAGAAGAAAAAAGGCTTGATTCTTGTGTATGTATGGCCAAGTACCTTGCTATTTTGCACAGGTATTACAACAAGAACATTAAAGAGCATTTCTTCGTGGTCAGGGACCTGGTCCTAAAGTGGAAAATGAACCAGGCTAACGTCCATAAACTCGCAACCCCATGGGAGGGACCCTTCATGATCAAGAAAGTCACACGACCAACGTCTTACAGGTTAGCTCACTTGGACAGTACAGACGTACCAAACTCGTGGCACATCGACAAGCTTAGATGTTTCTATGCTTAACTACTGAGATATGTACTCCTCTTGTACTTTCGATTTACTTCAATAAAGCAATTATGATTTCTCCGACCACTCTAATGTGTCACTTCGAATTTTATGATTATTCTAACTTAGCCAGTAAAAGCCAACCACCACTCCTTCTATGGTTTTCGGAGCAAGCCTTGTCTCCGGTTCCTCCCAACACGTGCATGGGATCCGCTCTCTATGTTACGGGTGATCGGCAGGTCCCCCTTGGTTTGACTTGTCCGCGTCTACATGTGCACAGGTCACCGTACCTCACACTCCGACCACATGACAAACTATGGCCACACAAACTATCTAGGATGATGTGTCGAGCAAAATGGTACAACTAAACAGAACATTAACATGTTCTCACTTAGTTACACAAACATAAAGTTTCAAGCTTAAATACGTTTTATACAAAGCAAACAAGATTATAAGGATATACAGTTACGTTATTACAAGCTTGCCTGAAGAGGCTAAAGTTTACAATAACATAACTATGTCCTCCTTCTATAGCTCTAAGCCTATTATATTGGCAAGTCGGGGTGCGTGGCACTTACTGCTCGCCGATTCCGACATCCTACTCGAGTCTCAGGGACTCTTGTGCTAGTCGAGCTGAAGGGGATGGCCCCGTTGATGCCTGGCTGGTCGAGACCACAGGCTTCGTTGGTTGGCTTGCAACTAATGGCATTTCTAGCTGACTTGTCAATGGTGTACCCTGTACAGGTGTTGCCCCACCTCCACACAGGTTAATGTCGCCAATTATCTTTGACGACAAGTCCAGCTAGGCCGTCCGAAGCTCCTTCGCCTTGTCTAGGTCTACCTCCTTCGGGTACCTAGCCTCTAGGCGCTTGAGATCAATCAGGGGGTAGTGAGCACGTACCATGCTTAGTACATGGGCACCCGTGTACTCACCCGCCTCCTTCACGAACTCTTGGAACCATCCCCATGCTTGACTGCATCTCTCGACCAGTCCGAGCTGGGGCGTCTTTGGCTCTTCCTCTGTGAGCGTCGGGTCGATAAGGTCGAGGACAGGGACAATGCTAGTTGCCACTTCTTGGCACTAGCTCTTCCACGTGTCTCGCTCCTCAGTGACCTCAAGGCATCGTGCTTCCCAGCCGTCACGCTCTTTGATCATGGCCTCCAGATGTCTCTTGGCATTAACTTTTAAAATTGAACACCGTACAAGACATCAAATGTTATGGCACGACAAGACAAGGCGGGCAACAAAATGAGAAAGGTGGTCTAGAATACTTACTTTTCAGTTCCTCCTTCATTTTGGTGGTGTGGTCCTGGAGTTGGGACTGGCTGCGTGCTAGTTTCTCATTGTCTTCCTTTAGACGACCACACTCTGCGGTCATGCGGCTATTCCCCTCTTGGAGGCGGGTTACTTCAGCTTCTAAGCCTGCATTACAGCTGTCACTACCAACAACACAATAATACGTGTTACACACTTACTGTGATAAAGTGACAACTTACTTATTCTTTCCCGCTCTTTGTTATTAAGCTGGCTGACCAGGTCCTGGTTTTGTGCCTCTAGCTCTACACTCTTCTGGTCGGCAGCTTCAAGTTGGCGGCGCAAGTGTTCCACCTTGGCCACTAGTTCTTTATTATTCGCGGTGATCCCCTCAATCTGGTCAAAGCACCTCTTTCGGTACTTCACGGTCTTCATCAATTCCTACACATAAATAAGCTAAGTCAGACAGATCGACTACATAATAGGGTTAAGTGGTCAAGCCAAACATACCTGGACTTCTATCACTAGACGCTTTGCCACTCGTTCGACTCTTAGGGTCTCTTTGACCTCTGGGATTTCTTCGTGCATAACCCATTCGTTGTTCCGCCAATGCGACACATATACATGTTGTCGCTTATCTTGGGGACGGCCTAGGACCTCTTCTATTTCGTCCTCTTCGGCCTCATGTTCAGGGGGCGGCGCTGGTCTGGAGTCTGTAGTCTCCACGACCACCATGGCTTTTCCACGAGCCGTTGCATGTGAACGAGTGCTCTATGCCACTTCCGGCTGCTGCTCCTTGGCTTGATCCGGCTCCCTTGGCGCCAAGGTATCTGCCTCAGCAGGGTTTGTGCTCATAGCACTTGTACTCTACTCGGCTGTCTTCTCGACCAACCGCTCGGGGACTAATGTCTTGTCGTCCGCCTGCTGAGGTCTCGGTGGAGTTCCTTCTACAGGCTCCTCCACTGCTGGCTGCTGGGCAGTTTTTCCCACCATTGCTGGCGAAATTGTGTCACACCCAGCTAGCTGGTCGGGGTTCTTGGTGGACGCCGACCTAATGTATTAGAGAAAAGTTCAAAAGATAATAGTATTCAATACAAATTACAAGCTTACATCAAAGTTATAGATACTTACAGCTTCAAAGCGCAGAATGATGTGGCAAAGGAGCGTCTCCTCGACCACCCCTGCTCTGCGTGCTCGGCAGGTTCCACCAGAACTTTTTCCACCACCGGCACAGGCATCGGGGTTTGATGCTCGATATTTCCCTCGCTTGTCCTCTGTGTTGCAGTGGTCGGTGATGCGATCACTGCCGGCACAGAGGAGCCACCCTGCTCCATCGACCCCATTTGTCTCCTCCTCTTTTGAGGGACGAGCCAGAAGATGTCTGCATCCTCTGTTTCGTCGTCTGAAAGGGGGAAGATGGCATAGCATCGTTTGTTGGCAGCCGGACACTTGCCAGCGGCTTTGGTCGATGCATCCTCCACAGCCTCGAGTGATGCCCAGTGGACATCATCGGTCCTGGCGCTGGTCTGGGCGGCTAGGTCGGCAACTTGTGGGTAATCCACACCAGGGGGCGGAGACACGAACACTATTGCCTGGTCACGACCATTAATCTAAGACACATAACGGAGACAACAGTCAATTTCTTGTTACAACATGACTCTACAGTTAAAAGGAAGCATCATTTACCTTTGGTGGAGGTCAGGCCAGCTTGAAGGCATGCTCAATGTCGTTTAGCCTAGCATAATTGGGATCGGCCAGGTTGAATAGCTCCCCAATCCTGGCCTTGATTTCTGTCTTGTCAAGCACCTCTTTCCTGGTCATTGTTGGATCTGCGCTCCCCTGGTACTCGAAGCCAAGATGAACCCTCTTCTAGCAGGGCTAGATCCTTCGGCTGATGAAGTTCCTGACCACACTTGGGCCATCTAGATTTCCCCACAGGATCATCCTAAGCAGTTCGGCGATCTACTCCAAGTTCTTAGGCTTCTTTGTCCAGCTATTCTTCTTCTCTAGAATCAGCCCCACGTCGCACAGGGTGATGGTGTTCGGCTCTTCACAGATGTAGAACCATTTCTTGTACCACTCATCCAGTGAGGTGTTCCAGGGGCAGTGCAAGTATTGGGCTTTCATACCGTCATGCAGATTCAGGTAGACGCCTCCGGCTATCTTCGAGCCATCGCTCCCTTTCTTCTAAAGACAGAACAGGTGGCAAAAGAGGTCGAAATGGGGCTAGAAGCCACCATAAGCCTCGCAGAGATGGATGAAGGTGGAGACAAGAAGAATCGAGTTGGGATGCAGATTGCAAATCCCAATCTCATAATACAAGTAGAGACCCTGAAGGAAAGGGTGCACTGGAATCCCAAAACCCCATTTGAAGAAGTCTTCGAAAACCACAATCTCACCTGGTTGTGGATCAGGGAAGCTTTCTCCTTCCGGCGCATGCCATCCCGCGAGTGCCTTGTTGTGGAGCACTCCCATGGTGACGAGGTCTTCGATGGTCTGTTCATTGCTCTGCAACTTCCACCACTCCTTCGCCATGACTCTGCCTTTCTTCTGGGCGTCTCTCTTTGCCATTAGTCTATCCTTACTAAGGGGGTGGATGCGGTGGCGAGAGGATTGGCGATGATTTTTGGAGGAATAGGGTTCGGCGAAAGGAAGAAGAAGGTTGCGGTGGCGAATGACAATGGGGAATGGTGTGAGTAACTTACCAGATCTACATTATAAATAACAAAGAGCTCCGTCATTTCATCCGCCCAAGATTATTGGGAGACGTGCGCACGCGCCACAGACGGTTGTTCACACAACCTCGAGATCTACGCCAATAAACGCGCCACTTCGTTACCAGTGTACGCGCCTCTTCGTTGATAGTGAAAGAGGGCCCACACTGATGCACCTCCATACAGGTGCCAAGTGACTGTTTACTAGAAAGGAGTAAGAAGACAGAATGACATACTATACCCATCTGCTTTTTTGACCAGGTGTGTCAGACTGGACTTGGTAGAGAAAGGAGATAAATAAATACACCAAATAAATACATCAATGGTGTTTGTATTTTCGATGCTTGTTTTGTGCTCAAAGATGGATCAGACTCCTACAATGCTCAGGGACCGCCCAGACCACTGCCGTGCTCGGGGACTGCTCAGACCACTCTCGTGCTCGGGGACTGCCCAAACCACTCCCGTGCTCGGGGACTGCCCAGACCACTCCCATGCTCGGGGACTGCCCAGACCACTGACATGCTCAGGGACTGCTCCAACCACTACCATGTTCGGGGATTGCTCCAACCACTAATGTGCTTGGGGACTGATCTGACCACCGCCGTGCTCGGGGACTGCTCTGGCAACTGATGTGCTCGGGGACTGTCTCGACCACTGCTCGGAGAATGGTTCTCCTCGATTACATGTGATTTGTACTCACATACAGTTGAGAGACATTTATTTAGACCTTGCTACAAGGCTCATATTTTGCCTTTCAGCAAGCTCGGGGACTACGTCGGTACTATGCACCTGCCGGTGCATCTTATATCGCCTGTACAACGATTGGATTTTTGACTTCGGTGGAAATTCTTTTTTAGACCCTGGCACCACGTGCCTGTGTCACCTACTACCAGGCTCAGGGACTAAGTGGGCACACTTCACCTTGCGGTGAATGTGTTTTAATTAACCCCTGTGCTTTGAATGATTGTAAGGATTATCAATGTGCTTGGGGACTGTCCTGACCACTGCTCGGAGAATGGTTCTCCTCGGCTACATGTGAGTTGTACTCACGTATAGTTGAGAGACATTTATTTAGACCTTGCTACAAGGTTCATACATCGCCTTCCAGCAAGCTCGGGGACTACGTCGGTACGATGCACCTGCTGGTGCATCTCATTTTTATTTGTACGACAATTGGGTTCTCAACTTAACTAGGAATTCTTTTTAGACCCTGGCACCACATGCCTGCGTCACCTACTACCAGGCTCAGGGACTAAGTGGGCACACTTCACCTTGTAGTGAATGTGTTGGTTTTTTCGACCCCTACACTTCTGACGATTCAAGGACGCTATGCTTCAAGACCACTTACATTTCTTTCCAAAAATACAAGTGGGCACACTTCTTAGGACAGAAATCTTTTTCTTTTTTCTTAAGAGCACCATACATTCTTTGGACAACTTACTTCTCCGGCGATGACGGTGGTCAGAAATGTCAAGAACTCAAGCCTTACTTGTTAGAGAAGGTTAAAATGGCGTGTCTCAGCATAATACATGGTGCTCAGGGACTAGCTGTGGGGGTATTAACCCCTATACCCTTATGGCTAAGCTTGGGCCGGCCCAGATCGATGGGTTTGGTCCACCCGAAAGACAACGTGTGGCCTAGCCAACCTGATTGGAGTCCTGCACAAGGAGTCAAGGTGGATTTGGCGATCAAGCAAGATCCTGGTCGGTTAGAATAGGAATCCTTATCCGACCACATATGGCAATTGTAACTGATTAGGATTGGTTTCCAGATCTGTAACCCTGCCCCCTAGACTAAGGCAGGTAGGGGATCCCTCTAAAAAACATCTCTCATTGACATATAGCAATACAAATCAGATGCAGGACGTAGGTATTACGCCTTCTTGGTGGCCGAACCTAGATAAAACCTTGTGTCTGTCTTGCGTCACCATCTTGTTTGTGGCTTGCGCATCTGTCTGCCGACAATCTACTACCTTGGGCATACCCCTAGGTAGACTACTGACCATATTTTGTCGACAACAACCAAGATGAATTAGCAACATGGCATAAGATTTTTCAAAGAAGCCCATCCCCTAGGCTTGAATTTTGCAAGGTAAAGTCAAGTTTGGATGGATGTGATTCAGTGTTGCATGATGATTGGTTGGACATACCTTGAGTCATCATCCTTCATTCTTTTTGCTTCAACCCTGGAATGGTTAGTGACAAAAAGACCCAAAGGAATATTCTTACAATTATGTTTCTTTGCTCACTTCACAAGGGCATTACAACAAAAAGTGAAAGCTCATGTTATCTCCCGAAAGTGCTTGCTTTAGGACAAAAGCTCGTCCTTGGGAAACCTTCTAATTGCACTTAAGTTGGTGAAGTGGTTTCTCCACCAACATCTACCTTTGTGTATCTATCTCAAGATTCACACAACGAGATCTACAATATTTATGATAAGCATACGCATCTACAACCACCCTTTCAAAGTCTTTATGAACAAGGAGAATGAGGGGGTTGATGATCACGTGTGTGGCAATGTTGGAGAGACCAATTAATTTAGGAGATTTCTCATGCGAGCATGGATTTTATGAGGTGTTCATGAAATAACTTCTATGCTCATCGATGTCATCTTCCTTGTCAAACTCTAGGTGTGTTTCTTCATGGATGTCTATAGGTGGAAACATTGTCTCCATCATTCCATACCTATGACATTCATTGGTCATTTTGTTGTCTAAGATTTGCCTTGGATTGGTGACTCTCGGGTTGATCTTATCTAAAGCCTCGTCCATCCATTCAATGGCAACAACACATAAGTTCTTAATATCCTCCAGCCATTGTTGTTGCTCTTCTTGGTCATCCTTGTGGCCTTCATGACTCCCATGCTTAGGGTGTCTTGGTGGATTTCTAGGATAATCATGAGTTTCAGGAGAAAGAGCATAAGAGGGATCATCGGGGTCAAGGATGGGTTTAGAGATGTGTTTAGATGAGACATCTAATATGGGCATAGAAGGGGAGAGAATAGGAATGAATTCTAGATAGCTTGGCTCTCCTTCTATGGTTTCACTAGACATGCCACCCTTGTGTTCTTCCCAATGTCTATATGGGAATAAGGACGCTTTCTAAGAGATCCCTTCTTAAGAGGATTTGAATTATATTTGCTCAAAGGTTTCTTGTGGAACTGAAAGTTAAGCTTTTCCCACAATCAGCATAAAAAAGATCATCCTCACAAGAAATTTCAAAAGGTTGAATTTCTTCTTTCCTTGGAGAATTTGGGGGTATTGATGGTTCGGGATTGATAGCTAAATCTTGGAATTGGAGTGGTTGTGATTTGGCTATCAAAACTTCCTCTTCTTGTTCGGGACATGATTGCTTCTCTTCCTCAGGGAGTTCATTATGAATGCTAGTGTAGGGAGTATTTCCACTAATTATATCAAGCATAGATCTTGCTTCACTAGCAGACAGATGAAGGAAAGCTCCTCTAGAGGCTGCATTAAGGGATTCCATGGAATCCTTGCTAAGACTCATATTAAAATGTTGAAGAAGTATAGGGTCATGAATGGCAAGATCTGGGCCAGTGATGATGAGTTCATTAAAATGATCCCACAATGTACCAAGAGATTCTTCTTCTAGTTGTCTAAAATTTAGAACCTCTTGCCAAAGGATAACCACTTTAGAGATGGGAAATAAACATAAACAAAATTTAGAGCATAACATTTCCCAATCTCCTTGTATACTTCCTACGGTTTGACTGTACCAATGTTTAGCTCTTCTCATCAAAGAGAATGGAAACAACTCCCATCTTACGATTTTGTCAGACATGCCAATGATATGCAAGCATGCACATGTCTATTCAAACTCTTGTAGGTGTAAGTATGGGTTTTCATCGCCTTCTCCCGAGAAGGATTTATCCCATATCAATTTAATAAAACACAGGCGCAGCTCATAGCCAGGTTTTAGGATGGGCTCTGAAGATTTTGGTGGCTCTAGGCTTGCGCTTGTGGGTTTAGCATATTAATAGATAGGAGTAGAATCCATGCTAAAAGAAAAAGTAAAATAAAATGTTAAGCTAGGCTCGAAGTTAATTCAGCAACCGTTTCCCCAACAACGGCGCCAGAAAGCTTGTCGGTATATTTTAACACACACAGATAAATCCGCAAGTGCATGGATACCACTGTAGCTTTCACCCGAAGGTATTCCAAGTATCATATCTATAGGGAAACATGTGAGACTAACTATGGTCTAACTTAACTAAGGTATCAACAAGGTTAGGATAAATAGGAGCGTAGAGAGGATAACTAAAGTTCTCTAGTTCTTACTTGGGTAAGCTTATGTCTTCTACTATTCAACTAGGGACATTACTAGAAAAAGAACCAGCAGAGGATGCTTTCCTTTGCAACCGCATCCTACGTGTGCCTACAGATGGGAGGTGGACTACAAAGGATCAACAAACCTATATAGTACATGCTATAAAGAACTTATGTCACTCACGCGATCTACCACCTTCCAGAATGCAAGGTGCATCCACGATTAACCCAAGTCTAAGCACCATGCTTATACTTACGATTAATACTCTACTCCCTCTAGAACAGGAATAAAGCACTCAAAAGAGTCACGATCCTAATAAATAATACAAACAAGATGCTTACTCGAATTAGATGTTGATTACCAGAGATATCTCGAAGGCAAGCTCAAGTAGAACTTGGATCCACCAAGGTACAAGCCATAGAGAGAGCACCGATAGGCCGGCACCTCCTCTAAACTCTTCCCACACTCTCTATCTTACTATTATTTATAAGACTTGATCCTCTAGAGGACTAATCTTCTCTTTATAGCTGGCTCTGATCCTCATGATATGAATTAGGGTTTTAGGATGGCTCTAAGGAGAGTGGTAGGGGCTGGTATATATAGGCCGAAGCGTCTAACGTGAGCCCTTGGATCAAACCGACTCAAAGGATGGCGTAGATGCAACCTAAGAGAAAGTGGAGAATCAACATAGCAATGGGAGGCTGACATGGGGGGCCCATAGGTTGGGCGGCCTTTAGGTTGGACCAGCTAGCCCCACATGTCAGAGACATGGGCTTCGCTTCGGCGATTCACCTTCTATAGTCTTCTAGAGTCTTCCCACATCGATTATGCGGTGGAATTCCATAATTTTCTTTGACGAATAGGTCCCCCTTGAGGGTTTTCTGGATAAACCCTGCTGAAAACATAGATTCACCAAAAACTCATGGAATTTATTAGTTTAAACCCCTATACCTATGTTTAGTGATGGATTTAAGTATAAATATAGGTTATGTTGATGGTTTATAATTGATGTTAGTGACCGTCAATAATTTCCCCCAAGCTTAACCTTTGCTAGTCCCTGAGCAAATCTAAACTCAGCAATGGATCAGGAGTTGCTACAATGTTTTCATGCCTCAAAAGTACACATGCGTTCAATCAAAAATTATCCTCCAGATTAGAATAAACTGATCTGACTTTCAAACTTTACCCATATTACCTTCAACCATGGAGCTTCTTAACCTTCACTTGGGTCTTCAGCAATTGAAAGACAAAATGATCAAGTCAAGTACTATGTCTCAAGTTATTTATTCCACCACTGTTCCTGAGTTTTTGTAAGTTTTTAAAATAAAACTCAGAGATTCCATTGTATGACACTCTCAAGTCTCTCAATATATGTGATACTTGTGGATCCTTTCCAAGGCAATAATGATGTTATGCCTTTTCCTTCCTACCACTAAGGCTTTATATGGAGTTCATAGGTAGGGAGAAAGCTAGAGCATACTTGCAATGCATATGTTGTAAAGTCAAATAATGGATCTAAAGAGAGTTGAGTCATATAATCAAATCAAGATGTGCATATGTGTGGATATATGGTGGATATATATGGTGGCTAACCTAATTCTACTTTTCTCCTTAAAACTTTTCTCTCTCTTGAAACTGAGAAATATTTTTGTGAGAGAATAGGGGCTATCTTATTCATCTTGTTTTCTTCTAATTTTTTTAGGCGGGCATCTGAGTACCCATTGTTTTAAATATCTTGGACACTTGTCCATTTTTTCTCATCTCTTTTTTTTTCTTTTCTTTTTATATGAATAACTTTTGCATAGCCCCATGTCTCTTTTCTGCAACAAACTTTTCAAAGATAGCAATAAGAACTTGGAGCATTTATTTTGTGGATGAGAAACCTAACAAACATGTTTTGTGTTCACTCCTAGTGTAGGAGTAAAACATTTTTTTAGTGGATCTAGATGGAAGGCATGTTTTGCGTACTCCCAATGTATAAATATAGGTTATGTTGACTATTTATTATTGATGTTAGTGACCGTCAACATGCCATATAAACATTTTCATCCAAATCCCTGTTAAGGAAAGCTGTCTTTACATCCATCTAATATAATTCTAAATTGTAATGTGCCACTAATGCCATTATGATTCTAAAAGAATCCTTACATGAGACTAAAAAATGTCTCATTGTAATCTATTCCTTTTCTTTGCATGAAGCCTTTTGCCACAAGTCACGCTTTAAATCTTTCTACATTCCCTTTGGAGTCATATTTAGTTTTGTAGACCCATTTATAGCCTACTGTCTTGGCCCCTTCAGGATTTTTTTCTATGTCCCAAACACCATTGGTGCTCATTGATCTCATTTCATCTTGCATGGCTTCAAGCCACTTTGATGAGTGAGCGCTTCTCATGGCTTCTTCAAATGAAATTCTTCTTCACCCTCCATTTCAAATTCTTCACTAGCATAGACTTCGTAGTCATTAGAAATAGCTGATTTTCTGGCTCTTTGAGACCTTCTAGGGCTATTGTTGCTCTTTCTCATGTGCAACAATAGCCTCTATAGAATCCTGAAGGATAGGTTCCTCATGTTCATTTATTATTGTCATGGGAGAATTAACAATAGGTGAAGTCACTACAGTGTCCGACACTATTGGTGCAACAGTAATAGGTAGCGAGAAAAATAGCTCCTAAACCATAGGAAAGGGCACGTATACCTGCTTCTCCTCAAGGTTAATTTCTCACGCTACCATGCTCCCCCTGACCATCTCATCTTCCAAAAACACAGCATGTCTTGTTTCTATAAATTTCGTATGTCTGTCAAGACAGTAGAAATGATAACCTTTTGACTTATCTAGATAGTCAATGAAATGACAACTAACTATCTTGGAGTCTAACTTCCCAACGTTTGGGTTAAATACTTTAGCCTTAGCTGGACAGCCCCACACATGTAAGTGGTTAAGTGAGGGTTCCCTTTCTGTCCATAACTCATATGGTGTTTTGGGCACCGACTTGTTTGGTACTCGATTGAGAATATGAATGGCAGTTTTTAACATCTCCATCCATAAACTTACCGGTAAAGTGGAGTAGCTTATCATACTTCTCACCATATCCATTAAGGTACAGTTGCATCTTTTAGCTACTCCATTCTGCTGAGGCTTGCCCGGTGTGGAGTACTGGGCAACTATGCCATTTTCTGGTAAGAACTTTGCAAAAGGTCAAGGAACTTGGCCATATGGGGTATGTTGACCGTAGTACTCCCCCTCATGGTCGGATCTTACTATTTTAATCTTTAAATTGTGCTAATTTTCTACTTCAGCTTTAAATATCTTAAATTTATCTAATGCTTCTGATCTTTCTTTGATTGGATAAATATAGCCATAACAAGAATAATCATCTATGAATGTTATAAATGAATCATAACCATCCACACTTTTCATAGGAAAAGGACCACATATATCTATGTGAATTATTTCTAAAATTCCTACACTTTGTTTGGTGTCTTTCTTTATTTTCTTAACATACTTTCCTTTAATGCAATCAATGCATTGTTCTAAATCTGAAAATTCTAATGGCGGAAGAATTGATTTCTTAATCAATCATCCTATTCCCCCCTTGAAATATGGCCTAAACAATAGTTCCATAATTTCGATGATACATCATGAATTCTCTTCTGCTTATTACTTACATTCATAGACGAGGAGGCATTCTCATTTATAGTGCTCACAACATTCACATTCTCACAAAGTGATATCAAATAAATCTTGTCTTGTCAGAAGGCAAGACCAACACACTTTTGATTAAACATAATCTTACATTGGCCATTACCAAAGTGGCTATCAAATCCATCATCGTCCAAATTTGAAACACTTATTAAGTTTCTACGCAAAGAGGGTACATAAAGGACATCTATAAGTTTAAGTACAAAACCATCATTTAATTCTAATGGAAGTTCTCCAATGGCTTCAACTTTAGCTTTACATCCATTCGCTACCTTAATGTGTCTTTCTCCTCTTTGCAGGGTCCTCCTCATATGGAATCCCTTTTCTCATCAGGTGCTTCAGGAACTCTCAACAATCCTTCTGGTAGTGTCCCTTCTTTTTGTACCATTTATAGGTATCCTTGTCTACTTAAACATTGTTGAATTTCTGATGGTGATCATTCTATGGGGTCTTTCCTTATGGCTTGGAGGAGGAGCTATTGTCCCATTGAGGTTTCTCTTGTGGTTTAGCGTTCTTGTTGTTAAAGTTCTTTTTTTATTTTCCTTCACATGGTTGATAGAGTCACCATGTGAGCTCTTAAGCATCTCCTCTTCTTGCACATATAGGGCAATGAGCTTCTCAATGACCCACTTATCTGGCTATAGGATGTAATTAACGACAAAGGTTTCATACTCTTTGAGCAAAGAAGCAAAAATCAAATTAATTAGGAACTCATCCTTGAGCCCTATGTCCATTGGCTTGAGCTTGGATGCCATGTTGCTCATTTTCAGTATGTGCTCTCTAATCCCTCCACCAATGTATTTCTCACAGTCTAACTTCTTAATAAGAGTGCTTACATAAACCTTTGAAGAGCCAGTAAACTGACTCTCCACCTTCTTTAGATACTTAGTGGTGGTGGTACATTCTGGGATTGATCCCCTTATTGGATCCCCAATGGAGCCCTTAATCACCATCAAACACCTACAGTTTGAACTATCTCACTTCACACGATCAAGGTCGTACTTCATTCTCACTCATGCATGGTCACGCTATCGAGTAGCGAAAGCTGCATCAGTCTTATTTTCTACCCTCACCGGGTCCTTAAGCTCAGAGGAATAAGCGCTAGATCATTGTCGGATAGCACAAGTGCTATCTCAAGCTTCTCTCACCATATGTTATAGTTGCTTCCATTGAGAGGCAGAATGGACAAGATAAACATCATTGGGTTGTATCCAGAAAACAACATTAGAGAATATGAGAAACATTTGACATAATAATTGCATGTCGTAATTTAACATTGGTCAAAATTAAAACATACAATGATCTTCTATATTAATTCTACATTACTGTTGGGTAAAAATACAATTAATGCATAAAATATTATGAATAAAAAATTATAATATTGCTATCATCAACTTTGGTCAAAAAATAACAATATCATAATTTAAAGAAAATTATTACTACTCTTTAAAATTAAATCCTCCTGTTGGTTCGAATTTAATTAGAAGATAATAAGCATCATCTTTGCAGCGAAAACATGAAAATAATCTTAAAATAATATTATCAGAAGCATTTCTATGTACTTAACTACTCTCTGAACAAATTCTCTCGTTGGTTCAAATTTGAGCAGAGATAAAACATCAAAACTTAATACAATTCAACAAAATATGCTTATGAAAAGAATAAAATAAAATCAACACCCTGCTGTTCATTCGGCCTGAAGGCCCATCGTGTGCTATGCACTGCCGTGGCCCAGAGGTAAAAATAGCCCACGGCCTAGCCACGCGCACCGCTCTCTCATTGCCCAGGTCGCAACCTAGGCCTAGGCTAGAAAAGTCCTTCCCCGCCTGAGCCTAGAGTCGGCCCAGTTGCCGCCAGCCATCAATCTTCATCGAACGGCTAGCCAATGATTTCAACTGGAACAAACCAGGCGGCTGGCATTCTTCCCCCAAACCCTAACTCATTTTGTTCTCCCCCTTCTCAATGCGAAACCAAGGGTGGCAGCCGCCCATGGCCGCCAAAGAGAATGGCGGCGCCACCGTTGAACGGTTGTGCGGCGGTGACCTTGGCCTGGTCCTGAGAGGATCCACGCGGCGGTGAGGCTACGCCTTTTGGTGGCTCCCTTCTCATGCACCATCAAAGCGGTGGCATGGTCTACTTACCACATGACAGCGGTGGTTACAAAGGCAGAGGAGCCCTAGTGAGCCCCCTTTCTCCATTTTCTTCTATAGGGTTAGGGTTAGGGTTTAACCTGACTTGATTTGTTCGATTCGATTCATCTTCTTCTAAATACTGAAACTTAGACTACCCCACACTAGATCTACACACTAGGTAGGCCTCTGATATCATTGTTAGCCTCTTAAGATCACTAGGAGTAGATCTAACAAATGATTTCACTTGCATTTGGGATAAAGAAACCTAGAACATGTACTGGAAAAAGAGAGAGAGAAGAAAGGATGAGAGAGGGTAGGTGTTACCGATCATCGGTCGGCTTGGCGGAGGAGGAAGCTATGGCGATGATGATGGTGGTATGAACTATTGGTGAAGGGTGGCAGTGGCGTCCGACGGCGATGTGGACATCAGGGTTGGTGTAGGGGCGGCGGTGAAGCTTCTCGTCGCCCGCAGCGCACCCTCTCTAGATCGGATTAGGATTGTAGGTGGGGTTGTAGCTATAACACCCCCAGGTGTTTGTCACTAGTTAAGCAGTGGGTTTGAACTCCAACATAACAAGTTCAGTGGTAATCAAGAGCTCTAGTTCAAACTTGTAAGTGGTGACAAAGGTGTTGGGATCAACTCTCTAAGAATGAGCCCCAACTTAAACTTGGACAACACACCTTTACTTCTATGTTGACCCCTTTTTAAAAGGTATGTCTGAGTAATGTTAAAAGTGCCCCTTTCATGTGCCTCACATACATTTCCATCTACATTGACTATTGGAAAAGTTTCTTGAAGTTTGGAGCCAAGAAGTCACATGAAATGATAAGTTATAACCTTGCTTGAATTGCTTTATTAAGTGAATGGAAACATGGGATGTAGACCAAACCTTGCTACCTTGTCCAAATGACTCTAATTGAACTCTACCACAAAAGTCATGAAGGGTTCATGCTGAGAAAATGCCAAGAAAATGCCTCAATCGATCTAAAACTCTAATTTAGGGTTTATCGTGATGCTGCTTTGACCAGGATCAAATAACAGTGTGGAAATATATTATGAAGTTTAACCTTTAATAGACATTGAAGTTTAAGTTATGCATAGAAAACTTTGTTTTTGGACACAGCCCAAAATCAACCTAGAAGTAGGTAAAAAATAGGTTCAAAGTTTGAATCTGTTGTTGTTTTGTTAGGCCCAAAATATTTCTAAGTCCTCAATTGATAGCAGGTTTGCGCCAAGTTTGCGACATTTTTCTCTTGCAAAATTGTATGGTAACTCAATTGGATTCCTTAATATAAGTTGAAGTGCCATCCATGGAGATAACAACAAAACAAGTCTCATCAAGTTTGGATCACGTTTGGACCTTCAAAAATAAGTTCAAAAATAGGAATGGCTAACTATTTCCTAGGAGTTAACTGAATTTCGATTTCAATTTTGGGTACAACACTTTGGAGCCTTGTATCTCTCCAACCAATCCAAAACAGTCCATCATCCTTTTAAGAAAAGTTGTAGAGCAAGATGTGTACAACAAACTTTGTTCAAAGACCCAATCCTAAATCACCCTCTAAATTTGTCAAACAGAGGCTTGAAGATTGAATCTACGACTGTTTTCAGACTTAGAAATATTAGTAACCACTTAATTGACACGCTGTGTTCTCATGATTTTGTTAAGCAACTCAAGTTGAGCCAAATATAAAAGTTGGACTATATGTTTTCAGGAAGAGCATGCAAAAAGATGGCACCAGTTTGACTTCATTTTGACCATCAATTTGGATTTGTGCTCATCGCTATCAATGCGCTGACATTATCATGTTGGGCGCTAATTACCCACTAATATGTTTCTCTAATAGCAATGCACCCTTAATCAAAGTTGGAGAGTATTCAGAGATTATCAAACTTTGTTTAAAGCCCAAGGACCAAATTGGCCTGTAGCTGGCCTAAAACGGCGTCCTGTAGTGGCCACACCGATGCCCAACACCTGCTCGGCTTAATGCCTTCATGGCGTCCATGCAGGGCAGTGCACCCGCACCTCCTTGCCATGTGCCCCTACTCTCTCCTCTCACGATGGGGATGCTGAGTTGCTCTTAGACGCTCCCCACTCCTCCATCGCACGCTCTCCTCTTCCTCTCGCGCTACTACTGCTCGTGGACCCACTTGCCATGGCCGCTGGCGAGCGAGCTCCATGGCCATTGTCGTTCCTCTAACCCAAGCGCTTCATAGCCCTCCACCTCCATCACCGCCTTCACCTCATCATGCTCCATCTCTCGTGCATGCTCGCCCAAGGCAACCGTCACCGAAGCGCCGCCACCACTGTGTCGCGTGGTAGGGAGCCACTGTCGCGCATGGCCAGGCCGGCTTGGGCCATCTTTGGTCAAGCTAAGCAGCCCTATGGGTGTGCATGGTCCCTGGGATGCTCCCTGCCACCCCTTGTCACCGACGGGCCTCTGACTGGACATCCCCGTCGTCATCCCCTGATCTCAGCTCGTTGGAATAGAAGAAGGACCTCGCACTCAAATAAGGAGAAAGGGAAGGGCCTAACTAAGAATCCCATGACTCAAATAAATAGTGTCTAGTAGGATCTATTTGTTGAAATCTATTTAGTGGAAGTGTAGGGTCCTCTTTGCAAATGTATTTTTCTTTTATGGCTAAAACTTTGGAAAATCATAATAAATCATAGAAAAATTGTAAAATAGCAAATGAAGACTTTTTGAAATCCTTGAAAGTAGATCTATGCATTAGAGCCAAAATATGATATGTGTTAGTAGAAGGTTTTTGCTATTTTTATTTATCTATGTTAATTAAGGTTTTCTAGAAATAAATTCATATCTAAAGTTGTGGTGCTCCAATTGATATGATATTTTTATGGTAGGCTAATGATGCTATATGTGTATTGTGGTAAAAATTTCATGCTCATTGGATGTAATATGGTTGAGTTATTGATTTAACTTGTTTAGTGCTTGATAAATGGTTTTAAATAAGTTATAATTTTTATGAAGGTGTAAAAATGGAAAATGTTATTCCTATACCTTTGTATGATGTGGTGCTACCATAATAACATATAATATGGTCATGTGTTCGTAGAAAATAGTGTGTTTTAGATTTATCTTGCTCTCACATGTTTTCTTGCATTTTCAATTTGTCTTTTTTGTAATAATTAATCTATAAAACCTAAGCATGTAAGATTTGTACATTAATCATGTTTTGTCATCATATATCTCTCATAAAAAAATTGAGATCCAAATGAGATGTTTGCAATGTCACCTATAATTAATATATAGGTTTTTATATATAGAAAAGCTAATGCAAGTTTGTTAGTAGATGCTTATGTTTATGCCATGTAATACTTCTAATAATTGGTGCTAGGTAATGTGATTGCTTGGTTATATTTAGGAGTTGCATGGAGCTACATATATAGCAACAAATTGTTAGTTGTTAACAACATAAATGATAAGTGCATATAGTTGTATCTCTGTTGTTATGGCTGCATGTAAATGTGGTGAATACCAAAGTTGTAGATAATTTCCTTATCTTGCTTGTCCTAAAATGTTATGATTTTAGGCCTGCTGGTTTAGGAGTTATGGATTTTAAAAGTTTGCTGTCAGCTTTTGCATGTGCTCTGAACAGATCTGAATGATTATATTATTTGGCTTATTTAAACATTAAATCATGTTTTAGTGATAATAGGAGAGTTGTAGTTCTTTTCCTAAGCTTTCTAAAATATCTAAGATCACTATTTTTTGTGGTCTAGAACTCCAGTTATTGCTATTCAAAGTGGAATGGCAGGTTTTGTCCAAATCTAAATAGATGTCTTCATTAGGTTGTTTAACCTTGTTAGCTATAGAATCATCTTAAGATCATAATAAGAAAGTTATAGATAACTTAATAAGATTTCCATAAAGTTAAGAATCATGTTTGCTGAATGTCTAGAACTCTAGTTATGCATCTCTGAAGTTACTGTTAGTTTTCTGTCCTTGTCTATGCAGACTAGAAATATTGGCAAATTTGATCATGTTAACCTATGAATTAGCTTTTGTTGTAAATAACAAAGTTTTATATAATTTCATTATGTTTCTAGAATGTCTAGGATCACCTTTGTTTAATGCTTATAACTCCAGTTATGGTTAAATTGAATAGCTACTATATTGCTGTCCAATTTTTATGCATATACTTGAAGTTGATTGCTTAGGTTTGATCTAGATTTTGTGATTGCTAGGAGTAGTTGGTGCTAGATGGTTGCTTAAAGTAGCTTAACTTGAGTGCCTCATTGGTGAAAGCTTGGTGTTATTTTCTTCTAACTTACCATGATAGGTTTGTGCAATAATTAGTTAAACGACTTGCTCTCTAAGTGCTTATGTCTTGAGGTGTAACCTGATGCTGGTCTTGAATGCTTTTATATGATGCATCTCATGTTACCATTCTTCGCATTCATGCACTTGCATTGTTGCATCTCATCTAGGTACGCTAAATGCACAACGTGTGGACTTGAAGCACATGATGATGGAGTTGAACCAGAAGATGGTGTTGGTGAACCTATCTCAAAGATGGAAGGACCCCTAGAGTGGAAGATGTTCCCTAAGACAGTGCAAGCTAACTGAACTGACTTTGTGTTGGATCCTAGGCAAGCCTCGGAGCATTCTAAGCCTCCTATGTTTTTACAAATATCACTTGCGTCCTTTATGTTTGATGCATTAGGTTATAGGAGTTGATTGGAAACACTTGCTGCATATACTTTCCTTGTCTAGACAAATATATCTTGAATCCTATGTAGGTCTAGGATCAAATATATGCTTAGCCATGCTTAGTCCGGTAGAAGTCAGGTGATTTCCTGTCACCTGCAAGATATAGGTAGATATCTGATCACGGTTGGCTATAATTGCTATTGTGGAAATAACCATGTGTTGATGAATAAAAGGAGACCGTGCGGGATTGTGATAGAGAAGCAATAAGACATGGAGGTCTTGGTGCCTATTTATCCCCGTCTATGTCGGTTAAGGACTGATTCACTGTACGTCCTCATGTCATGTTAAACATATGCCTAGCACTTAGTTGGCCGGACAAGTCATTCTGACCACGAAGCCGAGTAGCTCAACTTAGGCTAGGACCCAGTAAGTAAAAGTGCGTACACTAGAGGAAGTAAGGATGTGCGGGAAGCCAGTGGCGTGAGTCTAAGGGCAAGCTGGGCTTGAACTTCCTAGCAGACTAGTAGTATCCCTAAGGGTGCGGCGCTAATCAG
Source organism: Miscanthus floridulus (assembly GCF_019320115.1). Lineage (NCBI taxonomy): Eukaryota > Viridiplantae > Streptophyta > Magnoliopsida > Poales > Poaceae > Miscanthus > Miscanthus floridulus. The sequence goes on along the minus strand of NC_089584.1, from coordinate 34,821,163 downwards.
ACCCACGACTGTACCTGAGTTGTACCAAAGGTGACCCGACGTGACCCCAATGGGGGAAGTATGGGTTTTTGTTAGGAATAACTCCCTAGCTGGTTGGAATCAATTCGAGTCATCGTCTCTCCTGAATAGTGAGAACTTGACTGAGTAGCAGCAACGTAGCATTAATTGCTAGGACTTGATGGTTATGATGATGCTCAAATTATTACATCGGTTATGGTTACTATTGCTTGTTAGCTTAATCAAGTGATTGCTCTAGTACAGGTGCTAATCTAGAGATGCTTAATTGAATAGGTATTCAAATTGATGCTAAAGGTACTAAATCTCCAAGTTATGTTACTTAAGCTTTTATGCAAAATATTATCAAGCTAGCTCCACCGATAAAGCCTTGCATACTCCTTGGTATCATATTATTTATTGTTTATGACGGGTAAGTCTAGCTGAGTACATCTTCATACTCAGGGTTTATTCCCTCTTGTTGCAGATGACATGATGTATCATGAGTACTGTAAGAACTGCCTTCATCCTATCGTGGATGAGGACTAAACCATGGGGCATGGTACTCCTAAGATATCCCCTCTATTCTGCTTTTGCTGGATATGACCGTGGTACTGGCATGTATTTAAACAAAGTGTGATGTTGATGTCAAACTACTTTGCTTCCGCTATTTAAACTTGGTTTGTAATAACTATGTGAACTCCGATGTATGTGAGATACTTGTGAACTATTTATGAATTGTGATGTAATATGTGACTAGTTGTGTTGAATCATGTATGATCTTGGTTTGTATGTTGGTTTGTTTGAGATCCTTCATGATTTTATTGAACTACCAGGTTTATATGGGCTCAAGTACGATGGTTTGATTGCTCCAGTGATTGCTATTGTACTTGTGCTCTTATAAATTGGACGGTTCTATTACAGAGTCCCTAGAGTACTTGACGATGTTTGGTGGCACGTGGAAGCGTGCCAGGAATGGCGTCTACCAGATCCTTTTTGTGAATGCCTATGGGCCATAGGCGTCTGGGCTCGGGCTACGTCGAGCATCCCACACCCTAGGATGCTGGCCATGGTTGTCTGGGTCACTGTCACCATAATGTAATTGATCTTCGAGTGCCTAGTCTAGCCTAGGGCCCCTAACGCCTTGAGTCACCATCTCTCCCGGATAGTGAGAACTTGACTAAGCAGCGGCAACGTAGCATTAATTGATGGAACTTGATGGTTATGATGATGCTCAAATTAATACACCGGATATGGTTACTAATGCTTGTTAGCTTAATCAAGTGATTGCTCTAGTACACGTGTTAATCTAGAGATGCTTAATTGAATAGGTATTCAATTTGATGCTAAAGATATTAAATCTCCAAGTTATGTTACTTAAGCTTTTATGCAAAATGTTGTCAAGCTAACTTCACCGATAAAGCCTTACATAATCCTTGGTGTCACTTTATTTTTGGTTTATGATGAGTAAGTCTAGCTGAGTACCTTCTTGTAGTTAGGGTTTATCCCACCATGTTGCAGGTGAAGTTCTCGGCCTGCTAAAGATGGTGGCTAACCGTCGGTGGGCTCGGTGACTCTATATAGTGTTCTTATCTATATGCTTTTGTTAGAGGATGTCCCGTATGCTAGCAATGTATTTGGAACTTATATTACAATAATCATTTGAAAGCTATGTTGTTTTCACTAATCAATTTTGAAACCCAAACTTATATTATTATTTGTGAACTCATTGTAAACATTATTTCCGCTGCAACTTTGTGTATATGATGTGTATTTGCTTAATTGTGCGATCTTGGTTGTGATGTTGATTTATCGAGGTCCTTCGTGACACTCGACGGACTACCGGATTTATAAAAGTGAAAGTATGTGCGCGTCAATGTGTTAAACAGGGACAACCATACTTGATTTTGTATAAATTGGGCGGTTCTATCAGAGTGGCGGTGTCGGTGAACCTCGTGTCGCGAGCCCTAGCCCCTACCTCCTTTATATAGCGCTACGCAATGGGGGCCCACCAGCCATATGTGCAGCTAGGCGCCCCCGATCAGGGCATGGGATCAAGGCCCGAGTCGGCCGTTGGGCCAACTAGGTGGAGATCAACCTAACACTTACATGTATTTTTGTGAACATTCTATCATGTGAGCATTGCTGAATTATTACTGCTTGTGCTTCACTATGTGAAGTTTAATGTGAATTTAAGAGTTGGTATGAAACTAAATTATTGCTTCCTAGTATCATCTAATCTACTCTTGCTATGATGAATATGGACTTAGCTTCATTTGACACCAAATGCTAACTGCTACTTAGTTGTTACGAGCTTGGTTGTTAATTGATATTTAGCTTCTCATGCTCTACTTGTTGGGCTCCCCTGCTGGTTGGAATCGATTCGAGTCACCATCTCTCCCGGATAGTGAGAACTTGACTAAGCAGCAGCAACACAGCATTAATTGATGGAACTTGATGGTTATGATGATGCTCAAATTAATACACCGGATATGGTTACTAATGCTTGTTAGCTTAATCAAGTGATTGCTCCAGTACACGTGTTAATCTAGAGATGCTTAATTGAATAGGTATTCAATTTGATGCTAAAGATATTAAATCTCCAAGTTATGTTACTTAAGCTTTTATGTAAAATGTTGTCAAGCTAACTTCACCAATAAAGCCTTACATAATCCTTGGTGTCACTTTATTTTTGGTTTATGACGAGTAAGTCTAGCTGAGTACCTTCTTATAGTTAGGGTTTATCCCACCATGTTGCAGGTGAAGTTCTCGGCCTGCTAAAGATGGTGGCTAACCGCCGGTGGGCTCGGTGACTCTATATAGTGTTCTTATCTATATGCTTTTGTTAGAGGATGTCCCGTATGCTAGCAATGTATTTGGAACTTATATTACAATAATCATTTGAAAGCTATGTTGTTTTCACTAATCAATTTTGAAACCCAAACTTATATTATTATTTGTGAACTCATTGTAAACATTATTTCCACTGCAACTTTGTGTATATGATGTGTATTTGCTTAATCGTGCGATCTTGGTTGTGATGTTGATTTATTGAGGTCCTTCGTGACACTCGGCGGACTTCCAGATTTATATAAGTGAAAGTATGTGCACGTCAACGTGTTAAATGGGGACAACCAAACTTGATCTTGTATAAATTGGGTGGTTCTATCATAGTGGCGGCGTCGGTGAACCTTGTGTCGCGAGCCCTAGCCCCTACCTCCTTTATATAGTGCTACGCAATGGGGGCCCACCAGCCATATGTGCGGCTAGGCGCCCCCGATCAGGGCATGGGATCAAGGCCCGAGTCAGCCGTTGGGCCGACTAGGTGGAGATCAACCTAACACTTACATGTATTTTTGTGAACATTCTATCATGTGAGCATTGCTCAATTATTACTGCTTGTGCTTCACTATGTGAAGTTTAATGTGAATTTAAGAGTTGGTATGAAACTGAATTATTGCTTCCTAGTATCATCTAATCTACTCTTGCTATGATGAATATGGACTTAGCTTCATTTGACACCAAATGCTAACTGCTACTTAGTTGTTACGAGCTTGGTTGTTAATTGATATTTAGCTTCTCATGCTCTACTTGTTGGGCTCCCCAGCTGGTTGGAATCGATTCGAGTCACCATCTCTCCCGGATAGTGAGAACTTGACTAAGCAGCAGCAACGTAGCATTAATTGATGGAACTTGATGGTTATGATGATGCTCAAATTAATACACCGGATATGGTTACTAATGCTTGTTAGCTTAATCAAGTGATTGCTCCAGTACATGTGTTAATCTAGAGATGCTTAATTGAATAGGTATTCAATTTGATGCTAAAGATATTAAATCTCCAAGTTATGTTACTTAAGCTTTTATGTAAAATGTTGTCAAGCTAACTTCACCGATAAAGCCTTACATAATCCTTGGTGTCACTTTATTTTTGGTTTATGACGAGTAAGTCTAGCTGAGTACCTTCTTGTAGTTAGGGTTTATCCCACCATGTTGCAAGTGAAGTTCTCGGCCTGCTAAAGATGGTGGCTAACCGCCGGTGGGCTCGGTGACTCTATATAGTGTTCTTATCTATATGCTTTTGTTAGAGGATGTCCCGTATGCTAGCAATGTATTTGGAACTTATATTACAATAATCATTTGAAAGCTATGTTGTTTTCACTAATCAATTTTGAAACCCAAACTTATATTATTATTTGTGAACTCATTGTAAACATTATTTCCACTGCAACTTTGTGTATATGATGTGTATTTGCTTAATCGTGCGATCTTGGTTGTGATGTTGATTTATTGAGGTCCTTCGTGACACTCGGCGGACTACCGGATTTATATAAGTGAAAGTATGTGCGCGTCAACGTGTTAAATGGGGACAACCATACTTGATCTTGTATAAATTGGGTGGTTCTATCATAGTGGCGGCGTCGGTGAACCTCATGTCGCGAGCCCTAGCCCCTACCTCCTTTATATAGCGCTACGCAATGGGGGCCCACCAGCCATATGTGCAGCTAGGCGCCCCCGATCAGGGCATGGGATCAAGGCCCGAGTCGGCCGTTGGGCCAACTAGGTGGAGATCAACCTAACACTTACATGTATTTTTGTGAACATTCTATCATGTGAGCATTGCTGAATTATTACTGCTTGTGCTTCACTATGTGAAGTTTAATGTGAATTTAAGAGTTGGTATGAAACTGAATTATTGCTTCCTAGTATCATCTAATCTACTCTTGCTATGATGAATATGGACTTAGCTTCATTTGACACCAAATGCTAACTGCTACTTAGTTGTTACGAGCTTGGTTGTTAATTGATATTTAGCTTCTCATCCTCTACTTGTTGGGCTCTCAAAAATTTATGCATTGAACTAGTTAACTAGTGTCAAAGCTTCATAATAAATAGATGACATTTCTTTTTAGAATTTTTGCTAAAAACTAACTTACCTTATATTCATTTTGATTTCTAGGTAGCACATCTTATGGATCAGAAGCCAATTGAAGTGCTCATGGATATAAATGTTTAGTTATTTTAGACTCCCTAGAGATGAAATCTTTAAGTTCAAACTTAGTTGTTGTGATAGTCAAACTAAATGGCTGTGGGCTAGGCCAATTTGTAGTTTGATAAAATGTGACACCAGTGGGCTCACTAATACATGAATGATCAATGTTTGTTTATATGATTGGTGTATCTTATGAGCTGGGATGAATGTTAATGCAGTGATGATTTGGCACTAGTTTGTGATGTTCTTTTTTGTCACTATGGTTTGGATCTGGGCTTGGATATGGGCTGGTTATAAGATGCAGCCAACTATTCTATGACAAACACAAATTTCAATCTGTGACGGCTCAATTTGGGCCAACAAATGTATGATGCGGGATACATGACATTTTTTTGATCGTTATGGTGAGTTAACTATGATGAATTTTCACTTGTTAGTGACCAAAGTAAACCATCATGTATAAGGGTATGTTTTGTAGTGGCTTGCGCCGGACGGTACCTGCTCGGCGAGTGAGCAAGCACCCCGGCACGTTGGGCTTGTGGGCGAGTGTCCTAGTAGTGGCCCACGCCGCCCTAGACATCGCCCACACCCCTAGCCGCTTCCCACGTGCATCCCATGTGCAACCCCTAAAAGGTCCTAATGGCTAGAGGGGGGGGGGTGAATAGCCTATTAAAAATGTCTACAACAACACTTAACAAACCGGTTAGACAATTATGAGGCGAAGCGAGTGTTGCACTAGCCTACTAAAAATGCAAGCCACCTACCACAATTCTAGTTTATGTAGTTTCTATCCACACAATAACTATGTCACTACACTAAGTTAGTGTGCTCTCAAAAGCTAACTGAAGAGCCACACTAACCAAACTAACAAGCTCTCACAACTAGCTATACTAAAGAGCTTGATAACTAGTTTGCGGTAATGTAAAGAGAGTGAGCAAAATGGTTATACCGCCGAGTCAAGGAGTGAACCAATCAATCACAAGAATGAATACCAATGAAGACCAGTTACCTCAGAATCAAATGATGACATAAAGATTTTTTACCGAGGTTCACTTGCTTGCCGGCAAGCTAGTCCTTGTTATGGCGATTCACTCACTTGGAGGTTCACGTGCTAATTGGCATCACATGCCAAACCCTCAATAGGGTGCCACACAACCAACATAAGATGAGGATCACACAAGCCATGAATAATTTACTAAAGTACCTTTTGGCTCTCCGCCAGGGGAAGGTCAAGAACCACTCACAATCACCATGATTGGAGCTGGAGACAATCACCACCCTCCGCTCAACGATCCTCGCTACTCCAAGCCGTCTAGGTGGCGGCAACCACCAAGAGTAACAAGCGAATCCCATAGTGAAACACGAACACCAAGTGCCTCTAGATGCAATCACTCAAGCAATGCACTTGGATTCTCTCCCAATCTCACAAAGATGATGAATCAATGATGGAGATGAGTGGGAGGGCTTTGGCTAAGCTCACAAGGTTGCTATGTCAATGCAAATAGCCAAGAGAGTGAGCTTGAGCTAGCCATGGGGCTTAAATAGAGAACCCCCATGAATAGAGCAGTTGGGCTCCTCACTACACTGAACACGGGGTGACCGAACGCTCCGGTCAGATTGACTAGACGCTGGACCCCAGCGTCCGGTCGTGCGATGAACGCCACGTGTCCCCTCTCTTCAAATACTGAGCGCTTGATTCTAATGGTCAAGTGATGACTGGACGCGCTGCTATGAAGTGACCGGACATTGAGGTCATCCGGTCATTTCTAGTAAGCATCCAAAAGTGAGAAATCATTGGTCATGCTTGACCAGAATCACCCAGCATCCGGTCACTCTATGTCATCATACGTTAGACCAACCGGACTCAGGCCCTGAGCGTTCGGTCAGTTTTTGTGCCAGTGTCAGGTCATGAGACCAAAACTGTGTGTCCTCAGTTGCCACTGACCGGACACACCGGTCCTTCAGAGACCAGCGTCTAGTCACTTACAGTGACCTCCGTCTTTTCTGTATAGGGCACCGATGGTACCATCGGACTATCCACACTCTATGGCAGACACTCCATCGGTGAAGTTTCTAACCCTTGCTCAATTGTGCCAACCACCAAGTGTATCACCTTGTGCACATATGTTAGCATATTTTCACAAACATTTTCAAGGGTGTTAGCACTCCACTAGATCCTAAATGCATATGCAATGAGTTAGAGCATCTAGTGGTACTTTGATAACCGCATTTCGATATGAGTTTCACCCCTCTTAATAGGACGGCTATCAAACCTAAATGTGATCACACTCTCTAAGTGTCTTGATCACCAAAACAAAATAGCTCCTACCATTTATAACTTTGTCCTTGAGCCTTTTGGTTTTCTCTTTCTTCTTTTCAAGTCCAAGCGCTTGATCATCACCATTGGCATCACCATCATCATGATCTTCACAATTTCTTCATCACTTGGAGTAGTGCCACCTATCTCATTAATCACTTGATAAACTAGGTTAGCACTTAGGGTTTCAGTCAATTCACCAAAACCAAAATAGAGCTTTCAACCCCTAATCTACTTTTGAAACATCTATATGTAAGAGTTGTAACATACAAACAAGATAGATAAATACTTAAAACATGCGTCTGAAACACTTGTAAAAACACATGAAAAACACTTGGAAACCATTGCAAACATACGCAACATTTAGATGAAACACTTGCAAAACACCAGAAAACCACTTGAAAAATAAGCTTGGTGTTTCCTTCGAGGGTAGACTCAGTTGAACCTAAATTAAACGGTCTCGTCGCGTGGAAATTCAATTAAACCTCAGAAAGTAGCAAACCATCTCCAGAAAATCCCAAACTTGGTGTTTCCTTCACATGTGGCATGTGCAAGCCTAAGAAAAAGTTTGAGACCAATACGACACTGGAATGCGTATGAACCAAATAAACCTTGATAACCTATGTGTATAGTCATGGTTCGAGAAAAGGGCACATGTACCTCTGTGAAGCATGTATACTCTGCCTATGTCGAAATGGCTTGAAATGTTTTTGGCAAGCATGTACACCCAAATTAAGATCCCACACTAGATTTGAGGTTTTTCTGATAAGTTTTTTTATTTATTATATTTTCTCTATGCCGAATGAGACAAAAGAGGGTGAATTTCATCTTGGACCCAATAGATTTTGTCATCCACCTCCACAAAATTCTTATCTCTAGGGCACATTAGAGCCTATGTAAAGGTTTGGCACCATTCCGGATCTTTTCATGGGTAGACTCAGTTCAACCTATAATTAAACGGTCTTGTTGCGTGGAAATTCAATTAAACCTCATAAAGTAGCAAACCATCTCCAGAAAATCTCAAACTTGGTGTTTCCTTCACATGTGGCACGTGCAAGCCTACGAAAAAGTTTGAGACCAATACGACACCAAAATGCCTATGAACCAAGAGAAATCTTGGTAACCTATGTGTATAGTCATGGTTCGATGAAAGGGCACATGTACCTCTGTGAAGCATGTATACTCCGCCTATGTTGAAATGGCTTGAAATTTTTTTGGCAAGCATGTACACCCAAATGAAGACCCCACACAAGATCTGAAGTTTTTCTGATCAATTTTTTTATTTATTATATTTTTCTCTATGGCCGAATGAGACAAAAGAGGGTGAATTTCATCTTGGATCCAATAGATTTTGTCATCCACCTCCATAAAATTCTTATCCCTAGGGCACATTAGAGCATATGTAAAAGTTTAGCACCATTCCAGATCTTTTCGTGGGTAGACTCAGTTCAACCTATAATTAAACAGTGTCGTCGCACGAAAAATTCAATTAAACCTCAGAAAGTAGCTAACCATCTCTAGAAAATCCCAAACTAGGTGTTTGCTTAACACGTGGCACGTGGAAGCCTAAGAAAAAGTTTGAGATGAATATGACACCCGAATGTATATTTCTAGTTGCCCAACAAATGTTACACGAATTACATGCATAACAATAATTAAACACACAAAGCCATACAAATCAAAATTAGAACCCAATTAAACTATGACCTTGAAAACAACCTAATAAACATTAATTACTATCGGAATCACTACCGGGTTTGATCGGGCCACGCACACTAACATGCCTCTGTAGCCATATATGGTAATTGATGTCATGGATTATGTACCCACTTGTATCGATGAAGTCCAATGCTCGTATGAGTGCACTCTCTCGTGCCTCATAATACCAAAAGAATGGTTGGCCATAGATGTAAACTACTGAACGACCACTGCCCCTATTAGTAATCCTTATGTAGTACTAGGCATCCTTCTACAGTGAGCTACTCGAGGTTACCATTGCAAAAGTTCCAATTGTACCCGAGTTGCTTCGTAGCTTGGTCTAGAATGGCCCACAAGCCACATGCAGCATAGGTAAGGTCCTGGAGCACAATCTGCATGTGAAGAAAAAGAAAAAAAATAGAGAATGTTATTACAATAATAAACAACAAATAACCATGACTTAGGTATAAGTGACTATTTTACCATATCCGCACGGTTGTATATCACCAGCATTCAAAGCAAGTGCCTTAAAGTGCGAGAAATTAGGCACATCATAGCAAACACATCGAAAGTGCCTCTAAACAGATGCACATGACACTGAAATTGGGTGCTTATCACATCCGGGCTCTATCTTCCCATCTCATGGATATGGTTCCGATGATTTGCACCCCTCAAAGGGATGGAAAAACTGAGTTCACACGTCCATAGCTGACCACTTGCATTAGATGTCGTGTTCTTGACGATGTCCGAGATAAAGAACCAGCTAAGTGTTGTTCACAGCCAATCTATTGGGGATATAGTCTGCGACATATATGTATGCAACAATGATATTAAACTAATTACACTTATTTGTTAGCATAAAAAACAAAAAACATTAGAAGATGTTTCATACAATAGCTAGAATAGGGAACCATGGAATTGCCACATTAGGAGCGAATGGCTCATCGCCAGGGTGGAAACTTGGTTCTTGTGGTGGGGGAGGTCCATTGTTCATACCACCTAATCGATAAAATGCAAAAAAATGAACATAAAATATATGCACAAAAAATTCTTCTAAGTAAAATGTGGCAACATAATTAAATATAGATCGAATGCAAGGAATAAGAATATGTATAAGTGTAGAATGCAAAGAAACATGAATATAAATATAGATCAAATAAATATAGATAGAATATTGGAGAAGACAACATATCAATACCATTGAAAAATGCAGGAGCCATGACCAAATCACGTAGAGAGAGTGGATTTCTTGAGAAGTGAGAGTGAAACATGAGAAATGAGACTGTGAGAGTTCGTGGGTGGGTGGGATTGATGTATGTGACCGGTGGTTTGTTTTATAAAGGGGGGCATGGACATCATTGTCAGTTTTTAAGTAGAACCGACAGTGAAAGTTAATATCTTTAGTAGTATTCTTCTAGTACCTCTTGTGTGCACCATTTTGGTGGACTATGATGCATAACGATATCTGTGGTTTGTTGTGAGAGGAAAACATTGTATCATGGCTGATAAGGCCTGCCTAAAACCAACATGCATGGAGAGGCTAGCTCCTGGCCGAGGGCCATTTTATAGGGGCTAGCAGTCGTGGTACATTTTTATTTCTGAACTAAAGTTGTTGGGGTAGGTGGGAGCAGTGTTCCAACTATTATGGTCAGTGGGAGCACTCTTGGCATGTGAGGAGCATCTACACATCACTGTTGGTTTTAGTTTAAAAACCGACAGTGAATGGGGTACATCACTGCCGGTTTTGCTTGTAAACCGACAGTCATGGGGTACATCACTGCTGGTTCATTCCCCAAACCGGCAGTGATGTGGTGTAGTAGTTAGGTGTTAAGTAGGATAACTTTTTGTTTTGTTGAGTTTTAAATAACTTTCATTCTCATTAATTGCTATGATACATCGGCATATTTGCTGAGTTGGAAGAGTATTAACGAGGAGGAGAGAGTTTCATCAGGATCAAACATCCTTCATAGTTATGTGCATAATGATTACATAGTTAACAATAATCTAACTATCTTTACGTGCATCAACAATGAGGGCCTCATTGTGATCAAGCCGTACGTAAATAGGTTCGTCACCCTCTTGAAGGATACGTAGGGGTACGTTTGCCCCAAATGGAGGCATTTCCTGATAGCCCCTGTAGTCTTCTTCATCCGTCACTCCATCGACACCGACAATCTTCCTTTTCCCATCTAGGACTACTTTTAGCCTTCCTTTTGTCTTGTTGTCCCTTGCATAGAAGACTTGCATAACATCTCTTGCAAGGACGAAGGGGCCATCTCTGTATGCGGTCTTAGTGAGATCAACGGTAGTGAACCCTTCGCTGTCAATGTTGATTTCCTCAAGCTGGACCCACTGGTAGCAAAAAAGAGCTGCCTTCAATGGACCGTAGGCTAGCTCCCATATCTCCTCTATGAAACCATAGTATGTCGCCTGCACATTGTCATTTTCATCGTGAGCAGCAAAACGAACACCACAATTTTGGTATGTGCTCTTTCCATCTTGCTTTTTGTGTAAAATGTGAATCCATTGATCTCATACCCTTGGTACTTATGATATGTATTCGAAGGTCCCTTGGCTAAGGCATCCAGTTGATTACCCAATTTTATTCCAAGCAAGTGACATCGCAACCAATTGACAAATTCCTCCTTATGTTTTTTGTCCAGCCAAGCATGTGACCTGCTCGGATATAGAGTTTGCAGCGACTGACTGTGCTTATCAATGTATGGCATCACGCCCTCGGCTTGCTAGAGAACAGTGAACTATGCCTATCTAAAAGAAATAGGGTCTTCTACTGTAATAGATTTCTCCCCAATCGTTCCTTTGCCATGTAGTCTTCCCTCGTGATGAGATTCTAGAACTCCGACCCTTTTGATGTCTAGATAATATGTGTAGAACTCAATGGCCTCCTCCGTTGACCATCCTTCAACCATGCCCCCTTTTGTCCTAAATCTGTTTCTAACATACCTCCTGAAAACTTTCATTAATCTTCCGAAAGGGAACATCTGATGTAGGTACATTGGGCCAAAGGCTCTAATTTGGTCAACAAGATGAATGAGCAGATGCAATGAGATATCAAAGTAAGTTGGTAGGAAATGCATCTCAAGCCTAACAAGAGTTTCAGCTATGTCCCACTGCAGCTGCTCTTGCATGGACACATCAATGACCTTTTTTGAGATCGTGTTGAAGAACGAGCAAAGCTTTATGATTGGGGCATGGACCTTTGGGGGGAGGATACCACGTAGGGCAATAGGAAGCAGCTGAGTCATAACAACATGATAGTCATGGGCCTTCATAGGGCCATAGTTGAACTTAAGTTCTCTCATGTTCACTAGCATCTTTGGGTTCGCATAGTAGCCCATTGGGACTTTGAGTTCATTGAAGAAAGAAATAAGCGCATGCTTTTCTTCCTTCTTCAATGTCCATGACACAACCAGAAGTTCAAACTAGCCATTCTCTAGCTCCATGGGATGCAGCTCCTTCCTGATTCCCAAGTGTTGCATGTCGAAGCGTGTGGCTAGTGAATCCTTTGATGTCCCCCCAGTGTCCATCAAGGTGTTAAGAGTGTTAGCGCACACATTTTTAGTGATGTGCATGGGATCAAGACAGTGGCATTCACTCAGAAATGGCTAGCAAGGTAGTTTCCAAAAAAATGATTTTTTTCTTCTAAACGCTCCCATCACGCGCTGCTACTGCATTGTCCCCCTTCCCAAGGACAACCTCCAGTTTGTTGAGTTCTCGAAGTATCATAGCCCCATCTCGATATTTTGGAGCTAAGCGTTTCTCAATAGTACCATTGAAATCTTTTCTATTCCTATGGTAAGGGTGATCCTTAGGTAGGAACCTACGGTGTTCCATATAAACTATCTTTGAGTTATTTGGTAGATTTACTGCATTGGTGTCATCCAAGCACTAGACACATCCAGTATATCCTTTTGTCTTCTCTTCGGACAATGAACCTCAACCTAGCAGATTAGTGATTATAGCGATAAGTACTCCCTTGATCATGACATGTTCCTTTTTGTACTCATCCCAAACATCTGGCACACCCTTTTCAAACATCTCCACAAGTTCATCGATCATTGGTTCCAGAAACACATCGATGTCATTCCTAGGTTGTCTTGGCCATTGGATCAGTAGTGGCATCTAGATGTACGACCGCTTCATACAGACCCAAGGTGGAAGGTTGTATATACAGAGCGTCACTGGCTAGGTGCTATGATTGCTTCTAACTTAGTCAAAAGGATTCTTCTCATCTGTGCTCAAAGCAAACCAAAGGTGCCTTACCTCTCTAGTAATGTCCTTATAGAACATAGTATTGATAGTCCTCTAGTCATGCCCATTGGTGGGGTGCCTCATCATTGTATCTTTCTTACGCTCTTCGCCATGCCAACACAACAGCTTGGCTGACTTTGCACATGCAAACAGCCTATGCACCTGGGGAGCTATAGGGAAATACCAAACAACCTTTATGGGACCTCTTCTTGTAACACCTCGGGTGTTAGCTTTGCATAACTTGACTTGCATAAAATGAGCATGAGCATCAAGCATCCATAAATCATCATTTACAATTGAAACATTTGATCGAAACATATGAAACATTGCTTGTTATTTCATGTTTCTTAGAACATATGCATATGATCATGTATAAATGAATGCAAGTGGGTAATGCTAGTCACTACAACACTTTAGCCACACTTAGGTTAACAAGAGGAACCTTGTTCACGAAGGCCATATTTCATGATCAAGCACTTAAGTGTTATTTCATGTGTTGAACTAAATAGCTATATGAGTGACAACTACTTGAAATGCTTAAATGACCTTGCAAATTGTTTTAACATGCTTAGAGTATCATCATGAACAACTTTGGTATTTAGTGCTAGGGCTAGTTTGGTCATTTAGCCATAGTTTGAATGTGTATCTTGATTTCAAAGTGACATGTTTGACTAAAGTTGAACTAGGTGTTAGGAACCTTGCATGGAGGAGTTCACTAAAGCAAAGTTGTAGTGTTTGACATAAGGAACAACTTTGATTTTTGGGCCTTTGACTGAATCAGCTCCTAACATGTGTGAAATTGGGTTTCAAAAATCAGAGAAATCACAAATTCTACACTTAGCAAATTTTGCTAAGTCGTGAAACCCTGACAGCCTGACAAGCTAACCTTCAGGGCTTTATAACTCGAGTTTGGGTGAGAATTAGAGCTCGATCATTGAACAACAATTGAAGCTGGTACATAGGGCTATAAATTTTGTTTAGACGACTGATGCTTTGGAGCAACTAATTAGCGGGAAATTCAGCGTCAAATCTCGTCGTCAGGCTCGGCCATCGCGTTCTGGCGAACTGAATCAAGTCCGGCACATCGGCTTCGGTGGCCGACACCGTCAGGGCGTGCGCGCCGCGTGGAGCCAGCGGCGGCCGCGCGTCACCAGCACCCTGCCCACCGCGGCCAGGGCAGGCCAGCTCGCGCCTTTACCCTCCCAGCGCTCGCCCGCACTCAGCCGAGCTCACCAGTCGCCTCACCTCGGCCTTTTCCCTCGCCGCAGCCGCTGCAAACCCCGGTGCCGAGAGCCCGCCATCGCCATTGGAGGCGCCAGCTCGCGCCTAGCTCCTCCATCCCCACCGCAACCCTCCACCGTCTTCCCAGCAACCCCCTGCGCCCTACCGTGCCCGCTGTTAGCACTCGGTAAGCCCCAGCGCCGTGCGCTAGCTCGCCGGAGCTCCGCCGCCAACCTCGTCGTCGCGGCCACGCCGTTTTAGTCTACCACTCCACGCGTTAGTTGATGCGCTAGGTTTCCAGTAGCTCGTAGATGCTTGTCCGCGCGTTTGATTGAGCCGCCGAGGTCGTCACCGGAGTAGCGCCAGTCGTCCAGCGTCACCGTTCCGCCATGGCCGCCGCCGCTAGCTCTAGGGTCAGCAATAGGGCCGGCCATGTGGCTCTATAGGTTCGCCAGGTCATGTAGGTCCTACCCTGATGACCTCACCGCCGGCGAAGCTCGCCGCCGTCGAGCCGCAGCCGCGCAGTGCCCAGCAGCGCCGCTGCTCTGCTCTGTGTCGATGACGTGTGGGGTCCCCTGACCAGCGGGTCCCACCTGTCAGCGACAGCAGTAGTGTAGGCTAAACCATTTTTGAATCCAGTTTTTGAGTGGTTTTGTTATTTTTGTATCTGCAGATTGGTAACTCCAAAAATGTTGAAATAAATATGGTTGTGTTCCTTAGGAAGTGTAGTATTTAGGAAAAATATGTTCTTGGCTTCAACAGTAGAAATTTCTGGAGATTTAAATAGGGATTTCAAATGTGCTTTTGAATGCATTCAAATTTGTTTATTTTATATCTAGAGTTCCTGTACTCCAAAAATTATGAAATTTTTGTGGTAGGCTATTCTTGTTATACATGAGCTTGGATAAAAATTTGAGGACCAGTGCATGTGTAGATCTATAGTTATAGATTTTTCTTTTATAAATAGTTAATCCTTGCATGAATTTTTATAAATTAATTATGAGTCCAAAATTCATGAAATTTGTTTGAGGTGATACTAGTACCATATGGATGTTAGGAAAAATAAGAAATCTGTTGCTTGACACTTTTCAATAGGATTTTCCATTTATGCTATTTCAAGCCTTGCTTCCTTATCATTTTTGCATAGGATGTTCTACTTAGTAAAATGACATGAAATTTTTATAGTAGTCCTTTGATAGCATTAGTAAGGCTCTGTAAAATTTTGGGAATTTATTAAGCACATCTGATATATATTTATTATTTAACCTAGATATCTAAATAAAATAATAAAGGCAATTTAATAAATAGTTTGGGCTTTGCCATTATATTATCTTAACTATGTTTGGTATGCTTAAACTGTTGGTAGGTTCTAGGTTGTCAATTTGTGAAAAATTACATGAAGTAGAGGTGTTATTACTTTATATTGCATGTTAAGTCATTTCCGGACTGATTCTAGAAAATGATGAGTTGCATGTTGAAACTGATGTAGACTGTAAAAATGGTTAATAACAAAGTTGTAGAAAATTTGATAAGCTTTCCAGAAAGTCCAGGATCACTAGATTTGGAATTGTAGAACTCCAGTTATGAGTGAAACAAGTAGATACTGTTTATGGCATAGTCGATGCATTGTAGGAGTAGTTAAGTAGTAAGCGAGAAGAGATATGCACCTACTCAAACAACGTGATGCACTTGTTAACATTATGCATTCGTAATACTCATACCATACTCATGCATCTAGGATCGGAGGAAGAGATCACGTTGCTGGAATTCGAAGAAGCCGAGGAAGGGAACCCGCAGGAGAATCCGCAAGTCCCCGCTCCCGAAGGCGTGGAGCAGAACCCTGAAGAGCTTCCGGAGTGCCCTGACCATCGTCCTACTTCCTTTCTGCGAGGCAAGCCCCGGAGCATTATAAGTCTCCCAGTAATTTACAAACGTTTACTTACGTATTTATGATTGATGCATTAGGTTATAAGAGTTGAATGAAACCACTTGATGCATGTACATTCCTTGTCCAGAAATTACACCTTTAACCGGTATAGGTCCAGGATCGAATTTATGCTTAGCCATGCTTAGACCGGTAGAAGTCGGGTGATGTCCTGTCACCTGCGAGATATAGGTGGATACCGGAGCACGGTTGGCTATATCTGCTATCGTGGAACAGAACCATGTGGTAAAAGTAAATTGAGACCGGACGGGAGGTCGATAGGGAAGCAACAAGGCATGGAGGTCTTGGGTGTGGACTTATCCCCGTCTGTGTCGATTAAGGACCGTACCGTTGTTGGAACTTCTGACAAGATTGAACGCATGCCTCTCACTTAGCTGGCCGGATAACTCGTTCCGACCGCGAAGCCGAGTAATTCAACTCAGGCCGGGAATCGTTCTGTTGTGCGCTCCTTCCGGGGAACGATCAGACTGAGCCCAAGGGCAGGTTTGGCCTGAGCATCCTGGCATCTGGTGTTCCAGATTGTGCGGCGCAGTACGAACCCGCGAAATGTGTACCGGAGTTGTACCAAAGGTGACCTAAGACTATCGTGGCTGATAGATCTGGGTTTGTGTTAGGAATAAATTCCCAGCTGGTTGAAATCGATTCGAATCGCCGTCTCTCCCGGATAGTGAGAAACTTGGCTAGCTCCAACATCGTAGTAACTGTGTTATGAAACATGATGGTTCAAATGAATATGGAATTACAATACTTGCTATGGTTACTATTGTATGATTCTAAATAATATACCACATGTTTGGCATAGGATAGTTGCTAACCTAGAACTGGATAGTTATAATTAACTTGATAAAAGAATCACAACTGTACAACGGTTAATTGCCTTTTTCGCAAAATGTTGTCAAGTTACGTCCACTTATACAGCCGTGCATAATCCTTGGAGTCATTTTATTTCTGGTTCATGACGGGTAAGTCTAGCTGAGTACCTTCTCGTACTCAGGGTTTATTTTCCCATTGTTGCAGATGGCACTGTGTATCATGGTTATTGCAAGAGTTGCTTCTATCCCGCTGTGGATGAGGAGTAAGCCGTGGGCAGGCTTCTTTAGTAATTCCTATCTTTGCTTTTGTGGACCGTGATCTGGTTTGGCACTGTAGTAAACTATGTTGGAAAACTTTATCTCAAACTTATTTGCTTCCGCTTTGTTTATCAAACTTGTTTTGTAATAACTTTTATTCGTACTCTGATGATGAAACGTATCTGTGAACTTTATGTAATATGTGGCATGTATGTTGAATCCTGTACGATCTTGGTTGTTGTAAATCGTTTATCGAGACCCAGTCGTGGTACTCGACGGACTACCGGGTTTATATGGGTTCAAGTATGACAGCGCGACCGCTCGCGGATTGCCATTATACTTGTATTCTTATAAATTGGTCGGTTCTGCGACAGCTGGTATCAGAGCAGGATTCAACGTTAATTGTCACAAGAGTATTTAAAACAAAAGTTTTTGTTTCCGAAAACCCTTCTCTAGCAACTAATAGTTATATAATAGGTGTTTGAAATCTAAAGTGTGCCAATGATCACTTTCCTTATGCCCAGATTAAGGACTATTAGGTGGCTATTTAAGTACTAACATGGGGGTTTTTACTTCGTCGTCCATACGGCGTGCTATAGTATGGATGCCATTCACTTGAGTGGTAATGTATGGATCAAATGCCTCTACGCCAAGGTAAGATGAGTATATGACCGCAAGATGTGAGCGTGCGGTCGGGAAGAGTTAGTTCTGGTACGGCTATGTATGCATGCTTGCATGTGTATATGGTACGTATTTAATTGTGGGTTTAAATTATTGTTGGGTAGATTGATACGGAAGTATGTGTATGGGGATACATATATGGAAGTATTTACAATTACATTCTGCATATTCTTTATGGGTTTAGGGCTGAAATGAAATTTTATGCAGGTACACTAACAACGAAACGTGTAGCTCGACTAGTTACGCTATTTATGAGAGAACGTATGTATGCCACCGTGTCTACCGTTAGAAACAAATTTTTCCTAAGTTTGTGAGGACGTACGGCACGAGCATGCATCATGTTAAACTATCATTCACATAATTACAATTGTTCCTCCCCTTATAAGATTCTTACTCGGTTATGTAACTCTTATCCATTATGGCATTGTCTCACCAAAGGGTACATGTTGGTGGTGCAGATGGCACGCACCAAGCAGACTGCTCGCAAGTCCACCGGAGGCAGAGCTCCTAGCCGTCAGCTTGCTCCACGTACCCGTCAACGTCACACGTTCCTTGGAGAGTTTGGGATGCCTACACTTTTATGGAGAGTGCTCAGCTATGTAGGCTATCCTGATGGGATGGAACCCCGCTACTTCTGGGCGAATGAGCGGTTGGGGGAAGGTCTCTTAGTTACTGTGGAGGCCGTTGTCCG
This sequence comes from Miscanthus floridulus, assembly GCF_019320115.1. Classification (NCBI taxonomy): domain Eukaryota; kingdom Viridiplantae; phylum Streptophyta; class Magnoliopsida; order Poales; family Poaceae; genus Miscanthus; species Miscanthus floridulus. The sequence goes on along the minus strand of NC_089584.1, from coordinate 34,802,281 downwards.
CCCCCGAGGTGACGATTCTGAGTGGACAGGCTGGTGTTATGAGTCGACTGGTAGGACTGCTGAAGAAGCAGCTGGCAGGGCAGCTTTTGGGATCCTGAGGGATATCATGGATCGTTTTCCTCAGGAGCTGGCAGCCGCTTTGGTTGGAGTCTTTCCAAGAGGTAATCCCTCCACTGACTCATGGCAGCAGGCAAGAGGAAGACCCTTGGAAATTAGTGCCGCAGAAAGGCAGAACAGCGATAACCCTGCAATGAGCGCCATGTTTGCAATGATGAGGGTGTTAGATGGAGTTGAAGGTAGCCTCAGACGTGTGTCTGGTGCTCTTGGTCATGCCCGCGAGGACCGACGTCAGCTTCAGAGGGAGCACGACGCCGAGATTGAAAGGCTCACCGAGGAGATGACTAGGTTAACTCATCAGCAGAATGCAGCTTGGTCCAGGGAAGATGTCCTGAGAGCTCGATAGTTTGAACTGGAACAACAGCTGGCCAATGCGGAGGGATACAATGATAATCTGCATGAAGAAGTTCACCTACTGCACAATCAGCTCCACCCTTATGTACCACCTGGAGCCGCAGAAATGGATCTAGAAGGGTACGAGGAAGAAGAAGAAGTGGCACCTGAAGAGGAAGTCGAACCTGAGGAAGAAGATGATTCTGCATCTGACCTCGATAGTGATCATGATGAGGATTAGATCACTTAGCATGTAGTGGGAAGACTAATGTATCACCTTTATTTATGTAATGGACCTGTAGTCCAAATTGGCATTGGTAACCAGACTATCATGTAATGTTAATCGCACGTTGGGAAAACGTCAATGCAATTCCAGTTCTTTGTCGGTAATCACGCTTTAAATTGCATGCGTTATGAGCACGATAAGTGGTCAAGTTGGTGATGTCATGTTGCGAGAATGAATTATTATGCCTCTGTTTTTATTGTGCTTTTGAGAATTTTCTCCAGTAATTTCAGTTTGGCATGAATACCTAATTCATCTGCAATCTCTTGGCATCGACCAATAATCGCTTATTGTTGCAACTTCGCAGATGACGCGCACCCGTGCTGGAGCTAGTAGCGGTCAGGATGGCAACCAGGATGAATTGCCACCCCCACCGCCACCGTCTGCTCAGGAGTTCTTTACCCAGTTCTTGGGTAGCCAGAGGACCATGGAAGAAGCCTTGCGCCTCATCGCGCAAAACACTGCTCGTGGCCACCCACATCAACCAGGGGCCGAGCCAAATCAGCACAGTTCATTCAAGGAGTTTCTGGACACAAAGCCTCCGATTTTCAAGGTGGCCGAGGAACCACTGTAGGCCGATGAGTGGCTGAATACCATCGAGCAGAAATTTCATCTGCTAAGGGTCACCGAGCACCTCAAAGCTGAATATGCTTCTCATCAGCTGCAAGGACCAGCAGGAATCTGGTGGACGCACTTTCTGTCGTCTCTGCCTGCTAATGCGAGAGTGACCTGGGATCAATTCAAGCTGGCTTTTAGGGGACACCATATTCCCCCGGGCCTGATGCGCATGAAAGCAGCAGAATTTATGAGGCTCACTCAGGGAACCAAGTCACTCACAGAATATATGCACGCATTCAACAACTTGTCAAGATATGCTCCCGGTTTCGTGGATACAGAAGAGAAAAAGATTGAGAGTTTCAAGCGAGGGTTGGGTACCAAACTAATGAAGACTATGGCAAATTCTCGATGTGCCACATACAATGAGTTTATTAGTGATGCCTTGACCCAAGAAAACCACAACAACCTGCATGCAGTTGCTAAGGGTCGCAAGAGGGCATATGAGGCCGGTGCATCCGGATCTTTTTAGTCAAAAGCGCCTATCGCAGCTAGGCCACCATTTCGTCCACCTGCATCCAAGTTCAGGCCTCCACCACCGAAAGCTCAGAATAACAGGCCACAGAAACCGTTTCGTAAGGCGTTCACTATTGCCTTACCAAAAGGGAATGGTAATCAGGACAGCTCCACCGGATTCAAAAGTAATCAACCTTGTTTCAACTGTAACCAACTAGGTCATTGGTCCAAGGAGTGCCCCCACCCCAAGAGGAATGGCAACCCAAATTAGAACAATCAAAGGCAGATGAATGCCAGGGCACGTCAGGGACAAGTGCATTATACCGCTGTGGAGGAAGTGCCCGCCGGAGAAGTTGTCACGGCCGGTATGTTTCTTGTCAACAAACACCCCGCTGTTGTTTTATTTGATTCAGGAGCTTCTCATTCATTTATGAGTCAAGCATTTGCATCTAGACATGATCAAGAAATAATTGAAGTAAGTAAAGGGGGTTTTAACATAAGTTCAGCAGGGGGAACTGTTATTACCAAAAAGATAGTCAAAAATGTACTCATCTTGATACAAGGGCGGGAGTACACCACAGATTTGATAATATTGCCGGGGTTGTCGATAAGTGTAATCTTAGGCATGAATTGGATGAAGTATCATGGTGCTCTTATTGACACTAGCACCCGTACTATCATGTTGAGAGAACCCACGGGAGGGAATGCTTTTCTAGTTCCACTCTCCCGCGATTTCGAACCCCAACATTTAGCCTGTGCTATCCAAGCCACCACCATATGTGATATCCCAGTGGTTTGTGAGTTTCCGGATGTATTTCCAGAAGAATTACCAGGTCTACCACCGGATAGGGATGTGGAATTTAAGATCGAATTAGTGCCAGGTACCGCACCCATATCCAGAAGGCCCTATAGAATGCCACCCAATGAGTTAGCAGAACTCAAGGTTCAATTGCAAGATCTATTGGACAAAGGTCTTATCCAGCCTAGCTCATCTCCGTGGGGATGTCCAGCATTGTTTGTGAAAAAGAAGGATAAGTCACTGAGAATGTGTGTAGACTACAGACCACTCAATGCTGTGACCATCAAGAACAAATATCCGTTACCCCGCATCGACATCTTGTTCGATCAGCTAGCGAAGGCAAAAGTATTCTCCAAAATTGACTTAAGATCAGGTTACCATCAGATAAAGATCAGACCGGAGGATATACCGAAGACTGCCTTCTCTACTAGGTACGGCTTATACGAGTATTTGGTTATGTCTTTCGGACTAACAAATGCTCCAGCCTACTTTATGTACCTAATGAACTCGGTATTCATGCCCGAACTTGATAAGTTCGTGGTCGTGTTTATCGATGACATATTGATTTATTCGGAAACTGAGTCAGATCATGAAGAGCATCTGCGGATTGTCCTATCCAGACTCAGGGAACATAAGCTTTATGCCAAGTTTAGTAAATGTGAATTCTGGATGAGCAAAGTACCTTTCTTAGGTCACATTTTATCCAGAGATGGAATCTCAGTAGACCCATCAAAGGTGCAAGAGGTCATGGATTGGAAAGCCCCAACTTCGGTGCATGAAGTTCGGAGTTTCCTAGGGTTAGCAGGATACTATCGTCGGTTTATTCCAGACTTCTCAAAGATAGCTAAGCCTATGACCAGACTACTTCAGAAAGATGAGAAATACAAGTGGACACCAGAATGTGAAATAGCTTTTCACACCCTCAGAACCTTGTTGACTACAGCACCAGTGCTAGCACAACCAGACATTGAAAAGCCTTTTGATGTATTTTGTGATGCATCAGGAATAGGTTTGGGATGTGTACTTATGCAAGAAGGGAGAGTAATTGCATATGCCTCTCGGCAACTGAGAAAACATGAAGCCAACTACCCTACACATGATTTGGAACTTGCAGCCGTTGTCCATGCACTAAAGATATGGAGACATTACTTGTTGGGCAATGTATGTCATGTCTATACTGACCACAAAAGCCTCAAGTATATCTTTACCCAGCCAGAACTGAACATGAGGCAACGTAGATGGTTGGAATTGATTAAGGACTATAATTTGGAAGTGCATTACCATCCGGGTAAAGCTAATGTAGTAGCCGATGCACTTAGTCGGAAGTCCCATTGCAACACTGTGGAAGCACTATTGGAAGATGGATTCAACTTGCTACATCCTGCTGTACTACACAATATCACAATCAGAAGTTCAGCTTATCATCCGCAAACTTCAGGACAGACAGAGAGAGTAAACCAAATCCTAGAAGATTTACTTAGGGCTTGTGTTATATCTTCAAAAGGGTCATGGGAGAAATGGTTACCGTTAGCTGAATTCTCCTATAACAACAGTTATCAAGCGAGTATCAAAATGGCTCCATTTGAAGCCTTGTATGGCAGAAAGTGCAGAACTCCATTGAATTGGATTGAGCCCGGTGAAAGGAGATATTTTGGGATTGATTTTGTCAATGAAGCCGAAGAACAAGTACGTATCATCCAACAACACATGAAGGCAGCTCAATCAAGACAGAAGAGTTATGCCGATAGACGAAGAAGACCACTAACTTTTGAAGTAGGTGACTATGTGTACTTGAGAGTATCACCCATGAAAGGCGTAAAGAGATTTGGGATGAAAAAGAAGCTTTCACCAAGATATGTAGGGCCATACAAAATCTTGGAACGAAAAGGAAACGTTGCATACAAGCTACAACTACCATCAGAGATGAGTGCAATCTTTGATGTGTTCCATGTTTCGCAGCTAAAGAAATGTCTTCGAGTACCGGGAGAAGCTATTGCACCCACCAACGTGCAGCTTCAATCGGATTTGACTTATGAAGAAAAGCCAATTCGAGTATTAGAAATGATGGAGAGAGTAACAAGGAGTAAGATCATTAAGTTCTATAAGGTGGTGTGGAACAATCATAGTGAACAAGATGCTACATGGGAAAGAGAAGATTATCTGCAGGAAGTTTACCCCGCCTTTTTCCAAGAATGGTAGGTCTTGCAAATCTCGGGACGAGATTTTTATAAGGGGGAGGGGCTGTAACACCTCGGGTGTTAGCTTTGCATAACTTGACTTGCATAAAATGAGCATGAGCATCAAGCATCCATAAATCATCATTTACAATTGAAACATTTGATCGAAACATATGAAACATTGCTTGTTATTTCATGTTTCTTAGAACATATGCATATGATCATGTATAAATGAATGCAAGTGGGTAATGCTAGTCACTACAACACTTTAGCCACACTTAGGTTAACAAGAGGAACCTTGTTCACGAAGGCCATATTTCATGATCAAGCACTTAAGTGTTATTTCATGTGTTGAACTAAATAGCTATATGAGTGACAACTACTTGAAATGCTTAAATGACCTTGCAAATTGTTTTAACATGCTTAGAGTATCATCATGAACAACTTTGGTATTTAGTGCTAGGGCTAGTTTGGTCATTTAGCCATAGTTTGAATGTGTATCTTGATTTCAAAGTGACATGTTTGACTAAAGTTGAACTAGGTGTTAGGAACCTTGCATGGAGGAGTTCACTAAAGCAAAGTTGTAGTGTTTGACATAAAGAACAACTTTGATTTTTGGGCCTTTGACTGAATCAGCTCCTAACATGTGTGAAATTGGGTTTCAAAAATTAGAGAAATCACAAATTCTACACTTAGCAAATTTTGCTAAGTCGTGAAACCCTGACAGCCTGACAAGCTAACCTTCAGGGCTTTATAACTCGAGTTTGGGTGAGAATTAGAGCTCGATCATTGAACAACAATTGAAGCTGGTACATAGGGCTATAAATTTTGTTTAGACGACTGATGCTTTGGAGCAACTAATTAGCGGGAAATTCAGCGTCAAATCTCGTCGTCAGGCTCGGCCATCGCGTTCTGGCGAACTGAATCAAGTCCGGCACATCGGCTTCGGTGGCCGACACCGTCAGGGCGGGCGCGCCGCGTGGAGCCAGCGGCGGCCGCGCGTCACCAGCACCCTGCCCACCGCGGCCAGGGCAGGCCAGCTCGCGCCTTTACCCTCCCAGCGCTCGCCCGCACTCAGCCGAGCTCACCAGTCGCCTCACCTCGGCCCTTTTCCCTCGCCGCAGCCGCTGCAAACCCGGTGCCGAGAGCCCGCCATCGCCATTGGAGGCGCCAGCTCGCGCCTAGCTCCTCCATCCCCACCGCAATCCTCCACCGTCTTCCCAGCAACCCCCTGCGCCCTACCGTGCCCGCTGTTAGCACTCGGTAAGCCCCAGCGCCGTGCGCTAGCTCGCCGGAGCTCCGCCGCCAACCTCGTCGTCGCGGCCACGCCGTTTTAGTCTACCACTCCACGCGTTAGTTGATGCGCTAGGTTTCCAGTAGCTCGTAGATGCTTGTCCGCGCGTTTGATTGAGCCGCCGAGGTCGTCACCGGAGTAGCGCCGTCGTCCAGCGTCACCGTTCCACCATGGCCGCCGCCGCTAGCTCTAGGGTCAGCAATAGGGCCGGCCATGTGGCTCTATAGGTTCGCCAGGTCATGTAGGTCCTACCCTGATGACCTCACCGCCGGCGAAGCTCGCCGCCGTCGAGCCGCAGCCGCGCAGTGCCCAGCAGCGCCGCTGCTCTGCTCTGTGTCGATGACGTGTGGGGTCCCCTGACCAGCGGGTCCCACCTGTCAGCGACAGCAGTAGTGTAGGCTAAACCATTTTTGAATCCAGTTTTTGAGTGGTTTTGTTATTTTTGTATCTGCAGATTGGTAACTCCAAAAATGTTGAAATAAATATGGTTGTGTTCCTTAGGAAGTGTAGTATTTAGGAAAAATATGTTCTTGGGTTCAACAGTAGAAATTTCTGGAGATTTAAATAGGGATTTCAAATGTGCTTTTGAATGCATTCAAATTTGTTTATTTTATATCTAGAGTTCCTGTGCTCCAAAAATTATGAAATTTTTGTGGTAGGCTATTCTTGTTATACATGAGCTTGGATAAAAATTTGAGGACCAGTGCATGTGTAGATCTATAGTTATAGATTTTTCTTTTATAAATAGTTAATCCTTGCATGAATTTTTATAAATTAATTATGAGTCCAAAATTCATGAAATTTGTTTGAGGTGATACTAGTACCATATGGATGTTAGGAAAAATAAGAAATCTGTTGCTTGACACTTTTCAATAGGATTTTCCATTTATGCTATTTCAAGCCTTGCTTCCTTATCATTTTTGCATAGGATGTTCTACTTAGTAAAATGACATGAAATTTTTATAGTAGTCCTTTGATAGCATTAGTAAGGCTCTGTAAAATTTTGGGAATTTATTAAGCACATCTGATATATATTTATTATTTAACCTAGATATCTAAATAAAATAATAAAGGCAATTTAATAAATAGTTTGGGCTTTGCCATTATATTATCTTAACTATGTTTGGTATGCTTAAACTGTTGGTAGGTTCTAGGTTGTCAATTTGTGAAAAATTACATGAAGTAGAGGTGTTATTACTTTATATTGCATGTTAAGTCATTTCCGGACTGATTCTAGAAAATGATGAGTTGCATGTTGAAACTGAGGTAGACTGTAAAAATGGTTAATAACAAAGTTGTAGAAAATTTGATAAGCTTTCCAGAAAGTCCAGGATCACTAGATTTGGAATTGTAGAACTCCAGTTATGAGTGAAACAAGTAGATACTGTTTATGGCATAGTCGATGCATTGTAGGAGTAGTTAAGTAGTAAGCGAGAAGAGATATGCACCTACTCAAACAACGTGATGCACTTGTTAACATTATGCATTCGTAATACTCATACCATACTCATGCATCTAGGATCGGAGGAAGAGATCACGTTGCTGGAATTTGAAGAAGCCGAGGAAGGGAACCCGCAGGAGAATCCGCAAGTCCCCGCTCCCGAAGGCGTGGAGCAGAACCCTGAAGAGCTTCCGGAGTGCCCTGACCATCGTCCTACTTCCTTTTTGCGAGGCAAGCCCCGAAGCATTATAAGTCTCCCAGTAATTTACAAACGTTTACTTACGTATTTATGATTGATGCATTAGGTTATAAGAGTTGAATGAAACCACTTGATGCATGTACATTCCTTGTCCAGAAATTACACCTTTAACCGGTATAGGTCCAGGATCGAATTTATGCTTAGCCATGCTTAGACCGGTAGAAGTCGGGTGATGTCCTGTCACCTGCGAGATATAGGTGGATACCGGAGCACGGTTGGCTATATCTGCTATCGTGGAACAGAACCATGTGGTAAAAGTAAATTGAGACCAGACGGGAGGTCGATAGGGAAGCAACAAGGCATGGAGGTCTTGGGTGTGGACTTATCCCCGTCTGTGTCGATTAAGGACCGTACCGTTGTTGGAACTTCTGACAAGATTGAACGCATGCCTCTCACTTAGCTGGCCGGATAACTCGTTCCGACCGCGAAGCCGAGTAATTCAACTCAGGCCGGGAATCGTTCTGTTGTGCGCTCCTTCCGGGGAACGATCAGACTGAGCCCAAGGGCAGGTTTGGCCTGAGCATCCTGGCATCTGGTGTTCCAGATTGTGCGGCGCAGTACGAACCCGCGAAATGTGTACCGGAGTTGTACCAAAGGTGACCTAAGACTATCGTGGCTGATAGATCTGGGTTTGTGTTAGGAATAAATTCCCAGCTGGTTGAAATCGATTCGAATCGCCGTCTCTCCCGGATAGTGAGAAACTTGGCTAGCTCCAACATCGTAGTAACTGTGTTATGAAACATGATGGTTCAAATGAATATGGAATTACAATACTTGCTATGGTTACTATTGTATGATTCTAAATAATATACCACATGTTTGGCATAGGATAGTTGCTAACCTAGAAACGGATAGTTAAAATTAACTTGATAAAAGAATCACAACTGTACAACGGTTAATTGCCTTTTTTGCAAAATGTTGTCAAGTTACGTCCACTTATACAGCCGTGCATAATCCTTGGAGTCATTTTATTTCTGGTTCATGACGGGTAAGTCTAGCTGAGTACCTTCTCGTACTCAGGGTTTATTTTCCCATTGTTGCAGATGGCACTGTGTATCATGGTTATTGCAAGAGTTGCTTCTATCCCGCTGTGGATGAGGAGTAAGCCGTGGGCAGGCTTCTTTAGTAATTCCTATCTTTGCTTTTGTGGACCGTGATCTGGTTTGGCACTGTAGTAAACTATGTTGGAAAACTTTATCTCAAACTTATTTGCTTCCGCTTTGTTTATCAAACTTGTTTTGTAATAACTTTTATTCGTACTCTGATGATGAAACGTATCTGTGAACTTTATGTAATATGTGGCATGTATGTTGAATCCTGTACGATCTTGGTTGTTGTAAATCGTTTATCGAGACCCGTCGTGGTACTCGACGGACTACCGGGTTTATATGGGTTCAAGTATGACAGCGCGACCGCTCGCGGATTGCCATTATACTTGTATTCTTATAAATTGGTCGGTTCTGCGACACTTCTAGTCTTGGTACCCTCATCTGATGGCCCTTCCTTGTATCATGGAGCTTCACACTTGGGGCACTTCTCCAAGTCTTTGTATTTTCTCCATGGTACAATATGCAATCAGTGGAACACGTGTGGATTTTTTCAACCTAGAGGCCGATGGGGCAGATCATTTGCTTGGCCAAGTATGTCTTTTCTGGCAGCTCATTTTTTTCTAGGAGCATTTTTATTATTATACCTAACAACTGATCGAATCCTTTATCGCTCAATCTGTTTGTCGATTTGAACTCTAACAGCATGATGTCAGCTTCTAGTTTGCTCATTGGACAATTCCTATACAATGGTGTTTTGCCATCTTGTCTCATTTTCTCTAGCTTTCTCAGCTATCTTTCACTAAGACATCTGGTCTCTATATTATGTAGCAGCTGAGAAATGCCATCGTTATCCTCTGTGTCGTCGGCTAGAGTGTTCCTAAACACATTATTAACTGTGGCTATAGGTTCCGTATTGACACTGGGTTCCTTGTCAGCATCGCAGATGGCTACGTCAGACATGTCCACATCATCATCATTTTCCTGCAGAACATTCACACCAACCTCACCATGCATAGTCCATATCGTATAGTTTGGCATGAACCCCCTGGTAATCAAGTGCGATTGTATAGACTCAATTTGATGAAAGTTCCTATGATTCTTGCAATCTTTGCATGGGCAGAAGACAGGGTTCCCATTCCCAGCATGGGCTTTAGCATTGGTGATAAACTAGTTGACGCCATGCATGTACCGCTTGTCCGTTCAGGATAGATGCATCCACTCTTGATCCATCTCTGCACAAAAAATACTGAGACAGTAATTACAAAGAATTAATAAGAAATCGAGCTTCATGAACAACAATTGTAGCTCGAAAGTACCATTTTTGGAAAACATTATTGTACACTAATTATTGGAAAATTAAAATTGGTTGCCCTGGCCCTGTAAATTGAAAAATCATAGTAAAAACAATTATTGCACAATAATGAAGAACATCTATTCTACTCTACTTCTAAGAACAAATTATAACATCACATACTAACAATGATGATCTTGACCACCATGGAATAATTAGCTAGGAATTTAAATGTGTTTATAGACACCAACCGTTTGGATGATGGATTCACCACAATTTGAGCCTTGCAGAAATGTCCAATTGGAAAAGTGTTCTCTAGAATGGAGAAAGAACTAGAATGAGAATCAAGCAATGTAGCCATCAAAACGAAGCTAATTAAGCAACAAAATCAAAGGAGTGGATGTTTGTTACTAGCCTTAAAGCAAAAAGATCAAGCCATTCTTCAAAATCCAAGCATTAGCTTCATGGTGAAGAGCAGCTGCAACAATGGAGGGAAAGGGTCCAAATGTGCGCCTCTGTTCTTAGGATGGAAGAGAGAAGGAAGTAGAGGAGGGCTGATGCCTTTTGTGTTGTAGGCTTATTAGCGTCGGCTCTTGGCTAGAAGCGATAGTGATAGAGCCCAATCATTGTTGGCTCTTGGCTTAAACCGACAGTGATGAGTGGCTGCCAAAACACTGCTGGTTCAAGCCACAAACCAACAGTGATGTGGTCCTTCACTGTCGGTTTTAGCCCAGCCTCAATCATTTTTTCATTTTCAAGCTCATAACCAGCAGTGAAGGTACCTCACCTGCCGGTTCTCACAAATCTAGTCAGTGATGATGCAGGCAGTGATGTGCAAATCTGACATAGTGGCTCACTGTTGGTGTGGAGCTTGCCATTTTGATAGAGAAGGCCATGGCAGGTCGCTCCGGTGGAGAGACGGGCCACGGTGGGCAGGAGGTGCCATGGAGAGGGAGGAAGATGGGCAGCTGTACTGGGGTGTGGTGGAGATGCCTGTCAGGCAGGCCGGAGCCTAGACGGCGTGAAGAACACCGAGGTGGCGTGGTGGAGTGCTGTCATGGCAGTTGCGGTGGAGATGCCTGCCGGCGGTCGGAGCCCGGACGGCGTGAAAAATGCCAAGGTGGCAGTGGCAGAGCATTGTCAGTGGCGCTGTGGTGGAGAGCCTTCCGGAGAGGACGAGTGGGCATGAGGCTTCTAGAGAGAATGAGTGGACAAGAGAATACGATGTGGGGCCATTGAGCTGGATGTAAGCATGTTTGTTGTTTTATTTTGAATGGATCCATCCGATTCTAGCTGCGGCAGTCGGACGTCCTAAGCAGTAGCATTTCCGTATTTTATATTAGAAACTGAAAGGACATTTTATTTAGGTCTACATAGAACTCGAGTGATACCTGGCCATTGATCACCCTGAATGATTTGCCTGGCTCCAATTTTTCTGTTGGTATACTAATATGAAAATGGGTTTTCCAATTTTTCAGTTGGTATGTCTTATTTTCCTACTGGTTTTGCATTGCACATGACCTTTTCTCGAACTTTTAGAAAATGAAAGAATTAACTGTTACGCGGCCACTATTTGGACTTCTCCGATCCTTTAATTATGAACGGATGCGGCAAGAGTGATCTTCGAAAGCAGGTTGGCTTTCCCACTTCCAAACCCCTAATAGTAAAGCAAAAGTAAGGTGCGAGATAGTGTACAATTTCCATAATACTCCTCTGTCCCTAAAAAAGAGTCATTCTTGATTTCCAAAAAATCAATAATTTTTAATTTTGACCAAATATGTTTAATAAAATATTAATATTTATGGTACACAATTAGTACCATTAGGTAGATCATTGAATATACTTTCATAACAAACTTATTTGGACATATAAATGTTGCATGCATTCACTACGTAAAAAACGATTTGTAGCAATGGGACAAGTTTTTTAGGGGCGGCTGGTGATGGAGCCGCCCCTACAGTTGCGTGCTCGGGAGCCTAGAGACCAGCCACCCCTACAAATGGAATGGCAGGGGCGGCTGGTGATACGAGCCGCCCCTACAAATGGGTTGGATTTGTAGGGGTGGCTCACTCACCAGCCGCCCCTAGTATTGCTATTTGTAGGGACGGCTGGTGATTGAACCGCCCCTACAAATGCCCGCATATAAATACCTCTGATTTGTAGGGGTGGCTCAATCACCAGCCCCCCTACAAATGACCCACATATAAAGCAAACTATAGCACCTTCTTCCTCATCGGGTCACTCACTCCAACCCATGAAAGAAAGGTGGGGAAGCCTTGGGCACCTCCCAAAAATTGCTCTACTAAGGGGGAAGGTTTTGGTCTTAAATCCTTTGGTGGAGAGGTTGTAGATGATAAGAAAATGCTATTCCACACTTTTTTTGAAGTTTTAATGGTTGGTTAGTGAGTAATTAGAGTTTTGCTTTTCTCTCTCTTCTATGATGCTTGAGCTACTTATGAAGCAAATTAGACCCAAGTTTTAAATGTACTAGGGTAAATTAGGGAGGGGAACAAGATCATACCCTTATTTGGTCCATGTTTTTTGATTTTAGTGAACAATTAGTTAGTTTTATGGATGTTTCATGTGCATGTAGATCTAGATCTAGGGTTTGGTTTTTTATTAATTTTGGTTTTGTAAATTTGTGTTTGATGAAATTAGACTAGGGTTTGCATGAAAGATATTGGGTAAAATATAATTGTTGCTAATTGTTGTCTTTAAAATTGTTTATTGTAATCAACAAATATGTATTTTAATTATTTATGGATAAATGGGCCGTACATCTCAAGTGATTATTAATTTGATTCATTTTTATATATATCTGAATAAGTAGTCCTTTAATGTTTGTTTTGTTCTTGTTGTAAAAGATGGAGTACAAGAACTCTTGGATGTATGGTTCATTAAGGTTCAAGGCAGGTTTCTAGTGAAGAGGTGGATAAATTTATTGAAGCCGCAAAGAAGCATGCAACGACATTGATAGAGAATAAGGATGCAATTATTTGTCCCTAGTAAAGATTGTAAGAACCGTATGGCATGGATAGATGTGACTATCATTAGATCATATTTGATTATGTGAGGATTTGTTGAGGACTACACAGTGTGGATTCATCAATGGTGAAACGGTTATTGTTAACAGACGAGGATGAGGAGGAATACAATGATGAAACCCTAGAATCCATGTCCCAATATTCAGCAGAGCTTGATGCATGAATGGATTTAGAGTTTGGCAATGAACAAGGTGGTGATGCTGGTGGTTGGGATGGTAACTGACGAAGGTGGTGCCAATAATGATGGTGGAGCATGTGTCAGGGATGAAGATGATTTAGAGGACATGATTTGAGCCCTTGGACCAGAGATTTTACTAAATAGCTCAAAAGGTCTAGAAAAATTAGAAAGGGTGACAAAAGCATCGAAGGAGACTGTGTATGGTGTTGAAATGGGTTGTCCGACACATTGGACATTGCTACATTTTGTGCTTGAGCTACTCATCTTGAAGGCTAAGTATGGCTGGTCAGACTATAGTTTCAATGATCTATTGCATCTCATGTCATGGTTGCTACCACAACCAAACTCAGTTCTCGCATACACATACCAAGCGAAGAAGGTCATAAGTCCATTGACAATGGGTGTTGAAAAAATTCATGCATGCCCCAACCACTGTATACTTTTTCATGGCAAAACATTGAAGTCACTAGATAAATGTCCCTAGTGTGGGGCCAGCCGATACAAGAACAATGACCTTTACGGTGGGGACGAAGCCTCCACGGGGAAAAAGAGGAATAAGAAGGGTACAAAAAAGGTGGTACAAGAATCTCAGCCCCTAGAGGATCACCAACTGAATGAGATCGGATTGAGAGTCCTGGACCTCAAGAATCTAGGCTACCAAGATGACCCTTGGGTGCTCACTTCACAGTGTCGCACAAGTTTTCTATATGTCTGACCCACAAAGTAACCTTGTCGATAGAATATCATCAGCTAGTCCTCCAAGGGATATCCCACGAAGGTAGATTGATCGGTAGAGGTGCATGAGATCAAGAATAAGAAGGCAACAGAGACACATGAGTTAGATAGGTTTAGGCCATTAGTATGATGTAATACCCTACTCCTATGGTCTATTGGTTTATATTGGCTATCGTATGATATTGCATGTGTTTGGAGAGGGTCCCTACCTGCCTTATATAGTCCGAGGAGTAGGGTTACAAGTCAGTTAGATCTGAGAGATAACCGAAAAGTAATAACTGATTATAGGAATCTTGGGATCATACATATCCTAACAGATCTCATAGTATCTTTAGGATGTCTTCCAAATGTCTTGTGGGAGGCACCAAGCAAAGTCATGCCCCGCAAGGCTTTGTCTTATGGGCTAGGCTGCCCCTAGGGGCGCAACCCATGTGGTCTGCCATGGGTATTCGGGGTCATACCCCCCATAGCTAGTCCTTGAGCACCTTGTACTCATTGTGTAAACGCCATCTTGAGCTTGTTCGAGCATGTACGAACGAAGCCGAGCAGTCGAACTCATGGTCCGACCACCATGATGAGTTGCCGAGCAGTTATGAGCAATTGCCAAGTAGCGTGTACTATCACCGAGCAGCACAAAATGTAGCCAAGCAGCATAACCCAAGCACGGCTCGCCATAAGGGTGTAAGGAGCTCAAGTTTAGAATCAAAAATTTCCTCATAGTAGACCAAGTGTGCCCACTTAGAGTACGACCATGAGAAAAGGAGATAGTCTTCTTCAGCTTAAAGAGGCACGGAGTCTTCTAGAATAAAGCAAGCACATTCACCATGAGGTGAAGTGTGCTCACTTAGTCCCTGAGCCTAATAGTAGATGACATAGTCATGTGGTGCTAGGGTCCAAAGTAGAAGGATAATAAAAGACTAGCCGAGCAGCCAGCCAGCCCTCGAGTGTAGCCCTAGAATGAGAGAGAGAGCACATTCACTGCAAGGTGAAGTGTGCCCACTTAGTCCCTGAGCCTGATAGTAGGTGATGCAGTCATGTGGTGCTAGGTTCAGAAATAGAAAAATAGTAAAAAGACCAGCCGAATAGGTAGCTAGTACCCGAGCGGTTTATGGAGATATCTAAAAATACCCAACCATGGAGAAAAAATTGGAGTAATGGCTATACAGTAACTGTTACTGAGCCTCAACAAAATGGTAGAGAAGTCGGCAATTATTCAGCGAGTGATAACCAATGGCGGCGATAAATGAGCGACGTGGGCTGCTGTTGCATGAAAGCCCAGGTTATGGCCCAACAAGCCGCGTCGGAGAATTCAGAGCGGCGCAAATCGCAAGAACAGTTCCCTAAAAACCCTCAAATGCGAAAGGGTGGGGAAAGTGTTTTATAACTATGCCACCACATCCCATGTTCATACCTTTGCCACTTTGCCATTCTGTCTTCATCCTCAGCCCTCACATTTCCAGATTCGCATCCACGCATGCTCCCGACGCCAATCTTCATCCAGATCTGAGAGATGGCGCCAAAGAGGAGAGTTGTGAACCTAAAGAAGGCGAGCCAAAAGAAGGCAGGAGCAGGAGCCAGTCACGTTGAAGAGTGGGTGCCGTCATGCATGGGGGAGGCAGAGCTCTAGAAATTGGTGGATGTGGGCATGCTACCTGACCACATCATCGTCGGATGGCGAGCGGCCAGTGGTGAGCTGTTCTCGATGCCTAACATGGATGAAGCTATAGTCTTCGAGGATTATTTCTAGCGTGGATTGGGTTCCCTATTCATCCTTTCTTGTGGGATCTGCTGGAGTTCTGGGCGATTAGTCTATGCAATCTCGACCCCAACACCATATTACACATTTTGATCTTTATTCATTTCTATGAGACATTTCTAGGGGTTCTATCGCACATCAACCTCTTCAAACACATGTTCTGGTTGAAGAAGGATGACGATGGTTACAAGGTGGTCGGCGGCATATACCTACAACTCTAGGATGGAATGGTCAGTGAATACATTAATGTACCGCTGAACACTTCTCTGAAAGGGTGGAACTCCAAGTGGTTCTACATGAAATAGAGTCACCCTACAATCCATTGTGACATCCACCATATCCTGGAGAACCAGAAAAGCTGGTCGGAGAAACCGAACAGTGCTAACATGGAACAAGGGAGCTCCTCGACCTGCTTGAAGGCATAGAGATTAGCGGTAAACTAGTGGCGGCGAGCTTCATAGTGCACCGAATCCAACCCTGCAAGGAGAGAGCCCACCTGGGTTTTGACTATAGAGGTGATGATGCCGGGACCCGGGAGAGGACGAAATGGCTAATGAAACAAATTGTCCTAGAGCGGGCCATAGAGCTATTCGCTCCCAACGCCTTGTTTAGTTGGCCAAAGCAAACAAGGGCCTTCAACTGTACAAATCCGCCTCCTCAGGTAACCATCTCGATTGTTTTTTCCTGATACTTTTAATTCTGAAGCATTGTCGAGCAGTGAATTGTTCACTTATGTGAAGATCCATTTGTAGGAAAGAGCAGTGTACTTCTCTAGTGTGCTAAGGGGTGATTGGCCGAGGGGTGTAGACGCCCGACCACCAGCTCGGCCCAAGGAAGATGCAGCCAGCGCTTTGTTAGAGTCTGAGGGCACCGATGCTGGTCGAACAGAAAATTCACCCCCAGTATCGGAGAAGGTCTAGGGAAAAAGAGCAGTGGCAGATGAGCTGACCTAGAAGAAGAGGAAGATAGAGGCCGCCAGTCCCCTCAAACCAGGCAACATCTAGCTTGGTGGCGACCACACCACTCAAAAGTGGAGGACCGCGGTGCTCGAGTGGCCGGATGATGACAAAACTTTGGTGGCTTCTCCGCCGAGCACTAAAGCAGCTCCATGCAGTACGCGCATAGAAGAACAAGCGAGGAGACATGAAGAAGTTCCTGAGTAGTAGGCGACAGGAGTCCCCAAGCAGCAGACGATGGGAGTCCCTACATAGTAGGTGGAGGGAGTCGCAAAGCGGCAGGCGGAACAGAGGCCAACCATGGAGGAAACCGAACCTCCACCCCAGAGCGAGGAAGTCGACCCCATGGCCATGCCTAGGTGCTTAGGTAGGGGTCACTGGTTCAAGAAATTATTTCGGCAGACCAAACCATGAGTATCCTTTCCTTGGAGTTACTTTGTTGTCATTTCTTAGCTTTTTTGGTGCTTGACAAACTAATTTGATGTAGTGCAAAACGTGCAGAGGGTCTGACCCCACTAGTCCAGACTGCCGAACCGCCGAGGGCTGATCCCATGGTGGAAGCAACACCGGCAGCTACCGTCCCAAAGTCCTTGAGTGCTCGGTAGCCAGAGGAGGAGTCAACCACTGCTGCTGGTGATCTTGGCGACAATGAATGAGCAGCGTTGGCGATGGACGAATCGATGACGATGGGAACTGCCGGGTCTTTGGGAGCAGAGGCTGGAGTGGCCGGCAATGCACTAGAGTCTAGGGCGGTGAGGCCGGTGGTGCTCGAGGAGCAAATAGCACTTCCTGAGGCATCGTAGGGCATGGTTGGAGCCACTGTCCAGCCACGGAGCCCCCCGGTGGTGCCTCAAGCTGTAGTGGAAGAGGATGAGGCGGAGGAGATCGAGCGTGCTGAAACTTGACCCCAAGCTGTCTGAATCCTCCGCAAGCATGGCGATGAGGTGGTGGTTATCGAGGCAGAAGACACCACTAGGGAGATGAGGAGATTGAAGACTGCCCTTACCGGAGTGATGAAACAAATCGAGGTCAATATTGCATCTGGAGTGTTCCTTTTTCACGTTGGAGATCGAAGTTCATCATTATAATTGTGTATTTGCAGGGGATAACTCAGACTACCGAGCAGCGGCACCAGCTGATAAAGAGGATTTAACCCCTCGCCGAAGAGAACGAAAAACTTAGAAAGGCGATGAACCTGATGGAGAGAAACATCCATAGAGCCCAGCACGAGCGAGACCTTGCTGAGTCCAACTCGTGAGATTTGGAACACCAGAAGGGGATCCTATCTGAGAAGCCGACGGCTACATCCGAGCAGCTATGGTGCAAGTCTGAGGAGCTAGTGAGTGCCTCCACGCAACTAGAACAGACTCCTAAGCAGCTTAGAAGTGTATCCGAGCAGAAAGCAGGTACGATATATCAGTGAATGTGCTTTGTATTGCTGAACAGTCATATTTTTGGCGATGACTGTTGTGCTTGTAGAGGAAAACATGGAGCTCGGCCAGCTACGCAAAGCCCTCAAACAACTTTGAGAGGAGAAGGCAAAGGAGACAAGGCGAGTAGATAAACTGGCCGAGGAGTTGAACGGTAAGTACTCACTGGTCATAGTTGATGCTGAAGTAGTTTCCTTTCTTGATGAAACTTTGTAATGCTTGCAGACTACCATCGGAGGGTCAAAGTGTAATTCA
The DNA here is from genome assembly GCF_019320115.1 of Miscanthus floridulus. Lineage (NCBI taxonomy): Eukaryota > Viridiplantae > Streptophyta > Magnoliopsida > Poales > Poaceae > Miscanthus > Miscanthus floridulus. The sequence goes on along the minus strand of NC_089584.1, from coordinate 34,783,813 downwards.
ATGTGCTAGAGCAGGATGCCCGAACATAGAGGGACAAGTTTGACGTCATGGTTGCCGGAGTCATACCAGTGCTCAACTGCATCGACCTGGAGGCGGCCCCTCAACCCAATGGTAGGCCGCCATGCCCAGAAATCATCATCGAAAGGTGCAAGACGGTGTGGGAGAGCTTCAAGAACTTCAATCGCGATGCCGTTGTTATTGACATTACTCATGCCCTTGCGGTGGTTCAGTCCCACTATCAGTCCATTGACCTTCAGGCGATAGGGGGTGGATTCGCCGAAGGGCTGAGCGAGGTAGGGACCCAGCAGCTAGAGGATGAGGTGGAGGATGTGGCAAAAAAGCTGGCCAGTGACATCAACCTGTTTGGTGAGACGAGCGGTGATGGCGAAGCTTGGTGATTTGCTCAGAGATTATCATCTATAATTTCTAGACGGTGTAGTTAGAATGTGCGTTAGCGCAAAAACCACTTATGTATGTGATAAATGTTATAAGGTGCATGTGTATGCAGTTTGCTTGTAGTTCGGTGAAAAAATCTTCATAATAGTTTTAACCATAACACAATTATACGTAGTATAAGTAGCATCCAAGTAGTTGGTTCACTACTAACCCCCATGGCCTTGGCTAGCCCAAAGTCCATAACGTCGAGCGCAGAGCCCGTGCATGTGTAGGAGGAATAGGCGTGACCAAGGAACCATAGCTGATCACCCATAACATAGAGCGCAGAGCTCGTGGCACATGTGGGGAGGGATCGGAGACTGGGTCTTCTCCATAGAGAACAGAGTGGAACATGTGCTGCTCGATGGTTGTTGAAATAACTTGGAGATGTACATAGTAGTAGTGGCATCCGAGCAATTAGTTCTATGCTATGCTCTCAGCCTTGGCCAGCCCATAGTCCATAACATCGAGCACAGAGCCTATGGGCGTGTAGGAGAAACAGGCATGACCAAGGAACCACCACCGACCACCCATAACGAAGAGCGCAGAGCATGTGGCACGTGTAGGGAGGGATCCGAGATTGGGTCTTTTCCATAGAGAATAGAATAGAACATATGCTGCTCGCTGATCGATGAAAGATCTTGGAGATTTGGAGAAAAATCTTAGGCAATTTGGAGAAAACATGTTTGGCGAAAATGTTGGAAATTTGAAGAAACATGGTCGGCGCAGTTATGGCTATTTTGTTTTGGAGTTCGTCATGGAGTGGCATAGAGCCCGACGACCGTAAGTGGAGATTTAAACCATAATGGAGAAAAAATGGAGATGAATTATGGAGATCAAAACTTTATTCATCATAAAGTGGAGAGTACATATCTAGGGCGTTTCAAGGATAGAAACGTATGAGGTGCTTGATGTGCCAAGAGTTGGGAACATTGATTCCATCTAAGTTACATTGGTGATAAGACCCTGGTCGGGTGATGTCTTTGACGACATAAGGCCCTTCCTAGGGGGAGGAAAGCTTATGCATCCCTTCGGTTTTTTGTTTCCTACAGAGAACGAGGTCGTCGACATCAAATGAACGACCTTTGATGTTGCGGTTGTAGTATCTCCTCAAGCCTTCTAGATACTTGGTTGTGTGGACACAAGTGATTAGGCATTCTTCCTTTGCCCTATCGACGTCCTCTATCCAAACAGCTGTGGCTTGCTCTTCATCATAATTTTCCACCCTAGGTGCTCGGAAGGCAATATCTGCTAGTAGTATGGCTTCTGAGCCATAGACCAAGAAGTATGGAGACACACTGGTGCTGTGACTAGCTTGAGTGCATAGTCCCTAGACTACAACTGGTAGCTCCTTGAGCCATCTGCCCGGGTACTTTTCTTCTTTCTGATATAATCTCTTTTTGAGGGCATTAAGGATCATGCCATTCGCCCGTTCGACCTGGCCATTGGCTCTAGGATGGGCAACAGAGACATATTTGATGGAGATGCAATGGTCTTCGTAGAAGTCCCAAAAGTGATGGCCAATAAATGTAGTTCCAAGGTCGGTGATGATGTTGTTTGGGAGACCGAATCTGTGAATGATGTCTTCAAAGAGCTCGACTGCTTTCTTTGCCATAGCTGAGACAAGCGGTTTATACTCAATCCACTTGGAGAATTTATCAATGGCAACATACACGTACCGGAAGCCACCTGGCACTGGCTTAAAAGGGCCAATCAAGTCCAGTCCCCAGCATGCAAAGGGCTAGGAAGCTAGAATGGTCTGCAACTCTTGTGCGGGCACGTGTATTTGCTTGGCAAAAAAACTGGCATCCTTCACAACATCAAATGAGGTCGTTTGCATCGGAGATGGCTATGGGCCAGTAAAAACTAGCTCAAAAAGCTTTGTCAACCAGTGTTCTCGATGCCACATGGTTGCCACAGGAACCAGAGTGAATTTTGAGAAGTAACTTCACTCCGTCTTCTTGGGTGATGCATTGTTGAAGAATCCCTTCCTTGGCGCTTTTCCTCATCAAGTTGTCGTCCATCAGCACATAATGTTTGCTTTGTTGGATTAGGCATTCAGTTTCAGTCTTATTGGTGGGTACTTTGGCGCTGGAGAGGTACTTGATGAACTGTTCCCTCCGATCGGCGGCCAGCAAAGGTGCCATAAGTACCAGCTGCTCGGTAGGGGGAACTTCCTGAATTTCCTTTTCTTCCTTATTGGATGGCGCCAGAAGATCTTGAACGAAGACCTCCGGTGGAATCATGACATGAGAGGAGCCCAACTTGGACAAGGAATCAGCGAGCTGATTTTGATCGCGTACGACGTGGTGGTACTCGATACCGTAGAACTTACCTTCAAGCTTCCTGATTTTGCCGCAATATGCATCCATCTTCTCGTTGGAGCAAGACCAGTCTTTGTTAAGCTGGTTGATTACTAGTGTAACACCCCAGGTGTTTAGCTTCCACATTTGCACTTGCATTTCATGGACATGAGCATCATTCATTCATTCATAAGCTTATATCACATGAAACATGTCTTTGAAACATTGCAACGTATCGTTATGTTTCATGTGTGTTATTTCCGTTATGAAATGAAAAGTGTGCAACACTTAAGTGCAACATGTGCCACTCACTTTAGTGAAACAAAGTTAGTTAATACTATGCAACAAGATCATGAAACATGTGAAACATGACTATGAAACAATTGTAACAATTCACGTGTTTTGCATTGTTTCAGTACATACCTTGCTTGATTCTTGTGTGACCAATGTATGGTGTGGCTAAAAATTCTTTTAAGTAACTTAGTTACACCTAGAATGTTAGTTGGGACATTGTTCATGTTGATCACTTTGACTAATTAAGTTCCCAAGTCATGGTTTGACCAATTTTGACCCCTAAACCCTTTTGTTTGACTGTTTAAAAAGTGTAGCTTAGGATGTTTGCATGTCTAAGCAACCTAAAACAAAGTTGTAGAAAATTTTATAAGGAACAAACTTTGTTTAGAAGCCAAGTCATGAAAATGTTCACAACATGTTCAAAAAGGACCCACAAGTCAGCATTGAAGGTGGATTCAACACTTGAAAAATTTTCTAAGTCCTAAGTACATTTCCAGTTTGATCGAGCCAACTTTGGCTTGATGTAACTCCTGATTCGTGGGGAATTAGACTATGATCCTTGAATAGAAGTTGAAGATGGAAGGTAGGGCTACAACTTTCATGTTCATTGCTTCCACTAATATGTCACGGTTTAGGAGCTAATCCCTATCAAACATCGCCTGTCAGTCGGGTGATGGATCACTGAATCAGCGTTTCAGGCAAGCTACAGTGATCACCATTTCAGAAAACAACCGCCGTGTGGCGCCACCTGTCGCCGGCCAGCTGACCGCGCTGCCACGCGCTGCGGGCGTCCTGGCACGGCTGGCCACAATGTGAACACCCCCACGCGCCTGCCCGACCAGCTTGTCAGTCCGTTTTTCATTTTCTTCGCCCTCCACCATGCAGCAAGCGAGCTCAAGCCGCTCCGCCATTGCTGATCCAACTACGCCATCACCGAGCTCATGCACCGCTGCAAAAATGCGCGCTATGCCTTCACCATAGCTCCGCATTGTTCTTCTCGACCTTCTCTACCTTCTAGCCGAGCCAATCGTCCTTAGGTGAGGGCCTCCGGTCATTTCCACCACCGCCCGCCATGGATGAGCATCGCCGGAGTTGGCGCTCACCGTGGCCAGCGCACCACCACAACATTCCTCCATCCCTAGCCCTCGTCTCGTCTTCTCCGTCTCATGTAGTTGCTCCTATGAAGACGTTACCAACCACGCCGGTTCGGACTTGCCGGAACGCGGCCGTGCACCACCGTGCACCACGGCCGAGCCACCGTGCGCCATGGCCGACGTGCTTAGGGGCCGCTAGGGCCTAGACTTAGGGGGTCAATCGACGCGTGGGACCTTGGGGAGCACGCCGGTGCCGTCAATTTTGCTGGAGGAGCCGTTGTCGGTGAGCCTCGCCATGGCCAGCGCTGTCGTTGCTGCCTCCCCTGTTTCATCTCACTGACCTATGGGTCCGGCTGACAACCGGGTCCCACACATCAGTGACTGTGTATTCATAAGATAGTTCAAATTTTCAGTTTTGACTGCTGTTTTGTAAATTTTGTAACTCTAAATGTGTAGATCCAAATACTGTGATTCAAATTTTGTTAGACTCACAGTGAGGTCTAGTATTTAAGAAAAATATGTCTTGAGCACATTATGTAGAAATTTTGGATGAATTAAATAGGAACTTGAAAAGTGTTTTTGAATGCATGCAAACTTGTTTAATCATATCTTGAGTTTCTTTGATCCAAAAATTGTGAAATTTTGTGGCTAAGCTAGTATTTCTTAGTAGAAGCTCTGGTTAAAATTTGAGAGTCATTGCATGTGTAGTTTTTAAGTTATAGATTTTCTTTTTATCATTGGTGGATACTTGTGTGAATTTTTGTAAATTATCTAGGAATCCTATGGCCATGAAACTTGGTAGGTAGTATCTTAGTACCTTAAGGATGCTAGGAAAAATATGAAATCTGTTGCTTGACACTTTTCACTAAGGTTTCCTAATTATGCCATTTTAAGCCATTATGCCTTATCATTTTTGTGTAGGCTGATATACTTACTCAAATGGTGTGAAATTTTTATGGTAGTCTACTTAGACCATTTAGTATCTACTGTAATTTTTGTAGATTTAATGGTGTAGTTTTCATATATGTTTACCATTTCCTCTAATTAATTAAATAAATTAAGAAAGGTGTTAAAATAAATGTTTTGGTGATGAACACCCTACTTTCTAGTGTTCTTGTGATATGAGTGACATGTGAGTAGAGTTAGTTTTGTCCAATTATGTGTTTACATCATAAGTTATTAATTATTTTGTTTGCGTTATTTCCCTCTGGACAGATCTGGGGACTTTAGGAAGTTCCCCATGATATTTTGGTTTTCTATGAATGTGATGAATACAAGAGTTGTGGATAATTTATGTATCTAGCTCTTGTCAAAATTTGAGGGGTTTGGCCCAGTAGTTTAGAAACTACAGCTATTTAAAGTTAGGTCCCAGTTTTGCTTACTCTCTGTCTTGTGTGGACAGAGTTCTGTTGATTGATGAATTCGACCTGGTAAAGGTTTGAATCATGCTTGAAGGTCTGAAAATGAACTATAGACAATTTCATAAGCTTTCCAGATTGTCTTGTTGCATGTCAATTGGATTTATAAATCTCTAGTTATGGCTAGTTTACTGTACCGCTATATAGTCTTCATTTTGCTGAAATACAAATGCTTGAGTGTATGCTTGATGCGATGTTTCCATTGATTGTTAGGGGTTAGCCTAACTTGAGAATATGCTTAGGTGCAGGTGCTAGGTCATTAACTGAAGATAAGCAATTATACATTAGGTTGTATAAACTTGGTAAGTGAAAGTGATTTGAATAGGGCTTAAGTTGGAATATGCAAACTACAGCGAACATGCGCATTCCCCGAGCATCCCTGACATTCGTTCAAGTGCATCCATGATATTTATCTTGCGCATTCATGCAATAGGTGTGCCGGAGGGAGTGGCGTTGCTGGAGTTCGAGGGAGCCAACTAGGAGGAGGAGCCCGAGGTGCAGGAAGCCGACGAACCAGTCGCTGTGAAGGAGTTGCCCGAGTGCCCTGACCACTAGCCTTCCTCGTTCCTGAAAGGCAAGCCCCGGAGCATATTAAGCCTCCCATGTTTTTACAAATACATTGAGTATCTTTTATTGTTGATGATGCATTAAGTATAGGAATTGGTTGGAACCAATTGCTGCTTTATATATCCTTCCTTGTCTAGATATCGCACTGGAATCCTATTTAAGTTCAAGAATGGGTTAAATGCTTAGCCATGCTTAGTGTGGAAGAAGTCAGGTGATTTCTTGTCACCTGTGAGCTTTAGGATGAGGTGGATCATGGTTGGCTATATTTGCTATTGTGGAAAAGAACCATGTTAATAATGAATTAAGACCAGGCGGAGTCTTGTGTAGGTTTGGACATAGTGACTCTGTCTGAGTCGTTTAAGGACCGATACGTTGTACGTCCTCATGTCATGTTGAACGCAGCCTAACACTTAGCTGGCTGGATAAGTCATTCCAACCGTGAAGCCTAGTAGCATGACTCAGGCTAGGGATGCGAGCAGTGGTGTGCGTTCTAGAGGTAGTAAGGATGTGTGGAGAGCCATTGGCATAAGTCCAAGGCGGGTTAGAGTCCCAAACAACCTTGGCAGAGTGGTTCTCTGAGAATGCCGATCTATTCGGACTCGCGACTCCTGAATCATACCAAAGGTGACTTGTTTGCGACCCTGATGGGGGAAGCAGGGTTTGTGTTTAGGAATACCCCTCCAGCTGGATAGGAATCGATTCGAATCGTCGTCTCTCCCGGATAGTGAGAACTTGACTAAGCAGCGGCAACATAGATTCAATTAATTTAACAATATGGTTAAATGGATGATGATGAGAAGGTTGCCACAATGAATACCTGATATGGTTATTAATGTTTGCACCCTAATAAAATGATTGCTTAGTACAGGTGCTAATATAGTTGATAGGTTAATGGCTAAAAGTCACTGCTAGTTCAGGGTAAGAGTTGATCATATTACTTATGCTTTTCTACAAAAAGAAAGTGTCTGCCAGATCCACTACATTAAGCTATGCATAATCCTTGGTGTCATTTGTTTGGTTTCCAACGAGTAATTCTAGCTAAGTACATTCCTGTACTTAGGGTTTATTCCCTCTTGTTGTAGATGACCTTCTATATCAGGGATTCTGTAAGTATTGTCTCCACCCGGTGGGTGATGAAGACTAGATCATGGGCATGATCTCTATTCTCTTATCTGAATGCTTTTGCGGGCTATGATCAGCGAACCAGTATGTGTATTTGAACTTGGGTGTGTGAGTTAAACTATTTGCTTCCGCATGTTTTACAAGACTTGTTTTGTAATAACAATGACTTTATGATGATGTAATCTATTTGCGAACATCTATGAAATGTTGTAACGTACGATACGTTATGTTAAATTACTGTGATCTTGGTTGTATGTAAGTTGGTTTGAAATCCTTCAAGATTTCAGTTGACTACTGAGTTTATATGGGCTCAAGTTCGAGAATTTGATTATTTCGGTGATTGTTTTTGTACTTGTGCTCTTATAAATTGGTCGGTTCTATGACAGCTGGCATTAGAGCTAGATTCAACATTAAACATGTCTTACGGCTATTTAAAACAAAAGCTTTTGTTGTAAAAATGGTTTTCCAACTTATAGTTATATATAAGTGTTCAAAAATCCAAATTTTTATGGTATACTAGTGATCACATCCTTTATAGCCCACTTAAGGACTTTCTAGGTGGCTTATATATAATTACTAACTTGGGGGAATTGATTGTTTCTATTTTGTTGTCCATGCGGCGTGATATTGCATGGGTGCCATTCATTTGAATGGTAATGTATGGATCAATTGCCTCTACGCCAAGGTAAGTGTGAGTTGCGAGAGCATGACCGTCCAACCATCGGTCTAGGGGAGAGATAGTTGTGGTTACTAGAATATTTACATGTTGCATACATGTATATATGAAGGTACTTAATTGTGGGTACATTTGTTAGGTAGTTTGGATACCGAAGTATATATATCGGGGGATGTATATATGGAGAGTATCTTAGTTACTACTTGTGTAATTAGCATTATATCTTGTTGGGTTGGGCTGTAATGAAGTTTTTCTATAGGTACGCTAACAACGCCCCATGTAGATCAGCTAGTTACCGCTAATTGAGAGAACGTATGTATGCCACCGTATATTCCGCTAAAGTTTAAATTTTTCTTAGGTTTGTGAGGACGTACGGAACGAGCATGCATCATATTCACTCATGACATTCATATTGCATTACTCCCTCCCTTATAATTGCTTATCCCAAGTATAAAGTGTAATCTCTCAGCAAAATAATCCTCTCACGTGAATTGCATCCCTTTTTGATACAGATGGCCATGCCCGTGTTTCCTACTAGTAGCAGCACCTTTTTGGACTAGTTCGGTACTCCCACCTTGCTCTGGAGGGTGCTCAGTTCAATTGGGTACCCGAAGGCACCCAGCTACACGTGGAGGCAGGTGGTACCATTGGGAGATGTACCATGGTATGTCGTGACCTTTGTAGTGCCGCAAAACCCCACAAGACCGTTGTGGCATGGGTGGAGCATTGAGACTGATGGACGAAGCCTGTGGGAAGCCGCCCAGGTTGCTGCCCTAGATGTGCTGATGGATATAGCACAGAGCTTCGGGGATGAGTTAGTGGGTGGACCTACTTCATCCATTCCCCGAGTGTCTCCTACTGAGGCTGAGTGGACTCAGGACGTTGGTCAGGCCTTGGTTCGAGGCCGTGGTGAACGTGTGCAGAGTGACAACGCTGGAATGAGTGCTATGATGGCAGTCTTGAAGCTTTGTCGAGTTAGGCAAAACACCCTTTCAAGTGCGCTAGATGAAGCTGGCAAGGCAATGGAAGCCCAGCATAGGTTCAGGTTGTGTGCCCGCAAGTATCGCCGTAGGGTGGATGCATGTGGGAGAGCTCAGCAAGAAGTTGAGGAGATCCATGGTATTGCAAATTATCATCTACAACAGTGGGGTCAAACAGCACGTGAGAGAGACGAGCTTCATAACCAGCTGATGAACCTCACTATTGAGAGAGATGAGGCTACACAAGAATTGGATCGTGTGACCCATCACAGGGATGCAACTTTAGAGTTAGCAGAAGAAAGACGTCGGGGTTGGATTTTGGCCAACCACAATACCTTTCAAAGGGAGCAAGCACTACAAGAACAGCTTGAAGAGCTTCAGGTTGAGCACCATCAACTGCACAACCGTCTATTTCCTATTCCTCGCCCCATACCAAGGTATCCAAATGTGGGTGGACCTCAAGTGATTGAGGCCGATGAGGAAGAAGAGGACATGTAGATGGATGACAATGCAGCTGAGCTGGCAGATTAAGAAGAAGAGGAAGACCTAGAAGAAGTCCAAGGTGTCTCCGATGTGGACAGCGATCACTTCGACGAGTAGTTCGTTAGCAAGTCTCACTAGTTAAGCTTTTGCAATCATTGATGTAATGAACTTAAGTACGAAGACTGATGTGGATGTACCCTATTAAATTCGAACTCGGCATGTAATGTACTTTAATTTGCTCCCTTCAGGATGCGTATCATAATGGTTAAGTTTAAAACTTGTCATGTTGGAATGCACTGTGTGTGACGCTAGTAATTTACTTGATGATGTGGTGATTGGAGAGTGAATTATTGCCTCTATTTATTGTATGAAGTTTTCATTCTTGTCAGTAAATTTAGTTTGGCACGATTATATTGTTCCTCTCCAATGTGCTGACATCATCAATAATTACTGGTTGCGCATTGTGCAGATGCCTCGTACTCGTTCCACCGGTGCGGGTGATGATGATGATCTTCCGCCACCACCACCCACACCAACGGAATTAATAGCAATGCTTGCGGAAGGACAGCGCACTATGGCCGAGGCCCTCCATACGATTGCGAATCATGATGGCCGTGGTCCATGCCAAGGACCAGAACCAAATCAATACAGTGATTTCAAGGATTTCCTTGACACGAAACCCCCGATCTTCAAGGAGGCTGAGGAGCCTCTACAAGTTGATGAGTGGTTGAATACTCTCGAGCAGAAGTTTCATCTACTCCACTTGACTGAGGTGCTGAAGACTGAGTACGCATCTCACCAACTGCATGGGCCAGCTGGCATTTGGTGGAGTCATCATTGGTCCACTATGCCCGCTAATGCTCAAATCACTTGGGATCAGTTCAAGTCTGCTTTTAGGGGAAATTACATTCCTCTTGGTCTCATGGCGATCAAGCATACAGAGTTCATGAAGCTGACCTAGGGGAACAAGAGCCTAAATGAATACCTATAAGCTTTCAACAACCTTGCAAGGTATGCTACCGAGTTTGTGGACACCGATGCCAAGAAGATTGCTAGCTTCAAGCGGGGACTTAGCCCCAAACTAATGAAGACCATGGGAAATTGCAAGTGTGCTCATTTTAATGAGTTTGTGAGTGATGCTTTATCGTAAGAGAACAACAATGCTGTGTATGCTGCTTCAAAAAGTCGTAAGAGGGCCTATGAGGTGGGTGCCTCACAATCCAAGGCTCCCGTCACATAGAGGGCTCCATTCCATCCTCCAGCGTCAGCCGCTAAGTTTCGCCCACCGCAGAAGAAGAATCCCGCTAAGACTGGGTTTCACAAGGCATTTATAGTTGCTCTTCCCAAGGGCACTACCGGTCAGGGCAGTTCTAGGGCTCCACCAAGCAACATGCCATGCTGGAACTGCAACAAGACAGGCCACTAGGCAAGGGAGTGCCCTTACCCTAAGAAGAATAACTACCAAGGTGGCCATCAAGGACAAGTGAACCACACTAATATTACTGAGATTCCTTCAGGAGAGGTAGTGACTGCTAGTAAGTTTTTGATTGATCAACACCCCATAGTTGTACTATTTGATTCAGGTGCCTCGCATTCCTTTATTAGTCCAGCATTTGCATCTAAGTTTATGCAGAAAACATATACTATTAAGGGCGAGGGTTATTGTATTAGGGCTGCTAGTGGTATTATCCCAACCAAGCTGGTAGTTGGGGACATACAATTTGAGATAGAGGGGTGAAGTTATCAGGTTGATCTGGTAGTTTTACCGGGGCTAGGTATCGATGTGATATTGGGAATGAACTAGATGAGCCATTATGGAGTGCTTATTGATACATCGACTAGGGTAGTTATGCTTAGAGATCCTGGTAATCAGGAGGGTTTTCTAGTACAGTTACCCAGGGACATCAATCTTTCTTGCATGACCAATGCGGTGCAAGCAAAGTCTCTGGCAGATATCCCTGTCATGTGTGACTTTCTGGATGTTTTTCCCGATGATTTGCCTGGATTGCCCCCAGATCGAGAAGTGGAATTCAAGATAGAGTTGCTTCCTAGCACAGCTCCCATCTCTAGAAGGCCATATAGAATGCCTCCCAATGAGCTAGCCGAACTTAAGACCTAGCTGAATGAACTTCTAAAGAAGGGCCTTATCCATCCTAGTTCATCTCCATGGGGGTGCCCAGCTATCTTTGTGAAGAAGAAGGATCAATCCCTATGCATGTGTGTAGATTATAGAACCTTGAATGCAGTTACAATCAAGAATAAGTACCCTCTGCCACGCATAGATATCTTATTTGATCAGTTGTCTAAAGCAAAAGTCTTTTCCAAGATTGATTTGAGATCTGGGTATCATCAAATCAAAATTTAGCCTGAGGATGTCCCAAAAACTGCATTCTCTACAAGATATGGTCTGTATGAGTACCTGGTTATGTCTTTTGGATTGACCAATGCCCCCGCACATTTTATGTATCTGATGAATTCAATGTTTATGCCCGAGTTGGAAAAATTTGTGGTGGTATTTATAGATGATATCCTGGTCTATTCTGAGAATGAAGAAGATCATGTTGAACATTTGCGGGTGGTTCTTACTAGATTGCGGGAACACCAGCTATATGCAAAGTTCAGCAAATGTGAATTCTGGCTTCATGAAGTACCTTTTCTTGGACACATGTTGTCCGATGGTGGAATTATGGTCGATCCCACCAAGGTGCAAGAAGTATTGAACTAGAAGGCTCCCATCTCGGTGCACGAGGTTCAGAGTTTTCTGGGGTTGGCTGGCTATTATTGTCGCTTCATCTTGGATTTCTCTAAAATAGCCAAGCCTATGACTCAGTTGCTACAAAAAGACATGAAGTTTGTTTGGACTCCTAAGTGTGATGCGGCTTTCCATACCCTACGAACTCTTCTAACATCGGCTCCGGTTTTGGCACAATCGGATATCGAGAAACCTTTTGATGTGTTCTGCGATGCATCAGGTATTGGGTTAGGAGGTGTTCTTATGCAAGAGGGTAGAGTCATTGCTTATACCTCTCGCCAACTTTGGAAGCATGAAGTGAATTATCCAACGCATGACTTGGAACTCGCTGCGGTTGTTCATGCTTTGAAGGCCTAGAGACATTATTTGTTTGGCAATGTGTGCAACATCTACACTGAGTTGAATATGCGTTAGAGAAGATGGCTCGAGTTGATCAAGGATTATAACCTCCAAGTGCACTATCACCCTGGCAAGGCAAATGTCGTAGCGGATGCCTTAAGTAGGAAGTCTTATTGCCACTCATTGATTGAGAGTGATGTCTATTTGTCAAAGCTCCTTCATCCTGTAGTCCTTCACAACATCACTGTCAGCTATACTCTACAGAGTCGAATTATCGAGCTACAGAAGACAGATGCCGGTGTGTTTCACATCAAGCGCAAGATGAAAGAGCAAGAAACCGAACATTTTCGAGTAGATGAGGAAGTTGTGTTATGGTTCAAGGATAGGTTGGTAGTTCCGAAGGATAGAGAGCTTAGAAATCAAATCATATCCGAAGCTCATTCCTCTAAATTATCTATTCATCCAGGTAGTAGTAAAATGTATCATGATTTAAAGCCTCGATATTGGTGGACCAAAATGAAGAAAGAGATAGCCACTTATGTGGCTAGGTGTGACACTTGTTGTCGGGTCAAGGCTGTGCACATGAAAGCTGGATTACTTCAGCCACTATCTATTCCAGGTTGGAAATGGGAGGAGATAAGTATGGATTTTATTGTTGGACTCCCTACTATGCAAAGGAATTTTAACTCCATTTGGGTGATTGTAGACTGACTGACCAAGTCTACACACTTCATCCCTATTCACATAGATTTCCATCCAACCGACTATGTGGAGTTGTACTTCAATCAGATAGTCCGACTTCATGGGATCCCTCATACTATTGTCTCAGATAGAGGACCACAGTTCACTGCTCGCTTTTGGGAGCACTTACATAGATTGTTAGGAACTAAGCTAGTAAGAAGTTCTACCTATCATCCACAAACCAATGGGCAAACTAAACGAGTGAATCAAATCTTAGAAGATATGTTGAGAGCATGTGTCATCTCGGTGAAGGGCTCATGGGAAAAATGGTTGCCCCTAGCTAAATTCTCATACAATAATAGTTATCAAGAGAGTATAAAGATGGCACTGTTTGAAGCTTTGTATGGCCGGAAGTGTAGAACCCCGTTGAACTGGGTAGAAGCCGGTGAAAGGAGATATTATGGAATTGATTTTGTTCAAGAAGCTGAAGAACAAGTCCATACTATCCAAACCCACATGGCCGCAGCTCAAGCTAGGCAGAAAAGTTATGCTGATCGACATAGAAAACCTATTGAGTTTGAAGTTGGAGACTTCGTTTATCTAAAAGTCTCACCTATGAAGAGTGTCCAACGCTTTGGTGTGAAGCAAAAGCTTGCGCCCAGATATGTTGGTCCCTTTGAAATCATTGGACAAAATGGTAAGGTGGCATACAAGATTCAATTACCTCCTGAGATGAGCGCTATCTTCAATGTCTTTCATGTATCCCAATTGAAGAAATGTCTTCGCGTCCCTGAAGAGAGAGTTCCATTGGGGGATATCGAGTTAAAATCTGATTTGACCTTTGAAGAAAAGCCAGTTCGAGTGATTGACACTCATGAGCAAGTGACTCGGAGTCGGGTGGTCAAGTTCTACAAAGTCATGTGGAGTAATCAGGGTAGTGAACGCGATGCAATGTGGGAAAGGGAAGATTACTTGAGGGATGGTTATAAGGAATTCTATCAACAATGGTACACTTTTCAAATCTCGGGACAAGATTTTTATAAGAGGGGAGGGTTGTAACACCCCAGGTGTTTAGCTTCCACATTTGCACTTGCATTTCATGGACATGAGCATCATTCATTCATTCACAAGCTTATATCACATGAAACATGTCTTTGAAACATTGCAACGTATCGTTATGTTTCATGTGTGTTGTTTCCATTATGAAATGAAAAGTGTGCAACATGTGCCACTCACTTTAGTGAAACAAAGTTAGTTAATACTATGCAACAAGATCATGAAACATGTGAAACATGACTATGAAACAATTGTAACAATTCATGTGTTTTGCATTGTTTCAGTACATACCTTGCTTGATTCTTGTGTGACCAATGTATGGTGTGGCTAAAAATTCTTTTAAGTAACTTAGTTACACCTAGAATGTTAGTTGGGACATTGTTCATGTTGATCACTTTGACTAATTAAGTTCCCAAGTCATGGTTTGACCAATTTTGACCCCTAAACCCTTTTGTTTGACTGCTCAAAAAGTGTAGCTTAGGATGTTTGCATGTCTGAGCAACCTAAAACAAAGTTGTAGGAAATTTTATAAGGAACAAACTTTGTTTAGAAGCTAAGTCACGAAAATGTGCACAACATGTTCAAAAAGGACCCACAAGTCAGCATTGAAGGTGGATTCAACACTTGAAAAAATTTCTAAGTCCTAAGTACATTTCTAGTTTGATCGAGCCAACTTTGGCTTGATGTAACTCCTGATTCATGGGGAATTAGACTATGATCCTTGAATAGAAGTTGAAGATAGAAGGTAGGGCTACAACTTTCATGTTCATTGCTTCCACTAATATGTCACGGTTTAGGAGCTAATCCCTATCAAACATCGCTTGTCAGTCGGGTGATGGATCACTGAATCAGCGTTTCAGGCAAGCTACAGTGATCATTGTTTCAGAAAACAACCGCTGCGTGGTGCCGTCGCCGGCTGGCTGACCACGCTGCCACGCGCCGCGGGCGTCCTGGCACGGCTGGCCACGATGTGAACACCCCCACGCGCCTGCCCGACCAGCTCGTCAATCTATTTTTCATTTTCTTTGCCCTCCACCGCGCAGCAAGCGAGCTCAAGCCGCTCTGCCATTGCCGAACCAACTGCGCCGTCACCGAGCTCACGCACCGCTACAAAAACGCGTGCTACGCCTTCACCGTAGCTCCGCATTGTTCTTCTCAACCTTCTCTACCTTCCAGCTGAGCCAATCATCCTTAGGTGAGGGCCTCCGGCCATTTCCACCACCGCCCGCCATGGATGAGCTTCGCCGGAGTTGGCGCTCACCGTGGCCAGCGCACCACCGCACCGTTCCTCCATCCCTAGCCCTCGTCTCATCTTCTCCATCTCATGTAGTTGCTCCTGTGAAGACGTTACCAACCATGCCGGTTTGGACTTGCAAGAACACGGCCGCGCACGCCGTGCGCCACGGCCGAGCCGTCGTGCGCCATGACCGACGTGCTTAGGGGCCGCTAGGGCCTAGACTTAGGGGGTCAATCGACGCGTGGGACCTTGGGGAGCACGCCGGTGCCGTCAATTTCACCGAAGGAGCCGCCGTCAGTGAGCCTCGCCGTGGTCAGTGCCGTCGTTGCTGCCTCCCCTATTTCGTCTCACTGACCTATGGGTCTGGCTAACAACCGGGTCCCACACATCAGTGACTGTGTATTCATAAGATAGTTCAAATTTTCAGTTTTGACTGCTGTTTTGTAAATTTTGTAACTCCAAATGTGTAGATCCAAATACTATGATTCAAATTTTGTTAGACTCACAGTGAGGTCTAGTATTTAAGAAAAATATGTCTTGAGCACATTATGTAGAAATTTTGGATGAATTAAATAGGAACTTGAAAAGTGTTTTTGAATGCATGCAAACTTGTTTAAATCATATCTTGAGTTTCTGTGATCCAAAAATTGTGAAATTTTGTGGGTAAGCTAGTATTGCTTAGTAGAAGCTCTGGTTAAAATTTGAGAGTCATTGCATGTGTAGTTTTTAAGTTATAGATTTTCCTTTTATCATTGGTGGATACTTGTGTGAATTTTTGTAAATTATCTAGGAATCCTATGGCCATGAAACTTGGTAGGTAGTATCTTAGTACCTTAAGGATGCTAGGAAAAATATGAAATCTGTTGCTTGACACTTTTCATTAAGGTTTCCTAATTATGCCATTTTAAGCCATTATGCCTTATCATTTTTGTGTAGGCTGATATACTTACTCAAATGGTGTGAAATTTTTATGGTAGTCTACTTAGACCATGTAGTATCTACTGTAATTTTTGTAGATTTAATGGTGTAGTTTTCATATATGTTTACCATTTCCTCTAATTAATTAAATAAATTAAGAAAGGTATTAAAAGAAATGTTTTGGTGATGGACACCCTACTTTCTGGTGTTCTTGTGATATGTGTGACATGTGAGTAGAGTTAGTTTTGTCCAATTATGTGTTTACATCATAAGTTATTAATTATTTCGTTTGTGTTATGTCCCTCTGGATAGATCTGGGGACTTTAGGAAGTTCCCCATGATATTTTGGTTTTCTGTGAATGTGATGAATACAAGAGTTGTGGATAATTTATGTATCTAGCTCCTGTCAAAATTTGAGGGTATTTAGCCTAGTAGTTTAGAAACTACAGCTGTTTAAAGTTAGGTCCTAGTTTTGCTTACTCTCTGTCTTGTGTGGACAGAGTTCTGTTGATTGATGAATTCGACCTGGTAAAGGTTTGAATCATGCTCGGAGGTCTAAAAATGAATTGTAGACAATTTCATAAGCTTTCCAGATTGTCTTGTTGCGTGTCAATTAGATTTATAAATCTCCAGTTATGGCTAGTTTACTGTATCTCTTCATAGTCTTCATTTTGCTGAAATACAAATGCTTGAGTGTATGCTTGATGCGATGTTTCCGTTGATTGTTAGGGGTTAGCCTAACTTGAGAATATGCTTAGGTGCAGGTGCTAGGTCATTAACTGAAGATGAGCAATTATACATTAGGTTGTATAAACTTGGTAAGTGAAAGTGATTTGAATAGGGCTTAAGTTGGAATATGCAAACTACAGCGAACATGCGCATTCCCCGAGCATCCCTGACATTCGTTCATGTGCATCTATGATATTTATCTTGCGCATTCATGCAATAGGTGTGCCGAAGGGAGTGACGTTTCTGGAGTTCGAGGGAGCCGACCAGGAGGAGGAGCCAGTGGTGCAGGAAGCCGACGAAGCAGTCGCCACGGAGGAATTGCCCGAGTGCCCTGACCACCAGCCTTCCTCGTTCCTGAAAGGCAAGCCCCGGAGCATATTAAGCCTCCCATGTTTTTACAAATACATTGAGTATCTTTTATTGTTGATGATGCATTAAGTATAGGAATTGGTTGGAACCAATTGCTGTATTATATATCCTTCCTTGTCTAGATATCGCACTGGAATCCTATTTAAGTTCAGGAACGGGTTAAATGCTTAGCCATGCTTAGTGCGGTAGAAGTCAGGTGATTTCCTGTCACCTGTGAGCTTTAGGATGAGGTGGATCACGGTTGGCTATATTTGCTATCGTGGAAAAGAACCATGTTAATAATGAATTAAGACCGGACGGAGTCTTGTGTAGGTTTGGACATAGTGACTCCGTCTAAGTCGTTTAAGGACCGATATGATGTACGTCCTCATGTCATGTTGAACGCAGCCTAACACTTAGCTGGCCGGATAAGTCGTTCCGACCGCGAAGCCTAGTAGCTCGACTTAGGCCGGGGACGCGAGTAGTGGCATGCGTTCTGGAGGTTGTAAGAATGTGCAGAGAGCCATTGGCATAAGTCCAAGGCGAGTTAGAGTCCCGAACAACCTTGGCAGAGTGGTTCTCTGAGAATGCTGATCTATTCGGACTCGTGACTCCTGAATCGTACCAAAGGTGACTTGTTTGTGACCCTGACGGGGGAAGCAGGGTTTGTGTTTAGGAATACCCCTCCAGCTGGATAGGAATCGATTTGAATCGTCATCTCTCCCAGATAGTGAGAACTTGACTGAGCAACGGCAACATTGATTCAATTAATTTAACGATATGGTTAAATGGATGATGATGAGAAGGTTGCCACAATGAATACCTGATATGGTTATTAATGTTTGCACCCTAATAAAATGATTGCTTAGTACAAGTGCTAATATAGTTGACAGGTTAATGTCTAAAAGTCACTGCTAGTTTAGGGTAAGAGTTGATCGTATTACTTATGCTTTTCTGCAAAAAGAAAGTGTCAGCTAGATCCACTACATTAAGCTGTGCATAATCCTTGGTGTCATTTGTTTGGTTTTCGATGGGTAAGTCTAGCTGAGTATATTCCCATACTTAGGGTTTATTCCCTCTTGTTGCAGATGACCTTCTATATCAGGGATTCTGTAAGTATTGTCTCCACCCGACGGGTGATGAAGACTAGATCATGGGCATGATCTCTATTCTCTTATCTAAATGCTTTTGCGGGCTATGATCAACGAACTAGTATGTGTATTTGAACTCGGGTGTGTGAGTTAAACTATTTGCTTCTGCATGTTTTACAAGACTTGTTTTGTAATAACGATGACTCTATGATGATGTAATCTATTTGCGAATGTCTGTGAAATGTTGTAACGTACGATATGTTATGTTGAATTACTGTGATCTTGGTTGTATGCAAGTTGGTTTGAAATCCTTCAAGATTTCAGTTGACTACCGGGTTTATATGGGCTCAATTTCGAGAATTTGATCGTTTCGGTGATTGTTTTTGTACTTGTGCTCTTATAAATTGGTCGGTTCTGTGATAGCTAGCGTGGAGTCCCCATATACCATGAGGCATTTGATGCCGAGCTCAATAGCTATATGGAGTCCATGGAGACATGCTTCATATTCGGCGGCGTTGTTGGAGGCCAGAAAGTGTATTCGGAGAATGCATCGTAGCTTATCCTTGGTCGGCATAATGAATAGAATGCCCACACCAGCACCGTTGATGTTAAGGGCACCGTCGAAGTACATCACCCAGTGCTCGGTGTAGGTGGCGGCGATGGGCTCTTGGATCTTGGTCCACTCAATGATGAAATCAGCAAGCACCTAAGACTTGATCGTAGGTCTGCTTCTAAATTCAATGGAGTAAGTGCCGAGCTTGATAGCCCACTTGATGATATGGCCATTGGCCTCTTTGTTGTGGAGGATGTCCCCTAGAGGGAACTCGATGACCATGGTGATCTTGTAATACTCGAAGTAGTGGTGGAGCTTGCGTGATGTAACCAGAACAGCATATAGCAGCTTCTGGACCTGAGGATAACGAGTCTTGGGCTCATTAAGAACCTCGCTGATGAAATATACTAGATGTTGCACCTTATAGGCGTGCCCAGCCTCCTCATGTTTGACCATAATTGCTGTGCTGACGACGCGAGAAGTAGCGGTGATATAGATCAGGAGAGTTTTGTCTAGCTATGGCACCGTCATGATCGGAGGCTTTGTTAGGAACAACTTAAGCTGCTAGAAAGTTGTGTCTACCTCTTCCGACCAGGAAAAGCACTCGGAGGCCTTGAGGAGTTTGAAGAAAGGTAGCCCTTTTTCACCGAGGCCCAATATGAAGCGGCTTAAGGCAGCCATGTAGCCTATAAGCTTCTGTATATCCTTGACACATGTTGGTTGTTTCATGTTGGTGATGGTGGAGACCTTGTTAGGATTGGGCTCGATGCCTCATGCGCTGATAATGTAGCCCATGAGTATACCGGATGGAACTCCAAAGATGCACTTTGAAGGGTTCAGCTTCCATCGGTACCTATTTAGGTTGGCGAATGTTTCTTTGATATCGATGATAAGATCATCAATGGTCTTGGACTTGATGACCACATCATCAATGTAAGCTTCAACATTGTGGCCAATCTATCGATTGAGGCACATCTGGATAGCCCTTTGATAAGTCGCCCCGATGTTCTTGAGTCCAAAGGACATGGTGGTGTAGTAATACGCACCGAAGGGCATGATGAACAATGTCTTGATCTAGTCTTCTTCCTTGAGGGAGATCTAGTGATAGCTAGAGTAACAGTCAAGGAAGGAGAGCAGTTCACATCTAGAAGTGGAGTCTACAACCTCGTCTATCCAAGGCAAACCGAAGGGGTCTTTAGGGCAGTATTTGTTAAGATCAGTGTAATCAACGCACATTCTCCATTATTTATTCTTTTTTCAAACGAGAAAAGGGTTTGCTAACCACTCAGGATGATACACTTCTTTTATAAATCCGACAGCAAAGAGCCATTTTATTTCTACCATAATAGCCTCCTTCTTGTTTGGTGCGAATCGGTGGAGTTTCTGCTTGATTGGTTTGGCGGTCGGCGAGACACTCAAGGAGTGTTTGATCTTCTCCTGTGGTACCCCTGGCATGTCTGTAGGTTTCCAAGCAAACACATTAGCATTAGCATGTAGGAAGGAGACGAGAATGCTTTCCTATTTGGGGTCAAGGTGAGCCCCAATCTTCACGGTCTTGGAGGGATTGTTGATGCCGAGGCCGACCTCCTTTATTTCCTTGGACTTGGTAGAGGCACGAGGAGGATCCAGCTCTAGGATCTCCATGTCATCGGCGGACAACATCTTGGCTTCGATGACCACGCTGGCCATCTAGATTGAGAGGTTAGTGGCTTTGACGAGGGTGAGACTCTCTGTCTCACAGTCGTAGGCGATGGAGAGGTTGGCCCGCAGGGCCAAAACTTCTATAGGAGAAGGCATCTTCAGCACCAGATACGTGTAGTGCGGTACAACCATGAACTTGGCTAGAGTTGGTCGACCAAGTATGGCATGGTAGGCGGTGTTGAAATCGACAACGTAGAAGTTGATGTGCTCGACGTGGTAGTTGCTTGCCATGGTGAACTATACTGGTAGGGTGATCTCTCCATGTGGTTTGGAGGCCCTGCCAGGTACCACACCCCAAAAGGAGGAGTCAGAGGGAGTGAGATCCGCTAATCCAAGGCCCAACTCCTTTAGGGCTCCAGTGAAGAGGAGATTCAAAGCGCTCCCACCGTCGACGAGCACTTTTTTGAAGAGCACCTTCTGGACGATTGCATTGAGGACGAGGAGGAAACGCCCTATGTAGGGAATGTCTGCCCACTGGTCGGCCCTGCTAAAGGTGATGGGGACTTTGGACCATGGGCGATAGCTGGGGTTGGCAACAGCGTCCTCCATAGTGATGTTGAGCACCCGTCGTGCGGCAAGTTTCCATTCTCTTCTATTCTCGGTGGAGGTGAGGCCCCTAAAGATGGTGGTGACCACCTTGTCATGGTCCTAGAAGGCATTGTCATTGCCCCCAGGTGGTCGGTGACCTCCGGCTCCATCGTTGGCATCGTTGTCTAGCTTTTTGTCATGGAACTCCTTAGCCAAACCAAGGCAGTTCTTCATCTTGTGCTTGGTGTTCTTATGGAGAGGGCACAGGTCGTCGAGGATCTTCTTGTACTGTTCATCGTAGTTGCACTTGGCGCGAGGTTCATTGATAGCAGCAACAATGTGGTCTGGCTGATGGTGGCAATTTTGACCAGTCTTGGGTCCTTCTGGCCAATCACGGCCGCTGTCACGATGATAACTGCGGTCATCGTGGCAACGGTCGTCATAGCGGCGTGTTGGGCGATGAGTGCCCACATCCTCATTGAAGCGCACCTCGACTTCCTTAGCGTCGGCATACTAGTTGGTGATTGTGATCATCTCACCAATCCCCATGTAATGGAGACGGGGATCCCGATCTTCCGTCAGGTGATGGTAACTATCGTTGTGGTGGAGAGTGACACACCGATCCGGCTTTAGATCGAAAGATCAAACCCTGCAATCTTAGCACCATCGCTCCTCTGGTTATCAACCAAGTCATGGACCAGGTTGACCTCACCAAGAAGGCTAATCCCTACCTATGCAACGAAGAACACAAGCAAGAACAAGAAAGAATACAACCAAATTGCAGATGAATGACTAAACTCACGAAGTTGGGGTCTCACAAACCGATGAACGGTGAAACTGTTCTCAACAGATTAATATAAGCCAAACCCAAAACCTAAAGTAGGTGGTGGCTATTGATTATATAGCCTAAGGGATGTTCAAGGATCCCTCTTCACGTCCTAAAGGTGTCCCAACACGTTACAAGGCCCAACGGCTCAAAAGACGACGACGCAGCGCCGTGACAGATTCTAGATGTCAACTTGTTTCGATGATTCCCATTGATTCTGATGGAATTTTTATGTGGGACTACCTCCATTGGTTTCCTTATGAAATTATCTTTCCATCCATATGTGGATAAAAAAAAACAGAGTCCGTATGCGACCTGGACGTCTGTTTTACTACACGCTGGTCCTGAAGCCCGAGATGGACTCAAATTCAAGTTGGACGGGGCCTCCGGCTTGGCTTGGACGTCCTTGCAGGCCTCCTAAGGTGGTGGCCAAGGAGGAGGACGTCCAAGGGCTTTCTTGGTGGGTTCTCCAAGTCCTTGGGGTGTGCTCCTACTTGGGCCAGGGTCCCAAGGATGAATAACAAGCCCATAATGACAGTGCAGCTCCCAGCAGAAACAGCGACAGAATATCTTGATGGTTTAGAGGCCTTGCTGATGTGATATTGAGATGAGACCAAATCTATTTGAAATCTTATCAAACAAGCTTTCCATCAAGTGCTCATTGACCTCGATCGCACTCCAGATGGCTGAGTTATGGCCTTCCCAATGATGCACTGTCGAGCTACCGATGAACCAAAAATTCAACATTGATGAACTTGCACGTTGAGACATATTTGTGCCTACATTCAAATAACAACATGTACATATGGAACCAAGTGAATTGTACCAAAAATCACTATGCAAATGTAGGAACGAGCTCACCTTATAAACAATGGTCGTATCCGATGGTGTCATGTCCTCATCATCCTCCCCTTCTTGACAACAAACCATCCTCGGTTTGGGATTAGCTGAAGAAAACGTTGTTGGTAGTAGCCAACATTGCTCCCCTTCTTGAAATTTAACATGTTTCTTTATAACAAAACTAGGGGAACTCGACATGACAAGATTATAGCAATTGCAATCCTTTGGTTGATCATAATTTTGCACAATATAAGGAGATTTCAGATTTGAACAAATATAGACACGATGCACCATATACTCTCCTTTACAATTATATTTTCCAATAAAATGATATGTACAAGTAGACAACCATGACAATTCAACACATTTAAGTTTCTCTTCTAAACTACTAAGAGCATATAAAGTATCAAATTCAATATAACCCAAAGTATTTGAAGAATACAATAATTTCTTTTTATCTTTTTTGGTAGCAATGGGAAGCAATTTTTTATGTTCAGCATAAGTAATTGGTTCCAAAGCCAAAGCATCATACTCATTCACTAGTTGTGGCATACGTATAATAAAAGCATTTTCACATAGCTCTTCTTTATCACTAGCATTATTAGAATAATTATTTTTTGACAAAGGCAATTCAGATTTAACATCCAATTCTTTCCTTTCATTAGCAACTCTATCTCTATTAGTTTGTGCATTTTCAGCATGGTTTAAAGTTTTACCAGACTCCAAAGTATGTGTCAGAGGTGGTGGTGGTGAAGATGTTGTTGTAGTGGCGAAAGTAACCACTCACCTTTTTATCGTAGTCTCAACCTTCGCAAATGGTTGCTCCACCCTTGCTAAAATCGGGTTGAGGTTGTCGCCAATGTTGGTATGGTTCTTTTGCTGGCATTCCTGCAATTCTTTTTCTGCAAGCATAGCAAGCTAGAACAAACGTTTGAGAGTATAAAATTCTATATGGAAAACAATATCTTGTATTTCATGCCTCAAACCACTAAAAATGAACAATGGTATCTTCCATGTCCTCTACTATCCCACAACGTATTGCACACTTTTGAAACTCAGTATAATATTCTTGGACAGACATATTGCCCTGCTCTAAGCACTACAATTTGTTATGCCATTCATGTTTATAAGAAGGAGGAATAAAATGATCACGCATAGCTATCTTAAGTTCTTCCCATGTACCAGGTAAAACATCCTCTGCAACTAGACCATACCACCAAATAATGGCAAAATCCTTAAACTCACTAGTAGCTTGTCTAACTCTATGCTGCTCAGGTACAAGGTGGGCACTAAACTTTTGTTCTACCGTCATCTCCCAATCAAGATATCCCTCAGCATCATAATGACCCGAAAAAGATGGTATTATGAACTTAATTTTAGCATAAGGATCATCGAGCACACAGTGATTATTACCTTGACGGTGGTGGTGGTGGACACCACCCATACCTGTCGTGTTGCGGCGAAGACATTGTCGTAATCTCTCTTGTCGGACAGCTGCTCGACCTATGTCCCCGTTGGCATCATACACCGTGTCTTGACCATCGGTGTTGCTACCGGAGATGTTGTTGTTGCCCGCCACAAAGGTTTCCAACTCAGTAACCTTGTCGGTTAGCGTGGAAATTCGCTTGTCCAATCTCTCCATGCTATTGCCAATGTTGAGCTCAATGAGTGTGTTAGTGACGGCCTCATTCATCCTTTTTTGGGCATCCTCTACAATAGCTTGTAGTTGCTCTTGACTGACACACTCATTGAAACCCTTAGGATTGTTATCTCCAGTCTGTTCACCTCCTGCCATTGAAAACACAAAAATAGGAACAAACAGGTGAAAGTTATCCCTACCAAATGACTACGTGGTTGCAGTGGTGTCACTTTTCACAACAAGTGGAAGCGTCTTACCAAGCTCTTACAAAGTTCTTACCAACACAAGTAGTGGGCGGTACAACCGGCGGCTGGTTCGTGATACCTATGAGGCAGTGGTACTGAGATTGCAAGGCCCTTTGTTTGTATTGATCTGAAGAGTTTGTGGAGCTTGGAAGGCAAACAAAGAGTAATATGTATATCTGGCATAGAAGTCAGTAACAGAAAGTAATGCTGAATTAGAGTCCAAAGTACTTGTTCTCGTTGCTGGTCTAAAGTGTAGCAAGTACCAGGTGTGTGACAAAAGTATGGTGGATAGCAAGGTGATAGGTGTGAGGAAAACAAGTATGGTGGATGGAGACAGCAACACAAACAAGGAACCAGACAACATATGCTAACACAGCTTACTTTGGTCTTCTCTATGTGCTCCACTAGATATTGTTCCTCTCTTGCTCCTCTCTTTTTTTCTATTTTTTGGGCTGTCGTTGTTTTTTTGGGAAATTTTGACTTTTTTATTTTATTTTTTTTTATATTTTTCCTTTACTTAGGAGCACAAAAGAAGTAACCATAGAAAATATGAGCTCAAACAAGTGAAAGACATGGCCTGTGGAATTTTTAGAAAATTGGATCAAAATCAACAAAAACCTTGTGACCACAAAACGAGGATCTTGTGACTACTTTTTGATCAATCTAAAAATTTCAAACCCCGACAAGATAGGGGATGGACAGATCCAAAAAAATTTTCTGATCGATTTGCATATATGGAACGTCGAAAATGGAGTTCGTATGCGAAAACTAGACCAGTTTTAAGAATTGGCTCTGAATTAGAGGACAAAATGGGAACAATGTGTGCAAAATTGGTCACAACAGCCAAGATTTGATGGAAACGATGGGGAAAAACACATGAACTGGACTCTAACACAACCTAACCAGCAACAAGACCTCGACTAGGACACAAACTCAACACGACAGACTCTGAAACTAAAATATGCAAAGGCTATGGCACAAAAGGTTCTAGGATAGGAAAAACGAGTATGGCACTAGATTATGGGACGAATGCAAAACACTCAATCTAGGGAATAAAAGTGAACCTGACGGTATACCTTAGCTCTGATTACCACTTAATGGAGATGGGGATCCCGATCTTCCATCAAGTGATGGTAACTATCGTTGTGGCGAAGAGTGACACACCGATCTAGCTTCAGATCGAAAGATCGAACCCTGCAATCTTAGCACCACCGCTCCTCTGGTTATCAACCAAGTCATGAACCAGGTTGACCTCACCAAGAAGGTTAATCCCTGCTTGTGCAATGAAGAACACAAGCAAGAACAAGAAAGAATGCAATCAAATTGCAGATGAATGATTAAACTCACGAAGTTGGGGTCTTACAAACCGATGAACGGCAAAACTGTTCTCAACAGATTAATCTAAGCAAAACTCAAATCCTAAAGTAGGTGCTGGCTACTGATTATATAGCCTAAGGGACATCCAAGGATCCCTCTTCATGTCCTAAAGGTGTCCCAACACGTTACAAGGCCCAACGGCCCAAAAGACGACGATGCAGCGCCGTGATAGATTCTAGATGTCAATTTGTTTCGACGATTCCCATTGATTATGTTGAAAATTTTGATGTGGGACCACTTCCATTGGTTTCCTTATGAAATTATATTTCCATCCATATGTGGATCATCAAAAATGGAGTCCGTATGCGACCTGGACGTCCGTTTTACTACACACTGGTCCTGAAGCCCGAGATGGACTCGAACTCAAGTTGGACTGGGCCTCTGGCTTGGCTTGGACGTCCTTGCTGGCCTCCTAAGGTGGTGGCCAAGGTGGAGGACGTCCAAGGGCTTTCTTGGTGGGTTGTTCAAGTCCTTGGGGTGTGCTCCCACTTGGGCCAGGGTCCCAAGGATGAATAACAAGCCCATAACGACAGTGTAGCTCCTAGCAGAAACAGCGACAGAATATCTTGATGGTTTGGAGGCCTTGCTGATGTGATATTGAGATGAGACCAGATCTATTTGAAATCTTATCAAACAAGCTTTCCATCAAGTGCTCATTGACCTCGATCGCACTCCAGATGGCTGAGTTATGGCCTTCCCAATGATGCACTGTCGAGCTACCGATGAACCGAAAATTCAACTTTGATGAACTTGCACGTTGAGACATATTTGTACCTACATTCAAATAACAACATGTACATGTGGAACCAAGTGAATTATACCAAAAATCACTATGCAAATGTAGGAACGAGCTCACCTTATAAACAATGGTCGTATCCGATGGTGTCATGTCCTCATCATCCTCCCCTTCTTGACAACAAACCGTCCTCGGTTTGGGATTAGCTGAAGAAAACGTTGTTGGTAGTAGCCAACATTGCTCCCCTTCTTGAAATTTAACATGTTTCTTTATAACAAAACTAGGGGAACTCGACATGATAAGATTATAGCAATTGCAATCCTTTGGTTGATCATAATTTTGCACAATATAAGGAGATTTCAGATTTGAACAAATATAGACACGATGCACCATATACTCTCCTTTACAATTATATTTTCCAATAAAATGTTATGTACAAGTAGACAACCATGACAATTCAACACATTTAAGTTTCTCTTCTAAACTACTAAGACATTATAAAGTATCAAACTCAATATAACCCAAAGTATTTGAAGAATACAATAATTTCTTTTTATCTTTTTCGGTAGCAATGGAAAGCAATTTTTTATGTTCAGCATAAGTAATTGGTTCCAAAGCCAAAGCATCATACTCATTCACTAGTTGTGGCATACGTATAATAAAAGCATTTTCACATAGCTCTTCTTTATCACTAGCATTATTAGAATAATTATTTTTTGACAAAGGCAATTCAGATTTTAACATCCAATTCTTTCCTTTCATTAGCAACTCTATCTCTATTAGTTTGTGCATTTTCAGCATGGTTTAAAGTTTTACTAGACTCCAAAGTATGTGTCGGAGGTGGTGGTGGTGAAGATGTTGTTGTAGTGGCGAAAGTAACCACTCACCTTTTTATCGCAGTCTCAACCTTCGCAAATGGTTGCTCCACCCTTGCTAAAATCTGGTTGAGGTTGTTGCCAATGTTGGTATGGTTCTTTTGCTGGCATTCCTGCAATTCTTTTTCTGCAAGCATAGCAAGCTGGAACAAATGTTTGAGTATAAAATTCTATATGGAAAACAATATCTTGTATTTCATGCCTCAAACCACCAAAAAACGAACAATGGTATCTTCCATGTCCTCTACTATCCCACAACGTATTGCACACTTTTGAAACTCGGTATAATATTCTTGGACAGACATATTGCCCTGCTCTAAGCACTGTAATTTGTTATGCCATTCATGTTTATAAGGAGGAATAAAATGATCACGCATAGCTATCTTAAGTTCTTCCCATGTACCAGGTAAAACATCCTCTGCAACTAGACCATACCACCAAATAATGGCAAAATCCTTAAACTCACTAGTAGCTTGTCTAACTCTATGCTGCTCAGGTACAAGGTGGGCACTAAACTTTTGTTCTACTATCATCTCCCAATCAAGATATCCCTTAGCATCATAATGACCCAAAAAAGATGGTATTGTGAACTTAATTTTAGCATAAGGATCATCGAGCACACGGTGATTATTACCTTGACGGTGGTGGTGGTGGACACCACCCATACATGTCGTGTTGCGGTGAAGACATTGTCGTAATCTCTCTTGTCGGATAGCTGCTCGACCTATGTCCCCATTGGCATCATACACCGTGTCTTGACCATCGGTGTTGCTACCGGAGATGTCATTGTTGCCCGCCACAAAGGTTTCCAACTCAGTAACCTTGTCGGTTAGCGTGAAAATTCGCTTGTCCAATCTCTCCATGCTATTGCCAATGTTGAGCTCAATGAGTGTGTCAGTGACGGCCTCATTCATCCTTTTTTGGGCATCCTCTACAACAGCTTGTAGTTGCTCTTGACTGACACACTCATTGAAACCCTTAGGATTGTTATCTCCAGTCTGTTCACCTCCTGCCATTGAAAACACAAAAATAGGAACAAACAGGTGAAAGTTATCCCTACCAAATGACTACGTGGTTGCAGTGGTGTCACTTTTCACAACAAGTGGAAGCGTCTTACCAAGCTCTTACAAAGTTCTTACCAACACAAGCAGTGGGCGGTACAACCGGCGGCTGGTTCGTGATACCTATGAGGCAGTGGTACTGAGATTGAAAGGCCCTTTGTTTGTATTGATCTGAAGAGTTTGTGGAGCTTGGAAGGCAAACAAAGAGTAATATGTATATCTGGCATAGAAGTCAGTAACAGAAAGTAATGCTGAATTAGAGTCCAAAGTACTTGTTCTCGTTGCTGGTCTAAAGTGTAGCAAGTACCAGGTGTGTGACAAAAGTATGGTGGATAGCAAGGTGATAGGTGTGAGGAAAACAAGTATGGTGGATGGAGACAGCAACACAAACAAGGAACCAGACAACACATGCTAACACAGCTCACTTTGGTCTTCTCTATGTGCTCCACTAAATATTGTTCCTCTTTTGCCCCTCTTTTTTTCTATTTTTTGGGCTGTCGTTGTTTTTTTGGGAAATTTTGACTTTTTTATTTTATTTTTTTGATATTTTTCCTTTACTTAGGAGCACAAAAGAAGTAACCACAGAAAATATGAGCTCAAACAAGTGAAAGACGTGGCCTGTGGAATTTTTAGAAAATTGGATCAAAATCGACAAAAACCTTGTGACCACGAAACGAGGATCTTGTGACCACTTTTTGACCAATCTAAAAATTTCAAACCCTAACAAGATAGGGGATGGACAGATCCGAAATTTTTTTTGATCGATTTGCATATATGAAATGTCGAAAATGGAGTTCGTATGCGAAAACTAGACCAGTTTTAAGAATTGGCTCCGAATTAGAGGACAAAACGGGAACAATGTGTGCAAAATTGGTCACAACAGTCAAGATTTGATGGAAACGATGGGGAAAAACACACGAACTGGACTCTAACACGACCTAACTAGCAACAAGACCTCGACTAGGACACAAACTCAACACGACAGACTCCTAAAATATGCAAAGGCTATGGCACGGAAGATTCTAGGACAGGAAAAACGAGTATGGCACTGGATTATGGGACGAATGCAAAACACTCAAACTAGGGAATAAAAGTGAACCTGATGGTATACCTTAGCTCTGATTACCACTTAATGGAGATGGGGATCCCGATCTTCCATCAGGTGATGGTAACTATCGTTGTGGCGGAGAGTGACACACCGATCCGGCTTCAGATCGAAAGATCGAACCCTGCAATCTTAGCACCACTGCTCCTTTGGTTATCAACCAAGTCATGAACTAGGTTGACCTCACCAAGAAGGCTAATCCCTGCCTACGCAATGAAGAACACAAGCAAGAACAAGAAAGAATGCAATCAAATTGCAGATGAATGATTAAACTCACAAAGTTGGGGTCTCACAAACCGATGAACGGCGAAACTGTTCTCAACAGATTAATCTAAGCAAAACCCAAATCCTAAAGTAGGTGCTGGCTACTGATTATATAGCCTAAGGGACATCCAAGGATCCCTCTTCATGTCCTAAAGGTGTCCCAACATGTTACAAGTCCCAACGGCCCAAAAGACGATGACGCAGCACCATGACAGATTCTGGATGTCAATTTGTTTTGACGATTCCCGTTGATTCTATTGAAAATTTTGATGTGGGACCACTTCCATTGGTTTCCTTATGAAATTATATTTCCATCCATATGTGGATCATCAAAAACAGAGTCCGTATGCGACCTGGACGTCAGTTTTACTACACGCTGGTCCTGAAGCCCGAGATGGACTCGAACTCAAGTTGGACTGGGCCTCCGGCTTGGCTTGGACGTCCTTGCTGGCCTCCTAAGGTGGTGGCCAAGGTGGAGGACGTCCAAGGGCTTTGTTGGTGGGTTCTTCAAGTCCTTGGGGTGTGCTCCCACTTGGACCAGGGTCCCAAGGATGAATAACAAGCCCATAACGACAGTGTAGCTCCCAGCAGAAATAGTGATAGAATATCTTGATGGTTTAGAGGCCTTGCTGATGTGATATTGAGATGAGACCAGATCTATTTGAAATCTTATCAAACAAGCTTTCCATCAAGTGCTCATTGACCTCTATCGCACTCTAGATGGCTGAGTTATGGCCTTCCCAATGATGCACTGTCGAGCTACCGATGAACCGAAAATTCAACTTTGATGAACTTGCACGTTGAGACATATTTGTACCTACATTCAAATAACGACATGTACATGTGGAACCAAGTGAATTGTACCAAAAATCACTATGCAAATGTAGGAATGAGCTCACCTTATAAACAATGGTCGTATCCGATGGTGTCATGTCCTCATCACCGTGGGTGGTTTACGATTGAACTTAGAGCGAAGCTTGCGGTGATGGAGTCCTCGGATGAAGGTGGTGATGACCTCGGCTTTTGTGATGTTTGGAAGAGACTTCCTCATCTTAGAAAAGTGTTAGATGTAGCTACAGAGGAGCTCAGATGGCTTCTAGTTGATGCAGTTGAGATCATGCTTGGTTCCCGGTCGTGTACACGTAGCCATATAATTGTCGGTGAAGACTTTTTTTAGCTCATCCCAGGATCCAATGGAGTCAGGGGCAAGGATAGTAAACTAGTTCATGATGGTTGGCGCGAGCATGATAGGAAGATAGTTCACCATGACACTAGTGTCTCCCCTGGCAGCGCGAACAGTAGTGGCGTAAGCCTATAACCACTATGTTGGATTTATCCTTCCCTCGTAGGGCTCGACTCTAGTGATTTTGAAACCATGGGACCACTGAAGTGTTTGGAGCACCCTTATGAATGCTGAA
The DNA here is from genome assembly GCF_019320115.1 of Miscanthus floridulus. Classification (NCBI taxonomy): domain Eukaryota; kingdom Viridiplantae; phylum Streptophyta; class Magnoliopsida; order Poales; family Poaceae; genus Miscanthus; species Miscanthus floridulus. The sequence goes on along the minus strand of NC_089584.1, from coordinate 34,752,122 downwards.
GGCCCCTCAGGGTTGTCCGCACCATCATCTACAGCATTGTAGCCAGCGATTGGCTCGAGGGCTGAGTCCGGGTTATCGTACTCTTACTCATACTCCTAGCGGCAGTGTACTTCGTCCCCATGGTGAACAAAATGGTGTTTGTCGATACATCGTCATGCATCTCGGAGATTATTGAGGTGCACCCAGACATCTTGGTCGACCTACTAGTCGTGTTGGTGGTGGTGTTCGGCACAGTTGCCCCTAGCTCGGCCTTGGAGGGGTTGCCTGTCATCGCGGTGCTGGTCGGTGAAGCGAATTTGGTGGCAATCGATTCTAGTGGTGACTAATCAGCGAATTGAAGTAGTGGAGTATGAAGGTCTTTAATCCTATCAAATCTCATTGACCTAGCAGTGCGTCGCTTTAAGCATGGCAGCGACCTTAGCGAGCTCATGCGTCTACGGGAGGTGGGCGAGCTCGTTGGCAGCCACTGCCAGATTGGCGCTTGGAGTCTTGAAGACGTCGTGGCCATCAACATGGAGAAACTCTTCGTCGAGGTTGTGCTAGAGTGCCCTTCCTTACGAGTCGAGCTACTGCTCGGCCATCATGAGGGCATTCTCGTTTGCTTGACATTATGCGCGGTTGATGTTTCGGTTCTCATGAGCGGCACATTCCTCCTCGGTCTCACCGTTCCAAGGGGGCTGTCGATGCTGATGTTGAAGATCGCACCACCCCAGAAAGGAGGGAGAGGAAGTTGCTCGGTGAAGGTTTCGACGAGGGTCTCCATAGAGCCTTGGGACTCAGAATCTGGATTCTCCTCTGGGATGGTCTGGAGGGATGCTCCAGAGCGTCGGCTTACGTGGAGCATGTTGATGGCCGGCGAAGGCTAGTTTGTGATCTAGTCGGCGAGAGGAAGGATGTCTCCCACCTGGTCGGCAAATTTGCCCCTCAGGGCATCTTGGTAGGTGGCGGTGACGTTGGTGAGCCCAAAGGGTAGAGCCGCAACTCCTGGAGTTTTCTGAGCAGCCTCTGATAGATTTGGATTGGAGGGTGGTTGGCGCTGAACCAAAGTGTCCAGAGCTGATTTGGTGATGGAGAGCCAATCGGTGAGCTTTAGACCGACCCAATCGATGGACTCGACCAGATTGTCATTGTTGATCTGCCTCCTCTGGTAGCGAGGAAGCAAGTGGCGAGTTGCTGATGAATGTGACCTTGGGGGTGGTTCCAAGATCAGATCCACGGTCGTAGGTGTAGGGATGATTGACACATAATTGACCTATGTCAGCTCAAGGAGCTCTCTGACTCTGTTAGCATTGATGATCTAGGAGATTGATCTGACCATGAAGATCTGGCCAGGCTATGGGAGGGACGAAGAGCTTACGAAAAAAGCCATCTTGTTTGACAAGGAAACAGCATGCAAGCCCCTACCTGGCACGCCAACTATGGACAGAATATCGTCGGTAGTCCTTCGAGGGGTATCCCACGAAGGTAGATTGATCGACAGAGTTACATTAGATCAAGAACAAGAAGGCAATAGAGACACATGAGTTAGATAGGTTCAGGCCATCAGTGTGATGTAATACCCTACTCCTATGGTCTGTTGGTTTGTATTTGCTATCGTATGATATTGCGTGTGTTTGGAGGGGGTCCCTGCCTGCCTTATATACTCTAGGGAGCAGGTTTACAAGTCGGTTAGATCTGAGAGATAACCGGAAAGTAATAACTAATTACAGAAATCTTGGAATCATAAATATCCTAACAGATCTTGTAGTATCTTCAGGATGTCGTCTAGATGTCTTGTAGGAGGCGCCAAGCAAAGTCGTGCCCCACAAGGCTTCATCTTGTGGGCTGGGCCACCCCTAAGGGCATAGCCCATGTGGTCTACCATGGGTATCTGGGGTCATACCCTCCACAAACCTCCCCTCGAAGAAAAAGACAAAGCACGTGGTTGCCTCTAGGAAACATCACATTATTGGAGTTGATGGCATGGACGATGTTGAAGCTTACAATAACTATGATGAGATGCCACTGTTCATAGACTTTCCTAATAAGATCAGTGTTGTGGAAAAGAACTTACCCAAAGACATATTGCCATGGGAACGAAAAGGTGTCAATGAAAAAGTCATTACAGTGGGCTAACTTGTTATTGAACATGGAGTGTTTGTGTAAGTGTGTGTGTTTGTAAGACTTCATTTATGCATGTATGTGAGACTATATATTTATGTATGTGTGTGAGACTATATATTTATGTATGTGTGTGAGACTATTTTATGAATGTGTGTAAGACTACCCTTTGCAACATCTAGATGAATCTATTTCAACATCCACCAAATTACTACTAAAACTTTATGAAATCACTTAACACTTTATGAAATGAAGAAATAGCCAAAATAAAAGTTAGAGATCTTGATAAGTTATACAACTTTTATAATCATCACCATTACAGCAGAAATCATTTAGTGGTTGAAAATCAGATTTGAAGCTGTCATTTTCTGAAATTCAAAATTTGAACTGTTCAAATTTTGTCAAATACAAAGATGACCAAAATAAAAGTTGTAGATATTAATGTGTTCAACAACTTTTATATTCATCACCTTTACAACTAAAATCATTTATTGGTTGAAAATTAGGTTTGAAGCTGTAATTTTCTAAAATTCAAAATTTGAATTGTTCAAAATTAGTGACAAAGATAGATGACTAGATTAAAATGATAGACCATGATTTTAGAAAAATTTAGGAAAAAACCATCACATTTGGAGTTAGTATGAGAGAGAAAAACTAGTTACAAGTTTCAGCCACAGATTAAAAAGAGAAATCACACTTGTTCATCATTGATCATCATGAACAGTTGTGATTTTCTTTTTAATCTCTGGGTAAAATTTGTAAATAGTCTTTCTCCCTCATACTAACTCCAAATGTGATGATTTTTTCCTAAATTTTTCTAAAATCATGCCTGTCGATGGGGAACCCTACGGGCCCCCCATGGACCATACTGCAGGGAGGTAGACCTTGGTAATAAGGCCTACAGCCTAATCGCCAAGAAAAACATGGAGCAAAGCAACGTGCAAAACTAAAACTCCAACTCAAACTATATAAGGAAAGGCGCCCGAAGCGTAGCTTAGGACTCTGACCCTGTATCCGAATAGGACACAAACAACACCTCTTAGCGCTTGGACTATAAAGGGCTAGTGAGGGTACCCATTGTAAGGAGAGAACGCATACCCGATACTCAAAGCAATACAACACAAATAGGCTAACGCCAAAACTAGACGTAAGGTTATTACTCGACCAAATCGAGGGCCTGAACTAGTATAAATCGTGAGTCTCTTTGCATAACCACCGAATTCCACTATTCACCAAAGCCCGAACAACTATCCCGGGTACCCCCGTGGCAGGCTATCGGTGGTAAAACATCGATAGTTGGCGCGCCAGGTAGGGGCTTTCGATGAATTTTTTTCTCGAGAGTTCGGCGGACCTCAACCTCAAGATGACCTTTTCGGCGGGAACAACCTTTGTCTTTGGATCTTGGATCTGCAAGGCTGACTGCGATGGCAAGCTTCATACCCATCTCCGAGAAGAAAAAGAATTCGATGACGAAGTTCAATACAAACTCGCCGAGAAGATGACAAAACTCTCAACTTCGGATACAACTCGGAATAAGGAAGAAAGCGGATACGAAACCGACTCTGAAAAAGAGATACAACCCGATTCTAAGACAATCTTCACGGCACAAGAGCCAAGCCTAATTGGACTTGGAGACACAACAACAATCGCGAAAGGATACAACCCGTACAACTCAAAGAAGAACTTAGGAACTTACGGACTACGCAATGCGGCATCAGTCTATCAACACTTTACCCAAAACAAGATGAACTCAGCAAGAAGAATACTCCTAGAGGGAGCACAAGAAGGGATGATCATGACAGTGACCCCGCAAGATTGTGTGGTGCATTGGCCAGGTTCTTTCACCTCAAGCAAAGTCCAGACTGGCACGCGCGTTGAAGAACTACCTTATCAAGAGGGAAAAGAACTCGGATCCAGTTCAGAAGCTACAGACAGCTCAACCAAACGAAGGATGGAATACCGTACAAGAAGAGCTCGGAAGAGGTATACTGTATACATGGTGGAGCAGTTAGAACAACCTTTGGAACCACCACAGATACCAGATATAAAATCTTCAGACGAATCAGAAGGCAACATCTCGCCAGATGAGAAAAGCGACAGCAACGAAAATGATGAGCAAAGACTAGCAAGGCTAAAGAAGAACAAATTGAAAGCTAGAAGGAGGAACCGGGCTAAACAAAGGAAGCAAGTCTGGAATAAATACAAAGCGGAGCTAACAGAATACAATAGAAAGAAGGCGGAAAAAGAAGCCACAAAAAATACAAAAAGGGAAAGAATTAAAGAATTAACAAAGGAGTTGTACACCCTCACGAATAACGGGAAAGCAAAGGAAGACCAGAAGAAAGAAGTCGGAGGATCAGAAAAACAACTCGGCGAAGAAATTCCACAGGAGCCACAAAGGGAGCAGCCACCCAAAAAATCAAATTTTTAAAGGATAGGACCAGTAGAAAGTGCTGATATCAATGGAAGGAAGGAACACTACTCAAAGCAACAAGAAAGAGACAAACCAGAATTGAGCCAACCCTACCAAGAAATATCAAGAAAATTTGACAAAGAAGATGACTACGGAGAGTCTGAGTTAAAAGAAGACAGGTCTTATTACAGAAGGGCAAGATCGCCAGATTATGGAAGAATGAAACCATACGATAGATTCCCTTGTTTCACAGGAAGACTACAAACTTTAAAGCTACCGCACAAGTTTAAACCAGCAAATCATTCCAAGTATGATGGCAAAGTCAAACCAAGACAATGGCTAAGGGTTTACTCCCAATCTATTGAATTAGCTAGAGGAGATGACAATATCAAGGCTCTATTCTTCCCAATGGCCCTCGAAGCAATGCCGCTACAATGGTTTGACAAATTGAGGCCAAGATCAATCAGGTATTGGGAAGACTTACAAGAAGCTTTCTGCAACAACTTCGTAGGCATTATTACCCATCCAATGACTATAGCTGAATTGAAAGGAGTAAAGCAAAGGAGAGGAGAAAGTCTAAGGGAATACTATAGAAGATTTGGAGAATTCAGGGCTCAAGTCCATGACATTACTGATAGGGAGGTGATAGAGGCCTTTGCATAAGGAGTCTGGGCAAACTGGCAATACAAGGACTATTTCAATGAGAACCCAAGAACAAATGAAGACTTCAAGAGGGTTGTTGAGAAGCTAATTTCGTCAGAAGAAAGAACTCGACACAGATTTGCTAGGGACAACCCAGAGAATAGAAGACCCGATTATAGATAGCAAGACAAAAGACCAAGGCAGGACAATATGGTGGCAACCATAGACAACAAAAGAAGATACAATGGCAATGGCAATGATAGCAATGGTAGCAATCACAATGGCAACTACAACAATAGCAACAATCGTAACAACAGCGGTTACAACAGTAATAGCAACTATCAGAGTAACAACTACCGAGGAAGAGCATCGGAAAACATAGAAAACATGCCGTGTCACATACACCCAGGGGCCAGACACAAGTTAGTTGAATGCAGCACTTTTCAGCGGCAATTCATGAAGAGAGAAAACAGGAATCAAAACAACTCGGAGCCAAAGCAAGAAGAATCCAAGAAGGAAGAAAAGAGAGCTGAAGGAGATTATCAAGAACCCCAACGCTAATTAGCGGTGATATTTTTAGGTGTTCCTAACACACGAAGCAAAAGACAAGAGAAACTAGCTCACAGAGCCATCATGGCAGCTGAACCTACCATCCCAAGATATCTAGATTGGTCAGAGTACCCCATCCACTTCACAAGAGAAGACCAATGGACCAGTGTAGCAAACACAGGATGCTACCCGCTGGTACTGGGTTCGACTATCGTAGGAGTAGCAGTAACTAAAGTATTCATCGATGGAGGAGCCGGACTTAACATAATTTTTGCAGATACTCTCAAAAGGATGAATCTGGATTGTGAAGGTCTAATGACACCCACAAGCACACCATTCTATAGAATAGTACCCGGCAGAGTAGCTATGCCCCTCGGAGAGATAACCCTACCCATCACCTTTGGCACACCAGACAAATACCGGACGAAATTCATCAAATTCGAAGTTGCAGACTTTGAATCATGCTACCACGCAATACTTGGGAGACCAGCTTTAACAAAATACATGGTAGTACCACATTATCCATACCTACTGCTCAAGATGCCAACAACAAAGGGCATATTATCATTGAAAGGAGATCTAAAGAAAGCACATGATTGCGACGTACAAGCAGTACAAATATCCAAAAGATTACAAGATATAAAGAAAGGAAAGGAAATTGCAATGCTGGCCAACGAAATGAACCCAGATGAGATTAAGATACCGGCTAAGAAGCCAAGCAACTTCGCACCACCAAAAGAAGCCGCTACCAAGACTATTGACCTACTGACTGGTGATCCAGAGAAGACGACAATCATTAGTGCAAATCTCGACCCCAAATAGGAACTCGCGCTCACCAACTTTCTTTGGGACAACAAAGATATTTTCGCTTGGAAGCCAGCAGACATGCCAGGGGTCCCAAGGGAGTTGGCTGAGCACAGAATTGATGTGAACAAAGGGTCCAAACCCGTTAAGCAGAAGTTATGAAGATTCGCTCCAGACAGAAAAGCAGCAATCAAAAAAGAGATCACCAAGCTCATGGCAGCAGGATTCATCAGAGAAATAATCAACCTGGATTGGCTTGCCAACCCGGTCCTAGTAGAGAAGAAGAATTCAAAAGAATGGCGCATGTGCATCGACTACAAAGACCTCAACAAACATTGCTCAAAAGATCCATATGTCCCACGAAGAATTGATCAAATCATCAACTCGACAGCAGGATCAGCTCTGTTATCCTTTCTAGATTGCTATTCAGGCTATCATCAAATATCCTTAAGAGAAGAAGACCAAAGCAAGACTTCGTTCATTACACCCTTTGGGGCATATTGCTGTAAATCAATGCCTTTTGGGCTAAAAAATGTAGGGGCAACATATCAAAGAGCAATTCAAACTTGCTTAGGGAGTCAAGTCGGAAGAAATGCAGAAGCATACATTGATGATGTAGTAATCAAGACAAAAGAACCTGGATCATTGATAGAAGACCTCGAGGAGACTTTCAAGAATCTAAAAGCATGGCAGTGAAAGCTAAACCCCATAAAGTGTGTTTTTGGGGTACCATCAGGACAACTACTCGGGTTTCTAGTCAGTAACCGAGGAATTGAAGCAAGTACAAAGCAGGTTAAAGCCATCATGGATATGAAACCTCCAAAGAAAGTTAAAGACATATAGAAGCTTACAGGATGCATGGCAGCACTCAACAGATTCATCTCCCGACTAGGAGAAAAAGGGCTACCTTTCTTCAAATTATTGAAAAAGGCAGGAAATTTTGAATGGACAGAAGAGGCAGAAGAAGCATTCCAAAAGTTAAAAGAATACTTGGCATCATCACCAGTAATGACACCACCAAAAGACAAAGAGGACATGATGCTATACATTACAGCAACCAAGAACGTTGTCAGCACAGCAATTGTGGTTGAGAGAGAAGAACCCGGACATGCATACAAAATGCAAAGACTAGTCTATTACATAAGCGAAGTACTAACAGAATCAAAAGTGAGATACCCACACGTGCAAAAACTACTTTATGCAGTGTTGATATCATCAAGAAAGCTAAGACATTATTTTCATGAACACAAGATTATAGTGGTAACCAATTTTCCACTTCAAAACATTCTACGCAACAAAGATGCAACAGGTCGGATATCAAAATGGGCAGTAGAACTCAGTGCTCTCAACCTAGACTTCAAACCAAGAACAACAATCAAATCTCAAGCATTATCCGACTTCATTGCTAAATGGACAGAAATCAGTCAAAAAGAACCCGAACCAATACTTGATCATTGGAAAATGTATTTTGACGGTTCCCTAAAGTTAGGAGGAGCTAGAGCAGGAGTACTATTCATATCACCAGAAGGGAGACAGTTAAAATATGTGCTACAAATACTTTGGTAGGCAACTAACAATGAGGCAGAATACGAAGCATTAATACACGGTCTAAGAGTTGCAAGCTCGCTTGGGATCGAAAGACTACTTGTCTACGGTGATTCAGCTGTAGTAATCAATCAAGTCAACAAGGATTGGGATTGTACAAAAGATAAATGGATGCGTACTGTGTAGAAGTCAGAAAATTGGAGAAAATTTTCCAAGGGCTCAAAATCCATCATGTACTAAGAGATTCCAATGTTGCAGCAGATGTGCTAGCCAAATTAGGATCAGATAGAGCAAAAGTACCACCCGGTATATTTGTGGAAGAACTCATAGCCCCATCCATCAAACAACTCAGAAACACAGAAAAAAAGAAGGAGACAACAGATCCAATGGAAATAGATCAAGCAGAAGAACTAGACCAGTCAAGACAAATCATGGTCATACAAAGTGATTGGAGACAAACATGCATTGATTTTATCAAAGAGAAGAAACTACCCGAAGATAAAGCAGAAGCAACTCGGGTTGTACGAAGAAGCAAAAACTATGTTCTGGTGGGGGATAAACTATACAAAAGAGCAGCATCATCAGGAGTACTGCTTAAATGTGTTCCGACAGATAAAGGAAAGGAAATCTTCGATGAAATCCACTCAGGATGCTGTGGAGATCATGCAGCCTCTAGGACACTAGTCAGCAAAGCATTTAGAACCGGTTTCTATTGGCCAATAGCACTCAAAGATGCAGAAGAGCTCGTCAGAACATGCAAGAATTGGCAAATGTTTGCTAGGCAATCACATGTGCTGGCTCACAACTTAATATGCATACCACTGGCTTGGCCGTTCTCATGCTGGGGGCTGGATCAAGTCGGACCACTCAAAAAAGCAAAAGGAGGCTTCGAATACATATTTGTGGCAATCGACAAATTTACAAAGTGGATTGAATACAAACCTTTGGTCAAATACAGTGCAGAAAAGGCAGTAGAATTCATACAAGACATCATGCATAGGTTTGGCATGCCCAACAGAATAATCACAGATCTTGGTTCACCATTTACAGCAAGAGAATTCCAATACTGGGCAAGAGATTGTGGGATAGAAATCGACTTTGCATCAGTAGCACACCTGCAGGCCAATGGACAAGTCGAAAGAGCAAATGGACTCATATTACAAGGTTTAAAACCAAGATTATATGAAGATTTGAAAGATTATGGTGGAAAATGGATCGACAAATTACTGAAAGTAGTATGGGGTCTAAGAACCCAGATCAGCAGAGCAACTGGATACTCGATGTTCTTTCTGGTCTATGGATCAGAGGCAGTACTACCAGCCGACTTAATATGGCTATCTCCAAGAATAGAACAATATGAAGAAGGCAAAGCAGAAGAAATAAGGCGGTTAGAAATTGATTCAATAGAAGAAATAAGAGACAGTGCAATCATACAAAATGCAAGATATCAGCAAGGGTTACGAAGACATTATGACAAAAGTACTCAACCCCGATCACTAAAGCCAGGGGACTCAGTACTATGACTAATCCAAAAGAAAGATGGACGACACAAATTACTCAATCCATGGGAAGGACCCTTCATCGTGAAGACAACAATAGGACTCGGCACATACGAGTTGATGACTCCAGATGAAATACCTGTAAAGAACACTTGGCTTATCAGCTAGCTCAAAAGATTCTACAATTCAGTACAACAGATTGTACTCAAGTTTCAAGAGAAATAAAACAGAGATTCTTCAAGAAGAACAGCTTCAAATATGAGCCCTGTCCAACGGACAGAACCAACCCGTAATTAGGTTGGGGAAAAAGGGGCTTCCCTATTAACAGCCAACCCGGAAACGGTTGCGCTACATGAGCAATCTTGTCACTCAACCATATGGAGATGGTCTGACTGACGGCCAATGGCCAAATAGCTTCTTGGGTAAGGAGACCCAAGCTAGCATTTGTTAGTCTACCATAAAGAGATGGTACGACTGACAGCCCTGTCCAACGGACAGAACCAACCCGTAATCAGGTTGGGGAAAAAGGGGTAGCCCTACAAACAGCTCAACCCAAAAATGGTTGTTGCTATACGGGCGCAATCGCTTACCCCAAGAGCTAGTACAATTGCTTACTTACCCTGCAAACAGCCAACCAGGAAACGGTTGTGCTATACGGGTCCAATCGCCTACCCCAAGAGTGGTACGATCGACTACTTCGCCCAAGAAGCGGCACAAACACTCCAACAACTCAGTCGCCTACCCCAAGAGTGGTACGATCGACTACTTCGCCCAAGAAGTGGCACAAGCACTCCAATAGCTCGGTCGCCTACCCCAAGAGTGGTACGATCGACTACTTCGCCCAAGAAGCGGCACAAGCACTCCAATAACTCGGTCGCCTACCCCAAGAGTGGTACGATCGACTACTTCACCCAAGAAGCGGCACAAGCACTCCAACAACTCGGTCGCCTACCCCAAGAGTGGTACGATCGACTACTTCGCCCAAGAAGCGACACAAGCACTACAACAGCTCGGTCGCCTACCCCAAGAGTGGTACGATCGGCTACTTCGCCCAAGAAGCAGCACAAGAACTCCAACAACTCAGTCGCCTACCCCAAGAGTGGTACGATCGACTACTTCACCCAAGAAGCGGCACAAGCACTACAACAGCTCGGTCGCCTACCCCAAGAGTGGTACGATCGGCTGCTTCGCCCAAGAAGCGGCACAAGAACTCCAACAACTCAGTCACCTACCCCAAGAGTGGTACGATCGACTACTTTGCCCAAAAAGCAGCACAAGCACTCCAACAGCTCGGTCGCCTACCCCAAGAGTGGTATGATCGACTACTTCACCCAAGAAGCGGCACAAGCACTCCAACAACTCGGTCGCCTACCCCAAGAGTGGTACGATTGACTACTTCACCCAAGAAGCGGCACAAGCACTACAACAGCTTGGTCGCCTACCCCAAGAGTGGTACAATCGGCTACTTCGCCCAAGAAGCGGCACAAGCACTCCAACAACTCGGTCACCTACGCCAAGAGTGGTACGATCAACTACTTCGCCCAAGAAGCGGCACAAGCACTCCAATAGCTCGGTCACCTACCCCAAGAGTGGTACGATCAACTACTTCACCCAGAAAGGGACACAAGCACTCCAACAACTCGGTCGCCTACCCCAAGAGCGGCACGATCGACTACGTTGCCCAAGGAGGGGCACAAACACTCCAACAACTCAATCGTCTACCCTAAGAGCGGTACAATCGACTACTTCGACCAAAGAGCGGCACAAACACTCCAAACAACTCGGTCGTCGACCCAAAGAGCGAAACAAGCTATGGCAAAGCAGAAAAAAGCCACAAGGAAAGATAGGGCGAAACTTGTCCATATTATTCAAAGACATCTAAGAAGAAAAGAAAGACAGGATGAAGCCTGCTCACATCTTAAAAATTTAGAGACAAAGTATATTACAAGGACATCAAAAGAAGGTTGACTTTTCACATCTGTTCAAGAAGACGGAAGAGAAGGAGGAAGTACATTCATTTGATCAAGAATTTGGTCTGATAGACCACTAAGCTATACTTTAGCCTCCTCCCAGTGTCTTGAAAACTTAGCCATTACAGAAGCTTTAGTAATCCGCTCAAAAGGAGCATCAGGGGCAACAACCCGGACATACAAAACCACATTGTTGATGCACTGGTAAAAGCCACCCTTCACAAAATCATAAAACCGGGAAAAAAGCACCGGTAATCCCTGCTCGGCAAAGACCTGAAGAAACAAGAAGAAATTCCTAGAACTCCACCATGAAGTACTCAGAGGCTTATCAATCTCAAGATCACCGATCCTAAGTCTTTTCAGTACTAGCAAGAACATGAAGTCTGACAAAACAACAATTTATACTGAGTTGTTTGCACGAGAGCCAGACAAAGCACTCGAAAACAATTTGTTAGGACAACGATCTACAAATACCAAGTTGTTTGCACAAGAGCCAGACAAAGCACTCGAAGACAGTCTCTCAAGACGATGTTCTACACATACCGAGTTGTTTACATGGCGCAAACGAAAGTCAAACAAAGCACTCCACCTATCAAAGAGTCATTTCACAATAAAAGGAAACAACTCGTCTACTCAAAGCTATGGATACGTACCACGAAGCAACTGCTTGGAAGAAATCCTGATCACTCACACAATTCGTCTAATGAATAAGTAAAGCAGAGACATCCACACAGAGAAACAAAAGAAGCCACATCAAAAGAAAAGGAAAAGAGAAATTGGGGAAACAAAGTTTATGATGATCATAGAAGAACACGACTACTACATACATCAAATCACCAAGATAAATCTACGACTGGACAATCTACCCTTCGATATCCTTTACGCCAACATCAAAGCGAGGGCTAATGACAAAGCATCCAGCCATCATCAGTTCCTCATCGGAGACCCGCTACCCACAGATTCAACATCATCATCATCTTCGACAACAAGGGTGCCCCAGTCGACTTCGTCTTTGGCGGCGAGCGCCTCCTAATCAACCTCATCTTCACTGTCACTACTAAGGACGATCAAATCCACCCTTGTCAAAGTAGCATCAGCAGCAGAGAGGGGGACAAGAGTGACCACAGGAGCAGCCGAGGGATCCTCCTTCTTCTACAGAGGGACAACCGGCGCTGATGTCCCAACAAGGGGAGCCTTCCCCACCACCGGAGGGGCTGGCAATGAAGGTGACGACGAAGACCTTCCGCTCAACGACTCCGCCATGGCCGTCCACGAAAAGCGAACAAGCGAAGAACGCGACACCTTACGAACACTCTGCCTATGGATGAACTTCTTCTTCATCATTGTGGCTATGGCGAAACAATTACGAAGTGGCCAGTTAAATAGAGACCAAATCGCCATCCCAGGTAGTTCAACAGCCTCCTTGAGATAAGGATGGAGTTAAAACTTTCTTCATAAAAGGTTAAGTGCGGAGTTAATTCCTTCATCAAAACCAATATGGCGATTCGGCTTCTACCATCAACCACGCGACGATCCATTTACTGACACAGCTAAAATGACGGAAGACACAAATCTACACAATGGTACAATCCAACGGGTAGATTTTAGACTTATCCATCCAGCACCACGATAGAGTTTTTAGATTACTACAAGAACAACCCATCAACCATGAAGAAATGAAGGGCCACCTCGCAAGGAACAAAAGAACCCGGTTATTAAAGAAAGAACTCAGGAGCCTCATGAATAACCAGGATTATAGCAGAAAAATGAATGACAACTCTGAAGACAAGATTCTTTCCATTACAAATGGCTTCAAAAATAGAAGATTACACATCTTACAAGACCCAATGAACTTGACACTACGACAAGCAAGGTAGCAAAAAGGAGCCCGGACACAACTAGGCTCTAGAACGACTACGTGCTCCAATTTGCTACTCGGTAGAACAAACCACGCTCAGCTACACTATTTTCTTCAAAGGACGGACATAGTGCATCCAAGGCAGAAATCAGCAGCACGGCGGGACAACATAGACTAGGGGAAGTCAGCAAGCATCTGTCTACCCAAGCCCGACGTGATGCAGGATCAGGTGTTGATCTGCACTGGACAGTCTCAAGACAGACGGCGAGGATCAACCCAGAACTATCGAATGAAGGAACGAAGCCCACATCACAAGACTTCCTCCAACTACCACCATGTACTTCCATGTACAATGCCGCTGCAGGATTAGTCTACCTCTAATCCCTATCACAAGACTTCCTCCAGCTATAACAAAATGTACAAAAACTACAAAATACGCTTGGGGGCTGCTCTACTTCACACACTATCATATTCATAACTATAGAAACTTCAGAACAGGCAACAAAAGGCTCGATGAATCAAAACAGCACTCCGAAAGGGCATTTATAGGCAAAAGAAGCGGTGCACATGGACTAGGAGCACCAACAGAAGAAATCTAACAAAGGACACAATGAAAAGACATATTTCAATGAAAGAGTACTCTGGTGTGAAAGAACGGCACTCAAGGACAAGCATATCCAAGAGAATATTCCACAAGCAACAATACAACCTGTGAAGACATGCATTGAATTCTCAAACAACCAGAATGACAACAGCAATAAGTAACCGAACAAACAACTCGGAGACATATGAAGGATCACATACAAAATTACAATGTCAAAGGATTACAGTCGAAAAAGAACTCGGATAGAGAAAAATTATACATCTCATTGATCGAAGACAAATACAAAGGTTACAGACGGCCAAACAAGACCGGATAAACTCAGACATAAGATAGAGGCAAGATTCTTAAATATTTCAACAAGGAACCCAGTGGCGGCAGCAGCGGCAGCCCGGACATAGAAGAACAGATAGAGCAGCATGTTCATTACCAAGCAAGCATAAGCCCGGGGGCTGCTCAACCTCACACACCAGCATATCTACGAATGAAGAAAGAATTGAAGAAGAAATTTCCTACTCAAGGAAGAACCACAACCAACAAAGAAGGTATTTATAGCAAACCAGAGGTAAACAAGGCTAAAGATCACAAGAAAGAAAGAGGAAAAGAACAAAAGAGCAAAGCAACAAAGGCGAATAGTACCCAAAAGCAAGATTCCTGACAAAAAGTAAAAGAAGACGCTCACTCATGGCTATACAAGACCCATCCATGACCAGCAAAAGACAAAGATCAAAGGAGTACAAATCGAGACCCTTCTTCCGGCTTCTTTTCAATAGAAAAGAACCCAGAGAAGGCTCAGGGGCTGCAATTACCTACCACAGAAAAACATATTTTCAAATTTTTTGACCCTCCAACTTTTTGTACCAAAAAATAGAAGGCTCGGGGGCTACACTCAATGAGTGCAATTTTTGCAAAATTGCACTCGCTGCACTCAAAGGAAAAAGAACCTGGAGGACATCAAGCAAAAGTGCACATCAGCCAAAAGAAGAATCACCCATCTCAAGATTTCACTTCAAGAAGGACCCGGATCAAGACTACAACAACTTGGCCCTTGAAGCTCAATCATGAAATACTCGGGGGCTTGTCGATGGGGAACCCTATGGGCCCCCCATGGACCATACTACAGGGAGGTAGACCTTGGTAACAAGGCCTACAACCCAATCGCCAAGAAGAACACGGAGCAAAGCAACGTGCAAAACCAAAACTCCAACTCAAACTATACAAGGAAAGGCGTCCGAAGCGTAGCTTAGGACTCTAACCTTGTATCCGAATAGGACACAAACAACGCCTCTCAGCGCCTGGACTATAAAGGGCTGGTGAGGGTACCCATTGTAAGGAGAGAACGCATACCTGATACTCAAAGCAATACAACGTAAACAGGCTAACGCCAAAACTAGACGTAAGGTTATTACTCAACCAAGTCGAGGGCCTGAACCAGTATAAATCGTGAGTCTCTTTGCGTAACCGCCGAATTCCGCTATTCGCCGAAGCCCGAACAACTGTCCTAGGTACCCCCGTGGCAGGCTATCGGTGGTAAAACATCGACAATGCCCTATCAAGTTACTATGTTGATTTGGTCATTCTTTTCATTTGACAAAGTTTGAGCACTTCAAATTTTCAAATTTAAAAAATAACAAGTTCGAATGAGATTTTCAATCCATTAAATGATTTCAGCTAAAAAAGTGATGAATACCAAAGTTGTATAACTCATCAAGATCTACAACTTTTATTTTGATCATTCCTTCATCTGACAAAGTGATAGTAAACATTGTTCACAAATCAACATGTTTCTCGTATAGTTCATGAAACTATGAGTTGTATGAGAATTTGTGAATAATGTTTACTAATACTTTGTCACATGAAGAAGTGACCAAGATCAAAGTTGTAGATAGTGATGAGTTCAACAACTTTTATGTTCATGACTTTTATTGTTGAAATCATTTGAGGTTTCAAAATCTTGTTTGAAGTTGCCATTTATTCAAATTCAAAATTTCAACTATTCAAATTTGGTCAAATGAAAATATGATCAAAATAAAAGTTGTACATATTGATGAGTTCTACAACTTTAGTATTTATGAGTTTTTCAACTGAAATCATTTACTCTTTCAATATATTGTTTCAAGTTGAAATTGTTTGAATTTCAAATTTTGAATCATTCAAACAAAGTCATATGACAAGATGACCAAAATAAAAGTTGTACATGTTGATGAGTTATACAACTTTTATGTTTACAACATTTTCATTTTATTTCATTTAATGTCATAAAATTGTAGTCGAAGTTTTAAAATTCAAAATTTTAATTTTTGTTTTTTTTCTATATTGTTTTGACTACAATTGTTTTTATATTACTTTATGTTTTGTGATATAAAAAATAAAGAATTAATAATTTATTAAAATATAAAATATTTGTAGGGGCGGCTGGATTAGGAACCGCCCCTATAAATGCATTTGTAGGGGCAGCTGGATAAGGAACCGTCCCTACAAATCGTCCTGAGTATAAAAACAAGGGCGCATGGGTGAAAATGTGTTGGGCGCTCTCTTCTTCCTCCCGACGCCGTTAGGCTTCCCAACCTTTTCCTTGGTGCCCCATCGCCGCTGCCTCTCGGACCTCTCTCGACGCTCGCGACCCCTCTCCGCACCCGCACGCCCCATCTCCAAGGTGGCTAGGGTTTTAGAGCCCTAGGCCGGCGGTGCCAGGGTTTTAGAGCCCTCGACCACCGCCTCCTCCCCATCTCCGTGCCATCCACATCCACGACCCGATCTGCCGCCGCCTTGTTTCCGACCTGGAGCTATCGTGGGCCTGCTCCCCACCCACCCATGGCCTAGGTGCGTCGGTGTCCGTGCTCCCTCCCATGGCGAGCGGCCATGGTGCCTGAGCTCTTTGGCGTCCACACTCCTTCCCTAGTGTCTACACCTCCAACGGTAGGCGGCCCGGCTGCCCATGCTCTCTGGCATCCGCACACCTCCACTAGCGTCCGCACTCCTCCATAGCTTCCCCTACACCTGACAGGTAATTTAGATCCACCACTGCTGATGCTTTACCATTTAGAATTACAATTAGATACCAGAATTATACGGGTTTGCCTGTTGTCAAACGGGTTTGCCTGTTGTTTGGCCTCTAGAAGCTTGATTAGAATTTCCCTATTTTAAGTTGTTGGCTGTGTTAGGGGGTGCTTGGGGTCAACTTTTTGTAGTGGATCCTATGTCACCATGCCATAATGCACAATCCCTACATAAGGAGCCTCTTTATGTCTGTGCAAATGGTTTTCCGTTTTATTTATGAACAGTTTCTACAATGTTATATATAGAACTAGGTTTGACATAACATGTTGAAGGAATTTTTCATAAATTTTGACTGTATGCAACTATGCAAGTTTGATAGAATTGGATTGGATTTTGTTTTGGAAGGCAAAACTGGCGCACACACCAATTTGTAGTTTGATAAAATGTGACACCAGTGGGCTTGCTAATACATGAATGATCAATGTTTGTTTATATGATTGGTGTATCTTATGAGCTGTGATGCATGTTAATGCAGTGATGATTTGGCACTAGTTTGTGATGTTCTTTTTCGTCACTATGGTTTGGATCTGGGCTTAGATATGGGCTGGTTATAAGATGCAGCTAACTATTCTATGATGAACACAAATTTCAATCTGTGATGGCTCAATTTGGGACAACAAATGTATGACGATGGATACATGACATTTTTTTCAATCATTATGGTGAGTTAACTATGATGCATTTTCACTTGTTAGTGACCAAAGTAAACCATCATGTATAAGGGTATGTTTTGTAGTGGCTAGCACCGGACGGTACCCGCTCGGCAAGTGAGCAAGCACCCCAGCACATCAGGCTTGTGGGCGAGTGTCCTAGTAGTGGGCCCACGCCGCCCTAGACATCACCCACACCCCAGCTGCTTCTCATGTGCATCCCATGTGCAACCCCTGAAAGGTCCTAATGGCTAGAGTGGGGTGAATAGCCTATTAAACATTTCTACAACAACACTTAACAAACTAGTTAGACAATTATGAGGCGAAGCGAGTGTTGCGCTAGCCTACTAAAAATGCAAGCCACCTACCACAATTCTAGTTTATGTAGTTTCTATCCACATAATAACTATGTCACTACACCAAGTTAGTATGCTCTCAAAAGCTAACTAAAGAGCCACACTAACCAAACTAACAAGCTCTCACAACTAGCTACACTAAAGAGCTTGATAACTAGTTTGCAGTAATAGTAAAGAGAGTGAGCAAAATGGTTATACCTGCCGAGTCAAGGAGTGAACCACTCAATCACAAGAATGAATACCAATGAAGACCAATTACCTCGGAATCAAATGATGACACAATAATTTTTTACCAAGGTTCACTTGCTTGCCGGCAAGCTAGTCCTCGTTGTGGCAATTCACTCACTTGGAGGTTCATGAGCTAATTGGCATCACACGCCAAACCCTCAATAGTTTGCCGCACAATCAACACAAGATGAGGATCACACAAGCCATGAGCAATTTACTAAAGTACCTTTTGGCTCTCCACCGAGGAAAGGTCAAGAACCCCTCACAATCACGACGATCAGAGCCAGAGACAATCACCACCCTCTACTCGATGATCCTCGTTGCTCCAAGCCATCTAGGTGGTGGCAACCACCAAGAGTAACAAGCGAATCCCACAGCGAAACACGAACACCAAGTGCCTCTTGATGCAATCACTCAAGCAATGCACTTGGATTCTCTCCCAATCTCACAAAGATGATGAATCAATGATGGAGATGAGTGGGAGGGCTTTGGCTAAGCTAACAAGGTTGCTATGTCAATGCAAATGGCCAAGAAAGTGAGCTTGAGCTGGCCATGGGGCTTAAATAGAGAGCCCCCATGAATAGAGTTGTTGGGCTCCTCACTTCACTAAACAAGGGGTGACCAGATGCTTCGGTCAAATTGACCGGACACTAGACCCCAGCATCCGGTCGTGCGATGCACACCATGTGCCCCATCTCTTCAAATACTGAGCGCTCGATTTCAATGGTCAAGTGATGATCGGACGCACTGCTATGAAGTGACTGGATGCTGGACCTTAGTGTCCGATCGTTTCCAATAAGCATCCAGAAGCGAGAAATCACGACCGAACGTGTCCGATCATGCTTGACTGGACTCACCTAGCATCCGGTTACTCTACGTCATCATATGTTAGACCGACCAAATTCAGGCCCTGAGCGTCCGATCAGTTTTTGCGCCAGTGTCCGGTCTTAAGACCAAAACTACATGTCCTTAGCTGCCACTGACCGGATGCACCGGTCCTTCAGAGACCATCATCCAGTCACTTACAGTGACCTCCGTCTTTTCTGTATAGGGCACTGGTGGCACCATCGAACTGTCCGCACTCTACGGGCGGACACTCCGCCGGTGAAGTTTCTAACCCTTGCTCAATTGTGCCAATCACCAAGTGTATCACCTTGTGCACATGTGTAAGCATATTTTCACAAACATTTTCAAGGGTGTTAGCACTCCACTAGATCCTAAATGCATATGCAATGAGTTAGAGCATCTAGTGGCACTTTGATAACCGCATTTCGATACGAGTTTCACCCCCTCTTAATGGTACGGCTATCGAACCTAAATGTGATCACTGGTATCTAAGTGTCTTGATCACCAAAACAAAATAGCTCCTACCATTTATACCTTTGCCTTGAGCCTTTTGTTTTTCTCTTTCTTCTTTTCAAGTCCAAGCGCTTGATCATCACCATGGCATCACCATCATCATGATCTTCACAATTTCTTCATCACTTGGAGTAGTGCCACCTATCTCATAATCACTTGATAAACTAGGTTAGCACTTAGGGTTTCATCAATTCACCAAAACCAAACTAGAGCTTTCAACCCCCTGATCTACTTTTGAAACATCATATGCAAGAGTTGCAACATACAAACAAGACAGATAAATACTTAAAACATGCGTCTGAAATACTTGCAAAAACACATGAAATACACTTGGAAACCATTGCAAACATTTGCAACATTTAGATGAAACACTTGCAAAACACCAAAAAACCACTTGAAAAATAAGCTTGCAACATACATGTCACTACTAGAAATATCTACTTATATGACGAAAAATAGTAATGACGAATCCAAAATTGTCATAGAAAATCGCTTTCTATGACGAATATTTACGTTTCATCATAGACCACTGGTGACAATCCTCCAACCCTCCCTATCTATGACTGAAATTGGATATCGTCATAGAAAACATCATAGAATAGCACCTGGGTTTCGTCATAGATCACTCGTGCGACTATTGCTGCTTATCTGTGATGATCATTTTTAGAACTGTGACAACCTAGGGCTTCAGTAATTGAACTAACTACACATCTGTGATGAACAATTTTCAAACTATAATGAATGGCACTTTGTCACAAAACTCCACATGGTCCTTTCTCCATCCGACGTGTACCTATGGGACCTGTAGTTACTCATCCGTGATGATTGCAGTTCATCATAGATAGAGAGAGCAATCCGGCATTGAAAGGATTAGAGGAGGATTTTTTTTGAGAGAGAGAGAGAGGGCCATCAGGCATGGAATGGAACTACAAAAGTGGAATCCTAGAAGGTCGCCGGTGCTACGGTGGGCAACATTCGTTGGTTATTCGGAGGGCGAGCCTTGGTCCAGCATGTTTAACCCGTTGGGCCAAAAAGCTCTTAGTAACAAGCCCATGGGCTAAACCATGAGAAATTGAATGCCATGTTTCCAATAGGCCACAGGCGTATTATTTAATATGGACTTGCTAGCGCCTAGACGTCCAATCCAGAGTGCTAACATCAGTCGATACCCGCTCAGCGAGCGAGCAAGCATTCTAGCGCGTCGAGCTTGCAGGCGAGTGCCCCAATAGTGGGCCCACGCCGCCTCGGACATCACCCATGTTGTTAGTCGCTTCCCACATGTATCCCCATGCAACCCCTAATATACTTTTAAAACATCCAAATGCAACGGTTACAACATATAAAGAAGATATATGAAACACTTGAAACATGTGTCTAGAACACTTGAAAAACACTTTAAAACCACTTGGAAATATGCTTGCAATATATATGTATATGCAACATCCAGATGAAAATAATTGCAACATACGTGTGATATAGATAAAGCATTTGGAACATATACTTGAAACATGTGTATAGCCATTGCAACATGTTCAATATCCTAATCTACTTTTGCAACACCGATATGAAACACTTGCAACATACATCTGAAACACCTGAAACATATGTTTGCTACATACGCTTTCAATGCAACCAGTGTTATCCTAAATGCTAAAGGTAAAAGTTGGTCACCTGCCGTTTAGCCCATTATTCGGGGAAAACGGGTGTTTAAACGGGCAAAACGGCCGTTTGAACGGTCAAAACAACCAATTAAACAGAAATGTTGTACCACTGTGTAGCATTTAAATGGTATGTAAATGAGCTAAATGATCATTTAGGTGAACAGTGAGTGCAACATCTCCTTGTTGCTTGGGAATGGAGGTCTCCTTGCTGACTGGGAATGGAAGCTTGTCGGTGTGTGAAGTTCACCGGTGTAGAGCTCACTACCCCAGATATGGACATCACTGTCGGTTCAAAAAACCCTTTCACTGCTGGATTTTGAACCGACAATGGCATACCGGCAGTGATGGGGGGTTGACATCATTGTCGGTTCTTAAAAATAGACACTGATCTATAGGCAACAGTGTTGGTTCCTGGGTCCACCCAGCAGTGTCTAGTTAAATAACACTGCCGGTTTCTAGTCCCAACCAATAGTGAAGGTTGCATCAAGAGTGTCGGTTCTTGGCTTAAGCCAGCAGTGTTGAGCGAGCCTACACTGTCGGTTCATGGCTCAAACCGATAGTGTTGTCGTAACCATCACTATCAGTTCATGGCTCAAGCCGGCAGTGTTGAGCAAGCCAACACTGTTGGTTTGTTGCTAACCGGCAGTGATGGTTACGATAACAATGCCGGTTTGTTGCTAACCAGCAGTGATGGTTACGACAACATTGTCGGTTTGTTGCTAACCGGCAGTGAGGGCCCGTTCAGCATTTTATTATTTTATAATTTATTTTAATTTATATTTTTTTGTGGAATCAGGGTTTCGCTTTATATATGCTATGTAGATGACATGTCCATCAATATTATACATTACAAATGTTATGGTTACAATTCAAATGTTCTTATCCTAGATCTCGATCCCTCAAAATAAAAAAGAAATGTTCTCGGACTTCACAGATTATGCAATGCTTCTCGGACTTCTTACAATAATCTAGGCAAGCCGCTCTGGGTCATACTGGTCCTTGTACTTCATGGATTATGCAATGGAAAATACTCCATCTTTTTCCAATACCTCGGCTAAGATGAATTTTGCTAGCTCCGATTGCTAGTGTGATGATCTCTATGTCTAACAGCCTTTCGTGGTTATATTTCTTGCGCTGTCGTTCAAAAAAGATTATATCCAAAGAGGAATAGTAAATCATTTTGTTGACTTATTAATAGACATAAATGAAATAGGGGATTATACACACCAACTTATCGGCTTCTTCTGATTTCCCACTGATGTAGCGAAGCATTGCCCACATTATATAAAACTCGCATTCATTGTTTCCCATCGGCTGATGATAGGTACTTCCCCTCTATTTCGACAACCTTGAATGGGACCTGCGTCCCACCGATATGTCTTCTTCAGGACACTGAGCAACATTAAAGGGAGAAACATTAGAAAGTGGTATGTGTAATTAGAAAATAATATGTTATTAGGATCGCTTACTAATTTAGCACTACCACCAATGCATCCAGATGATGAAATGGTTTTTTTCTTTGAGTCACACACCTCGATCAGATTTTTAGCAAGATTGACACAAATAAGACGAAATGGTTGCTGCAATCACATAATCCTAATTATCGAATAATCTTAATGAAAAAAGAAGCATAAAATTAAAAGCCGAGAACACATACTCGCAGTTGTAGGCTAGACGTATGTGGGTTTCGTTCTTCATGGTGAATTCATTAAAAACAATAATCAATCTCTGTTTTAGGTCTTCCACGTCACATCCATGGAGACCTAGACATGTCCTCTCATTTACTTGCAAGGAGTCCAAGAAGCCTATGTAATCCCATTTGCTTTTTAGAATGCAAAATTTTGCTATACACCCACATAAAATCATGGGAAGTGCTCAAAAGTTAACAATTTGTGTCTCAAGAGAGTAGTTAATTGTAATATCATGCATGTAGGGTACTTACATAGTCCACAACATCAACATTTGAACATCGAGAGAGTGTTTCTGGTATAGCTGGAATAAGCACTCCCACTCAACATCGAACTTGTCTTCTACAGGATAATGGAAAATATGTGGCGAATGGATAATAACCTCAAAACCAAAGTCATCCATCTCTGTTGCTTGAGCCATATAATATTCATGTAACTGACGCATATATGTTGTCAGATTTTTATACTCATGATCGGGAACCAAAAGATTGCCCCTTTCATACTTCATTGCCAGTGTTCTCGTACCTTATACATCATAATAGATGTTCGCAGGCCTCTTCCATGGTTAATCCTAGGTTGTCTTCGACGTACTTCTATATGTTCCTTAAATCTTTATTGTGTATTTCTTCATCTCTTGTTGTAGCATATTTATTCTGTGTTTGCCTTTTGAATTCGGACTTCAACAAATATGAAGGAAGTCAGGCACAGAGATTGAAGAAACTAACACAATCTTTCTTTGAGATGTGTGCTATAAATTTTTCTTTCATCAAGGTGGTAACGCTGCCATTGAATGGCCTTTTTCTTTTTTGTTGGTCCACTTTGGGAGCATTAGCGACCGAATCCAAGGACCTTTTCTGTGACTACGAGGATGTCCTTGATCTTATTTTGGGCTGAGGTGGAGGAGGAGGAGGATGACAACAAGAATTCTATTTTCCCGGCGCTGATGAAGATGGAGGAGGAGGGGGGAGGAGGAGTCTCTTTTCTCAGGGCTGATGAAGATGGAGTCGAACGAGGAGGAATAGAAGGAGACCTCTGTCTTCTTGGGGGTGATGGCACTAGATGAGGAGGGGAGTGATCTCTATTGGGAGATGGTGAGTGATCATCGTGGGTGGGTGAAGACTCATAGTCGTCCTCATCATCAGAGGACAATTGATGGTCAAGCTTAATGAAGTGCTTTGCGCTAGGCCACTTGAGAGCCCTTGTTTTGACTAAGTTTCAGGCCTATCTTCCGCTATGGGGTACTCAATGGGTATCTTGTTATACTTCTTATCAAGTATTCTGTCAATGGTGATGCGAGCTGTACCCCTGTGGAATTGGGCAGCCATTAATTGTCCCGTCTCCTATAGGCCAGGCCTAGGCCAAGTGCCACCTTGTCCTTTGTCCATTCCTGATGGATGTACAACTTGACATTGATGGATTTAGTGATGCCATCCACCGGATGAGGCACATTCAGTCTCTTCTTCATTGAGCGGGGTCGATCCTGCAGCTGCTGCGACCCCTAAATTGTGGGCTAAAGGTAGGTTTTGTGGTACTCCTGACCCCTTAGATAGCAAAATTTGCTCAACTCAGTGCTTCAATCGTTGCCTCAATTCGTGCTTCCATTCTGTCTTCCATCTATTTTAGTCACCTCAAATACTCTGCCTCATGTTCTGCTCTACCCCTTGAGTGGCTTCGGTAAGTGTTAGATTCTTGAGAGAATGCTAGTTTCTAAGGAACAACATCGGTTCCTCTAGTGCGACCAAGGTGCTCCTTGGTTCTGAGTGCTTGGGTGAGCATGTCTTTCTCCCTATTAGAAGTGTGTGTCCCTGCCTCACCTCCTCAGTTACCTGGGAGATCCTCTGGATGAGTTCACTCATGGGTTCATTTGTGGAGCTAAAGCTCCCATCCTCAGCGTGCCGTACATTCCTCCCCATATAGTATATTACCAATCTGGGCTCCCAATCGGTGGTCTCAACCTAAACGCCTTCCTCAGCAAGGCGATCCATCTTTTGAAGTTCTACTTCAAATTCTGGCATCTTTTTGGCATAGCCACGAGAGTCGAGATGATGAGGATTCATCACTTTTTGTGAGTTCTCCTTATTCTTCCTGCTCAGTTGTAAGTACTCCTTAGGATAACCTGTATTCCTTGAAATCCTGCTAGAAGTCCTTCTGCTTGCTAAACTATCCACCATCGAAATCTAGCTCTTTATTTTGGAGGACAAAATTCTTGTACAATGTCCCTTGAAATTCTTGAAGCATGTCCCCATGATTTCTTTTGCTTTTTTCTTGACTAACTACCTGTCAGTACTCCCTTGGGAAAGTGAAATACTCTAGGATCTTAACATCCCATATGTAATCCTTCTCACTTTCGGGAACCCTCCATGGGTCATCATCTTTCCCAATCCACTTCCTATACCTAATCGAGATAAAGTCCCTAACAAGTAACCTAAGGATAGTCTTGTATTTGGTCAAAGCTATAGGAGGTGAGAAGTGGATCCTCGAATTCATCGAACTTAGTAATGTGCCAGTGTGCATTCCTACCAACAGGAATCTTTGACATGCCTCGCTTGGATTTGGCCTTCCTGCTACCTAAACCCTCTGGCTCCTCAGCCGACGGAGGCTCCTGCTAGAGACAACAAGTAAGCTATGACCCTCTCAATTGATTAGTGTGTGTGGCTACATAGTCACATGATACCAAAGTTACCTGGCCATCTTGGTCATTTTGACCCAGATCAAGCAGGCCAGACAAGGTCCATGGCTGCTCATTCTCACCATCCTGATTGACACTGACATTGTTTGTCGGATCATGCGGCTCTCCCGTCCTAGAGATATCAGCCGCTTCTTGTTGCCAATCTGTTCTTCGGCGACAGGGTAATAAGCGACGATGAGTCATGGCTATGACACGATCGTGGTTAGTTTTGGATGCGGACAACTACTAATAGCATATGTTTATATGTATATATATATGTATATATATATGTATATATATATGTATATATATATGTATATATATATATGTATATATACATATATATATAATATGTTTAATCCAAAGTCTAATAATAAGTCTACATACAACAAAGTCAAATAATAGCATATGTTCACCTAGAACAAATTCATTGTTTGATTGACCACATACAACAAAGTCCACCTACTATTCTACAAAACTAAGCCTACATCAACTTCCAAATAATAAAAGCAATGACCACAGCCATAAATAAAAGCATGACATCTTTCCAAGACCAAGGAGCAATTCTCCTAATCTTCACATCTCTAGCGTGGGTGGCTTCTCTTCAATCTCCTAGTGCCAGTGGATGGCCATGGTTTGCATTCATTGGACCATAGTAGGTCGGTTACCCATGGTTTGCAAGGTAGGCCGGATGACTATAGTAGGACCTCAAAGCTTCAGCTTCTATGTTGTACTTTTTAGTGCAAATTACCAGGGTAGCTGATTGACTTGAGCATAGCAATCTTCCCAGGTTTGATAAATCCTAGGCATGTGACCAACATGCACTACATACCATGCCATGGTTGCCTATACATTTAAGTAAATTAGGCATATGGTAAGTGGTAATAGTAACTCACTGAACTAGGGAAGCTTAAGAGTAAGAACATTGTTCGGCAATACATTGTCAATATTGCTCATGTGCAAGATGAATAACCAAATTCTTCATTGCTCCCAATAGTCATATTATACCGATTGGTTTATGAATTTTGGTGGAAGCTGAAATTGACTTATATAGTCACATCTTAATAAAATTCACTTATTCAAGTGTCACCTATCTACTGTCATGTTTTACATTGCCATTAGTATCTAAAAACCTCTCATTGATGCATTGGTAATCCACACACTATTATATCTAATTCTACATGAAACATGAGGCTATGGATACCACTGCTCTAATGAACAATATTTGTAGGTATGTCAATGGGGCTTTTGTTGTAAAAGGGTTGATGAACAAATAATAGAAAACCACATCTTCCAGGAAATTAAAAAATCAACTAGATGCATTTTTGGGATGTTGGTGCATGTTTGTGCCATTGAAATGTATCATTTCTTCTCCTAACTGACAGAGAGGCGAGAGCACACAAATTTGTACTTGAACATCAAATACATAGCTACAGGTGTTTGTATCAAGATCACACAATACATCATCATCAGTAATCGTCTAAAATCTGCTAGAAAAGACTATCTTAGTAAGGATGCTAGAAAGCTCATAAAAAACCAGCAAATGCTCTTCGAAGTCACAAGGTAGTTCTTTATTTTTTGTTCTAGACATTTAAAATCAGATGCCTGGGATTCTTGCCTGAACAAACAAACATACCCTAATAGCATCATCAATGTGGGCATACACTATCAACTGTCTTAAAAAACTATAATACACATAGGAGTGGATGTATTAGAACTAATTTTTCCTAACATAGTGTATATTTGTCACTTTCTTCTTGTCCCAACCACTCCATGTTATGCCATCTTGTGACTTAGTCACTTTACTCATCCCGTGCTCTATCTAGCAATCCATGAAGCCACCGAGGTCCCTGCTTTTTTTCCTTTACCTGGCATCCGAGGCCTACGTGGTCTAAGGAGACCACTAATACTCATAGGAGATGGAGTTGAGATGACCATGATTATACGTGTGATGTGTTGATACAAAAAATAGCAATGTTACAAGCCATAGGTGGTGGAAGGTAGGAACTAGGAGGGAGAAGCGCTACTATGAGGCGCTAACACCGTGGGGCATTTCATCAAACACACAACGGGTAGTGAGCCACGCACTCACCATGGGGGAGGGAAAGTAGCTGTCTGTGTGCTCCTGAAGGCCTTGGCGGTGGGAGTGCTCCTAAACGCACTCACTAAGAAGGAGGGGCACGGCCGGCGTCGTGGATGATGAACGAGGGCAAGGACGGTGTGGTGCTCCAGCTTAGGGCGGTGGATGGTGTGGGGAGGTGCTCTGGTGTGGGGCGGTGTTCCTAGGGCGGTGCTTTGGCACTGGGTGGTGCTCCGACGGCGCGGGGGAGGGGTTGGCGTGGGGTTGAAATGAATTTGGATAATTTCAACCCGCACCTCTTTTATACCAGTATCTCATCACTATCGGTTGTAAGTCGAAACCAATAGTGATGGGGGTACATCACTACCGGGTAACTCCCCAAACCGACAGTGATGGGTGTACATCACTGCTAGGTCATTCTCCAAACCGGTAGTGATGTGGTTTAGCAGATAGGTCTTAAGTATTATAACTTTTTGTTTTGTTTCGAACTCCTCCGACTGTCTCAATGGTTAAGACCGTTCAACCAAGCCCCCCAGACCTGTGTTTAAGTCCTAGGCGGCCCAATTTTTTTTGTTTTTTTATAAATTATTAATTTACATAGGGAAATAGCTCATCACTGCCGGTTTTGATTGTAAATCGACAGAGATGGGGTACATCACTGCCGGGTCATTCCCCAAACCAGCAGTGATGTGGTGTAGCAGTTAGGTGTTAAGTAGGATAACTTTTCATTTTGTTTCGAACTCCTACTAGCATAGCGGTTAACACCCCTCAACTTAGCCCCCGAGATCCATGTTTGAGTCCCAGGTGGCCCAAATTTTTTTGTTCTATTTTATAATTTATTAAGCGGCCTCAAGGTCAAAATGAAAAAAGTAAATAACCCTAAGCACACATCCTATACTAGCGCAGCAGGTTAAGTCTCTGAACTATGCAGTCCGAGACCCGAGCCGGTACCCGAGGGCTGGCACAATTTTTTTTAATTTTTTAAATATCACTACCGATTTTTAAAATAAACCAATAGTGATAACCAGTATCACTGTCAGGTTTATTATCATCAATGTCGGTTATTTGAAACCGACAGTGATGTTTATATATATTAAAAATTCTTTTATATACTAATAAATAGAAGCATATGTATTCCCTATGTCAAAATGGCTTGAAATTTTTTTGGTAAGCTTGTACACCCAAATTAAGACCCCACATAGAATCTTAGATTTTTCTGATCAGTTTTTTATTTATTATATTTTTCTGTGTGCTGAATGAGACAAAAGACGGATGAATTTCATCTTGGACCCAATAGATTTTGTCATCCACCTCCATAAAATTCTTATCCCTAGGGCACATTAGAGCCTATGTAGAAGTTTGGCACCATTCTAGATTTTTTCAGTGGGTAGACTCAGTTCAACCTATAATTAAATGGTCTCGTCGCGCTGGAAATTCAATTAAACCTTAGAAAGTAGCAAACCATCTTCGAGAAATTCCAAACTTGGTGTTTCCTTCACACGTGGCACGTGGAAGCCTAAGAAAAAGTTTGAGACCAATATGGCACCGGAATGTATATTTCTAGTTACCCAACAAATGTTACACTGAATTACATGCATAACAATAATTAAACACACAAAGCCGTATAAATTAAAATTAGAACCCAATTAAACTATGACCTTGAAAACAACCTAATAAACATTAATTACTATCAGGAATCACTACCGGGTTCGATCGGACCATGCACACTAACATACCTCTGTAGCCATATATGGTAATTGATGTCATGGATTATGTATCCACTTGTATCGATGAAGTCCAATGTACCTGTATGAGTGCACTCTCTCAGTGTCTCACAATATCGAAAGAATGGTCGGCCATAGATGTAACCTACTGAATGACCACTACCCCTATTAGTAATCCTTATGCAGTACTGGTGTCCTTCTATAGTGAGATGGCCGAGGTTACCATTAGCAAGTCCTAATTGTACCCGAGTTGCTCTGTAGCTTAGGTCTAGAATGGCCCACAAGCCACATGCAGCATAGGTAAGGTCCTAGAGCACAATCTGCATGCGGAGAAAAAGGAAAAAAATTAGATAATGTTATTATAATAATAAACAATAAATAACCATGACTCAGGTATAAGTGACCATTTTACCACATCCACACGGTTGTAGCTCGCAAACCATTCGCTTGCTTGCGGGACAGGGATATCACCAGCATTCAAAGCAAGTGCCTTGAAGTGCGAGAAATCAGGTACATCATAGCAAACATGTCGAAGTGCCTCTAAACAGATGCG
Organism: Miscanthus floridulus; assembly: GCF_019320115.1. NCBI lineage: Eukaryota > Viridiplantae > Streptophyta > Magnoliopsida > Poales > Poaceae > Miscanthus > Miscanthus floridulus. Next base: position 34,722,114 of record NC_089584.1, on the reverse strand, counting down.
CACGACACTGAATTGGGCGCTTATCACATTTGGGCTCTATCTTCTCAGTCTCGTGGATATGGTTCTGATGATTTGCACCCCTCAAAGGGATGGAAAAACTGAGTTCACACATCCATAGCTGACCACTTGCATTAGATGTCATGTTCTCGACGATGTCCGAGATAAAGAACCAGCTAAGTGTTGTTCGTAGCCAATCTATTGAGGATATAGTCTGCAACATATGTGTATGCAACAATGATATTAAACTAATTACACTTATTTGTTATCATCAAAAAACAAAAGATGTTGGAAAATATTTCATACAATAGCTAGAACAGGGAACCAGTGGAATGGCCACATTAGGAGCGAATGGCTCATCGCCAGGGTGGAAACCTGGTTCTTGTGGTGGGGGAGGTCCATTGTTCATACCACTTGGTCGATAAAATGCAACAAAAAATATATGAACAAAAATTACTTTCAAGTAAAATGTGGCAACATAATTAAATATAGATTGAATGCAAGGAATAAGAATATGTATAAATGTAGAATGCAAAGAAACATGAATATAAATATAGATCAAATGAATATAGATAGAATATTGGAGAAGACAACATATCAATACCATTGAAAAATGCAGGAGCCATGACCAAATCATGTAGAGAGAGTGGACTTTTTGAGAAGTGAGAGTGAACATGTGAGAAATGAGACTAGTGAGAGTTTGTGGGTGGGTGGGATCGATGTATGTGGTCGGTGGTTTGTTTTATAAAGGGGGGCACGGACATCACTACTGGTTTTTAAGTAGAACCGATAGTGAAAGTTAATATCACTGCCGGTTTATAAGTAGAACCGATAGTGAAGGTGCATATATGTAAAGGATATATTTATTTAGATAGTATAGTGGGAAAGTTTTAACAACAATGATATATTTATTTAGATAGTAATGAAATACATCAAAAAATAACAAAAATATTAGAAATAAATTACATATACGATAACAAAGACCTTACACTAAAATTCCATATACTGATAACAAAGACCTATTTGCGTATAGGTCAATGTTACAATCAATGTGTATCAACACATTATAATGTAACCACCTCAGTAGCATTCTTCTAGCACCAACTAGGGGCAAACAGTAGCACCGAGGTGGTCTACGAGCTATACCGGTTGGAGATGACAAGGTGGCATCGATGAATCTGCCTTATCTATACATGGCCTTTTTCTAGATGCGCACTGCAGCAGATGGCTCTATGAACCTCGTGGCATCTCCAATCTTTGGCGTTGCTCTATCTTCAGTAGCATTCTTCTAGTACCTCTTATGTGCACCATTTTGGTGGACTACGACGCATAACGATATTTGTGGTTTGTTGTGAGAGAAAAACATTGTATCATGGCTGATAAGGCCTGCCTGAAACCAACATGCATGGAGAGGCTAGCTCCTGGCCGAGGGCCATTTTATAGGGGCTAGCAGTCATGGTACATTTTTATTTCTGAACTAAAGTTGTCGGGGTAGGTGGGAGTAGTGTTCCAACTATTGTGGTTAGTGAGAGCACTGTTGGCATGTGAGGAGCATCTACACATCACTGTCGGTTTTAGTTTAAAAACTGACAGTGAATGGGGTACATCACTACCGGTTTTGCTTGTAAACCAATAGTAATGGGGTACATCACTGCCGGTTCATTCCCCAAACCGGCAGTGATGTGGTGTAGCAGTTAGGTGTTAAGTTAGGTGTTAAGTAGGATAACTTTTCATTTTGTTTCGAACTCCTCCTACTGGCTGCAACGGTTAAGACCCCTCAAATTAGCCCCCGAGACCTGTGTTCAGTGTCCCAGGCGGCAACAAAATTTTTGTTCTATTTAATAAATTATTAATTTACTTCAGGAAATAGCTCATCACTGTCGGTTTTGATTGTAAACCGATAGTAATGGGGCTACATCACTGTTGGGCCATTCTCCAAATCGGTAGTGATGTGGTAGTTTTAATAGTAATCAAATCGAGTGTTTGAATAGTAATAAGGTCAGGTCTCAATGGTAGTTTTAAATAACTTTCAGTTCTCATTAATTGCTATGATATGTCAGCATATTTGCTGAGTTGGTAGAGTATTAATGAGGAGGAGAGAGTTTCATCAGGATCAAACATCCTTCATGGTTATGTGCATAATGATTACATAGTTAACAATAATCTAACTATCTTTACGTGCATCAACAATGAGGGCCTCATTGTGATCAAGCCGTACATAAATAGGTTTGTCGCCTTCTTGAAGGATAGGTAGGGGTACATTTGCCCCGAATGGAGGTATTTTCTGATAGCCCCTGTAGTCTTCTTTGTCCGTCACTCCATCGACACCAACAATCTTCCTTTTCCCTTCTAGGACTACTTTTAGCCTTCCTTTTGTCTTGTTGTCCCTTGCATAGAAGACTTGCATAACATCTCTTGCAAAGACAAAGGGGTCGTCTCTATATACAGTCTTAGTGAGATCAACGGTAGTGAACCCTTTGCTATCAGTGTTGATTTCCTCTAGCTGGACCCACTGGCAGCGAAAAAGAGCTGCCTTCAATGGACCGTAGGCTAGCTCCCATATCTCCTCTATGAAACCATAGTATGTCACATGCACATTGCCGTTTTCGTCTTGAGCATCAAAACGAACACCATAATTTTGGTATGTGCTCTTTCTATCTTGCTTTTTGTGTAAAATGTGAATCCATTGATCTCATACCCTTGGTACTTAAGATATGTACTCGAATGTCCCTTGGCTAAGGCATCCAGTTGATTACCCAACTTTATTCCATGCAAGCAACATCGCAACCAGTTGACAAATTCCTCCTTATGTTTTTTATCCAGCCAAGCTTGTGACCTGCTCGGATACAGAGTTTGCAGCGACTGCCTATGCTCGTCAATGTATGGCATCACACCCTTGGCTTGCTAGAGAATAGCGAACTGTGCCTGTCTAAAATAAACAGGGTCGTCTACTGTAACAGATTTCTCCCCAATCATTCCTTTGCCATGTAGTCTTCCCTCATGACTGAGATTCTAGAACTCCGACCCTTTTGATGTCCATATAATATGTGCAAAACTCAATGGCCTCCTCCGTTGACCATCCTTTAACCATGCCCCCTTCTAGCCTGAATCTGTTCCTAACATACCTCCTAAAAACTTTCATCAATCTTTCGAAAGGGAACATCTGATGCAGGTACATTGGGCCAAGGGCTCTAATTTGGTCAACAAGATGAATGAGCAGATGCAATGAGATATCAAAGTAAGGCAGTAGAAAATGCATCTCAAGCCTAACGAGAGTTTCGGCTATGTCCCGCTGCAGCTGCTCTCGTGCTGGACACATCAATGACCTATTTTGAGATCACATTGAAGAATGAGCAAAGCTTTATAATTGGGGCGTGGACCTTTGGGGGAGGATACCACGCAAGGCAACAGGAAGCAGCTGAGTCATAATGACATGACAGTCATGGGCCTTCATAGGGCCATAGTTGAACTTGAGTTCTCTCATGTTCACTAGCCTCTTCGTGTTCACACAGTAGCCCATCGGGACTTTGAGTTCATTGAAGAAAGAAATAAGTGCACATTTTCTTCCTTCTTCAATGTCCATGACGCAACCGGAAGTTCGAACTGGCCATTCTCTAGCTCCACAGGATGCAGCTCCATTCATGATTCCCAAGTGTTGCATGTCCAGGCGTGCGGCTAGTGAATCCTTCGATGTCCCCCCGGTGTCCATCAAGGTGTTAAGAGTGTTAGCGCACATGTTTTTAGTGATGTGCATGGGATCAAGACAGTGGCGTACACTTAGAAATGGCCAGTAAGGTAATTTCTAGAAAACCAATTTTTTTCTTCTAAACGCTCCCATCAAGCACTGCTACTGCATTGTCCCCCTTCCCAAGGATAGACTCTAGTTTGTTGAGTTCTCAAAGTATTGCAGGCCTATCTCGATATTTTGGAGCTAAGCGTTTCTCAATAGTACCGTTCAAATCTTTTCTATTCCTGCGGTAAGGGTGATCCTTAGGTAGGAACCTATGTGTTCCATATAAACTATCTTTAAGTTATTTGGCAGATTTACCGCATCGGTGTCATCCAAGCACTCAACACATCCAATATGGCCTTTTGTCTTCTCTCCAAACAACGAACCTCGACCTGGCAGGTCGGTCATTGTAGCAATAAGTACTCCCTTGATCGTGACATGTTCCTTTTTGTACTTGTCCCAAACATTCGGCACACCCTTTTCAAACATCTCCACTAGTTCATCGATCACTGGTTCTAGAAACACATCGATGTCATTCCCAGGTTGTCTTGGCCCTTGGATCAATAGTGGCATCTGGATGTACAACCGCTTCATATAGACCCAAGGTGGAAGGTTGTATATACAGAGCGTCACTGGCCAGGTGCTATGATTGCTTCAAACCTGGTCAAAAGGATTTATCCCATCTGTGCTCAAAGCAAACCAAAGGTGCCTTACCTATCCACTGATGTCCTTATAGAACACAGTATTGATAGTCCTCTAGTCATGCCCATCGGCGGGTGCCTCATCATTATATCTTTCTTATGCTCTTTGTCATGCCAGCGCAACAGCTTGGCTGACTTTGCACATGCAAACAGCCTATGCACCCGAGGAGCTATAGAGAAATACCAAACGACCTTTATGGGACCTCCTCTGGTCGTGGTACCCTCATTGATAGGCCCCTCCTTATACCATGGAGCTTCACACTTAGGGCACTTGTCCAAGTCTTTGTATTTTTCTCCACGGTACAATATGCAATCATTAGAACATGCGAGGATTTTTCAACCTTGAGGCCGATGGGGCAGATCATTTGCTTGGCCAAGTATGTCTTTTCTAGGCAGCTCATTTTTTTCTGGGAGCATTTTCCTTATTATACCTAACTGATCGAAGCCTTTATCGCTCAATTCGTTTGTCGATTTGAACTCTAACAATATGATGTTAGCTTCTAGTTTGCTCATTTGACAATTCCTATACAATAGTGTTTTGCCATCTTGTCTCATTTTCTCTAGCTTTCTCAGCTATCTTTCACTAAGACATCTGGTCTCTACATTACGTAGTAGCTGAAGAAATGCTATTGTTATCCTCGGTGTCAGTCAGCTAGCGTGTTCCTAAACACATTATTAACTATGGCCATACGGTTCTATATTGACACCTGGGTTCCTTGTCAGCATCAGTGGATGGCTACGTCAGGCATGTCCACATCATCATCATTTTCCTATAGAACATTCACACCAACCTCACCATGCATAGTCCATATCATATAGTTTGGCATGAACCCCCTGGTAATCAAGTGCGAATCAGTATAGACTCAATTTAACTGAAAGTTCCTATGATTCTTGCAATCTTTGCATGGGCAGAAGATAGGGTTCCCATTCCCAGTATGGGCTTTGGCATCAGTGATAAACTGGCTGATGCCATGCATGTACCGCTTGTCCAGTTCAGGACAGATGCATCCACTCTTGATCTATTTCTACACAAAAAAAATACTAAGATAGTAATTACAAAGAATTAATAAGAAATTGAAGCTTCATGAACAACAATTGTAGCTCAAAAGTACCATTTTTGGAAAACATTATTAGTACACTAATTATTAGAAAATTGAAATTGGTAGCCCCGGCCCTGTAAATTGAAAATCAGTAGTAAAAATAATTATTGCGCAATAATGAAGAACATCTATTCTACTCTACTTCTAAGAACTAATTATTGCATCACATACTAACAATGATGATCTTGACCACCATGGAATAATTAGCTAGGAATTTAAATGTGTTCATAGACACCAACCGTTTGGATGATGGATTCACCACAATTTGAGCCTTACACAAATGTCCAATTGGAAAAGTGCTCTCTAGAATGGAGAAAGAACTAGAATGAGAATCAAGCAATGTAGCCATCAAAATGAAGCTAATTAAGCAACAAAATCAAAGGAGTGGATGTTTGTTACTAACCTTAAAGCAAAAAGATCAAGCCATTCTTCAAAATCCAAGCATTAGCTTCATGGTGAAGAGCAGCCGCAATAATGGAGGGAAGGGATCCAAATGCACGCCTCTGTTCTCGAGATCGAAGAGAGGAGGAAGGAGAGGACGGCTTGCTAGCCTTTTTGTGTTGTAGGCTTATCATCAGTCGGCTCTTGGCTAGAATCGATAGTGATAGAGCCCAATCACTGTCAGGCTCTTGGCTTAAACCGGTAGTGATGAGTGGCCGCCAAAATACTGCCGGTTCAAGCCACAAACTGATAGTGATGTGGTCCTTCACTGTCGATTTTAGCCTAGCCCCAATCATTTTTTCATTTTCAAGCTCGTAACAGGTAGTGAAGGTACATCACTACTGGTTCTCACAAATCCGATAGTGATGTGCAAATCTGGCATAGTGGCTCACCGGTGGCGTGGAGCTTGCCGTTCTAATAGAGAAGGCCATGGCAGGTCGCTCTAGTGGAGAGATAGACCACGGTGGGCAGGAGGCGCCATGGAGAGGGAGGAAGATGGGCAACCACGCTGGGGTATGGTGGAGATGCCTGTCGACGGCCAGAGCCTGGACGACATGAAGAACGCTGAGGTGGCGTGGCGGAGTGCTGTCATGGCACTGCTGTGGAGATGCTTGCCGGCGGTCAGAGCTCGGATGTAACACCCTAAAATTTTCCCTCTTTTAAAATAGCTAAATTTAATTTATTTATGTAATTATGTGTGCATTCAAATATAGGAAAATAATATTTTTTGTGAAATTAAAATCAAATATAAGGTTAGTAACATCTTGATGTATACATGCTGCTGCACATTTATTTTTGTAATGATAGGTTTTGACCAAATTTGAATTGGATTCAAAATCAAGTTGAAAATGGTTTGCTAAAACTCTAGAAAATAAAAGAAAAAGGTTTTCTTCATTCTTCCCCTCCCTTCCTCATTCTGGCCTGCTGGCCCATTTCTCCGCTGGCCCAGCTCGCTCTGGCCGAGCCGGCCCACTCGTCGTTCTCCTTTCCCCTCCTCCCATTTCCTTCCTGGGCCTGGCCCAATCTAGGGCAGGCAACCGTTGCTGTCGCGCCCTACCTCCTTCTCTCCCCGCTGATGGCCTTAGGCCCACGTATCGGCACCGTCACCCACCTCCCTGCGCCCCAGCGCCCTAGTCAAGCCGCAACTGCCGCCGTGCCCACCTCGCGTCGTGGGAGCATCTTCCCCTGTGCCCCTGTCCTTTATAAAGGAGCCGAGCCCATCGCTGCCCTCCCTGCTACCTCCCCCGCTCCACTCTTGAATTCGCCCGTGCACACGGAAGCCATAATCGCAGCATCGAGGTCCGCCGTCCGTCCCTCCGCGTGGTCCATCGTCCCCGAGCCACCTCCGTCTTTGTTTTCCTCCATGGTGAGACCCCCTTGCTCCCCTCCTTCTCCCCATGCCCTTAATTTCATGTTTCATGGCCTCTAGGGCCCAATCCGCGAGCGCCATGGACCTTCACGTCGCCGGCCATGGCGACCACCGTGTCGGCCACGTCCTCCGACCGTGTTCTTGGCCTGGGTGAGATCGCCTTCACCCCCTCTCTTCCTCGGTGCCCTCAGTTCATCAAATTGTGGCATGAAGGCCATGTTTCCCGCTCACCGACGACCTCCTCGCCGTCGACAATGGCAGCACCGCCTGCCGGAGCCCTGTTCTGGCCGCTGGCCTTCTCTCTCTTCCCCCAGCTCTAATCTGAGCCGTCCATCGCTTGATCAACGGCCCAGGGTAGCCGATACCCCTTCATCGTGGCAAAGTTCCTAAAGAGTCCCTCGATTTTCGGCAATTTATGCATGTCGTCCCTTAGTCGATTAAATCCAAATATCCTTTTTATTTATTTTAAATCTAAAATAGTTCATTCTAATTACAGAAATGCCACTGGATTTGTTTTGCTCATAAAAACTTTGTTTTAACTCTGATTCAACCCGTTCAAATTGTGTTAGATTCGTAATAAAGTTCTCTACATGTTAATACCACTGTCAAACATGTTTGCAACATTTAAATTTTGAGGTTAGATTTAATTAAACAAATTGCTATAGGAAACCTCGTTTAATTCATAACTTTCGCGTTTTAGCTCCGATTTTCGTGAACTTCGTGTTGACGTGATCATAGCGAGACATAGATTCTTTTCATAAACATTTTATCCTATTTTCTATTCTGCTGGTGTACTGTTATAACTTAGGTTTGTTTGCTTTGCATGAATGTTCCTAAAATGTTGTATGTTGTCGTGTTGGTCGTGTTCAGACGGTGAGGAGAACGTTGGAGACCAAGAGTTCTTTAACAACCAGCAGGAGTTTGTTAACCAAGGCAAGTATAGCATGGGATCTACCTTAATGTCCTATTCATCATTTATTAATTACTCATTTGCATGTGTCTAATTTTATACCTATAAGGACATCCTAGTGGTTGAACATCATGTTTTCCTTGTCTCCTACGGGTTATATGCATATTGGTAGTTGCTAGCGCTCAACGTAACTGTACATGATCTACATATTGAACAATGATTCTATGGAAAGAAAAGGTAAAAGTTGCTTTTAAACAACTAAATTATAGGGCGAAGGAGCAAATGACTTTTGATCATGATGCTCTCAGCCCTCCATAAGGACTTATCTGTCAGCAAAAGCTGGGACTGACAGTGCAACCATGAGGGTCATATGGCTCTGACTTAAGCTCAATAATATGACCTTTTCCAGCTTGTTAAAGGTTACTTTTATGGCACAAAAGGGGCTTGCCACTGGGTATAGGATTGCCCCTGTTCTTATGTGTATAGCCGCGAAGGATTTGTGCCATAGGAAAGGGGGGTTCCTACATCTGCCTATCGAGGAAACCTAGCGGCCCTAACTTGTTAGCGAAACCTATGAAATGGCTTCATAGTGTACCCCGCCCGCTCACCTTGGCAGTGATATGGGAGTAATTAACCTGGGCATATGGGAATCACGACTCATGGTGAATGTGCACAACCTCTGTAGAGTGTTACAAACTATTATAATAGCCATGCTCACGGTCACGAGCGGCCTGAAAAACTCATAGAATAACTAGTTATTTATTGTTGTTCATTTATGATGTTCTATGATGATAATATGATGCAATTGATTATGATATCTAATCATGTGGGTTTAATTGGGGCTTAAGCAAACTTGATAATAGTTGATGATAAAATCTTGACTTACTAAAAGTTCTAACTGCAGTAAACCAGAGTCATCCTTTTTGAGCTTTCATAACCCCATGTTATCTTGTTAAGTACGGGAAGTACTTATGCTTGTTTACTTTCTATATTTAGATAAAAATCCTGGATGGGTAACAGATGTCAACGAGTATGAGGAGTTTCCTAGAGGACTTTTAGGCTTGTGGTCAACCAGTTGACTGTCCCTATGTTGGAGCTTCCACGAGAGAGCTATCTTTTTATTTTCTGTTGTGTTATGTAAGACTATGTGATGGTATTAATCATGATGTAAGAAACACCATGATGATACTTTATGTTATTTGTCAACTTATGTGTGTGACATGATCCCTGGGCACACATGAGTTTTATGCATTCAATTTTATCCTTAAAATTGGGTGTGACACTAGACAGCATGAAAAACGCCGAGGTGGCATGGTGGAGCATTGTCGTGGCGCTGTGGTGGAGAGCCTTTTGGAGAGGACGAGTGGGCGAGAGGCTTCTAGAGAGAATGAGTGGACAAGAGAATACGATGTTGGGCCGTTGAGCTAGACATAAGCATGTTTGTTGTTTTATTTTGAATGGATTCGTCCGATTCTGGCTATGGCATCGGCTATCCTAAGCGTAGCATTTCTGTATTTTATATTAGAAACTAAAAGGATGTTTTATTTAGGTCTACATAGAACTCGGGTGATACCTAGCCTTTGATCACCCGAATGATTTGTCTGGCTCCAATTTTTCTGTTGGTATACTGATATGAAAATGGGGTTTTCCAATTTTTTAGTTGGTATGTCTTATTTTCCTATTGGTTTTGCATTGCACATGACCTTTTCTCGAACTTTCAGAAAATGAAAGAATTGACGGATACGCGGCCACTATTTGGACTTCTCCGATCCTTTAATTATGAATGGATGTGGCAAGAGTGATCTTCGAAAGCCAGGTTGGCTTTCCCACTTCCAAACCCCTAATAGTAACGCAAAAGTAAGGTGCGGGATAGTGTACAATTTCCATAATACCCCTTGGTTCCTAAAAAAGAGTCATTCTCAGGTTTCCAAAAAATCAATAATTTTTAATTTTGACCAAATATGTTTAATAAAATATTAATATTTATGGTACACAATTAGTACCATTAGGTAGATCGTTGAATATACTTTCATAATAAACTTATTTGGAGATATAAATGTTGCATGCATTCACTATGTAAAAAATGGTCTGTAGCAACGGGACAAGTCTTTTTAGGGGTGGCTGGTGATGGAGCCACCTCTACAGTGGCGTGCTTGGGAGCCCAAAGACCAGCCGCCCCTACAAATAGAACAGCAGGGGCAGCTGGCGATATGAGCCGACCCTACAAATGGGTCAAATTTGTAGGGGCGGCTCACTCACCAGCTGCCCCTGGTATTGCTATTTGTAGGGGCAGCTGGTGATTGAGCCACCCCTATAAATGCCCGCGTATAAATACCTTAGATTTATAGGGGCGGCTCAATCACCAGTCGCCCCTACAAATGACCCACATATAAAGCAAACTACAACACCTTCTTCCTCCTCGGGTCACTCACTCCAACCCATGAAAGAAAGGTGGGGAGGCCTTGGGCACCTCCCAAAAATTTCTCTACTAAGGGGGGAAGGTTTTGGTCTTAAATCCTTTGGTGGAGAGGTTGTAGACTGGTAAGAAAATGCTATTCCACACCTTTTTTTGAAGTTTTAATGGTTGGTTAGTGAGTAATTAGGGTTTTGCTTTTCTCTCTCTTCTATGATGCTTGAGCTACTTATGAAGCAACTTAGACCCAAGTTTTGAATGTACTAGGGTAAATTAGGGAGGGGAACAAAGATCATACCCTTATTTGGTCCATATTTTTTTATTTTTTGTGAACAATTAGTTAGTTTATGGATGTTTCATGTGCATGTAGATCTAGATCTAGGGTTTGGTTTTTTATTAATTTTCGGTTTTGTAAATTTGTGTTTGATGAAATTAGACTAGGGTTCGCATGAAAGATATTGAGTAAAATATAATTGTTACTAATTGTTGTCTTTAAAATTGTTTATTGTAATTAACAAATATGTATTTTAATTATTTATGGATAAATGGGCCATTAATAATTTTTCTTCTACCATGGTGTGTTTTTATGCTTCATGTAATTATATTTGATTTATATTCATATATATCTGAAGTATATACAATTATTCTCAAGTAATTATTAATTTAATTCATTTTTATATATATCTGAATAAGTAGTCCTTTAATGTTTGTTTTGTTGTTATTGTAAAAGATGGAGTATCAGGAACTCTTGGATGTATGGTTCGTTAAGGTTCAAGGCAGGTTTCCATGAAGAGGATGGATAAATTTATTGAAGGCCACAAAGAAGCATGCAACGACATTGACAAGAGAATAAGGATACAATTATTTGTCCCTATAAAGATTGCAAGAACTGTATGGCATGGACAGATGTGAATATCATCATATCACATTTGATTATGCGAGGATTTATTGAGGACTACACAGTGTGGATTCATCATGGTGAAACGGTTATTATTAACGACTGAGGATGAGGAGGAATACGATGATGAAAACCCTAGAATCCCTATCCCAATATTCAGCAGAGCTTGATGCACGAATGGATTTGAAGCTTGGCAATGAACATGGTGGTGATGCTGGTGGTTGGGATGGTAACAACGAAGGTGGTGCCAATAATGATGGTAGAGTACGTGTCGAGGATGAAGATGATTTGGAGGACATGATTTAAGCCCTTAGACTAGAGATTTTACTAAATAGCTCGAAAGGTCTAGAAAATTTGGAAGGGGTGACAAAAGCATCAAAGGAGACTGTGTATGGTGTTGAAAAGGGTTGTCCAACACATTGGATATTGCTATATTTTGTGCTTGAGCTACTCATCCTGAAGGCTAAGTACAGGCTGGTCAGACTATAGTTTCAATGATCTATTGCATCTTCTATCATGGGTGCTGCCACAACCAAACTCAGTTCCCTGCCAACACATACCAAGCAATTAAGGTCATAAGTCCATTGACAATGGGGGTTGAAAAAATCCATGCATGCCCCAACCACTGTATACTTTTTTCATGGTGAAATGCTCAAGTCACTAGGATAAATAGTCCCTAGTGTGGGGCCAGCTGGTACAAGAACAATGACCTTTATGGTGGGGACAAAGCCTCCACGAGGAAAAAGAGGAATAAGAAGTGTACAAAAAAGGTGGTACAAGAATCTCAGCCCCTAGAGGATCACCAACTGAACGAGATCGGATTGAGGGTCCTAGACCTCGAGAATCTAGGCTACCAAAATGACCCTTGGGTGCTCACTTCACGTGTCACACAAGTTTTCTATATGTCTGACCCACAAAGTAACCTCCACTCGAAGAAGAAGACAAAGCACGTGATTGTCCTCTGGGAAACAGCACATTATTGGAGTTGATGGCATAGACGATGTTGAAGCTTACAATAACTATGATGAGATGCCGCTATTCACAGACTTTCCTAAGAAGATCAGTGTTGTGGAAAAGAACCTACCCAAAGACATATTGCCATGGGAACGAAAAGGTGTCAAGGGGAAAGTCATTACAGCGGGTTAGCTAGTTGTTGAACGTGGAGTGTTTGTGTAAGTGTGTATTTGTAAGACATTCATTTATGCATGTGTGTGAGATTATATATTTATGTATGTGTGTAAGACTACATATTTTTGTATATGTGTGAGACTACATTTATGCATGTGTGTGAGACTACTCTTTGTAATATCCAGATGAATCTATTTCAACATCCACTCTATTACTACTAAAACTTTATGAAATCACTTAACACTTTATGAAATGAAGAAATGGCCAAAATAAAAGTAGGAGATCTTGACGAGTTATACAACTTTTATATTCATCACCTTTACAGCTGATATCATTTAGTGGTTGAAAATTAGGTTTGAAGCTGTCATTTTCTAAAATTCAAAATTTGAACTATTCAAATTTTGTCAAATAAAAAGATGACTAAAATAAAAGTTGTAGATAGTGATGTGTTCAACAACTTTTATATTCATCACCTTTACAGCTGAAATCATGTATTAGGTTGAAAATCAGATTTGAAGCTATAATTTTCTGAAATTCAAAATTTGAATTGTTCAAAATTAGTGACAAAGATAGATGACTAGACGAAAATGATAGAGCACCATTTTAGAAAATTTTAGGAAAAAATGTCACATTTGGAGTTAGTATGAGGGAGAAAAACTAGTTATAAGTTTCAGCCATAGATTAAAAAGAGAAATCACACTTATTTATCATTGATCATCATGAACAGATGTGATTTTTCTTTTTAATCTCTAGATAAAATTTGTAACTAGTCTTTCTCCCTAAAATTTTTTTGACAAAGTTTCTGTGTTCACACTTCCTAAAATTTTCTAAAATCATGCCCTATCAAGTTACTGTGTTGATTTGGTCATTCTTTTCATTTGATAAAGTTTGAGCACTTCAAATTTTCAAATTTAAAAAAATAACAAGTTCGAACAAGATTTTCAACCATTAAATGATTTCTACTAAAAAACTGATGAATACAAAGTTGTATAACTCATCAAGATCTACAACTTTTATTTTGATCATTTCTTCATCTAATAAAGTGATAGTAAACATTGTTCACAAATCAACATGTTTCTCGCATAGTTCATGAAACTATGAGTCATGTGAATTTATGAACAATGTTTATTAATATTTTGTCACATGAAGAAATGACCAAAATAAAAGTTGTAGATAGTGATGAGTTCAACAACTTTTATGTTCACGACTTTTATTGTTGAAATCATTTAAGATTTTAAAATCTTGTTTGAAGTTGCCATTTATTAAAATTTAAAATTTTAACTGTTCAAATTTGGTCAAATGAAAATATGATCAAAATAAAAGTTGTACATATTGATGAGTTCTACAACTTTGGTATTCAAGAGTTTTTCAGCTGGAATCACTTACTCTTTCAAAATATTGTTTCATGTTAAAATTATTTGAATTTCAAATTTTGAATCGTTCAAATAAAGTCACATGATAAGATGACCAAAACAAAAGTTGTACATGTTGATGAGTTACAACATTTCCATTTTATTTCATTTAATGTCATAAAATTAAAGTCGAAGTTTTAAAATTCACATTTTTAATTTTGTTTTTTTTATTTTCTATATTGTTTTGACTACAATTGTTTTTATATATATTTCTGCATATATAGAATATTACAAAATATTATATTTGTGCATATATACAATTGTTTTTATATTACTTTATGTTTTTGTGATATAAAAAATATAGAATTAATAATTTATTAAAATAGAAAATATTTGTAGGGGCGGCTAGATCAGGAACCGCCCCTACAAATCGTCCCTAAGTATAAAAACAAGGGCACACGGGTGAAAATGTGTTGGGAGCTCTCTTCTTCCTTCCCGACGCCGTCAGGACTGCCCAACCTTTTCCCTGGCCCCCCACCGTCGGCGCCTCTTGGACCTCTCCTGATGCCAGCGCCCCCTCTCCGCACCCCCGGACCTCTCCCGATGCCCACGCCCCCTCTCCTGCACCCGCGCGCCCCATCTCCACGGCGGCAAGGGTTTTAGAGCCCCCGACCGGCGGCGCTAGGGTTTTAGAGCCCCCGGCCGCCGCCTCCTCCCCATCTCTATGCCATCCACATCCATGATTCGGTCTGCCGCCGCCTCATTTTCCGACCTTGAGGTGCCACAGGCCTGCTCCTAGCCCTCTCGTGGCCCAGGTGCGTCGGCGTCCATGCTCCCTCCCATGGCGAGGGGCCACGGTGCCCGAGCTCTCCGGCGTCCGCACTCCTTCCCTAGCGTCCACACCTCCAACGGCGGGCAGCCCGGCTACCTATGCTCTCCAGCGTCCGCGCACCTCCACCGGTGTCCGCGCTCCTCCACAGCTTCCCCTACACCTGATAGGTAATTTGGATCCACCACTACTGATGCTTTACCATTTAGAATTACAATTAGATACTAGAATTATACGGGTTTGCCTATTGTCATACGGGTTTGCTTGTTGTTTGGCCTCTAGAAGCTTCGATTAGAATTTCCCCTATTTTAAGTTGCTGGCTGTGTTAGGGGGGTGATTGGGGTCAACTTTTTGTAGTGGGATCCTGTGTCACCACGCCATAATGCGCAATCCTTGCATTAGGAGCCTCTTTATGTCTGTGCAAATGGTTTTCCGTTTTATTTATGAACAGTTTCTACAATGTTATATACAGAACTTGGTTTGACGTAACATGCTGAAGGAATATTTCATAAATTTTGACTGTATGCAACTATGCAAGTTTGATAGAATTGGATTGTATTTTGTTTTGGAAGGCAAAACTGGCACACGCACCAATTCACCTTTTTTGTAGCTATAGAATGAGTTTGAGGGTGCAATATTTGAGGAGAATCTGTGATATGGCTTTTTCAAGCTAGTTTTTAACCTTCGTATCTTGTTTTTGAGTATCCACACACCTTTGCATGCATCAATTTAATATGCCAGCTTAGAAATTAGACGTGTTGCCAAGAATAAAGCAATAATTGATATGGTGTAGCCCACAGTTCAGTACAAATCTAAATCAAGTGTTAATCTGACTTTTTAAAGTATGGTGTAATTTATATGTTTATGTATATTTATTTTAAAATATATGTGGTAGAAGTAGAATCTGCTGTTAATTTGGCTTTTGTGTTAATCAACCATTGTTGGCTTTGTGATAGTTTATTTGTTCCTTGTTACTTCATGACTATCTTGAAAAAATGCTTTAATCCTATGTTATATAGTTGCTTTCTGATGAGAACATTGTTATTTATTTCGTTTGTGTGCCTGTTATCAATTGGTATAGGGAGGCTGGCTGGGTCTCTAAAAAAACTTTGTAATTTTCGTTGCTGTTAGTAATGAAATCTGATCCTGTGTTTCTTAATTCTGGTATCTAATGAAATACTACAATGTTGGTATATTGTTACTTTATAGTAGTTAACTGTTAGAGTTTCAGTTTCTCTAGTATTGTTGTATTTGTTTTCTTTTGGGTAGTGCAGCAGCATGCGTATATGTACATGCTCAGTGTTGTACTGTACTGTATCTGCTCATAGCAAAATGAATTGGTCTTTGCATTGCAATTAGTATCAAAACTTCGGTGACCAGTCCACTAACTCGATCGTCATACAGCACGTTCTGCAATCTTATGTGATATAAATATTAAAAAACTATGAATATGAATATATTTAATGCATAAATAAAACTAACCAAATATAGGTGGTAGTGGTTGCCCACTAGCTCTACAGCAGTGGGTGAAGCCACAAAACTTAAGTTTCACCGTCACCTCATCAGATCAATTTCCCACCTTGGTTTGTGCTTTAGCTCCATGTTTTAGTTCTCAACTCTTTAGTTTTAGCTCCATGTTTCAGTTCTCAACTGTCTTTCTATAGTAGCTCCATGTTTATATAAATGTACTTAAAACCTTAGCTTATGTTATATTAACTTTTGTTGTAGTATCACCTTTTGTGACATCATAAATCATTATTTTAGCTTCCAAGTTTTTGTCTTCATTACTTGTTGTAATTTTTTTATTTATGTGTTATGTCCAAACTCTAGCTCTGACTGTATCTTTTTATTCCAAAATCTGGTATCTATTGAACTACTACTACTCTACTTACTACTGCTAGCTACTCCTACTACTACTAGCTGGCTGCTACTCTACTCTCTTCCCTAGCTGCTGGCTACTACTCTACTCACTTCCCTATACTACTAAGTGGCTGCTACTAAGTAGCTCACTTCTACTACTCGATCTACGACTACTACTATATCTAAGTGGCTGCTGCTCTTAACTACTGGCTGCTACACTTCTCTACTCCTCCTCTACTCTACTCCTCTACTATTACTCCTCCTCTACTCTAATCCATTATTTACCACATCTAAGTTACCAGATTTTGATCTGCAGGGGTCTTCCAACCATGTGGCAGCAGTCAACTCCTATCCTCTATGTTTGGGAAGCAGCTGGTACTTTTTTTACACCTTTTCCTCTCTATGTTTGTTAAGCAGCTATTGCTTTTTTGCCAAATCTCCCATCTCCTCTCCTCTCCTTTGTTTTGTCGATGATGAAATTGTTTAAGTCCAAACATTTTATGGAATATGAGCTGATGATCAAGAACTTGTGAGGAACTTGGCATCATTAGCAGTCGCCCCTACATTACCTTTTCCTCTCTTCTCTGTTATGATGCCTTGATGCTCCAAGTTCAAGATCAGATGATGATTGACATGTTTCTGAGGCCTCTACTACTGCTACTACTCCTTTTTTATATATTATTATTTTATAGGACTACTTTGGTTTATAGACCTTTTTTATTTCTTATACCTTCTCACGTACCTAAAGCAAACTTTCTTGCATCTATTAAAATAAAGCGCAAAATAATGTCATGGACACCAGACAGTGCAGCCCAATGCCCCGAGTATGATGAGCAGCCAACCTATGAGGAGCAAGAACTAGAGGACCAGCTTACTCAGGAGCAGTTTGATAACGAGTTAGAAAAGGATCTAGAAGTGATGCTTACTCAGAAGTAGTGTGACAAGGAGGAAGGGGAGCAGAAGGAAGAGCAGGAGAGGCTGCTAAAGGTGAAGAAGAAGAGGATGATGATGATGATGACTTAGAAGAGGGATATGTAAGTCCCGAGGATCCTTTCCCATGTGAAGCCAGAAGGAGGCCAACGAAGGAAGATTTGGACAAGGATTTTGACCCAAACGAGGAGGTAGGGAAAAAGCCTTAGCTTGTAAATTTTGATAAAGCTTTGGCTATGTTACCTCTGCTAACACTTTGACCTATCATATATACAGGTCCCTCCTGAAACTCGGAAAAGGCGATGTCAACATCCATGACATCTCGCTAGACAAGATAGAGTAGAGGAAAGGAGAGTAGAGGCAACAACCATAGAGACGGATGACGATGCCTCTGCTCCACAACCTCAAGACACAACCATGACTACTAAGCCTAAGAGGAAATAAGGGGATAGAAAAGCAAATCTATATCTAGATAAGGCATGCTATGTGATAACAGAGGTCGGGCCAACAGGGGAGATCCTTGAGCCGAAGGAATTAAGAGGACGATTCTGTAATGTGATCGGGGCCCTACTAAGAGATAAATTGAACCCAACAATCCCTAACTGGAAAGAGGTACCAGAGAACAAAAAGAATGAACTATGGGATAGGTAGCTGAAGCTCAATTTTAGATTTCTAGAGGTTAAGCATGAACTAGTAAAAAAATGCTCTTAGGAGGATGGGAGAGTCATTCTGACATTGGAGATCAGAGCTCAACAAGAAGTATATCCAAAAGGGGTTAACTCCCTTCAACGAGTTCAGCAAAATAACTCCTAGTCAATGGGAGGAGCTCGTGGCTCAAAAGACTTCACTAGAGGCACTGGAGCTTAATGCCCGTAACCATCATCTAGGCCCTGGTGGCTACTATGCCAAGGAAGAGCAGTTTAGGAAGATGGACGAAGAGGCCACAACTGCTAGGAATATTGATGTGACGAATTTGAAGGTATGCTCAAGAAATTGGATATATGCGAGGAGTATAGAATCATCTGGCGGTAATCTTAAGTTTGATAAGCCAGAGACCCAAGAGGCAGTATTAAGGATACTGAAATATGCTAAAGACAAGGAGAAGGGCTCATTCAACCCTTCCAAAGAGAGGTACAAGCTTAGCCTTGGCTTAGGAAACAAGGAGCACACAGGCCACACTAGGGGGCTAGGGAAAAGGACAACCTAAAAGCATGGATTCGAAGAGGACAGGCACATGTACAAGAAACATGGTAGAGACCGGAAGACTAATCTTGAGCTCCAAGTGAAGGCTCTAGTTGCGAAGGCGTTGGAGGAGCAAGGACTGTCTACGGAGCCATGAACATTAGTGACGCCACTGGGAGAACTAGCATTAGTTGGCAGCCCTCCAAAAGTTCCTAGTAGCCAAGGTTCCACTGCAGCCACAACCCCCATCGATCGCATATGGGAACCAACTATCTACACCTTGGCCGGCAGAACATTGTGATGGAGGTGGCAACGGGTGTGGCACATCCTCCCGGTGGCTTACACCACAATAATAAGATACTACCGGGCTACACTAGGGTCGAGGTGCATACCGTGAAGCCCGAGTTCATGCAGTGGAGGATAGACTATGCAACTCCCAAGGGGCTGGTGTTACTCAAAGACATAATGGGGTAGTTCATCCTCTGGCACAAATAGGACATTATATTGACTACTTCTTCGCCGCCTCCGCCTCTGAAAGCTCTAGTTTGGTTTTGGTGAATTGATGAAACCCTAAGTGCTAACCTAGTTTATCAAGTGATCATGAGATAGGTAGCACATTCCAAGTGGTGAAGCAAATGAAGATCATGACATGATGATGGTGATGCCATGGTGATGATCAAGTGCTTGGACTTGAAAAGAAGAAAGAGAAAAAACAAAAGGCTCAAGGCAAAGGTATAAATGGTAGGAGCCATTTTATTTTGGTGATCTAGACACTTAGCGAGTGTGATCACATTTAGGTTCGATAGCCATACTATTAAGAGGGGTGAAACTCATATTAAAATGTGGTTATCAAAGTGCCACTAGATGCTCTAACTCATTACATATGCATTTAGGATCTAGTGGAGTGTTAATTGTAACACCCTAGGTGTTGAGCTTGCATAATTTGACTTGCATTGCATGAGCATGAGCATCAAGCATTCATATTTAAGCTTTTACATTCGAAACATGTGATTGAAACATATGAAACATGCTTGATATTTTATGTTTCTTGGTATATATGCATGTGATCATGAGTGAATACATGTAGATGGTAGATGTGAGTCACTTAAATATCATAGCTATACTTAGGATGACTAGAGGAACAAGGTTTATGAAGATCACTTTGCATGATCAAGTACTTAAGTGATGCTATGCATGTTGACCTAGGAAGCTTTATGTGTAACCAATGTATGAAATGTTTGTGTGACCTAATAAATAGCTTAAACATGTTTAGAGTGTCTTTATGAACAACTTTGGTATTCATGGTGAGGGCTAAATTGGTCACTAAGTCATAGTTCAAGTACAAGTCATCACTTGAATGTAATGGGTTTGACCAAGTTTGAACTATATGATAGAGACCTTGCATGGATGTTGTCACTATAGCAAAGTTGTAGTATTTGATAAGGGGAACAACTTTTATTTTTGGGTCATATACTACTTTAGCTCCTAACATGCTTGAAATAGGCTCACAAGATTCAATGATTCACTATTTTCAACACTTAGCAATTTTTTCTAAGTTAGTTAACTGACAATGCCGACGTAGCCAGCTTTGAGATGATTTTATTCACTAACCATTTCGAATTGGGTCTTGATCGCTTAAGAAGAAGTGTAGCTAGTACATAGAGCTATAACTTTGATTTAGCTTGTGCGCGCTAATGCTCCACGGATTAGGAGATCGAGCTCCATCAAATCCCGCTGTCAGGCTCAGGTTTAGACCTGATGGACGTCGCGTCGCGCTCTGTCATGGCCGACCATGGACAGAGCATGGCCACCGTGTGGTCACTATCGGTAGACACCTAGCCTCGACGCCGCGTGTTGGTAGCCATTTATCTGCACCACACCGCGCTCCATTTCCACTCACTCCTACCCACTCTCTCCCTCTCCAGCGTACTCCCTTGCTCTCGCCGCGGAACCAAGCAACGCCGCTGAGCACAGCACCACCTCTGCCGTCGCCTTGCGTGTGCTCCACTGCACCACCATCGCCTCCATCTCGCCCATAGCTGCGCCACATCCACCTCCACCGCCACGACATGTTTGCAGCATTAGAAGAGCTTGGGTGAGGGCGTACTCGCCATTTCCCTCTCGCCGAAGATCTCAGCCGCCATGGCCGCCTCCACGGCGAACTCGCCACCGCTTGGCTCATGCGCGCGTTGCTTCTAGTTATTTGCATTAGGGCTTGGTTAGGATGGGTGTTAGCTCGTATTGTGGTGTTACCGCCATTAGTGGTCTCGCCGGCGTGGAACACGACGACCCACGCCACCGCGCTCTCACCTCCGTGCCACCGCGCTGTGGCTAGAGCTCGTCGGAGCCTTTCGTCGGGCTTATGAAGTAGAAATAAAATCGCTAAGTCACCACGGATCTTGTGCGCTCCTCAGCTGGGTTCGCCGTGGCTAGTGATGGCTGATGCACCGCAGAGCAGCGCCACTGTGCCACCATGGCCGGCGATGAGCACGCTCCGCCACACCTGCACTGTCACCACCTAGGTCAATAGACGCGTGTTGCTCTGTAGAACACGTCAGTCCACTTGTCTTCGCCAGAGGACTCATCGGCGACGAACTCTGGCCGCACAGCATCGAGCAACGCCGCCTACCCTATTTTGTCTTGCTGACACATAGGGTCAACTGACCAGCGGGTCCAGTCTGTCAGTGACTCAGTTCAGAAACATAGCTCAATTAATTCTAGATTTCATGTTGTATTGTAAAATTTATATCTGGAGTTTGGTAGATCCAAATTTGGTGGTTCAAATTTTGTTAGGATCTTGGTGAAGTGTGGTATTTAGCAAAAATATAATATTAGCACTTGTAGTAGAGTTTCTGGAAGAATTAAATTGAAACTTAAAATGTATTTTTAAATGAATGCAAACTTATTTAATTTATATCTAGAGTTCCTATGCTCCAAAAATTATGAAATTTATATGGTGAACCTTTATTGATAAGTATAAGCTCAGGTAAAAATTTGAGGGTCAGTGCATGAATAGTTTTTGAGTTATAGATTTTCCTTTTATAATTAGGTGATCCTTGTGTGAATTTTTATAAATTATTTATGAATCCAATACTCATGAAATTTATTGGAGGTTGTCCTAGTACCATATGGATGCTAAGAAAATATAAAATCTATTGCTTGACACTTTTCACTAGGGTTTCCTATTTATGTTATTTTAAGCCTTTATGCCTTGCCATTTTTGCATAGGATGTTTTATTTGGTAAAATGGTATAAAACTTTTACAGTAGTCTATTGGTAGCACTAGTAAGCCACTGTAAATTTCTGAGAATTTATGATGCACATTTGGTATATGCTTATTATTTAACCAAAGTATCTTAGTAAATTGATAAAGGCATTTAAATAAATAGTTTGGGCATGGCCATTATGTTTTCTTGAGTGTATTTGATGTCATTGTACTGTTGATATGATTGGTGAGGTCAAATTTGGAATGGCTATATGCAATAGAAATATTGTTGCTTTATAATTCGGGTGAGAAGAGTTTTCGGACAGATTCTGTGGTTTGGTATGTTGCATAGTAAGAATTATGTTTGCTGTAAAAATGGTTAATAACAAAGTTGTAGGTAACTTCTTCATATATCTTGTGTCAAAATTTTAGGACAATAGGCCAAAGGGTTTAGAAGTTATAGCTGTTTAAAGTTAGTATTCTGAAATGCTCGCTCTCTAGAAATTCTGGACAGCACTTGATTGATTGTCTGTTTTGGTTAAGATAGATTGTGAAATAGCTTTTGGTGATTAAATAAGAGTTGTAGACAATATTATAAGCTTTCCAGAAAGTCTAAAATCACAGCATTTGGATAAGTATAACTTCAGTTATGAGTAAAACAAATAGCTGTTGTTTTGTGATATAGTAAATGAATTGTTGAAGCGTTTGATTAAGTAATCAAGAAGAGATATGCACATACTCAGTAAAATGTGATGCACTTGTTATTACTTTAACACCATGCTATTAAGAACAATGCCGACGCAGCCAGCTTTGAGATGATTTTATTCACTAACCATTTCAAATTGGGTCTTGATCGCTTAAGAAGAAGTGTAGCTGGTACATAGAGCTACAACTTTGATTTAGCTTGTGCGCGCTAATGCTCCATGGATTAGGAGATCGAGCTCCATCAAATCCTGCTGTCAGGCTCGGGTTCAGACCTGATGGACGTCGCGTCGCGCTCTGTCATGGCCGACCATGGACAGAGCATGGCCACCATGTGGTCACTATCGGTAGACGCCTAGCCTCGACGCCGTGTGTTGGTAGCCATTTATCTGCACCACACCGCACTCCATTTCCACTCACTCCCGCCCGCTCTCTCCCTCTCGAGCGCACTCCCTTGCTCTCGCCATGGAACCAAACAACGCCGACGAGCACAGCACCACCTCCGTTGTCGCCTCGCATGTGCTCCACCGCATCGCCATTGCCTCCATCTCACCCATAGCTATGCCACATCCACCTCCACCGCCTCGACATGTTTGCAGCTTCAGAAGAGCTTCGGTGAGGGCGTATTCACCATTTCCCTCTCGCCGGAGATCTCGGCCGCCATGGCCGCCTCCACGGTGAACTCACCACCGCTTGGCTCACGCGCGTGTTGCTTCTAGTTATTTGCGTTAGGGCTTGGTTAGGATGGGTATTAGCTCGTGTTATGGTGTTACCGCCATTAGTGGTCTCGTCGGCATGGAACACGACAACCCACGCCGCCGCCCTCTCACCTCCGTGCCACCGCGCCGTGGCCGGAGCTCGTCGGAGCCTTTTGTTGGGCTTATGAAGTAGAAATAGCATCACTAGGTAACCACGGATCTCATGCACTCCTCGGCTGGCTTCACCATGGCCGGTGATGGCTAGCGCACCGTAGAGCAGCGCCGTCGTGCCACCATGGCCGGCGACGAGCACGCTCCGTCACACCTGCACTGCCACCACCTAGGTCAATAGACGCGCGTTGCTCTGTAGAACACGTCGGTCCACTTGTCTTCACCGGAGGACTCACCGGCGACGAACTCTGGCCGTGCAGCATCGAGCAGCGCTGCCTGCCCTGTTTTGTCTCGCTGACACATAGGGTCAACTGACCATCGGGTCCAGTCTGTCAGTGACTCAGTTTAGAAAGATAGCTCAATTAATTCCAGATTTCATGCTGTTTTGTAAAATTTATATATTGAGTTTGGTAGATCCAACTTTGGTGGTTCAAATTTTGTTAGGATATTGGTGAAGTGTAGTATTTAGCAAAAATATAATATTAGCACTTGCAGTAGATTTTATGGAAGAATTAAATTGAAACTTGAAATGTGTTTTTAAATGAATGCAAACTTGTTTAATTTATATCTAGAGTTCCTGTGCTCCAAAAATTATGAAATTTATATGGTGAACCTTTATTGATAAGTATAAGCTCTGGTAAAAATTTGAGGGTCAGTGTACAAATAGTTTTTGAGTTATAGATTTTTCATTTTATAATTAGGTGATCCTTGTGTGAATTTTTATAAATTATTTATGAATCCAATACTCATGAAATTTATTGGAGGTTGTCCTAGTACCATATGGATGCTAAGAAAATATAAAATCTATTGCTTGACACTTTTCACTAGGGTTTCCTATTTATGTTATTTTAAGCCTTTATGCCTTGCCATTTTTTGCATAGGATGTTTTACTTGGTAAAATGGTATAAAACTTTTACAGTAGTCTATTGGTAGCACTAGTAAGCCATTGTAAATTTCTGAGAATTTATGATGCACATTTGGTATATGCTTATTATTTAACCAAAGTATCTTAGTAAATTGATAAAGGCATTTAAATAAATAGTTTGGGCATGGCCATTATGTTTTCTTGAGTGTATTTGATGTCATTGTACTGTTGATATGATTGGTGAGGTCAAATTTGGAATGGCTATATGCAATAGAAATATTGTTGCTTTATAATTCGGGTGAGAAGAGTTTTCGGACAGATTCTGTGGTTTGGTATGTTGCATAGTAAGAATTATGTTTGCTGTAAAAATGGTTAATAACAAAGTTGTAGGTAACTTCTTCATATATCTTGTGTCAAAATTTTAGGACAATAGGCCAAAGGGTTTAAAAGTTATAGCTGTTTAAAGTTAGTATTCTGAAATGCTCGCTCTCTAGAAATTCTAGACAGCACTTGATTGATTGTCTGTTTTGGTCAAGATAGATTGTGAATTAGCTTTTGGTGATTAAATAAGAGTTGTAGACAATTTTATAAGCTTTCCAGAAAGTCTAAAATCACAGCATTTGGATAAGTATAACTTCAGTTATGAGTAAAACAAATAGCTATTGTTTTGTGATATAGTAAATGAATTGTTGAAGCGTTTGATTAAGTAATCAAGAAGAGATATGCACATACTCAGTAAAATGTGATGCACTTGTTATTACTTTAACACCATGCTATTAAGAACAATTACAAGAATGCATTCATCATGTATCATCATACTATACTTGTCAGCATGTATGCATTCGCAATATCTTATGCCATAATCATGCATCTAGGATCGACAGAGGAGATAACGTTGCTGGAGTTCAACAAAGGAGAGGAAGGGGACCAGTAGGAGATTCCTCAAGCCATAGCTCCTAAAGGTGAGGAGCAAACCCTAGAAGAGCTTCTGGAGTGCCCTGACCACCGCCCCACTTCCTTTCTGAAAGGCAAGCCCCAGAGCATTCTAAGTCTCCCAGTATTTACAAAATGTTACTCGAGTCCTTTATGATTGATGCATTAGGTTATAAGAGTTGATTGGAACCACATGATGCATATGATTTCCTTGTCTAGAATTACTACCTTTAACCCTATGTAGGTCCAAGATCGAATATATGCTTAGCCATGCTTAGACCATTAGAAGTCAGGTGATTTCCTGTCACCTGCGAGAGATATAGGTGGATACTGAAGCACGGTTGGCTATATTTGCTATCATGGAAAAGAACCATGAGGTGATGTAAATCGAGGCCAGATGGAGTCTATGGTTGGTTGACTCATGTGATTCCGTCTATGCCTATTAAGAACCGTACCGTTGTTGGCACTTCTGACAAGATTGAACGCATGCCTATCACTTAGCTGGCCGGATAACTTGTTCCGACCGTGAAGCCATGTAGCTCAACTCAAGCCGGGCCCTGCTCTATAAGAGTGTGCACTCTGGATGGTAGTAAGGATGTGAGGGGAGCCAGATTGAGCCCAAGGGCAGGCTAAGCCTGAACGTCCTGGCATTTGGTTGTCCCTGATTGTGCGGCGCTGGGCGAACCCGAGAAACATGTACTTGAGTTGTACCAAAGGTGACCTAAGGTGACTGTTGATCTAGTCTGCCTGGGTTTGTGTTAGGAATAAATTCCCAGCTGGTTGAAATCGATTCGAATCGCCGTCTCTCCCGGATAGTGAGAAACTTGGCTAGCCCAGCATCGTTGTAACAGTATTATGAAATATGATGGTTCGAATAAACATGGAATTACAATACCTACTATGGTTACTATTGTATGCTCTTAAAATGGTATACCACATGTTTGACACAGGATAGTTGCTAATTTAGAGATGGATAGTCATAATTAACTTGATAACAAAATTATAATTGTATAACTGAGTTAATCGCTTTTTATGCAAAATGTTGTCAAGCTATCTCCACTTATACAGTTGTGCATAATCCTTGGAGTCAATTTATTTCTAGTTTATGACGGGTAAGTCTAGCTGAGTACCTTCTCGTACTCAGGGTTTTATTTCCCATTGTTGCAGATGGCACTGTTTATCATGATTATTGCAAGAGTTGCTTCTATCCTGCTGTGAATGAGGAGTAAGCCTTGGGTAGGCTTTTTTATTAATCCCTCTACATGCTTTTGTGGGCTATGATCATATGTTGGCACTGTATTAAACTATGTTGGCAAATGCTACTTTCAAACTTAATTTGCTTCCGCTATTATCTCTCAAACTTGGTTTGTAATAACTTTGTTTCATACTCTGATGATGGAAATGTATCTATGAACTTTATGTAATATGTGGCATGTATGTTGAATCATGTATGATCTTGGTTGTTGTGAATCATCAATCGAGACCCATCGTGGTACTCAACGGACTATCGGGTTTATATGGGCTCAAGTATGACAGTGTGACCGCTTGCGGGCTGCCATTGTACTTGTACTCTTATAAATTAGTCGGTTCTGTGACATTAACACCCTTGAAAAATGTTTGTGAAAATATGCTAACACATGTGCACAAGGTGATACACTTGGTGGTTGGCACATTTGAGCAAGGGTTAGAAACTTCACCGGTAGAGTGTCCGCCCGTAGAGTGCGGACAGTCCGACAGTGCCACCAATGCCCTAGACAGAAAAGACGGAGGTTACTGTAAGTGACCGAACACTGGTCTTGGTTGGACTAGCGCGTCCAGTCAATGACAGCAGAGGGCGCGCAGCGTTGGTCTCTAACCAGACACTGGGTCACTCAATGACCGGACATTGACAGGGTGCATCTAGTCCTACTGATGTGGCAGTGGATAGAGGAGTCGCCGAGTGACTAGACACTGGGTGTGTCCGGTCGAGCATGATCAGACGCGTTCGGTCATGAAAAGTCATCTCTAGATGCTTACTGGAAATGACCGGACGCTGGGGTTCAGCGTCCGATCACTTTGAGCTGTTGTGTCTGGTCATCACTTGTCTATTGAGATCGGGCGATCAACATTTGAAGAGAGGGGACACGTGGCACACATCGCATGACCGGATGCTGAGGTCCAATGTCCGGTCAATATGACCAGAGCGTCCGGTCACCCCGTGTTGTGCCTAGTGAAGGGGTACAAAGGCTCTATTTTGTGGGGGCTTCTATTTAAGCCCCACGACTGGCTCAAGCTCACTCTCTTGGCCATTTGCATTGACATAGCAACCTTGTGAGCTTAGCCAAAGCCCTCCCACTCATCTCCATCATTGATTCATCATCTTTGTGAGATTGGGAAAGAATCCAAGTGCATTGCTTGAGTGTTTGCATCTAAAGGCACTTGGTGTTCGTGTTTCGCTATAGGATTCGCTTGTTATTCTTGGTGGTTGCTGCCACCTAAATATCTTGGAGCAGCGAGGATCATCGAGCGGAGGTTGGTGATTGTCTCTGGCTCCAATCGTGGTGATTGTGAGGGGTTTCTTGACCTTTCCCCGGTGGAGAGCCAAAAGGTACTCTAGCGGATTGCTCGTGGCTTGTGTGATCCTCATCTTGTTTTGGTTGTGCGGCACCCTACTGAGGGTTTGGTGTGTGATGCTAATTAGCTCATGAACCTCCAAGTGAGTGAATCGCCACAACGAGGAGTAGCTTGCCGGCAAGCAAGTGAGCCTCGGTAAAAATCATTGTGTTCATCATTTGATTCCAAGGTGATTGGTCTTCATTGGTATTCATTCTTGTGATTGATTGGCTCCTTCTTTGACACGGTGGTATAAACAAATTGCTCACTCTCTTTACATTACCGCAAACTAGTTGTCAAGCTCTTTAGTATAGCTATTTGTGAGAGCTTGTTAGTTTGGTTAGTGTGGCTCTTTAATTAGCTTTTGAGAGCACACTAACTTAGTGTAGTGTCATAGCTATTGTGTGGATAGAAACTATATAAACTAGAATTGTGGTAGGTGGCTTGCATTTTTAGTAGGCTAGCGCAACACTTGCTTCGCCTCATAATTGTCTAACTGGTTTGTTAAGTGTTGTTGTAGAAATTTTTAATAGGCTATTCACCCCCCCCCCCCTCTAGCCATTAGGACCTTTCACCCTCTCCCAAATTTGGAGCGAGTTGTTGAGGTTGGGGAGATATTTTCACCATCTCGCGACCACACATTCCTGAAATGCCACATTCTTCCCCGCCTCCTAGCGAGCATGTTCCTTCTCTAGCTCATACCGAGTAAGTGCATGATGAGATGCCATAGTCTTCTCAACAAGCACAGCCGATACATGAACAATGAGTGCCTCCTGAAGAAGGTGATGCACAAGAAGATAAGGACGCGCCTGAATGGGAACTTTGAAAGAAGCATCCAATCAACATAAGGCCAGTTTATGTTCTGATGAAAGAAGTCTTGTTGGTGTCCAAGTGGTATTCCCATGACCAGTTCAAGTCTGAGAACCAAGTTAAAAAAAGTCCCATCACGGGGTTCTAAGGAGGCCGTCACTAGCAAACTCCACCAAATTGCAAAGCAGTATCCAAATGTTGATGCCATCAAATGGTCAAAGGATTGCCCGAAAACATATAAAAGAGGCAAGCCCTTCCTACCAAACTGGGACATCCAGTGCCTACCACTTGGAATGAGGAGGTTCCATGATTGGTACTTGCGTGTTCTCCAAACGAGCATAGACCTCATACAAGCATGCTTCCCTACCGGCACATTTAGAAGCCCAGCCAGGAAAATTGTCTTTCACTTCAATAACATGCAGACATGCTTTCACTTGGGAGTAATGGAGATGAATCTAATTTGCACGTGGTGCCTGTAAGTCCTTGTCCTCCCGATATGATATGAACGTAATCTTTGAATTTTGTTGTAACTAACCCACGCCGTGATTTGTAGAATGCAAGTGCACATTGTCAAACAAATGCCAAGTGTGAAAGCTAGGTATATAGACCCTCATGCTATAGCCCAAACAAATTTTAATTACCCTAAATAGTGGAAACTAGATGCCAAAGAGCTAGCTACTGCAAAGACTCTTCGGGAGAAAGAGCACATCCGTACGGCGAAACTAAGGGAAGAGTCCCTTAAGGTTGCGGCATACATTGCCCTGGCTTTCAAAATTCTCCAACAACACTCTACTATATGGCTACCATATAACTTCGAGTAAGTTCAACTCTATACTTAAAGCTTTGTTAGATATATTTTATTTGATGCAAAAGAGCTTATCTAGTTCTATGATTAAATCCATGCAGCAACCACTGGATTTGTATAGCCGTTGATGTCGAGAGGAGCATGGCATGGGTCTTTGATTCAATAGATAGGGACCCGGTGACATACAAAGACTTCATATCGATTCTCAAGACGTATACATATCGATAATCCTCATTACCTTATATGTTTGTATACATACTTGTAACGTTCACTTTTGGATACTAACAAGTTGTATTTGCTAAAATAATTCAAATAGGGCATTTAGGTTCTATGTCACTAACCATCACAGAAGGCATGATCCAGCAAGGAAGGAAAAGCTGGCTATAAAAACACTATATGCGGTAAGTGTAACTTACTTCTTTAGTACTCCAAGCATTACTTAACATTTTCAAAAGCATTACTTAACATTTTCATATGCAAAACACACAGTGCCCCAAGCAAAAGCCAGGGAGTGTACATTGTGGATACTATATATGTTCTATGATAAGTAACACCGGTACCTACAAGAGACACCCCTTAAGGGTAAGTTTGAACCTCTTCACCCGTAGTATAAAACTTCGCACATGGTATGAAATACTAAACCGAAACTTGTTCTCTTGTAGTGGAAAGAAGAGAAAGAAATGAAAAGATACCCATATAAGGATGACCAACTCTTAGAGCTCATTAGCAACCTTTGCAACTTCATATTGGACCAGATTGTACATGTCAAAGGCGCCTACCATAACCGAGAGTCTGACTTAGGTAGAAATCCTCAATACCAACATCTTCATGAGACTGAAAGGCTAGCTCTAGGACATTGATAACAATGTGTATGGAATTTGACATTGGTTTTACCATGTGAATTATGTCTATTTAATGATGGATTGTATATATTCTTATGAATTGGACTTGTAATTGTAGTTTATATAATACTCTTGTGCTTGTAGTCTAAGGGGTTTGGAACGCTGGTCGTGGGGCATTCGGCAACGCGAACGTGGTTCAGAACGTTGGTCGTGTGGCGTTCGGTAACACGAACGCGGTTCAGAACATTGGTTGTGGGGCGTTCGGCAACGCGAACGCTAGATGGAATACGCGGAAACAAACAGTGTTCTGGTGGTATTTTGATGCAAGATGGTAAACCAATTGCTTACTTTAGTGAAAAATTGCATCGTTCTGTTCTTAATTATTCCACGTATGATAAAGAATTGTATGCACTTGTTCGTTCTTTGGAGACGTGGCGTCATTATTTTTGGCCTAAAGAATTTGTTATTCATTCTGATCATGAATCGCTTAAGTATCTTCCTTCTCAAAATAATCTGAATCATAGGCATGCTAAATGGGTTGAATTTATTGAATCTTTTCCTTATATTATCAAACACAAGAAAGGAAAGGATAATGTGATTGCTAATGCTTTGTCTAGAAGATATACATTGCTGTCCCAACTTGATTGTCGGATTTTTGGTCTTCAATCAATTAAAGAACAATATGCGCTTGATCCTGATTTTAAGGATGTGTTGCTTAATTGTAGAGAGGGGCGCATATGGAATAAGTTTATGATCAGCGAAGGGTTTTATTTAGAGCTAACCGCCTATGCATTCTAGTTGGTTCCGTTCGTCTTTTGTTGTTGCAGGAGGCACATGGAGGCGCATTGATGGGACATTTTGGTGCCAAGAAGACAGAGGAGGTGTTGTCCACACACTTCTTTTGGCCAAGGATGAGGCGACATGTAGAGCGGTACGTGGCTCGGTGTGCCACATGTCAAAAAGCTAAGTCACGGTTGAACCCACATGGTTTGTATATGCCTCTTCCTATTCCTTCTACTCAGGCAGATATATCTATGGATTTTATGTTGGGATTGCCAAGGACTAAGAGGGGGAGGGATAGTATTTTTGTGGTGGTTGATCATTTTTCTCATATGGCATATTTTATTCCTTGTCATAAGAGCGACGATGTTGTTCATATTGCTAACCTTTTCTTTTAAGAAATCGTTCGCTTGCATGGTATGACTTCTACTATTGTTTCAGATCACGATGCAAAATTCTTGAGTCATTTTTGGCACACGTTGTGGAATAAATTGGGGACCAAGCTACTGTTTTCTACAACATGTCATCCCCAAACTGATGGGCAAACTGAGGTTGTGAATCGAACATTGTCCACCATGTTGAGAGCCATTTTGAAGCGCAATTTGAAGATGTAGGAAGAGTGTTTGCCGCATGTGGAGTTTGCATATAACAGGGCAGAACATTCCACCACCAAGGTAAGTCCTTTTCAGGTAGTGTATGGTTTTTATCCCCGTGCTCCTATTGATCTTTTGCCTTTACCTACCACTGCGAGAATACATAGTGATGCTAGAGAGCGTGCTGATTTTATTCGTAAGTTGCATGAAACAACTAAAGCAAATATTGAAAGCATGAATGAAAAGTATAGAATTGCTGGTAGTAAAGGTAGAAAAGAGATTAAACTTGAACCTGATGATTTGGTTTGGTTACATTTGAGAAAAGATAGATTTCCTGAGCTGCATAAGTCTAAATTAATGCCAAGAGCAGCTGGTCCTTATAAGATCATTGAGAAAATAAATGATAATGCCTATAAACTTGAATTGCCACCCGAGTTCGGGGTTAGTCCCACCTTTAACATTGCAGATTTGAAACCTTATTTGGGAGAAGAAGATGAGCTTGAGTCGAGGATGACTCAAATTCAAGAGGGGGAGGATGATGAGGACATCACTTCTTCAGAGGTAGCCATTGATCCTCCAACCGTCATGCAAGGTCCAATGACCCAGGCTCGAAAGCGACAACTCAATTTAGAGGTGAGCTCGTTCTTAAGCGATACTTTTCATACTTTTGAGAATAGACTACTACCTAATGATGTTATCTTGCTTAGGAACATTGGAGAGGGTCATGAAGGACTTAGAGGAAGTGGTGGAGGTGATGATGACCAGCAAGGACGTCCAACATAAGCCGGAGGCCCAGTCCAACAAGAATTCGAGTCTGCCTCAGGCCTCTAGGACTAGTCTGCCTTAAACTGGTCACCTAGGACGCATCCAGACTCTGTTTTCAATGATCCACATATGGATGGAAAGCTAATTTGATAAGGAAGCCAATCCAAGTGGTTTCACGTCAAAAGCTATTCGAATCAACAGGAATCGTGAAACAAGTCAGCATCCTAGAATCTGTCAGGGTGCTGCGACACCGTCTTTTGGTCCGTTGGACCATGTATCGAGTTTGGGTCCATTAGGGGCGTGTCTAGGGGTCTTGCATGACCCTAGGAGTCTTCATAAACAGCCGCCGCCCCTCCATTAGGGTTCGGGTTTTGCTTAGATTATTCTATCAAGAACAGTTTTGCCGTTCATCGGTTTGTGAGACCCCAACTCGTGAGATTAATCATTCATCTGCAATTTGGTTGCTTTCTTTCTTGTTCTTGCTTGTGTTTTTTGTTGTGCAGGTAGGGATTAGCCTTCTTGGCGAGGTCAACCAGATCTGTGTCTTGGTTGATAACTAGAGGAGCTATGGTGCTAAGATTGCAGGGTTCGATCTTTTGATCTGAAGTCGGATCGGTGTGTCATTCTCCGTCACAACGATAGTTACTATCACCTGATGGAAGATTGGGATCCCCATCGCCATTAAGTGGTAATCAGAGCTAAGGTATACCGTCAGGTTACTTTTATTCCCTAGTTTGAGTGTTTCGCATTTGTCCTATAGTCCAGTGCCATACTTGTTTTTCCTATCCTAGAACCTTCCACGCCACAGCCTTTGCATATTTCAGTTTTAGAGTCCGTCGTGTTGAGTTTGTGTCCTGGTCGAGGTCTTGTTGCAGGTTAGGTCAGGTTAGAGTCCAGTTCGTGTGTTTTTCCCCATCGTTTCTATCAAATCTTGGCTGTTGTGACCAATTTTGCACACATTGTTCCCGTTTTGTCCTCTAATTCAGAGCCAATTCTTAAAACTGGTCTAGTTTTCGCATACGAACTCCATTTTTGACATTCCATATATGCAAATCGATTAGAAAAAAATTTCGGATCCATCCATCCCTAGCTTTGTTGGGGTTCAAAATTTTTAGATTGGCCAAAAAGTGGTCATAAGATCCTCGTTTTGTGGTCATAAGGTTTTTGTCGATTTTGAGCAAGTTTTCTGAAAATTCCATAGGCCACGTCTTTCACTTGTTTGAGCTCATATTTTCTGTGGTTACTTCTTTTGTGCTCCTAAGTAATGGAAAAATATCAAAAAAATAAAATAAAAAAGTTGAAATTTCCCAAAAAAACAACAACAGCCCAAAAAATAGAAAAAAAGAGAGGGGCAAAAGAGGAATAATATTTAGAGGAGCACATAGAGAAGACCAAAGTGAGCTGTGTTAGCGTGTGTTGTCTGGTTCCTTGTTTGTGTTGCTGTCTCCATCCACCATACTTATTTTTCTCACACCTATCACCTTGCTATCCACCATACTTTTGTCACACACCTAGTACTTGCAACACTTTAGACCAGCAACGAGAACAAGTACTTTTGACTATAATTCAGCATTACTTTCTGTTACTGACTTGTGTGCCAGATATACATATTTACTCTTTCTGTGCCTTCCAAGCTCCATAAACTCTTCAGATCAGTACAGACAAAGGGCCTTGCAATCTCGGTATCACTGCCTCACAGGTATCATGAACCAGCCGCCGATTGTACCATCCACTGTTTGTGTTGGTAAGAACTTTGTAAGAGCTTGGTAAGATGCTTCCACTTGCTGTAAAAAGTGACACCCCTGCAACCACGTAGTCATTTGGTAGGGATAACTTTCACCTGTCTGTTCCTATTTTTGTGTTTTCAATGGCAGGAGGTGAACAGACTGGAGATAATAATCCTAAGGGTTTCAACGAGTGTGTCAGTCAAGAGCAACTATAAGCTGTTGTAGAGGATGCCCAAAAAAGGATGAATGAGGCCGTCAGGAAGGCCGTCACTGATGCACTCATTGAACTCAACATTGGCAATAGCATGGAGAGATTGGACAAGCGAATTTCCACGCTAACCGACAAGGTTACTGAGTTGGAAACCTTTGTGGCGGGCAACAACGACATCTCCGGCAGTAACACCGATGGTCAAGACATGGTGTATGATGCCAATGGGAACATAGGTCGAGCAGCTATCCGACAAGAGAGATTACAACAACGTCTTCGCCGCAACACGACAGGTATGGGTGGTGTCCACCACCACCAGTCAAGGTAATAATCACCGTGTGCCCGATGATCCTTATGCTAAAATTAAGTTCACAATACCATCTTTTTCGGGTCATTATGATGCTGAGGGATATCTTGATTGGGAGATGATGATAGAACAAAAGTTTAGTGCCCACCTTGTACCTAAGCAGCATAGAGTTAGACAAGCTACTAGTGAGTTTAAGGATTTTGCCATTATTTGGTGGAATGGGCTAGCTGCACAGGATGCTTTACCTAGTATGTGGGAAGAACTTAAGGTAGTTATGCATGATCGTTTTGTTCCTCTTTCTTATCATAGAGACTTGCGTAAGAAATTGATGCGCTTAGAACAAGGAGATAAATCTATACATGATTACTATGGTGAGCTCCAAAAGGGATTGATGCGCTGTAGTGTTGTGGAGGGAAACAAAGATGTCATTTGTCGTTTTTATTTGGGTTTGAGGCGTGAGATTCAGGACATTGTTGATTATAAAGAATTTAACACTATCAACTAGTTGTTTCAGTTTGCTATGCTTGCAGAAAAGGAATTGCAGGGGCGTGAACAGTAGGGCAAGAGCAAGGTTAGCACCAGCACATACACGCCACGCTTGGCACCATCTTTGGGGCTGACCAAGCCAACCACTTTTCGGACGCCTCCACCAGCGAGCAAGCGACCAACAACCTTTGGAGTTTCTGCTACACCTAAGACACCTTCTGCACGACCTTCAGATTCAGGTAAAAATTCTTTGTAGGTGCCTACCAAGGGTTCCTCATTTGTTGCATCGACGGGACGCTCTTTGGGTATTCAGTGCCACTACTGCCATGGCATTGGCCATGTGTAGAAGGACTGCCCAAGTCAACAGGCATATATTGCTACAGAAGATGGTTACATCAGCACCTTTGACATTGAGGATGAAGAAGACCAAGATGCAGATGAGGAGGATGGCGAAGTCCTTGGTGATGAGGCCACGGCGTCCTATAGGAGCATCATTGTACAGCGGGTGCTCAGCTCACAAGTCCAGCAACCTAAGAAGCTACAACGCCATAACTTGTTCTAGATTTTCTTCATCATCAGTGACCGTTGAGCATGTATCATTATTGATAGAGGTAGCTGCAACAATTTGGTGAGTTCTGATTTGGTCAAGAAGCTTGGCTTGACCACACGCCCACACCCACATCCATACCATATTCAGTGGCTAAATGATTCTGGTAAAGCAAAGGTAACACAAACTTGTAGAGTTTCATTTTCTATTAGGTTCTTATGTTGATTCTGTTGATTGTGATGTGGTACCTATGCAAGCTTTGTTCACTCTTATTGGGTCATCCTTGGGAACATGATAATGATGCTACACACCATGGTAGAAGTAATAAATACACTTTTGTGCATAAAGGAAAGAAAATTACCTTGGTACCTTTGACCCCTGCTCAAATTGTACAAGCTGATAGAGAACGCGCTGCTAGTTTCAATGATGTTTCAATCTAAAATCAGCAAGTTGCTAATTCTATTTTCCCACCTAAAAAGGATAAGTCTATATCTATTTCTAAGGCTGAGGGGATTAAATTGAAGGGTGGTGTTATGCTTGCAACAAAATGTGACTTTACTAAATTTCTGATGATGATATTTGCTATGCTTTGGTATGCAAACGAGCTATGTTTTCGCTTGATGATATTGTTAGCTCGGTACCTCCTGCTGTCACTAACCTTTTGCAGGAGTATGAGGACATTTTTCTAGCTAAGATACCCCCGAGGCTGCCACCTATGAGAGGGATAGAGCATCAAATCGATTTGATTCTGGGAGCAACCTTGCCCAACCGAGCTGCCTATCGTAACCAATTCTGAGGAGACTAAGGAAATTCAGCAGACAAGTCCTAAGACCTTTTGGACCGTGGGTATGTACGTGAAAGCCTTAGTCCTTGTGCCGTTCCTGTACTTTTGGTTCCTAAGAAAGATGAAAGTTGGCAGTATGTGTGTTGATTGTAGAGCCATCAATAATATTACTATTCGGTATCGTCATCCTATTCCTAGGCTAGACGACATGCTTGATGAGTTGTGTGGTTCTATAATTTTCACTAAGATTGACTTGCGAAGTGGCTACCACCAACTTAGAATGAAACTTGGAGATGAATGGAAAACCTGCATTTAAAACCAAATTCGGGTTGTATGAGTGGTTAGTAATGCCTTTTGGATTGACAAATGCACCTAGCACTTTCATGCGCTTAATGAATGAGGTTTTAAGAGCTTTTATTGGACATTTTGTGGTAGTTTACTTTGATGATATATTGATTTACAGCAAGTCTTTTGATGAACATATGGATCACTTACGTGCTATTTTTAATGCTTTACGTGATGCACGTCTATTTGGTAACCTTGAGAAGTGCATCTTTTGCACGAATCGAGTTTCTTTTCTTGGCTATGTTGTAACTCCATAGGGAATTGAGGTGGACGAGATGAAAATTGAAGCCATAAAGAGCTGGCCGGTTCCCCAAACCATCACATAGGTGAGGAGTTTTCTTGGTCTTGCAGGATTCTACCGCCGCTTCATCAAAGATTTCAGCACCATTGCTGCCCCATTGCATGAGTTGACGAAGAAAGGAGTGGTGTTTCATTGGGGAGAGGCATAAGAGGAGTCCTTTGACACTTTGAAGGACAAGCTTACACATGCACCATTGCTGCAACTTCCAAATTTTGGTAAGACTTTTGAGCTAGAATGTGATGCTAGTGGAGTTGGCATTGGTGGTATTTTGATGCAAGATGGTAAACCAGTTGCTTACTTTAGTGAAAAATTGCATGGTCCTATTCTTAATTATTCCACGTATGATAAAGAATTGTATGCACTTGTTCGTTCTTTGGAGACGTGGCGTCATTATTTGTGGCCTAAAGAATTTGTTATTCATTCTGATCATGAATCGCTTAAGTATCTTCGCTCTCAAAATAATCTGAATCATAGGCATGCTAAATGGGTTGAATTTATTGAATCTTTTCCTTATATTATCAAACACAAGAAAGGGAAGGATAATGTGATTGCTGATGCTTTGTCTAGAAGATATACATTGCTGTCCCAACTTGATTGTCGGATTTTTGGTCTTCAATCAATTAAAGAACAATATGCGCTTGATCCTGATTTTAAGGATGTGTTGCTTAATTGTAGAGAGGGACGCACATGGAATAAGTTTATGATCAGC
Source organism: Miscanthus floridulus (assembly GCF_019320115.1). Classification (NCBI taxonomy): domain Eukaryota; kingdom Viridiplantae; phylum Streptophyta; class Magnoliopsida; order Poales; family Poaceae; genus Miscanthus; species Miscanthus floridulus. Next base: position 34,684,099 of record NC_089584.1, on the reverse strand, counting down.
GATGGGTTTTTGTTTAGAGCTAACCGCCTATGCATTCCAGTTGGTTCTGTTCGTCTTTTGTTGTTGCAGGAGGCACATGGAGGCGGATTGATGGGACATTTTGGTGCCAAGAAGACGGAGGAGGTGCTGTCCACACACTTCTTTTGGCCAAGGATGAGGCGAGATGTAGAGCGGTACAGTGGCTCGGTGTGCCACATGTCAAAAAGCTAAGTCACGGTTGAACCCACATGGTTTGTATATGCCTCTTCCTGTTCCTTCTACTCCTTGGGCAGATATATCTATGGATTTTGTGTTGGGATTGCCAAGGACTAAGAGGGGGAGGGATAGTATTTTTGTGGTGGTTGATCGTTTTTCTAAGATGGCACATTTTATTCCTTGTCATAAGAGCGACGATGTTGTTCATATTGCTGACCTTTTCTTTCAAGAAATCGTTCGCTTGCATGGTATGCCTTCTACTATTGTTTCAGATCGCGATGCAAAATTCTTGAGTCATTTTTGGCGCACAGTTGTGGAATAAATTGGGGACCAAGCTACTGTTTTCTACAACATGTCATCCCCAAACTGATGGGCAAACTGAGGTTGTGAATCGAACATTGTCCACCATGTTGAGAGCCATTTTGAAGCGCAATTTGAAGATGTAGGAAGAGTGTTTGCCGCATGTGGAGTTTGCATATAACAGGGCGGAACATTCCACCACCAAGGTAAGTCCTTTTCAGGTAGTGTATGGTTTTAATCCCCGTGCTCCTATTGATCTTTTGCCTTTACCTACCACTGAGAGAATACATAGTGATGCTAGAGAGCGTGCTGATTTTATTCGTAAGTTGCATGAAACAACTAAAGCAAATATTGAAAGCATGAATGAAAAGTATAGAATTGCTGGTAGTAAAGGTAGAAAAGAGATTAAACTTGAACCGGGTAGTAATTGAGCATCAATTGGTTACATTTGAGAAAAGATAGATTTCCTGAGCTGCGTAAGTCTAAATTAATGCCAAGAGTAGCTGGTCCTTATAAGATCATTGAGAAAATAAATGATAATGCCTATAAACTTGAATTGCCACCCGAGTTCGGGGTTAGTCCATACCTTTAACATTGCAGATTTGAAACCTTATTTGGGAGAAGAAGATGAGCTTGAGTCGAGGACGACTCAAATTCAAGAGGGGGAGGATGATGAGGACATCACTTCTTCAGAGGTAGCCACTGATCCTCCAACCGTCATGCAAGGTCCAATGACCCAGGCTCGAAAGCGACAACTCAATTTAGAGGTGAGCTCGTTCTTAAGCGATACTTTTCATACTTTTGAGAATAGACTACTACCTAATGATGTTATCTTGCTTAGGAACATTGGAGAGGGTCATGAAGGACTTAGAGGAAGTGGTGGAGGTGATGATGACCAGCAAGGACGTCCAACATAAGCCGGAGGCCCAGTCCAACAAGAATTCGAGTACTGCCTCGGCCTCCAGGACTAGTCTGCCTTAAACTGGTCACCCAGGACGCATCCGGACTCTGTTTTCAATGATCCACATATGGATGGAAAGCTAATTTGATAAGGAAGCCAATCCAAGTGGTTTCACATCAAAATTTGTTCGGAATCAATAGGAATCATCGAAACAAGTCAGCGTCCAGAATCTGCCAGGGTGTTGCGACATCGTCTTTTGGTCCGTTGGACCATGTATCGAGTTTGAGCCCATTAGGGACGCGTCCAGGGGTCTTGCACGACCCTAGAGTCTTCATAAACAGCCGCCGCCCCTCCATTAGGATTCGGGTTTTGCTTAGATTATTTTGTCAAGAACAGTTTCGCCGTTCATCGGTTTGTGAGACCTCAACTCATGAGATTAATCATTCATCTGTAATTTGGTTGCTTTCTTTCTTGTTCTTACTTGTGTTCTTCGTTGCGCAGGCAGGGATTAGCCTTCTTGGCGAGGTCAACCAGATCCGTGTCTTGGTTGATAACCAGAGGAGCTGTGGTGCTAAGATTGCAGGGTTCGATCTTTCGATCTGAAGCCGGATCGATGTGTCATTCTCCGCCACAACGATAGTTACCATCACCTGACGGAAGATCAGGATCCCCGTCTCCATTAGTTGGTACTACAACCGTCCCTACAAATGCATGATTTGTAGAGACGGTTTGGTAGGGGCGGCTGGCCAAACCGCCCCTACAAAGGGTTACGAGATGCCCCTAAAAACGTTTCTGTAGTAGTGATTTTCTAAAAAACCTAGTCAAAGATTAAAAAAAAGTTTGACTTGCACGATTTCCATAACGACTTTTTTTTAGCGACGGAGGTAGTAGATAGTTAAAACTATAATCTTGAGAAACAGGAGACATGGATTGTTTGATACGTACCCTGACATGTGGATTGTTTTTTCGAAAGCGTGCAATGGCACGTGTTTCATTAAGAGTAGTGGGAACAAAGTACAACCAGTGCTATCCACGACGAGGTGCCATAGTTCGCGGACAGGAGGAACACTTACACAAATCACCGGCTTCAACGGTGGTGCTAAGAGGTGTACTAACTGAGGAAACTAATTGCGCGACAAGAGAAGGGGAAGCCGCGACCACTAAGTAGCAAGAGCAGTCAGCGACACAAGGCAGCGGAAGCCTGTAGCGATCCAGGCGTCAGCCACTAGGGCTCGCCCAGGCCATCCAACGGCGCTAGTTTGATGGTGATCGAGAACCGGCGCACGCACGGGAGCGAGGCATTCCACAGGTCCCGGCGACCCCAAGCAATGCCAATCGCAGGAAGACTGATATAATCGAAGTCAATTCCTGTTACATCAATGTTCATGGATACAGAGAATGTGGCGACCTTGGACTCTTGCAGGCATACAATGGAGCTGCGCTGCTGATCGACGATATCCCTAACAACGCTACGACGCGCACGGCTGTTCATGCCTCGTGCGTTCCAGATGAGGATGTGGTTTGCACTCATTGGGAAAAACCCTTTTGGGGACGATGAGCAACAGTGGCTCAATCTGACTCCGCCGCCGGCGCTGCCCAGCAAGCGCCACGAGCGGGGAAGAGCTCGCGCATCGCTGCTTTCTTGGAAGACGACAACGGCTCGGCGAAGGTCTTGTGGAATTTGGTTGCAATCGCGGTATCTGGAGTGCAACCGGCGTCATCAGGCCTCTTTTGCCACCTGTTCAGCGTCACACGCCTCGCTTGTTTCTCCGGCTGCAGGTCGCGAAAGGATGACTTGGCTGCGAGCTTGTCACTGCGACGAGGTACGAGGTCGATGACATTACGCGCAACGCGTGGACGCGGTGCAGTACGGATCAGAGTTTCCTGCAGCGGCAGCCTGAGGGAGTCGATGAAGCCGACCGAAGCGGATCCTGTAGCACGTCCGGCAACGGCCACAGCGTTGGCTGACTGCGCCGCGAATGGGCCAGCGGCTGAGGATGTGCCCGCGACTGAGCATTGGCCCAAGAGGTTCTGAGCTGGGGATTCCATGTTAGAAGGCGGGCCCATGTAGGCAGGCGCATGGGCAGCCCACACAGGATTCCATGTTAGAAGTACGGATCAGAGTTTCCTGCAGCGGCAGCTTGATGTATGTAGCACCGGGTCGCCGGGAGGTGGGGGAGTTGGGCCCGAGCCTGAAGCGGGAGGCCCAGGAAGGCGCTCGCACTCCAATAGCCATCTCAAGCACGTTTAGTTTATTCACGCAACCATTATTAACCAATCAAACAATAGAGCTTGTTTCCATGTGCAACAAACAAAAGCGTCTTGCTTGCATGGTGTCTCTCTCCTGCCCATCTCTTTCAGCAATCACATTCCACAAAGCATCATATACATATTTATATATTTAATTAATATATAAATATATATATGATAGTACGTTGTTTGTCGGCGAGCCGAGATGATCGCACATCGCAGCCGTTGCTCGCACGCGCGTTGGATTGGATCCACATACGGACGACAAATGCTGGAGCTAGAAGCCGTTGCCCTGCTCCTGCTCCTGCTGGGGGCGCAGCAGCTTGCTGATGTCGCCGGCGATGAGCTCCGCGTCCTCGCAGCTGCCGTAGATGCCCCTCCGCACCATCCCGGCGCAGTACAGCCCGTTGTCCCCCTTCCAGTGCTCCGGACAGCTCCGTGCCGCCATCCCGTCGTCTCCAATCAGCCCGTCCTCGCTCTAAACAAAAGAGAAATGCACATGCATGCTTGTATTAGACTATTGTTGCGAGTTGCTAGCTAGGGGCTAGGGAGATGGAGCATGCGTGCAATTGCAAAGATGAGACCCGGCCGGCCGGCGGACTGAGCTTTGCTTCGCGGCGAAGTCTCACGCACCAGGCCACATGTCCATGCACCCACGGAACACAGCTGACATCATGGGTGCAAATAATGTGCAATGCATATGCTATCTTTTGGCAGTGCAGATAGATAGATAGATCATCATGATGCATGCAGTAGTACAACACACACATGCATGTAGTAGTAGTAGTTAAAGTGGGCGATCGAACGCGTGTACCTTGAGCCACTGCCTGACGGTGCTCCGGTAGCCGGTGGCGAAGACGATGGCGTCGAAGGGGTGTCGCTTCCCGTCCCCGAACTCGACGACGTTGCCGCGGACGCTCTTGACGCCTGCGGGGAGCACGCGGATCTCGCCGGTCCTGATCTTGTCGTAGGTGCCGACGTCCACGACAGGGTAGGCCGGGGTGGTGAGCTTCATGGTGAAGGGCCCCACGGCGGGGCGGCGGAGGCCGTGCCTGGACGTGTCGCCGAACACGACGGCGCACATGAGCAGCACCAGCTTGTCGATGACCCACGCCGGCAGGTACGGGTACAGCGCCATCGCCACGTTCCAGATCTCCTTGGTCACCAGGTGAAGCTGCATGGGTCGTGCGCATGCATTCAACATCCGCCCACAATAATAAAAAATAGTATTACATGATCGCGTCTGATTCTATTCTAGTAGTAAGTGCACCAACTAGTCCTTGTTGATAATCTAATTCTACTACTACTAGTAGTACTGGTAAGTATAGTAATTAGGACTCGATCGATCAGGACCATCCATCGGGGGATCCAACGGCTACGCACTACACTACACTACACTACACGGGAGTAGGGACACAAGACGACATCGATTGACACGCAAAGATACGATTACATAATATTACTTATACGATTGGAATATTAGGAATATAGGATGCAATGCAAGCAGCAACTTAGGATTCGGGGTGCATGCAGCATCAGCTAGCCCCCACCACCAGTGCCAGTGCCCTGCATGACGCCACGGTCGCACCAGGTCACACTTGTTGCGCTGGCAGTCCTGACGACTGTCTGTCGAGCCAGGCATGCAACAAGAGAGCAGGGCATGCAGCACAGTGAGCAGTATACTGTAAGGTTAATTATTACTGACCTCGCTGCGGACGACGATGGAGGTGACGGCGCCGGCGGCCGCGAGGTCGTAGGCGATCTCCATGCCGGAGTTGCCCGACCCGACGACGAGCACGGCCTTCCCGCGCATGCCCTCCGCCGACCGGTACTCGGCGGCGTGCATCACCTCGCCGGGGAACGCCTCGAGCCCGGGCACCTCCGGCACGAACTTCTCGGCGTTCTCCCCCGACGCCACCACCAGGAACCTCGCCTTGTACCGCTCGGTCTGGCCGCCCGTGCCGCCGAGGTCCACGGCCTCCATCACCCACCGCGCGCTCGCGGGGTCGTACCGCGCGCACCGGACCTCGCGGCAGAGGCGCGTGCGGACGGCGAACCGCGCCGCGTACCCGTCCAGGTACGCCGCGTACTCGTCGCGGTGGAGGTACGTCGGCGCCGAGTCCGGGTGCGGCGCGTGGGGGAGCGCGCTGTACTTCTTGCCCAGGTGGAGGTGGAGCCGGTCGTAGGCGCGCTTCCGCCACAGCGAGCCCACGCAGTCGTCGCGCTCCAGGACCAGGGCGCGCACGCCGCGCAGGGACAGGCACGCCGCCACCGCCAGCCCCGACTGCCCCGCGCCAACGATGATCACATCCTCCTGCTCAGCCACCGCCACCGCCGCTGCCATTGCCACCGCCGCCGCCCCGAGCTCCAGCAGGCGCGCCTCGCCAAGGGAGGCGTTGTGTGCACGTGAAGAGAGAGGAGTAGGAGTAGGAGTAGTAGGCAAGCCAAGGCCTCTGGCCATTTTGGATTTATAGGGAGGTGGGGAGGACGCGGAGGTTGGTGCCTTGGTGGAGCAGGTGGGCTGGCGTGGAACTGTGGATGGGTCCTCTCCGCACCGCGGCAGTGGGCCCCGCATGGCATTCCCCAAAAATGTCTTGGAGCGTGTGGTGGCTGGTCCTGGGATTAGGCGGTGCTTTGCGTTGGATTTTCTCGTATACTTGTCCATCTGTCATTCCTGCTACAGTATCGAATGACTGCATCTGCATGTGCTACTAGTAAACATGGCAAAAATGGTACTAATAAATAGTATGGTGCCAAAACTGGTAGTTTTGTACAGGATGATCTACAACTATCTGTCAGCTCCAACTAAGACCCAGTTTAGCTAATATTGCCTCCATTTCAAATTATAAGATTTTTTTTACTTTTCTAGATACATATCTTTTGATATACACTTATATATGCACAATAACTACATACCTATTAAAATAATATATTTAGAAAAGTTAAAATATTTATAATTTAGAGTGACCGGAGTATTTAGCTACCTAAATATTAGCTGGCTAACAAAGCTGTTTGGATCCCGTAACTAAAATATACTAGATGTGTTGATGGTTTTGTCTACACGTTTCCTTTCTTTTCTATCTACTATTAGGTGGGCACATACTGAGAGGTACGTGGATGGTCAAAACATTTTTTTTTGCAATTTATTAACTCCTATTAGCTAGGTTAATATAGCTAGTGAGATAGTTGTTAGCTAGGTATCCAACTAATAATTAGCTCGGTTCATTTGGATCCATCCCAGCTACTACTTCCGTCCAAAAAAATGCAATTATGGGTTGCGCGTCACAAAAAGTAGCTCACGTTTGACTAAGCTTTAGTTGAATAATATTCACAATTATGTCTTTAAATTAATTTATTATGAAAATATATTTTATAATTAATTTGATGGTATTTATTTGGTATCATAAACATGGATACTTTTTTATCTATAATTGATCAAACTTAAAGTATTAAAACGTGACACTGTGCTAGAATTGCATTCTTTTAAGGACGGATGTAGTATATTTTAGCAGCTAACTGTTTGTTGGGTGGAAGCAAGCAAGGCCTAAAAATTAGTCAGATAAAGTTTAACTAGCTAGAAATTAAGCTACAAGTTGTTTGGCTCCCCAACTAAAAGTTCCATACATAGCTCAAAATATATTAAAGTGTCCTATTGATCAAAATTAGTTGGGTTTGACCAACTAGTAGACTATCAATTAGTTTGAAGCTAGACCAAAATTAAACCACACGTTAGTCTTTCTGTATGGATACACAAAGACTAGTTTTAAGCTACTAGATGTTGGTCTGTGGAAATCAACAAGAACCATAGTACTGCCTTTATAATTGAACTATATAAGAGAGTGTTCTGTTCTAGTACTCTACTCCAAAAACACAAGTCACTATTAGCGCTATCACTACAAGTTGCTCTGGAACCTGTAGTAATAATATATCACAGTCGGTTTGTGGCCCCAGGAGAACATATATATATTTTTAGTGACACATGATATGTCTAATTTGTTCAATATTGTTGTAATAACGTATATTTTCTGTCACGGATCCAATTTTTCTAGAAAAGTGATAAATAGCATTACCCATAATGTTTGCCTCCAGTTAAAAGAATAATGAAATAAAATACGGTATCATTGAGAAAATTCGCTTTTATTGTTTTTTTTTTTCAAATATAATTGCGCGTTCTAGAGCAAAGGCCAACTGAGGCAGGTGCTGCTGGATGCAGCACTCCCAGCCAATGATGTATCCTTAAGCACAAATCATCGTTTTATTATGACTAATGGGGTGTTTTAATTGTGCCAGCTAATAGCTTTTTTATTAGCTAGGCTACTAACTAGACCCTATTTAGATCCTTTGGCTAACACCTGCTAGATAGTTGTAGCTGAGAAAAGCTAACAAAGACTAACTCCAAGAGCCTCTTTAATTATATCCTTTCTAATTCATAGTCATAGGAGATTTTGGTAATAAAAAAAGTCTCCAATAACCTCTTAAATTAGATCTCTAAATTTAGATATTCTCTATTCTATATTTCTCGCTAGTCAAATATGAAGAGCGGGGTTGGCTCTTGGACGGTGGAAAGATATATACAAGACGATTTTTATTCAAATGACTCTCCAATGATGATTTAAAGAGTGAATTTAAGAGAGACTCTTAGAGGTGCTCTAATAGATTTTTATTAGCTAGGCTATTAACTGGACTATTTGGATCCTCTAGTTAGCTGCATTTAGAGAGCGAACCAACCAATAACTTTCTACTAGCTGGATGCACATTTTCTTTCTTTTTTCTACAATCCAAAGGGGGCTACTTGGTTGTCAAAAAAAAGGGGGCTACTTGACAAACAGCTTTTTTTTTGCATGCACAAACAGCTTGTTTGGTATCTTTCTTTGACAAAAACAACCAATGACTCTTTAGTCACAAATATAAGTTCACTTTTTAACATAGTACAAACACACGCACACATCTCTACTATAATGGACCAATTAAAATTGTACTAGGTCCCCCCCAGAAAAAAGTCCTCCGCTGGAAGCCTCCCACCATTGTGCACCCAGGAAAATACACATAGTAATTTATCTGCATTAAAATCAAAGACTAATAAAATATCTAAACCAAATCTGATGACCACAATTAAACGTTGGGATGCCAGGCTTCCCAACCGGCGCCCTCCATCCCACTCAACGAAGCTTCAAACGTGCCCCCACCCGTGCGATCACGAAAAAAAAGAAACACCCCGTGCCCGCATGCAATGGCTCCGCCCCCGTACGTCCTCTTCTTCTGAAAACCTCTCCTCCTGATTTCCCCTTTCCAAAAATGAATCATCAAAGAGCAGAAACAATCAGGCGGAGGCAGAGGCTGGGGTGGAGGCGTTGGGGCAGGCCTCGAGGATTCCCAGGCATCGGAGGCGTTGGAGGTGGAACGTGAGGATTCCCAACAATCTGGATGCCTCCGCGACGGCCCGTCCCCGTTGAGCTCGCCAGCTAGGTCTCCCCAAATCCCCTCCCTGACTCCCCCAAATCCCGCGCCATCCTCCCGTGACCGTGAGAGGACCATTCACCGCCCACGCCCACCTCCCTGGCTGGTGGCCACCCTTCCAGCGCGATAGCACGGCTATCACTTTCGGCGCCTCCCGCTGCTGCTAGGCTTCTGCAGCGCAGCCTGATCGATGTGCCTCCTGCACGGCTGCTCCTGTCGCCCAGCCCTGCGCCGTTCGCCACCCCAAGCGGTGGCCGATGGCGATGACTGTAACACCCTTGGTGTTACATTGCACTGTTTTGCTAAAACATTTCATGATCATCATAATTATGTGCATGTGTGTATGACATGAATTATAATTCGATGTTTGGCACATGAAACATTCATACGAAACATGAGACAAAGGTTACGTTTCATATAATATTGTTTAGTGTTCTAATCGAATTGTTGTCGAAATAAAAATGCTACAGGACGCTTGACTAACGGCGATGTAATAGGTGCGGTCGCGGACAAGGATAGCTGGTTAGTACATCGAGTAGGCCGGATTTGGGGTTCGACACGAAACCGTTCGGAATGACGCCCATTCGTGTAGGCTTGAAAGAAGGCCGATGAAGCTAACTTTGGCCAGTTTTGTAGAACGACCGGCTTAGGAAATAGCGCAATGTCACTGCTTCGATTGATAGTTTGATGTACCCTCTTGCGCATCGAACAAGTAGTTTGGCGTTTGGAGCTTTGCAGACAAGTTTTCTACTTGCTTTAAAATGTGTGCACGGCACTTGAGTTGGCGTGGGCGCGGTCACCGCTTGGCCTGGCACGCTGCCGGCTTGCCAGTGCACTGCCACGCCGGCCATGTTCCACCGCCACATGGGTGCGCACGCATGGCTCTGGCACTACGCACCAGGGTTGTCTGCCTTCGCTGCTGGCCACACCCGCCGCTGCTGCTCGACCACCGCCACTGCCCGGCCTGCCATCGCTGCTGACTCACCCTGCGCGTCGAGGCGTAGACCACGTCTTCATGCCACCATGACGGCGATGCGCGCTGACCCTGCGCTACTACCTTGGCTGCTTGTTGCCTCGCTAGCGCGTGGGGCACCTCGCTGGCTGATGCGCTGCGCCCAGGCCGCCGACCAAGCTTGGTCGCGCCTTGTCCTGCCCCGCTTTGGCCGTAGGTGCACCGGGTCCTGCGTTCACGTCGCCAGCGGCCACGCATGGTACTGATCGCTGACTTCCCTTGGCTGCTCGCTCGAAGGATGTCTGCCTGCCCTGCCATCCCCTGCGCGTCGCATCGCACTGTGTCATTTGTCTGGCGATGCCTGCCGCGGTGGCGCCATACCGCGCTCGTCACCTTGCCGCAGTGGCCGTGCAGACAGCCGTCTGGGGCACGTCCCGCCCGTCCCGCGCTACTAGCCTCTCCTCCAGTTGGGTGTCACTGTGCTCACCACATCCTAAGCCCTACCACCGTAGAGCAGCCCCTGGCACAGCCGTGCCATTGCCGTGCGCCGCCACACCACATCGCAGCAAATATCGAATAGAGCGGGGACATTTTCGCAAGATGTCGTCGCGCGCGGGCCATCCCCCGTCGCGGGCCGTGGGCCGGCTGGGCCGCGCCTCCACGTGGGCCGCGCGGTGGCCTGCTGACGCGCACGGGCGGGAAGGCGCGCTGGGCCGAGCCAGCGTGGGTGGGCCGAAGGAGTCAGATTCGGTTTTCACCATTTCCAGTAAATAAGAAAGTTTATTTGTTTTAGTTATGAAGTGAACTTCAATAAATCATAGTAAATTGCGTAGTTGTCCAAAAATAGTGAAACCAAGTTTGTTAGATTCACAAAAACGTCGTCTATCTGTTAGTGTAGTTAGTTCATAGTTAACTGTTGTCGTCATAGGCTTATAAATTCTAATTGGGAAGCTTAGTATTATATAGATTAATATTTATAGGAATTCTTGTGGCAAATCGGTAATAGTTTTAGCTTTGAAAATTTTACAGTAGGTTCCCGAGGATATTAGGTGCTCGCTGTAAATTTTGTAGCATTAAAAGGTATCGTTAAATAAAGTAGCTATTACTCTTGTTATTGGTATATAGCATAAATTAGCGTTAGGAGTAAAAATACCGGTAGTAGCTGTAATAATGATGAATGCCATACTTTACGCTTGTGGTCGATAGCACTAGCTTAGTAGTAAATCGATGTACTTCTATTTTAATAGCTGCTGTTGTTATATTATTAAATATTGCATCATCATTTCATGTAGATCGCGAACTGGTAGACTTCGTGCCCGTCGGCGAGCCGGAGTACGATGAGGTGATCGAGGAGTACGAGGAGGAGATCTTCGCACAGGAGGACACTCAGGAGCCTATTGGTGCTAACCCTGCTGACCCCGCGCCTGCCCAAGGCAAGCCCTGGTGCATAACCCCTATTTTTAAATGATCACTGAATATATATAAGATGTGCATTTACGTTACAGACATTTTATGGAAACTACATGCACAAATATATCTACCCATGAGTCCTACTAGTACAGGTCGAGTAGCTGCTATGCTCAGGATATCGGTAGCGTGAGTAACCTGCCGTTACTCGCAAATAGGTGATCAAATATGACCACTCATGATAAAATGTTGGAAAGGAAAATAGTGATCAGGCAGGCAGGGATATGGATTGGGTATTGGTGGGTGTGAGGGGTTGTGTCCTGCGGCCAACAGGGCATAGCTCGGTTACACTTTTTCCCTGTCTGTATCGATTAAGGACCGGTCATTGCATATGACTCTAGGCAAGTCACAGATTATTGTCCCGAGCGCATACTTGGGTATGGGCGCAGGAAAGGCTTGCTGCTCTCTTGTCGTGGATCCGGCTCTTTCTGGACCGACTGATGGGAAGATGAGGTGGTGGAGGTCCTTGCACCACACTGAGTCTGGGACTCAGGGGTGGGGGCTTGGAGTCCAAGTTTGGATGGGGACCTGGACACCCAGGACAGGAGAGTGGTGGGTTAGTCCTGCTTGTGCCTGGGGTACAAGCGGGGTGTGTGTTTTTAGGGCACCCAGCTGGGCACATTGATTCATGAATTGACGGGTGATCTGGTACGGCTTGTCTGCGGTTTAGCACCGTAGTAAGAATTGAAAGTGGAACAGGAGAAGAAACAACATCGATTGCTCAACCCTTGCTTGAAAGTAGAACAGGTGCTTATATAGATTGACTAGAAGAAAACTTAATGCGGCTGATAATAATAATGCATCAATAAGGACTCACTATTAGTATTGCTTTCTGCTAAAGAAAACTAGCAACCATAAAGCCTAGCATATCCCTTAGAGTTGAGAAAGTATTCCCACTAGTCAGATAAGTCTTGCGAGTACATTGTATACTCAGGGTTTATTTACCCCTGTTGCAGGTGATGCTTGAAGAGTACCTTGTGTGGAGGATCCTTCTGGTGGGCTCAGACAGAATCCTCACCCCTACCGCTAGATGTTATTTTTAAATTCCGTTGTTTATCATTCCGAACTCTGGTATTTGGTATTGTAATAATGTACTTTTTAAGAAACTCTAATGTATGAAATGTACTTGTGTTGTAACTCGTTCTCATTATTGGATCCTTGGGAAAAATGTGGATCTTTTAGGTTCTCCCTCAGGGTGTGCCCGACGGACACCACTCGATGTAGCTTGCTTTTGGGGTGCTTAGTGTCTGGTGGAAGATGAGCATCTCCATAAGTATGCTATTTCAGGCGGTTCTGCCACAGTTGGTACCAGAGCCAATAATGGTCATGAGTTTCATCACTCTTTTCCAAAACTAAAAATTTGACCAACAAAAGTTTTGCAAAAAGTAGGATGTGATTACATTATGTAAATAAGTATAAGCCCTAGCAATATGGTCTATCTAGGATAGCGGTACTGGTTTTATCTAATCAGTTTTCTATAGGTACACTGACTTACATTGTGTAAGAAATCATTTAGAAACGGAAAGTGAGTGTGCGATGTGCCAAAAATTCTACGAATGTCGCTATATTCCGGCTTGAGTGAACGTATAGGTCGAAGCATGCATCATGATAATAGCATCTTACTTGAACTAAAATCCCCCTTCATGTATAAGTGGGTAGTAAATTAGTAGGACTAACTAAATGAATGCTTTAATAAATTGTGTTGTCATCTCTCTAATCCCTTGATCCTGATCGAAATGCATTCTAATGAATAGTCCCTATCTCTTACAGATGAACCTAAGGTCTAGACATAGGAGCACCAGTTCGGGGGTGGCTAATGAGGGCCAGGGCAACAGTGGCCGGGCCGTTGACTGTGGCAACAGGGGAGGTCAGGAGGTCCCACCTCTGGTTCCTCATCCTTTCCCACCACCACCACCGCCTCCGCCGATGACCCCCACAAAGATAATCGCAGAGCTATTGGCTGCTCACTGGGAGTCAGCCGCTGCTCGCCAGGAGATAGCTCATGCCATGGAGATTATGGCACAGGCCATCACAGGCCTTGCCCACGGAGGTCCCGGGGGCAATAGTGGGAACAGGCGTGGTGCCCGCTGTCCTAAGGGACAGTCCTCTTACCAGGATTTCCTCAAGACTCACCCACCCACGTTCATGCCATCAGACGAGCCCTTGGAGGCGGAGCACTGGCTTCGCACGCTGGAGCAGAAGTTTTGGCTGCTCGGAGTGACCTACGAGCAGAAGGTGCACTTTGCATCTCAGTAGCTTTTGGGGTCCGTAGATGCCTGGTGGGAAACTTTCCATGCCGCAGAGCTGTCGGATCATCCAGCAACCTAGCAGGAGTTCTCCACCGCCTTTTGAGAGTTCTTTATCCCTGCTAGTATTATCAACTAGAAGGTGACCGAGTTTCTGAAGCTACGCTAGGGGAGCAGGACGGTAATGGAGTATGTGACCCAGTTTAACCACTTGGCTCAGTATGCTGGCAGTCAGGTGGATACGGATGACAAGAAGAGGGAACGTTTCTTCCGGGGTCTCACTCCTCTCCTTTAGGAGAAACTGTATCTGGGGAACTATTAGACCTTTGGGGCTCTGATGAATGCCGCCATTGCTCTTGAGGGTTTTTAGCGAGCATCTTAGGCAGATTGGAAGAGGAAGAGGGTGGCAGCTGGATCCTCCAGCCACCCTCACACATAGAAGGTACAAGTTGTTAGGTGAGGGCCCTATCAACCATCCGGTGGGCCTCCATTTCGGTCACCCCAGCAGACGTCGCAAACTTCCTCTACTCAGTACCGGGCACCTCCGCAGCAGGTGCGGCCTCAGCAGTCTTAGGGACAGCAGGTCCTACCTCGTCAGGGGTTCGAGAACAAGCCTGGTGCTTGTTTCAAGTGTGGCAAGGATGGCCACTATGCCAGGGAGTGTCCCCAACATTAGGCAGTTCAGTCATCTTAGCCGTCTACAAATTCCAGGTTTATTAAGAGGACTATCATCAAGAAGAAGGTGCCTAGTAGATCCGGCTAGGTGCACTTCATGGATGCTCAGCAGGTTGTGCAGCAGGAGACAGTTATGGCTGGTATGTTTACCATCGACTCCCATCCAGCTTTGGTGTTGTTTGATTTTGGTGCATCGCATTCCTTTATGAGCATGGGGTTTATAGAGCGGCACAACTTATCACTATTGGCTATATTGTATGCCTATAAGATCTGTACTATGGGTTCACAGATGCTCATCAATACCTGCACAAATATAGTAAGTTTGGTATTAGCCACCCACACTTACCGTCTATAGTTCATGATAATGCCTAGGCAAGGTATTGATGCTATTCTTAGAATAAACTGGTTGCGGGTGTATGGGGTAGTATTGGATATGCAGAGAAGAAGTGTGGAGTTACGGCTTCCTTCTTCTGAGGATAGGATGTCTCTTATTATACCCTCAGAACCAGTCTTACCTGTTGCTGCCCATACGAAAGCCGTTCCTGATCTTACCTCCATTCCGGTAGTATGTGAGCTCCCAGATGTTTTCCCTAAAGATCTTCCTAGATTGCCACCAGACCGTGAGGTAGAATTCTCCATTGAGCTTGAGCCTGGTACTACTCCAATCTCCAGACATCCATACCGCATGGCTCTGAGAGAACTAGCAGAAATGAAGAAGCAACTAGAAGAATTGATGGACAAAGGTTTCATCCGTCCGAGTTCCTCACCATGGGGTTGCCCAGTCATTTTGTGAAGAAGAAGGATGGTACTCTGCGGATGTGTGTGGATTACCGCCCCCTTAATGCGGTAACAGTTAAGAACAAGTATCCTTTGCCCCGCATAGATACTCTGTTCGATCAGCTAGCTGGAGCCAAGGTGTTCTCAAAGATTGATCTTAGATCAAGCTATCATCAGATCAAGATCAGGCCACATGATATACCAAAGATAGCCTTCTCTACTAGGTATGGGCTGTATGAGTATCTAGTGATGTCTATTGGCCTCACTACCTGATGAATTCAGTTTTCATGCCAGAGCTAGATAAGTTTGTGGTGGTTTTCATTGATGACATCTTGATCTATTCCAAGAATGATGAAGAGCATGCCCGACACCTCCGGATAGTACTGACTCGACTAAGGGAGCACAAGCTATATGCTAAGTTCAACAAGTGCAAGTTTTGGTTAGATCGAGTGCAGTTCTTGGGGCATGTGTTGACACCTGAAGGCATTTCTGTAGATCCCAGCAAGGTGCAAGATGTATTGGATTGGAAGTCTCCTTGGTCTATGCATTAGATCCACCAGTTTCTTGGTCTAGCTGGATACTATCAGCGCTTCATTCCTGATTTCTCCAAGATAGCCTAGCCCATGGCCAAGCTGCTTCAGAAAGAAGCTAAGTTTGATTGGAGTCCATCTTGTGAAGAAGCTTTTCAATCTCTAAAGACTTTTCTAACCACTGCTCCTGTGTTGGCTCAACCTGATATTGATAGACCCTTTGATGTATACTGTGATGCCTCAAAGATGGGGTTGGGGTGTGTGCTTATGCAAGATGGGCGTGTGATAACTTATGCTTCGCGCCAACTGAAGAAGCATGAGGTGAACTACCCCACCCATGATTTAGAGCTAGCTGCTGTAGTCCACTCTCTGAAGATTTGGAGGCATTACCTATTGGGCAACAAAGTGCATATCTTTACAGACCACAAGAGCCTCAAGTATATTTTCACTCAGTCTGAGTTGAACATGAGGCAAAGGAGATGGTTAGAATTAATAAAGGATTATAATTTAGAAGTTCATTATCATCCAAGAAAGGCCAATGTGGTGGCTAATGCTTTGAGTCATAAGTCGCATCAGGTTGAGGAAATACCCTTGTTGCTCCACCACACAGAGGTGCTAGCTTATATTGCAATGACCTCAGAATTGCTGGAGCAGATTATTCGAGAATAGAAGGAAGACCCTGAAGAGATTCCTCACATCAGGAAGTTGATGGCTGAAGGGCATGGCCCTCATTTTAGCATTGATGAGCAGGGGGTCATGAGATAAAAGGATAAATAGGTGGTTCCATCCAGTAAAGAGCTAAAAAGAAAGATTTTGAATGAAGCACATCATTCAAAGCTGTCTATCCACCCTGGTAGCAACAAGATGTACCATGATCTGCGCCAATTGTACTAGTGGTCCTACATGAAGCAAGATATCACCTAGTTTGTTGCAGAGTGTGACACTTGTGGTAGAGTCAAGGCAGATCATATGCGTGCTCCTAGATATCTATAGCCTTTGCCCATTCCTGTTTGGAAATGGGAGGATATTTCCCTGGATTTCATCGTGGGTTTACCCCGCACCTCCACGGGCTTTGATTCTATTTGGGTCATTGTGGACCGTCTCACCAAGTCTGCCCACTTCCTTCTGGTGGATACTAGATACACTACCAAGAAGTATGCGGAGATATACTTTGATCAGATTGTGACCCTATATGGAGTTCCTCTCACTATCATCTCTAATAGAGGGTCAGTGTTTGTCTCTCGTTTTTGGGAGAAACTCTAGGAATGTCTGGGTACTCATCTTCTCAGAAGCTCGGCATACCACCCACAAACTGATGGTCAAACTAAAAGGGTGAACCAGGTGCTCGAGGATATGTTGAGGGCTTGCACCATTTCTTTTCCTGGGAAGTGGGATAAGTGTTTGAAGTTAGCTAAATTTTCATATAATAACAGCTACCAAGAGAGTATCCGCATGGCACCATTTGAAGCTTTATATGGGCAGAAGTGTAGGATGCCACTAAACTGGGTTGAAGTAGGAGACCGTAGGTACTTCAAGCCTAATTTCATAAAGGAGGCTCGAGAGAGTAAGTATTATTCGTAGACACTTGAAAGCAGCTCAGAGCCGGCAAAAGGCTTATGCAGACAAGCGAAGAAGACCTTTGGAGTTTGCAGCTAGGGATTATGTGTATCTCAAGGTATCTCCTATGAGGGGGGTGCATTGGTTTGGTGTCCATAGCAAGTTAGCCCCTTGGTATGTGGGTCCATACAAAGTGTTGCAGCAGTGTGGCCCTGTTGCTTATCGTCTCCAACTTTCTAAAATTCTCTCCGCGGTTCATAATGTGTTTCACGTCTCATAATTGAAGAAATGTCTGCGGGTTCCTGAGGAAGCTATGGAAATTGAAGGACTTCTGCTCTAACTTGATCTGTCTTATGTTGAGCATCCTATGAAAATCTTGGATGAAAAGGAGAGAGTGACCAGGAACAGGGTGATAAAATTCTACAAGGTGCAATGGCAAAATCATTCAAAAGATGAAGCCACCTGGGAGCAAGAGAGCTACATATTAAAGCATTACCCTCACCTCCTCTCTAGTTCGAATAGTTAGTTACTATGCAAATGTACTCCCTATCTCTTTCTCACACTAGGCACATGAAATCTCGGGTCGAGATTTTGTTTTAGGGGGATAGATTTGTAACACCCTCGGTGTTACATTGCACTGTTTTGCTAAAACATTTCATCAGCATCATAATTATGTGCATGTGTGTATGACATGAATTATAATTCGATGTTCGGCACCTGAAACATTCATACGAAACATGAGACAAAGGTTACGTTTCATATAATATTGTTTAGTGTCCTAATCGAATTGTTGTCGAAATAAAAATGCTACAGGACGTTTGACTAACGGCGATGTAATAGGTGCAGCCGCGGACAAGGATAGCTAGTTAGTACATCGAGTAGGCCAGATTTGGGGTTCGACGTGAAACCGTTCGGAACGACTCCCATTCGCGTAGGCTTGAAAGAAGGCCGACGAAGCTAACTTTGGCCAGTTTTGTAGAACGATTGGCTTAGGAAATAGCGCAATGTCACTGCTTCGATTGATAGCTTGATGTACCCTCTTGCACATAGAACAAGTAGTTTGGCGTTTGGAGCTTTGCAGACAAGTTTTCTACTTGCTTTAAAATGTGTGCACGGCACTTGAGTTGGCGTGGGCGCGGTCACCGCTTGGCCTGGCACGCTGCCGGCTTGCTAGTGCACTACCACGCCGGCCATGTTCCACCGCCACACTGGTGTGCACGCATGGCTCTGGCGCTGCGCACCAGGGTTGTCTGCCTTCGCTGCTGGCCATGCTCACCGCTGCTGCTCGACCACCGCCACTGCTTGGCCTGCCGTCGCTGCTGACTCGCCCTGCGCGCCGAGGCGCAGACCACGTCTTCATGCCACCATGATGGCGATGCGCACTGACCCTGCGCTACTACCTTGGCTGCTTGCTGCCTCGCTATCGCGTGGGGCACCTCGCCGGCTGATGCGTTGCGCCTAGGCCGCCGACCAAGCTTGGTCGCGCCTTGTCCTGCCCTGCTTTGGTCGTAGGCGCACCGGGTCCCACGTTCACATCACCAGCGGCCACACATGGTACTGATCGCTGACTTCTCTTGGCTGCTCGCTCAAAGGACGTCTGCCTGCCCCGCCATCCCCTGCGTGTCGCATCGCACTATGTCATTTGTCTGGCGCTGCCTGCCGCGGTGGTGCCATACCGCGCTCATCACCTTGCCGCAGTGGCCATGTAGACAGCCGTTTGGGGCACGTCCCGCCTGTCCCGTTGTTCCCGTAGTTGTGTGTTGGCTCATTGCGTTGATGCCACAGACGGACCAAGCCAAGCCATGACAGGACCCCCCTGCCTCCGCTGTCTTCATGGCCGCCAAGATGCTTCTTTCAAATTTGCCATGGTAGCGGTGTCTTGATTCAAATTGACCACGTGTTTGACTCCGCTAGGTAGCCTACAGCCCTACCGACCCCACATCACCGCCTGTAGTTCAGTCCTGTGCTCCAATTTTGAATCGCCGTTCGCCGGGTCCATAAGACCATGGTGTCCTGCGCCGTCGGCTAACCTAGCAACCAAGGCATCTCGGTCCAATTCCTCGCACTACTAGCCTCTCCTCTAGTTGGGTGTCACCATGCTCGCCACATCCTAAGCCCTACCACCGTAGAGCAGCCCTTGGCACAGTCGTGCCATTGCCATGCGCCGCCGCACCACATCACGCGCACATGGCCGGCTCAGTTTGAGCCATCTCCGATCGAGTCACCACGTCGTAAGGTTCCATGGTGAGTCGCTGGTGCTCATCTAGTACTTGTTTGGCCCTAGTCTTGCTGACGTTCACCGAAACGGCGTCATCGTGTTTGCAGGGTGCCCGCCGTCGTGGTCCGAGCCCGCTGCTGCGTCCTGGTGCACGTTTCCTCCGCCAACCACTTCGCGTTCGCATCTAGGTATGAGTCGGCTCGTTAGTTTGGGAGGGGGAGGCCTGTGGTGGCCGGCGTGGGTCGCCGGTGCTAGCCCCGCCGCGCCGGTGCACGTGGGTGGCCGCAGGGGTGTCGCCAATGAGAGGAAAAGAGTTTCGGAGGGTGCTGCTAAAAAATTGTAGACTGGCGAAATAGCACCGTAGAGCTTGTAGCAAATACCGAATAGAGCAGGGACGTTTTCGCAAGATGCCGTCGCGCGCGGGCCTTCCTCGTCGTGGGTCGTGGTCCGGCTGGGCCGCGCCTCCGCGTGGGCCGCGCGGTGGCCTGCTGATGCGCGCGGGCAGGAAGGCGCGCTAGGCCGAGCCAGCGCGGGTGGGCCGAAGGAGTTAGATTCGGTTTTCACCATTTCCAGTAAATAAGAAAGTTTATTTATTTTAGTTATGAAGTGAACTTTGATAAATCATAGTAAATTGTGTAGTTGTCCAAAAATAGTGAAACCAAGTTTGTTAGATTCACAAAAATGCCATCTATCTGTTAGTGTAGTTAATTCACAGTTAGCTATTGCCGTCATAGGCTCATAAATTCTAATTGGGAAGCTTAGTATTATATAGATTAATATTTATAGGAATTCTTGTGGCAAATCGGTAATAGTTTTAGCTTTGAAAATTTTACAGTAGGTTCCCGAGGATATTAGGTGCTCGCTGTAAATTTTGTAGCATTAAAAGGTGTCGTTAAATAAAGTAGCTATTACTCTTGTTATTGGTATATAACATAAATCAGCGTTAAGAGTAAAAATACCGGTAGTAGCTGTAATAATGATGAATGCCATACTTTACGCTTGTGGTCGATAGCACTAGCTTAGTAGTAAATCGATGTACTTCTATTTTAAGAGCTGCTATTATTATATTATTAAACATTGCATCATCATTTCATGTAGATCATGAACTGGTAGACTTCGTGCCCGTCAGTGAGTCGGAGTACGACGAGGTGATCGAGGAGGAGATCTTCGCATAGGAGGACGCTCAGGAGCCTGTTGGTGCTGACCCTGCTGACCCCGCGCCTGCCCAAGGCAAGCCCCGGTGCATAACCCCTATTTTTAAATGATCACTGAATATATATAAGATGTACATTTATGTTACAGGCATTTTATGGAAACTACATGCATAAATATAACTACCCATGAGTCCTACTAGTACAAGTCGAGTAGCTGCTATGCTCAGAATATCGGTAGCGTGAGTAACCTGCCATTACTCGCAAATAGGTGATCAAATATGACCACTCGTGATAAAATGTTGGAAAGGAAAACGGTGACCGGACAGGGATATGGATTGGGTACTAGTAGGTGTGAGGGGTTGTGTCCTGCGGCCAACAGGGCATAGATCGATTACACTTTTTCCCTGTCTGTGTCGATTAAGGACCGGTCGTTGCATATGACTCTAGGCAAGTCATAGATTATTGTCCCGAGGGCATACTTGGGTATGGGCATAGTGAAGGCTTGCTGCTCTCTTGTCGTGGATCCGGCTCTTTCCGGACCGACTGATGGGAAGAGGAGGTGGTGGAGGTCCTTGCACCACACTGAGTCCAGGACTTAGGGGTGGGGGCTTGGAGTCCAAGTTTAGACGGGGACCTGGACACCCGGGACAGGAGAGTGGTGGGTTAGTCCTGCTTGTGCTTGGGGTACAAGCGGGGCATGTGTTTTCAGGGCACCCAGCTGGGCACATTGATTCGCAAATCACCGAGCGATCCGGTACGGCTTGTCTGCGGTTTAGCACCGTAGTAAGAACTGAAAGTGGAACAGGAGAAGAAACAACATCGATTGCTCAACCCTTGATTGAAAGTAGAACAGGTGCTTATATAGATTGACTAGAAGAAAACTTAATACGGCTGATAATAATAATGCATCAATAAGGACTCACTATTAGTATTGCTTTCTGCTAAAGAAAACCAGCAACCATAAAGCCTAGCATATCCCTTGGAGTCAGGAAAGTATTCCCACTGGTCGGATAAGTCTTGCGAGTACATTGTGTACTCAGGGTTTATTTACCCCTGTTGTAGGTGATGCTTGAAGAGTACCTTGTGTGGAGGATCCTTCTGGTGGGCTCAGGCGGAATCCTCACCCCTACCGCTAGATGTTATTTTTAAATTCCGTTGTTTATCATTCCAAACTCTGGTATTTGGTATTGTAATAATGTACTTTTTAAGAAACTCTAATGTATGAAATGTACTTGTGTTGTAACTCGTTCTCATTATTGGATCCTTGGAAAAAATGTGGATCTTTTGGGTTCTCCCTCGGGGTGTGCCCAACGGACACCACTCGATGTACCTTGCTTTTGGGGTGCTTAGTGTCTGGTGGAAGACGAGTGCCTCTGTAAGTATGCTATTTTGGGTGGTTCTGCCACAATGACCCCGTTGCCCCCAGACCGCCGGTAGCACCATCCAGGATGCGGCAAACCGTCTGTCCTCCAAACTGATTTGATCTTGGGCTCGGCGAGGTTGTCGTCCGTGACGTCCATGCGTCGGAGGTGGAGCGCCTTGAGGCACTCGAGCGGCGTGGCGAGCTCGGTGACCCAGGGGAGGGCATAGGCACCCTAGTCATCGGGTATGAGGCCGTACATGGCCGCGCGGGGCTTCCCCTTCACGGCCAGCGACTCGAGCCATGGGAACCACGCGATTAGGCGCGCCAGGGACACGGCATAGCAGAAGGGCACCGTGACATGCTTCTGTGAGAGCGCGTCGACGCGGTGCCACCGGCGGCACACCAGCAACGCGGCCTCCCGGTCGCGCGGGTCCTCGACGAACCCCATCACCAGGTGCAAACATCTCCTCAGGAACCCAGCCACCGTCGCCGCCGCCGATACTCAGCGCGCGGTTCAGCCGCTGGGTCTCCGGCGCCTCCCCGCCCATCATCTTGATCGGGTTGTGGATCAGGCGCTCGCAGGCTCAGCTGGCTTTTCTACCGCAGGCGCAGTAGCTTCACGCCGGCTCGCCGAGGATCTGCTCCAGCGAAGGGCGAAGACATGGGATTCCCTCCTCCTCTGCTCCCACTCGCTCCCTGATTCGGTGGTGCTTGGAGGTGGAGCAAGCAGAGGAGAGAATTATTGGAGGGAGAAGAGAGTGGAGAGGAGGACGAGGTGGGGTGAGGATTGGGGAAGCGGCATTTACTTCTACGCGATCCAGCTGGGGATGCCGAGCCACGTCGGCTGGGGCTTGCGGGCCGGGCGGGGAATTTGCTCGGCGCACACGCATGCACGACACGGACACGCACCCTGTCACCGCCGGCGGGCTAGTGATGAATAGGACAGTACTCCCTCCCTCAGGAAAAAATGCAGGGAGTAGATTTGAACCAGGGGCGGCATGCCAGAGCAGCTGCACCATGTGAGCGTTAGTTGAAGGCGATCATTATCGTCGGCTTATACTGTCAGTGCGAGGAATAATTGTTTCGGGTCCTCTTGTCTTGTCTCAAGATTGGATCTCTAAGTCACACAAGCAAAGAAAACTTGTGGACAATGAACCTTGTCTATTTCTATGGAGTCCATAATCATGTCAGTTTATCAATAATTATCACTTATTAGGTGTGCCAAAAAAGGTTCTTCATTATGTCCTTATATATTTCCAGCATCTGGATTTTTTTAGGTTGTCTTGTCTTTTCTGTGGACCTTAGTAGTAGGTGTATCACTGTATCATATTGTTGCCCTGATGCACTGATTCCCAACAAATTTTGCTTCAATTTCATGTTTATCAGCACGTGCCTCGACGGTCTCTTGGACGGCGGGACTCGACGTCCGGCGCGCCGCGAACCATGGCGGCAACAGCCACGACCTTCTGCGTATCCTGTCTGCCTAAGGTCGCTTCATCCTGTGCCCAACGGAGAAGCACACCGAGGTAACATAACTTAAGATAATTGCATGAAGAATGATCAATTTGTAGCTATAATAACTCTATTTCTCTAACAGCAGCTATAATAACTCTATTTCTGCCCGTCGCTTCTGTCGGCTGAAGATCCTCGCTGGTACTTCGCAATGTCTACGCCGAGAGATGCATGTGATGCGCTAAGCGATATCACCAACATCGCAGGTATGCTTTCATTATGTATATACAACACTTTTGGGGTGTCTTCCTGATTTCCTATATATATGTCAAAATTCAGGAACTGGCCGCACAAGTACATGATCTTTAGCGACCACTTCCATCTTGACAGTTTCTGTGACTGTTTCCTATGTCTAGACGTTCGTGTGTGGTTTCAGTGAACCATCACTCCTTGGAATGGATTGTCCTACCATGCTAGCTGTTGGGCGAAGAGCAGAAGCAAGTTCTGATTGCTGCTCATGCTCCAGTAGTCCAGTCCAATTGTTGCAGCCCTGTATGCAATGTCATGGCCAATGGAACTGCAGAAGAGAATTGTATCGATAGCTTCTAAAGTGAAGCATCTCTGAGTTTGTTCTCTTGATCCCTCAACTGTAGCCCATGATTGTTGTAAGATCAGACATAAAACCGTGTTATTGTTATATCATCGTTTCGTCATTTTCACGTGCATCCCTGAAATGATGCCGTAACGTTAGCACAGACAAGTTTGTCATGTAAAAATTATTTTACCTTTTTTACTATTAATATTTGAAAATAACACGCTAATTCGAAAATAAATATTTGCATTGCTTGCTCAAATACACGAAGGAACAAGTTCGCCTAAGTTGTCATCTCACTTTTTTTTTACCTTGAACTATTAATATTTATTAGCAAAAACGTCCGTGCATTACAAAATAATATACCGAGTATTCATTGAAAATAAGAACATGAATGCTACCTAATTATTTATATTTTATATTTCTATAAAATTTTAAACCTATAATTTATTTTATGATGATCATGGCATCCATAGTATAAATTAATGTTAGCAATAATATGATAATGTACTAAACCTGTATCAAACTAAAATACAACTTTGATACTCATAAATATTTCATAACTTAAATTTTCATACTATCCATACATTGTTAAATTAAATATCAAATTCCATGACTTGCTTTGAAGACCCAACAAAATTTATAGTTCTGATTTTTACTCAAGTTGATAAAGTGTTTTAATTGCTGGTAAGTCAAGTGCTCGTTCGTCTGCTGCTGATGATAAGAAAAGTTTATGCTGATTAATATAGCAAGATTAGTATTACTTGTTGATTATGAAATATACCGTCGGCAGTTTATTGTTTGTCGTGGACCTCGACAGCCTGACCCATGAAGCACTGTAGCTGTTTCAGATGAGCCACGAAGGTGATTTTGTGGAGCGGACACGCGCCCTGCCTGACACGGACACGTCATGAAACACAGTGAAAACTCAAAAGACATGCACAGCCAAAGCAGCAAAATACACCGTTCATTCATGCAATTTTATTTGTTAGTACTTACAACAAACGAATCAATCAACCTTCTCTTTGTTTCAGAATTACACAAATGCCAAACATACATAATTTTTAATGAAGACCACAGGAAAAAGAAAAGGGAGGGAAAACACAAATCCTGTTGCTTCCTATACAAACTATAATGTACAAACAAACATACCACAAAACATTTGCTTCCACCACTCATGAGGGGATATATATATTTCAAAAAGACAAAGCATGCTTCTTTCTACCACGCTCTGCAAATGCGGGGTGAGGGGGTGTACAAGAAACGTATACCTCTATTTACACACTATTCACTCTTGTTGATTCCACTCGGACTGCTCTAAGATACTATGCACAACATCAGATATATTGACATCAGCTTTACAAACAACACCTAGCCTTTTGCACGGGTGCTGATGTTCATGTAATCTGCAGTCTGCATATCAAAATGGAACATCAGAGAACACCAAACAGTGATCAGGCATGAACACAAAGATCCACTGCTCCCCGGGGTAATGGTATTAGCATTCACAGTCAGTAAAGTAGAATTTCTGAGACATGTTCCGACTGACATTTGTGATTAGGTACCTTGGTGAGAACACACAAAATTTCACATAGGACCTCTCCAGTATGGTAGATTGGTATCTTTGTGCTGTGCCACTTCATGATTAAATGCTCTCACTGAGAGGTCCTGTCATCATTTTCATTGCTCCCGCTGCTCATGTTACATGTGCACTGCTTTTCTATCACCCCACTTCCCAGGTTTATCATTCCCTTCTCTGCAGCACATTGCAAATGACACAGATAGGATACAGCTGATGATGTTCTGATTTCAAAATGAAAACAAGTAAAAGCAAACCTTGATGGGCAAATGTACACAGAAAACCAACAGAAATGTTGATGCTTACAAATGGCAATGTTATTATTGAAATATTGAACTATGAAATAAAAAAGTAACATGCATAATATTTTGTTAAGGTGTATTGCTGTTCAGTGTCATGCAGTACCCACCAATGCAGTATTAGATAGAAATTCACAAACCCCTCGACTCTTAATAGCAGACAAATTACCCCGCCCCCTCTCAGTCTCACCTACACCCCAAGCCTGTTTGAAGCTGATTTCTGTCCTACGTGGCACTGGTTTTGGCATGTTAGCATCCACGTCATGATCCACATCCTGCCTTCTACATCGGCCCACACGTTCGCACCATTCTTCTCTCTTGTTCTCTTCCTCCCCATTCCACCCCTTCCATATCCTTTTTAAACTGCTGTCTGGCCATGCCTACACCACACCAGGCTTCCTGCTGCCCACAGCTCTGCCGAAACCAGTGTCCATACTCTTTCTTCCATTCTTTGGTTCCTGTGTTTGCTTTCTGTGCTCCCTTCCCTTATTTGCCCTCTTCAGTTTTTGCTAGCATCGGCAAGGTCATTGAGAAGGAAAGCGAACAAATGGAGCGAAGCCATGAGTACGAGCCATAGCAGTACGCCCCATTGCTGCATACTGCTTCCTAGCGCCGCCCCTGAGCTCACATGAAGCCATCCATGCCGTCACCTTCTACAAACTACAGTGGTGTCGTCACAGATGAAGGCCAGATCCGATCCGGCAGCACTGTCAATTAGCCGATGAGGCGATGAGGCAGCCACCATAGGCAACTCCGAGAGTGCGAAGGCATGGTCATGCAAGGTGAGCAGCATCTGGGTCCATGGACATGTCTCAATCATATGGCCACACAAAACCTGCACAGAGACGTGCACCGCACTCTGCTCTGCGACATTGTGTACTGCACCACTGCCAGTTGACACAGAAAGAGCGGTTGATCCGCAAGGTGATACTGATGCCACCACTCACCGGTGCCTCAGGTGGTGGAGGATGGGTGTCCGTTGCTGCCTGCTGCCTGCTGCCTGCATTACCAAGGATGCTGAAGCTATCCTCTTGATGCCTGCAGTTGCCGCTGCCCTCTCTTGCACCGAGCCTATGGTTCATTAAGCCAGCAGCTGTACAGCTCAGCGGCCGCATGCAACAGTTTGCTTGGGGTGCAGATCAAAATAATTGAGACAGACAGAGGAGATAAGTTAGATGGTGCTGAGCTTACAGGTGGGTCCGATTTGAGTGATACGGCACAAAACCAGATCACATGGCATAAATCAGTACCACATTGGATAGAAACCAGCTGCAGGCAGGCTAGGGGGGAAGCATGTTCTTACTAGTTACTGTTCCTTTCATTGTTTTTTTATATAATTTGCTACATTTGACTTATAATCGCAATGCTTGGCCTATTGTAATTAACAACATCAGGCAGGATAGATCTTATCCAAAATAATGCCCACTCATTTGACATGAAAGTTCTGGTAAAAAGAAAGTAAAGAAATGCAACACCAGTAACAAGAGCAAAGAAAAAATATGAAAGATATCTCAGTAATGCATACCGTGGTAGGGTCTGAAAGCATAGCATATGCCTTTCCAATTATTTTGAATAAATAATCAGCATCCCTGCGGATTTCATTTGTTATCTCTCTCCATACAGCATCGCTGATATTTTCACTCCTAACAAGAAATGTACTGGCCTGTGGCATAACTACTGTTAGACAAGAGAACAATGAGAGTCACAATAGAGAGAGAAAATAATATAATACTTTGTCTGGATGATGTCTTAGTGCTGCTTTGCGGTATGCCTTCTTTATATCCACAGCAGAGGAAGAAGGCTCGATTCCTCTGAAAGAAGTGTATTGGTCAAATAATTGTATGAACATGTGAACTTTCTTTCCACCAAAAGCACATGAATTTCCTCTGCTCTAGCATGCCCTAAACTACTTTACACCACTCATCAGCTGAATGAACCAAGTAAAATAACCAACCTTGGAGGTAAGATTAGGCATCAAAAACAGCTCCCTTCCATAGGGGTACACAAATGGGTGTCAATTTTGGCAGGCAATTATCCAACTCTGGGTGGCAATGTTGGGGTTGGAGTTGACAATACTGCAAACAGGATTTCTGTAAACTAACTTCCTCTGATCACATATAAGTCCATTAGGACATTGACACGGTCTCCATTATGAGACTGACTGGTTATGTCTATCAAAAAAAGATGTTATCTTAAATGGAAAGAGGTAGATATTATTGAGCTTCTTTCATAATGAATCTATGAATGCCAATCTTGTGTTATCAACCTACTCCCGCTGTCCCAAAAAGAGTGCACTCCTCGTTTTCCAAAAAGTCAACCAATTTCAAGTTTAACTAAATCTATACAAAAAAGTACTAACATTTATGATACCGAATAAGTATCATTAGATTAATCATGAAATATATGTTCATAGTTAGCTATCTGGAGACATAAATGTTGATACTACTTTTTATAAACTTAGTCAAACCTGAACTTGGTTAATGTCTTGGAAAGCGAGAAGTGCGATCTTTTGCGATCAGGAAGAAGAATCTGCTCTGCACATACTCAACATTGTTTGTTTGCAAGGCAGTTCTGGCACAATTTGTTCGCTCCTCTTGGTCGTGTTACTCCAAGGAGCAGTGATCAGAACTTTGCCGAGTGGTGGAGAAAAGCGAGTCCAAGGGTCGAGAAACCTTCCAGTTAAGGCTTTAATGGTGCTGTAATTTTAGGGGCTTGGACTTTGTGCCTCTATAGAAACAAATGTATTTTTGAGGGTGCATCCCCTTCTCTCATGGAGGCCCATCGGTTTTTCAGGGAGGAGTTGAATCTGTGGTGCCTGATTGGAGCTAAAAAACTTCAGGAGTTGAGCATAGGTCATGGTTTAGGATTAACTTGATTAGTCCAGTTTAGGTTGTGGTTGATCTTTTTGTATCAGGTGATCATTTTTTATTCACTTTCTGCAACCCCCTCTTAACTGAGATTATGAGGGTTGTGTTATAAGGGTCCATTCTTTCTCTCTCATACAAAGATACACAGCTCTCCTGTGTGATCAAGGGAAAAAAAAATCAAAAGCACCCATCTAAAGAAAGAATACTAAATCAAGTTGTTGTTTCAGAGTTAACACGCAAGACTAAATCGTGAAAAAATAATAGTTAAAAATATAATTCTGTATGTTATAGACAAATTACAAAGGACAAATACTTACAATATCAAATACATATTTAATGAAGCCCCTTTTCTGGCATCCCGCTCCAGAGAAGAAAACCGAAGATTGGCTCGATTCAGATTGTTACGAATACTCAAAGTCTTCTCTAGTGGCATGGTCATATTTTCTTGCAGTTGTTTCTCAAGAAGAGCAATCAACCTATGGAGATCATTTTCTGCCTGACCATAGTCCCTTATAAGTTCATACAAGCTAGATCTTCTGGAAATAGCCTAAAAA
Organism: Miscanthus floridulus; assembly: GCF_019320115.1. Taxonomy (NCBI): domain Eukaryota; kingdom Viridiplantae; phylum Streptophyta; class Magnoliopsida; order Poales; family Poaceae; genus Miscanthus; species Miscanthus floridulus. The sequence continues at coordinate 34,654,714 of NC_089584.1, read as the reverse complement.
CATAAAACATAGCAAGCACAATAGGTTACATTTTTACAGGAAGATCTTGAATTCATGGATTAATGTTTTACTGTCATGCCGTTCTAAGGAATCACACTGAAAATACCATCTAATATTTACTACCATGTGGTTGGAGGAACCATGTGTCAAACGTCACATTGGATGACATTATCCGATCTGTACACATTTTCCATGGTCCTTAGCTAATTAATTTCAGAAATGATATTACTGTGCATATTGAAAAATATTAAGTCAATGCTCTAAGGTTCATAGCAAACATTAGTTTAGCCAATCACCAAATTTACATGAAGAAAGATGACCTCCACACAGTAATGATCTGCAGTTCAAATGATTAAAAGGACTAAAAGAGTCCCCCCAACCATAAAGCGTAAATGTAAATCCAAAAGATGGAAAAGTAGTATCATTTCATTACATAGGCATGGTTGTTGCTTGTTACCATTGATTATTCAAGAAGAATCGCCAGTAACTCATGGCAACCCACTAATTAAAAAGAAGAATAAATATGAAACTACACTGCGAAAAATCCCCATGGGAGCAAATTTCAGGCTGGGTAAAAAAGGTGACTCACTGATTCCCCTAGTTGGCATGGGTGAACCGACGTATGGTGGGCGGGCCCTCGTGTAAGGGGCTGGTAGTGGGTTGGGCCTCAGAGCATGGGTTAAGGCCCGAACCATAGGGGGCGGCATCCCCATGTGCCGGGCTCCGGTTGAGCTTTTCTTAGTAAAATACTGTGGAGGTGGTCTTTCCCTCACTGGAAAAGTTTTTGAAACTACACTGTGGAATTGAGCACAAAATCTATTTGGAGCATGCCTATGGATGAGATAGAAAGCCACAAGTCATAACCATTATCTATATATCATTATCTACTTCGTTTGGGGTAAAATTAAGCTGAAAATAGCAACCAAAAGTTCAAAGGGCTTCATTTCTCATGCATCGGAACAAGCAAGGAAATATAGGAAAAAATTCAGTATATGAGTAACAAAACGGAAAGCAAGGCCAGCTCAAGCACATGATAAAACAAATGGGCATCATAGCACAATATCAAACCGGTGGGTTTTTTTTTCTCGAACGATGAAAACAGGTGGTTTTGTCTAGAAAGAGTTGGAGATGTAGAGACACACCTCACACCCAATATGGGGGGGTGACCTTCATATATATAGCCAATATGGCTGGGTATACAAGGAATACAATCAAGTATACATAGAAGGTGCTAATCATGGCTAATCACACATAGACTTGCCTAATACCCGCCCGCAGTCTAAGCGGGAGGATCCCGGACACAAAGACTGGACCTAAATTCAGTAAATAGCTGTACAGGAAGACCCTTGGTCATGATGTCTGCGAACTGGTGAGAGGACGGCACATGAAGGACCCGAACTTGGCCCAAGGCGACCTTCTCACGGACGAAGTGAATATCAATCTCAATGTGCTTCATTCGTCGATGATGAACAGGATTGGTTGTCATGTAGACAGCGCTGACATTGTCGCAGTAGACAACCGTCGCCGAAGCAAGAGGAACATGGAGCTCCTGCAAGAGCTGGCGCAGCCAGCAACACTCGGCCACCACATGAGCAACAGCACGGTACTCAGCTTCGGCACTGGAGCGGGAGACCGTGGTCTGGCGCTTGGAGGACCAAGAAATCAGATTGCCGCCGAGGTAGACACAGTAGACGGAGGTGGAGCGCCGAGAGTCGGGGCAGCCAGCCCATTCGGCATCGGAATAGGCGACCAGTGACTGAACAGGGCCGACACCAATGTGGAGGCCGGAGGAGAGAGTGCCCTTCAGGTAGCGTAGAATCCGCTTGATCATCGAGAGATGCGGCTTGCGGGGTCATGCATGAAGAGGCACACCTGTTGGACGGCGTATGCCAAGTCAGGACGGGTCAGCGTGAGGTACTGGAGTGCACCAGCAATACTCTGGTACGCGGACGGATCAGCAACAGGGGCACCAGCGGTGGCAGATAGCTTGGCATGAGTGTCAACAGGTGTCGTCGTAGAGTGACACTCAGCCATGCCGGCGCGTTGAAGGAGCTCAACGGCGTACTGTCGTTGTGATAAGAACAGCCCGTCGGCGGAGCGAGTGACGGAGATGCCGAGAAAGTGATGGAGTGCACCCAGGTCAGTCATGGCGAACTCAGAGTGGAGGCGCCCAATGATCTGCTGTAGCAGTGCCGTCGAGGACGCAGTGAGGACGATGTCGTCGACGTACAGAAGCAGGTAGGCGATACTGGTCCCGTCTTTGTAGACAAAGAGGGAGGTGTCGGAAGCCGATGCGACGAAGCCAAGCTGGCGAATATATGTCGCAAATCGTTGGTACCAGGCTCGGGGAGCCTGCTTCAGGCCGTAGAGGGAGCGCTACAACAGACACACATGATCAGGAAGGTCAGAATCGACGAAGCCTAGGGGCTGCTGGCAGTAGACGGTCTCCTCCAGATGTCCATGGAGGAAAGCGTTCTTGACGTCGAGCTGGTGAATGGGCCAGGCGTGGGAGGCAGCAATGCTGAGGACAGTCCGGATGGTTGCTGGTTTGACCACCGGGCTGAATGTTTCGTCGTAGTCGATGCCGTGGCGCTGAGAGAAGCCACGAACCACCCAGCGAGCCTTGTGACGGGCGAGGGTACCATCGGAGTGGTACTTGTGCTTGAAGATCCACTTGCCGGTGACCACGTTGGCGCCGGGTGGGCGGGGTACGAGGCGCCATGTTCCGTTGTCAATGAGCGCCTGGTACTCCTCAACCATTGCCGCACGCCAGTTTGGATCAGCCAAACCGCCGCGGTAGCTGGAGGGAAGTGGAGACGGAGTGGTCGTCACAGAGAGGCCCACATACCGCATAACCGGTATGGTCCCGGAATGGGTCCGTGTAATGCGTCGTTCCGGTTGGACGGGAGGTGCCGAAGGAGCTGCAGGCGTCGTTGGCTGCTGTACAGGAGCAGCCGCCGGCTGTACAGGAGCAGGAGCCTACTGGACAGAGGCAGGAGGCGGCTGAGCAGATGCTGGAGCCGATGCTGGTGCTGGAGCTGAGCCTTGTGCTGTAGAGGAGCCGGCAGCCGCCCGGGAACGCCTGCTGTAGACGAGGCGGATGTCCCGCGGGACAGCCACTGGAGGTGCAGCCACTGGAGACGGGGCAGCCGCTGGAGGTGCTGAAGCTACTGGAGGAGCAGCAGGTGGTGGAGCTGCTGCTGGTGGAGCGGCAGGAAGTACAGGGCCGTGGAACAGGATTGCGGGGTCGTCGGTCAGCTCCTCAATGGAACTGGGAGGTGGCAACCCAGCAGCAGATGGCAAAGATGCAGGATGCACCGGCACTGTAGTTCCTGCAAGCAAAAAATCCAAGTCGCTGGGCGAGGACCTGGAGGGGTAAAGCCCGAAAGGAAAACAAGTCTCATTGAAGACCACGTGGCGAGAGATGATGACGCGCTTAGTGGCCATGTCGAGGCAGCGGTACCCCTTGTGGGAAGATGGATAGCCGAGGAAGACACATGTTGTGGAGCGAGGAGAGAGTTTGTGGCGAGCCGTGGCGGACAAGTTTGGATAACATAGACACCCAAAGACACGTAGGTGGGAATACTCGGGAGGTTTGTTGTGGAGAAGAGTATATGGAATGCCGTGGCTAACAGCGGAGCATGGATGCCTGTTCAGAAGATATGTGGTTGTGGCGAGCGCCTCAACCCAGTACTGAGGAGGCATGTGTGCATGGAGGAGCATCGTGCGACTGATGTTGTTTAATGTGCGAAGAAGACGTTCAGCCTTGCCATTTTGTGGGGAGGTATAGGGACACGAGAGGCGTAAATGAATACCACGAGAAGCAAAGAGAGTATGGAGGGTATGGTTGACGAACTCAGTGCCATTGTCGGTTTGGACAGCCTTGATGGCAAGGCTGAATTGAGTGTGGACATAATTGCAAAAATTTGCAATATGTGTGGAGACTTCAGATTTGCGAGTGAGGGGAAAAGTCCAACAGAAATGAGTAAAATCATCAAGTAAAACTAGATAATATTGATACCCAGATACACTTGCAACCGGGGATGTCCATACATCACAGTGAACAAGTTCAAATGGCATAGAAGTACGTGAACTGGAATCTGAAAAAGGGAGGCGCACATGTTTGCTAAGCTGACAGGAATGACATAGCAACTGCTCTAATTTATTACAGCTGATGGACACATTACGACGAAGAATGTCAATGGTGGCGGAGCTGGGATGACCAAGACGGTGATGCCAGAGGTCGGTGGAGACGGCAATGTTGGCGTGTGGAGTGGAAGATGCAGCAGGGAAGGTGTAAAGATCACCAGCACTATTGCAGCGAAGCATCACGCGTCGGGTCGGGATATCCTTGACAGAAAAACCAAGAGCGTCAAATTCTATAGAGCAATTGTTGTCCCTAGTAAATTGACGGACAGATAGGAGATTGCAAACTAGAGATGGGACAACTAAGACATTATTAAGATGAAAATTGGACGATGGTGTATGAAGAACAGACTGGCCACGACAGGAAATAGGAAGATGTGCACCATTGCCGACTGTAATGGAAGAATGAGGAGGAGGGTGACGGGAGAGGAGTATACCATCCGAGGAGCTCATGTGGGAAGAGGCGCCGGAATCCAGGACCCAGGGATGCTGTCCTTGGAGATGCATCTGATTGAGGGCAGCGACGAGACCGTCCTGGTTCCACATGGGAGCTGGTGGAGAGACATGGAGCAGTGCAAATGTCATGGGGGGCTGTGGAGGCGCCAAGGCCGTATGAGCCTGAGGAGGAGCACCAAGCACGCCTGGACGCCAGCCGGCCTGCTGCTGTGCCGAAGGAGGACCCTGGGGCGCCCATGGATTGTAACAAAACCAGGGGCCCATGGGGCGGTAGTGACCAGTTTGGCCAGCGCCGCCGCGCTGCTGCGCAGAGCCGCTGTTCCAGCGCCGGCCCTTGCCCTTGCCCTTGCTGCCACTGCTGTTGCCACCGCCGCCGCCCTTGGTGCTGCCGTAGCCGGTCACATGTGGGTTGTGTGAACCTCCAGAGGTGGCTGTGGCAGCGAGAGCACGACACCCGCCCGGGCTGGTGCAGCCAGAGCCAGCGGTGGTGAGAAGGGCGGTGTTGGCGACCGTCTTTTCGTCATTGGCGAGACGGAGCTCCTTGAGGGCCAGCATGTCATGAGCCCTCGCGAATGTGGGAAGAACAGCGGAGATGTCATCGGCGGTGTTGGAGAAGCGAGGATTGAGGCCGCGAAGGAGGGCGAGGACAAGCTGTGAGTCCTGGACAGGGTGGCCGACGTCGCGAAGAGCGGCGGCCTTGATCTTCAGCCGCTGGCAGTACGCCGATATGGTGCTGTCCCCTTGCACCATGGAGTGGAATTCGTTGAGGAAGATGGCGCGTGGCTCCCGGTTGGCACGGAAAATCCCTTCAATGGCCACCCACAGATCATGGGCGATGGGATCGGCACCGTCCATGGCGAGGTCGAGGACGGAGTCGTCGACGGAGCCGGAGATCCAGCCTCGGACGCAGCACTCCACGGCATCCCACTGAGGATCATCAGGACGAGGAGCAGAGCCGTCGATGTGCGAGCGAAGGCCGAACTTGCCGCACAGCGACTTGAAGAAGAACGCCCACTTGGAGTAGTTGGATTGTAGGTCCAGCGTGAATGGGATGTGGGACTTGACATTGACTGTGGCGTAGTTGTGAGCCACAATCGGGGCAGCAGCGCCGGTGGTCATGGCAGGCATGGTTGAAGTGCCTGTCGCGGGCAGGGTGCCGGCACTGGTTGCCGAGGAGGATGAAGAGACCATCGGAGATGAGAGTGGGAGGAGAACAGCCGGTGAGGGTGGACGGGCACGAGGAAGACGCGCGCGGTGGGCTGCTGCTGTGCGAGCAGGGAGAGAGCACGGGAGGAAGGGGCAGGAAAATAGGATCTAATAGGCTGATACCATGTAGAGACACACCTCACACCCAATATGGGGGGTGACCTTCATATATATAGCCAATATGGCTGGGTATACAAGGAATACAATCAAGTATACATAGAAGGTGCTAATCATGGCTAATCACACATAGACTTGCCTAATAGGAGAGCATAGCCATACGAGCATTTTTATTTGATACAACAGGAGGATAATACACCAACCTTAGCATAATCTGGATCAAGGGCTATAGCCAGTGAGCAATCTGCAATTGCATCTAAAATTTGACCCATTGCTTGATATGCTGCTGCACGGTTACAAAAGCAGACTGCTAAAAAGCGTAGTGACTCGCTATTGCTCATCAAAGCAGCAGTATAATGTTCCACAGCCTCCAAATATTTACCAGATTGGAATGCTTCATTGCCAGCAGCCTGAAATGCAGCAAACAAGAATTTGATGCCATTAGTGTAAAATTCTTGCAAACTTTGCTGAATACCAAGGACATCATGTACGCACATGATATATAACAACATCACAGAGCAAAGAGAATGCTATGCATGGATAGATAGATTAGTAGCCCAAGGCCAACATATGACGTACTTTAAGCCGCAGTAGTTCAGAGATAACCATGGGGAGTGATAAAATTGAGTCCTGAGATTGCTTCCCACACCTAGTTAGTGTTCTCTCAAAATTAGCAAATCATATATATGGAAATTGGAAACAATCCAAACTAGTATTGCATTGGTAACAAAATATTACCTGCATCCCATGACTTTTATTTTATCATTCTTCTTTAAGAACTGGTTAGCCTCTTCAAGCTTTCCAAGGAAGAAATATGACTTAGCAATAAGATGATAACGCCACAACTTCACAGAGCAAGTATTGTTGTCCAAGTTATTGCTTTCTGAATGCTTGTCAAGACACAAACACACACTATTCCTTTCTGCTACATAAAGAGTTTCTTCGCAAAACCGAATTACTTCTTCATATTGCTGCAACTGTTAAAGTCCAACAAAACAAACAGTTAGGCCAAAAAATACCAGAGGAACGATGAAAGTAATGATGTGCACAAGGCAAAATAAGTTTACCGTAAATACAGACCAGTAACAGTGCTTCTGCTTTCATAGCCATGAACTCATCTGAATAAATACTTATGGACAAAGCATCAGAGATCATTTGTAAGGCACTGGGTATCTTGTCAAATGCCTTCTTTATAAGATACTCCTTGCATTCAATAATTAAACCAGATATTTTCTGCCAAAAAAATATGGGAATATGATGTTTGGGTTATCAAGTTCCATATAGCAAATTATTTTGCTAACATGTTTTCTAAGAACAGTAAAGTTGGGTGCAGAATCCAGACAAGCATTACCCAATACAGTCGACCTTGTATATGTACATTCCTCATAAATAAATTTTCTTTCATACTTCTCGAAAATCAAAGTTTGACAAATATAACACTGAATGTGTCAATGATGTGCAGGATCGCCAAAGGACTCTAGCCCAGGTGGTTAGAGCTTTCCAGCGGCACCCCCCGGGTCCTGAGTTCGACTCCCCGTGGGAGCGAATTTCAGGCTCGGGGTAAAAAAAACCCTCGTCGGCTGTTTCGAGTTATACACGTAACCACTGCAGTGTCTTCAGAGATATGCACGTGGCCCACGTGTCCTGGGCACCCTGTGGCGTGTCCGAGCAGCCGGCCTTCGGGGGGTTTTCTCGACCGGGCCAAGAAGATAATTTCTTCTAACGCTAATGTCGTGGGCGCGGCTTTACCCCCACCGGCCGAGTTTTTTTTTATGATGTGCAGGATCACACTTATCATTATAACAGCTGATGGTATGTTAGCAAAATGTTGCCAACGGTTTGCTGACAATGTTGTTGGGTAGTTATCATGTACGCAATGGAAATAACTGTTCAAAAGGTACTCCCTCCGTCCCAAATTATAGGTCATTTTGGCTTTTCTAGGTACAAAGATTTTGCTATGCACCTAGATATACGTTGTTTCTAGATACATAGTAAAGCTATGTATCCAAAAGCCAAAACAACCGATAATTTCGAACGGAGGTAATAGTTAATTTGGGTTACATTTAACCTGAAAAATCTGGCACGGTAGCAGAAATTTAGTCTGTATGCTACCTTAGCTTTTTGTAGACCGTCAGAAGCCTCGTCTACAATTTTATGGTCCAAGCTTGATAGATGATTAGACTTCAAACACATCTCAAAAGCCTTTCGTGCTTCTTCAACATCCCCCAGGGCAAGTAGGCAGCTAGACTCATTAGATAAGCATACAAAAAGTTAATATATTAATAATTTAGAATGTAATAGTAAGGGTGCTACACATATCATTAAACATTAGTAAATGGACCTTACATTAAGATAATTTTATAAATCACTTCTGCCTTCGTAAATAGTTCATGGTAATTGTTCTTTAGATTATGGATATCAAAATAGCAAGGCCAGTAACACCATTCCCAAAGTCAGCGACATGAAAACACAAATTATGAGCAGGAGTTGGACATGTTAAGGTATTATCGGATCTTAAACTCAATTGCATGAAATATTTATTTACTTTGAGATCTGGATGCAACACTCTATATCAGTTAGGTTGAGTTAAAAAATCTAATCCCAAGAAAACTTGTCAAAATAGTAGAATGTTTCCTTGGATTTCCAATAAGACAAAATATCAGTACTGCAAATTTGTCTGAATAGATTTAACATGAATTATAATACAAACTCCAATAGTTTAGTGTTGAAGTTAGCACATTGGTCTTACTTGGCGGCTCTGGCTTGTGCTTTGAGAAAGCTGGAATCAATATCAATAGCTGCTCGACAATCAGATAGGGCCTCTCTCATCTTACCCAGAGACATCCGAGTAGCTGCTCGATTGCTGTAGCACAGCATTAATGCTTTTCTTGAAACTTCATTCGGGGAAAAAGAATCAATCCCATGGGTATAGCATTCTTCAGCCTTGGTTAACTGTCCTTCCGCATATGCTTGGTTTCCCCTACAACAAAATACACAGTTCAGCTTTAAAACATTGAATATCACAAAGAACATACAGCCCGAGCAATCCCAACCAGACAGGGAAACAGTAGCAATGCGTGAACTACAGTAACTACAGTACCTTGTGAATGAAGTGCAAACAGTAAAGCCACTCAATCTCCTTATGAGACTCAAAATATGTTTCTCTTTTTTATTATTTATTAGTCATAAATATTACTAGCAATCTTCCATGCATGGAAATCTACTTTTTGACCGGCAATCCAGCAAAACGTCATGTAATCAATATTTTTGAAGTAGAGATAAACAAAAAATATATATATAACCGACAAACCAATTGCTGAACTGTCTATATAACCAAACTTCTAAATGGCTTTGCAAGGTGTTCTGCCACTACTTGCATGATTTGAGTGGTTCAACCCCTGTGGAAGTGCATCCTAGCTAAATAAGCTGAAGGGTGACACAAGAGTAGGTCATGCAGGTACCTTAATCGCCATGTTTCACAATTGTCATGGTCTCCAAAGTTTTTTGATGTTGAGCATTCGGCTCCTCTGCTGATTGTAACCCTGTTAGGTTCTATTTTGCTGAATTCAGTCCACTGGGCAGCTAAATCCACACATTGCTGACTTCCTGAGACTTCTGAGCATGCAAGTCCAATGGCGGATGAAGGGAGGCTTTGAATAGAACTAGCATGATTACCCATTCCTCCACTTTTTTTCTTGGTATGTCGTCTTTGTGAGTGCAACATGCTTTGGTTGAAAGTTGATGCAGAAAATATGAAATCAGATTTACCAGAATGCTCTGTGTTTGCTGCAGAGGTAAACTCTGTTTCAGCATGCCCACTTTCTGTTGTTCGCAAAGAGTTGATAGAATCAGCTTGGGCACAGTTGATACCAGAGTCCTCTGATACCAAGCTACTGGCTTCTTTCAAATTTAACTTTTCTTCAGGAGACACTTCTCCGGAACAATGGCCACTTCTTCTTGAGACTGATTCCAAGGAAGAAACCTGGTTGGCTGAGGACTTCTTTGGCATAAAAGTTCTTCTCTTCATGCTCATACCCTTAACCCCTCCTTTGTTCCTAGATGCTACATTGTGGTCGTCAAAAGTGAAAGATTTCTCATCAAATGATGGCCGAAATTCAACAAGTTCTGAGGCTGCTACTGCTTCAATATCACAAGGCACCTTTATGGAAGAGACCTTCACGATCCGGTCTTCAGATCCAAAGCTAGAGGTTACAGTATCCGATGTTTCCACCGTGGTAGAAATTTCACAAGGTTCCGAGCGTGGAAGATCATTATCACTTGAACCAAACACATGCTTTGCATCCTGCAAAATGAACTTGGTGAAAGTTCTATCTTTAGCAACTGAAGGATTTAGCTGTTCAGAGTTGCATGTTACACTTTCTTTGTCAGCTGAATGTACCTCACCGATATTAGTTTCAGTTGCATTGGTAGCCAAGCTACGGTACCCAGCATGTCCACCAAAAACAAAGAAATCATGGTGGGCATTACCACAATGTCCAGAATTTCTACTTTCATCCACAGAATCTCGAATGGGCAAGCTGCCCTCGCTCCTTGCCAATTCAATGGGAGCATTCTCATCAGTGCAGGTTGGTGAAGCTAATGATCGCATCCCCACACTCTCGCATTGCATGGTTTGAGACGGGACTCCATGTCCTTCATCTAGCTGCTCAGTCTGATGCTGAATAGAATCCAGACAGAAACCCTCATACAAAGTGGAGATGCATCCACGGGCCCGAAAGCGATCACCGGAGTCCGTCACTGGAAGCGTATCATCTCCTCCGGGAGCATCAATGTCGCTTCGCCTGCCATAACCATCCAACGAGAGCCTGTGAACTGCGTCCGAAAGTTCAGCCAACGATGCCTCACCGGATCCGGACGAGAAGCTCCTCCTCATCTCCGGCGCCCCGGCCACCACGCCACTCCCGAACACAAAGGTGGCGTCGCGAGAGGCGCCCCAGGAGCCCACGGAAAGAGAACCCTCCTGCTGGGAGAAGGCGGAGGCTGCAGGACGGCGCGGGAGATCGATCCCGGAGCGCCGGCTCGCGGAGGCGGCGGGGTGGTCCGACCGGAAGGGCGCGGCGTGGCGCCGCGTCGTCCTCGCGGCGCGGGGCCTGGGGCCTGAGGCAGCCGGGATGGTGGGGAACGGGGCGGAGGCGGAGATAGAGAGTGGATCGGGCGCGGGGTCCATCGGTGGCAAGGCGCCGGCGCGGAGGTGCAGCGGTGGTGGAGGAGGAAGAATTATCACGGCGGCGGCACGCCGGGGACGTGGGCGGCGTTCTCCGGCTGGGCTGACAGGTGGGTCATTGAAGGAAGAGAGAGAAGGGGTGGGGTGAGGTGGCGTGGGGCCGTCGGGGTGGGGAGAAACGATCTGATCCGGTTGGGTTTGAATTGAAATGATCTGGAAAGGGCAGAAAAAGAGCGGTCGTGCTGACACTGACTAGGTGCTAGTAGAGTACTAGTATATGGTCACCAACACGCTTATCACTGTCATGGGATCCCACACCCGTCAGCAGTTTCCAATCATCGAGCCACGAATAATAAACTTCTCAAAATCCTTGCAAGGAACACGAGGAGCAAACAATAGCGTAAAGTCTCGATCAAAGATAAGATTAGAGCTACCCAACCCATATCCTGGTTGTTTTAGCTTGTTATTACAATCTAAAGGCTTGAACCAACAAGTTCCAGATTATAGATCTGGGTTGCAATCTACAATATCCAAACTGAAAAAGATAGTGCCTAGCCCTATACTCCATCCGTCCTTAAATACAAGATATCAACTTTTAGGTGAAATAATCCTCTAACTCAGTTTTAAAAAATCAACATTCACATGTATAACTATCATTAATTTCTACTACTAACCCAAATATAATAAATAGGTAAAAGATTATATATGTATTCAATTTATCATATAATATAGCCCAAAATTTCTAGGATGATATCTTGTATTCCAGAACAAAAGGGTATTATTATAAGTCATGACTTAAAAGGCTACTCCCTCTATCTATAATACAGTATATTTTGAGATTTTAGCATAGATAAGAGAGAACACAAAAAACATGTGTGTCCTCGTTTTATTTTCTAACATGATGAAAGATACTACTGGCTAGAGGGGAGTGAATAATCTATAAAAAAAATTTACAACAACACTTAACAAAACAGTTAGATAAATATGAGATGAAACAAATATTATGCTAGCCTACTAAAGATACAAGCCACCTACCACAATTCTAGTATCTATAGTCTCTATCCACATAATGGCTATGTCAGTACACTAAGTTAGTGAGCTCTCAAAGACTAACTAAAGAGTCTCACTAACCACTAGACCCGACATAAGCTTGCTCTCAAGACTAACTACACTAAAGAGCGAAGCAACACTAGAAATGTAAATACAAGAGAGGAATGTGATGATTATACCGACATGTCGAGGTATGAGCCAATCATAAGATGAAGCTAATCAATTATAAGATAACCAATGAAATCCTCGGATAAGATAACACAATATTTTTTACCGAGGTTCACTTGCTTGCCGGCAAGCTAGTCCTCGTTGTGACGATTCGCTCACTTGGAGGTTCACGCGCTAATTGGCATCACACGCCAAACCTGCAATCAGGTGCCGCACAACCAACACAAGATGAGGATCACACAAGCCACGAGTAATCCACTAGAGTACCTTTTGGCTCTTCGCCGGGAAAACATCGAGAACCCCTCACAATCACCATGATCGGAGCTGGAGGCAATCACCAACCTCCGCTCAAGGATCCTTGCTGCTCCAAGCCGTCTAGGTGGCGGCAACCACCAAGAGTAACAAGTGAATTCTACAGTGAAACATGAACATCAAGTGCCTCTAGATGCAATTACTCAAGCAATACACCGAGATTCACTCCCAATCTTACAAAGATGATGAATCAATGATGGAGATGAGTGGGAGGGTGGCTAAGCTCATAAGGTTGTTATGTCAATGTAAATGGCCAAGAGAGTCAGCTTGAGCCAGTCATGGAGCTTAAATAGAGAGCCCCCACCAATAGAGTCGTTGGGCTCCTCACTGCACATATCACGGGGTGACCGAACGCGCGTGGTCAATGTGATCGGACGCACCACCTTTAGCATCTGGTCGCTGATCCGCTGCCACGTTGAAAGGTCCTTGTTTGGTTTTGGTAACTGAGTGACAATCTTAGGTGGACTAATGTGTTTAAGTGAGATACATAGGTGATTAGTCAATAGGTACATATGTGTGAGCAACATATGCCATGACGGTGATGATGGCTCTAAGATGTTGCAAAGCTCACACATGTGATGATGAAGGAGCTTATTGCACATGAGACATGACATGGAGTCATGTGATCAAGGTGGAGAAGATCAAGACATGACTTGGCTTGATGGACTGGTTGCAAGAGTGAAGGGCAAGTTTGAAGCTTTAAAGTGATGGACCACGTGGCGGTGAAGTTTGAGCAAGACTTGGCACCGATGGATGAAGGCAACGGTGAAAAGCAAGTAAAATCAAGATCAATGAATCAATATGGTCACGTGATGATATGAAGTGGATCATATCATTGGTGATTGGTTGGTGCATGTGTTGCATCAATATTGGAGGAGATGGAATGGAATGCGCAAGGCAAAGGTATAACCTAGGGTATTTCATTTCACCGGTCATAGGTGTGTGAGAAGTTGATGGCCAGGTTTAGGATAGATGGCCGTACTATCAAGAGGGGCAAACTTGTTTGCATATCGGTCATCTAGTGCCACTCGAGTGATCTAACTTTGCATCGTCTCTAGGATTGAGTGGCATGGCAAGTTGAGTGGCTAATCCTTTGGAAAATGTTTGTGAAACGCTAATACACATACACATGGTGGTGTACACTTGGTGGTGTTGGCACATTTGCAAAGGAGAAGGAGTTGGAGTTGAAACAGATCAACTCGGTGAAGAAACGAAGGTGAAAGGAGGTCACTGTGAGTGACCGAACGCTGGCCTCGGTAGGACCGGCGTGTCCGGTCACTGACAATAGTTGGGTGCGATCTCTGTCAAGTGACTAGACGCTACACAGTAAAATTGATCGGATGCGCAGGGCCTGCGTCCGGTCACGTGTGGCGTAGGCGACGCTAGAGTTGGCGCGCGGGCGCAGAGCTGATTGGACTCTAGTCTGCGTCCAGTCGTGCAGCACTAGACGCGTCCGGTCGTAATACAGAGGCTTGGGGACCTCTCTAGAAATGACCAGACTCTGGTTGGTCTATGTCTGATCATGCAGGAGCGGACGCGTCCGGTCGCAAAACAGAGGCTTGGGGAGCTCTCTAGAAATGATCAGACTCAGGCATTGCAGCGTCCGGTCATCCTCGTGATGCATTCGGTCGCAACTTAACTGTTGAGATCGGGCGCTCAGCATTTAAAGCCAGGGATGGCATGGTAGCTATTCATTGACCGGATGTTGGTAGGGTGAGTCCAGTCGATCTGACCGGTGCGTCTGATCAGCCTGAAAAACGCCCAGTAAAGGGGTAACGGCTATTTTAGCCCGTGGGGCTATAAATAGAAGTGTTAGTCAACCTTTGGCCAAGAGCTTTGGAGAGTTGAGCACACTAGAGCCTTGGTGGCTTATGTGGTAGTGCTTGGGAGCCCTCCATCTCACATATGCTTGATAATGATCATCCAATTGTGTGTGAGAGCGATTCTAGTGCGACTGCATCATGAGGTTGCATTGAGTGGCACTAGGTGATCGAGTTGCAAGCCGGTGGTGCCTGTTACTCTTAGAGGTTGCCACCTCCTAGACGGCTTGGTGGTGGTCTTCGTCGAAGCCCGCAAGAAGCTTGTGCGGTGCTTTAGAGAAGAGCTTTGTTAGGGGCATTGTGCTCGCCCCACGGGAGCCGCAAAGAGTAACTCTAGTTGAGCGTGTCATTGAGCTACCCTCACTTTTGGGGTAGGTTCTTGCGGTGCCCAGCGTGCAGGCTTGGTGGGTGATGCCAATTAGCCACCGAGCCACCAAGTGAACGGTCGACACAACAGGGACGTAGCGTGTTGGCAAGCACGTGAACCTCGGGAGAAAATCACCGTGTTAACATTGTTCTTCCCATTGGTTTGCAACCCTCTTACACAAGCTTGTAATTACTTTCATATACATTGTGCTTGTGTAGTTGCTCTTGTAATTAGTTAGCTTGTGTAGCTCACTAGTTACCTTCTTACTTGTGTAGCATAGAAGTAGCTCTCTTGCATGGTTAATTTGGTTTGTGTAACCTTGTTAGTCACATTGCTTAGTTTGTGTAGCTAAGTATTTGCGCTCTCTAATTTGGCATTGGTTGCCTTGTTATTGAGCATTGCTAGTGAGCTTAGGTGGCTTTGTGCTTTTGCTTACTAGCATGTATAGGAGCTCCCTCGTTGCTTAAAATATTAGTGGCATAAGTTTGTGTGACCTTGCTCCTAGAATTAGATAGGTGAGCTCTAGCTAGCCCGGCACCTTTGTTGCCTAATTAGGATCTTTATAAGGTGCTTGTGAATTTCGATAGAGGGGTGTAGTCTTGGCTAGACCGATTGTTTTAATTCCGCATTTGTTTCGGTTAGTTGGCGCGATTAAATTTAGATAGGACTATTAACCCCCCCTCTAGTCTGCCATCTCGACCCTACACACGTGTCCCTATGGTTTAACCATGAACGTTGATCTCGAACAGTCGAAAACTCCTGCGCGATCACTTAAGTTGCAATTGGACGTGCCATGCCACGACCTGATGTAGCCATGCAGTGTCCGATCCTCACACGCCCGCGTGCCAACAACAAACGACCGAACACACCGATCACTTCAGCCACCGCACATTAGGTCAACTCTAGAGAGGTTTCAGAGCCGCCCAAACACGATCGAAAGCGTCAGGTCCACCCTGACCAGAGGCACCACCGCGTCAGGTCTTCACCGCACACGCTAAAATGTCTACATCACCATATGTCACCACTGACCAGACGCTAAAGCATCGCATCAGGTCACAAACTAAACCTGCGTCCGGTCACAGGCTGAGAGTAGCCCAAGCACGCCACCAAGTTTATAATTGATAGGACTCACTGACCTAGCGTCTGGTCAGCTCGAGCACAGCGTTCAGTCACTGATTTTTAGTGAAAATCAACTCCTTCACTTCACCAACTTCTCCACCCTTGCTCAAATGTGCAACCACCAAGTGTATCACCTTGTGCACGTGTGTTAGTGTATTTTCACAAATATTTTCAAGGGTGTTAGCTCTCCACTAGATCTAAATGCATATACAATGAGTTAGAACATCTAGTGGCACTTTGATAACCGCATTTCGATACGAGTTTCACCCCTCTTAATAGTACAGCTATTGATCCTAAATGTGATCACACTCGCCAAGTGTCTTGATCACCAAACCAAAAAGCTTCTTTCAAGTTTCATATTTGCCTTGAGCTTTTTGTTTTTCTCTTTCTTCTTTTCCAAGTCGAGCACTTGATCACCACCATAGTCACACCATCATCATGATCTTCACCATTTCTTCACCACTTGGAATAGTGCTACCTATCTCATGATTACTTTGATAAACTAGGTTAGCACTTAGGGTTTCATCAATTCACCAAAACCAAACTAGAGCTTTCAATCTCCCCCTTTTTGGTAATTGATGACAACCCTTTCATAAAGATATGAATTGAAATTCAATTAAATCCATGTTGCTTGCCCAAGCATATTTACCATGTGTAAAAGGATATGGATAAGTTTCATGAACCCGAATTGGTAGCATTAGCTCTCCCGACATATGTGCTAAGAGTTTAGATTGAAAGCTTGCACATATGCATAGATTGGAAATGTGGGAGGGCAATGTCTACCAAATGATGTTAAGGTATAAGAGATGGATCTTTGAAGCGTGATACCAATCAGAGTGCACCAAATATACCATCCTTAGAACCATTTTTTGTTAGATACCACTTGCAAAAATAAGAACTAGATACCTCATGAGATCAACATTAGAAGCAAGGTTCTAGTACCACTTGTGAAAGCAAAGCAAGGCATATCTAACTACCACCTATGCATGCTAGTTTTTTATTTCATCATTAAAGCCTACAACTAGCATACACCACACAAGTATGGAATTTTAATTTAAAACTTGTGCCATGCAAGCAAACATATGAAATGCACATTTAAATGCATCAACCAAGTTTATAAGCTTGCTCCCACTACTTGTGTGCTTAAAATTTTAATTGATCCCCTTGCTTTTTATATTTCTCCCCCTATGTCAAAGTTCTCCCCCTTTGTCTTTTCACTATCCTTGTGCATTACTTCTCCCCCTTTGTCATCAATGACCACAAAGGTTCAATTTTAGTTAGGTTAAGATTATCAATATCAATCAATGGGGCGAGGATCATTTTCTTAAATTTGGTTCAATCTAGAACGATTGCTAAAGATATTTAACTCGGTTTGATCCAAGGACAAGCTTCTTCACACCTTATTTCAAGGGTTATCTCGTATCATGTTGAGTTAAACACTTATAGCTCATTTTATAGATCAAACACTAGGTTCACAAGCCCACAAACATGTCATATACTACCACTAGATCATGCCAAACATAGAAGCAATAGTGGTACCATACAAGCATCAAATTCATTTTATTTTCATGAATGAGCCTATAAAACATGAGGAATGACTAGATGCACTAAACAAGTCCTTAGCAAAGGATGTATGCATGCCAAACAACTTTTACCTTGGTTGCTCAAAGCAGAGTCATGTCACATAAGTGGGGGTGCATCAACAAATATTTGAGAAATCCAATATGTTCAACTCATTACTTAGCTTACAAAACATTTTCTTGTCCAATGGCTTGGTGAATATATCGGCAAGTTGATCTTCGGTGGCCACACTCTTAATGCAAATGTCCCCTTTTTATTGATGATCTCTAATGAAATGGTGGCGGACATCAATGTGCTTTGTTCTTGCATGTTGAACCGGATTGTTGGTGAGCTTGATTGCACTTTCATTATCACATAGCAATGGCACTTTCTTGAACTTGATTCCAAAGTTATTCAAGGTGGCCTTCATCCAAAGTATTTATGCATAACTACCGATGGATATGTATTTAGCTTTAGCGGTTGATAATGCAACACTATTTTGCTTCATTGATGACCATGAAATAAGTGATCTTCCTAACAATTGACAAGTGTCCAAGGTGCTATTCCTTTCAACCTTGCATCCCGCATAGTCGGAGTTCGAATATTCAACAAGTTCAAACTTTACTCCTTTGGGATACCACAAACCAACATTTTGTGTATGCTTTAGGTACCTCAATATTCTCTTTGTAGCCTTCAAATGACTTTCTCTAGGTGGGGCTTGAAATCTTACACACATGCACACACTAAACATGACATTCGGCCTTGATGCGGTCATATAGAGTAGGCTTTCAATCATAGACCGATACAACTTTTGATCCACCATGTTGCCACTTGCATCACTATTTAAATTGCCATTTGTTCCCATTGGTATACTTATGGCCTTTGCTTCATTCATGCTAAACTTTTTAAGCATGTCTTTGATGTACTTGCCTTGACTCACAAATATACTATTCTTTAATTGCTTAATTTGAAGTCCAAGGAAGTAACTCAACTCTCCAATTATGGATATCTCAAACTCATTAGCCATCATCTTCCCAAACTCTTCACGGAAATCTTGATTGGTTGATCCAAATATGATATCATCAACATAGATTTGCAACACAAACAAGTCATTGCCAATCTTCTTGGTGAAAAGAGTGGTGTCAACCTTGCCCATCATGAACCCTTTAGAGAGTAGGAAGTCCCTCAACCTCTCATACTATGCTCTAGGTGTTTATTTCAATCCATATAATGCCTTCTTCAACTTATATACATGGTTGGGCTTCTTGTCATCTTCAAAACCGGGAGGTTGCTCAACATAAACTTCTTCATTGATGTAGCCATTGAGAAATACACTCTTGATATCCATTTGATAGAGCTTGATGTTATGGGCACAAGTATAGGCCTACAAAATTCTAATTGCTTCTAATCTAGCAATCGGGGTATATGTTTCTCCAAAGTCAAGACCTTCCACTTGAGTGTAACCTTGTGCTACCAATCTTACTTTGTTCCCTACTACTATCCCATATTGATCTTGCTTGTTCCTATAGATCCATTTGGTTCCAATCACATTATGTCCCTTTGGTCTCTCCACTAATTTTCATACTTGATTTCTAGTAAAGTTATTCAATTCTTTATGCATAGTATTCACCTAATCAATATTCTTCAATGCTTTATCTATCTTCTTTGGTTCAATGAATGACACAAATGAGAAATTCTCATAAAATTAAGCTAATCTTGATCTTATTTGTACACCTCTAAAAATATCTCTAATTATAGTGTTCAATGGATGATCTCTTGCAATATGAGTTGGTTGGAGTATTGGAACATTGCTTGCACTTGCTTGATCATTGGATTGAGATGATGTACTAGCCACTTGATCTTGCACATTGTCATGAGAACCACTTGAACTAGCTTGATTAGTGTCAACTTGCATATTTGAGTTAGAGAGCACTTGCACTTGATCATCTTCTTCATCAATCACTTGCCTATGCCTCAATTCACCAACATCCATGTTCTTCATGGCATTTGAAAGTTAAATACCTCTAACATCTTCCAAGTTCTCATTCTCATATTGGGAACCCTTGGTTTCATCAAATTTCACATCATGAACTTCCTTAAGAGTACCACTTGCCAAATTCCAAACTCTATATGCTTTGCTAGTGGTTGAGTATCCAAGCAAGAATCCTTCATCACACTTCTTCTCAAACTTGCCTAATCTAGTGCCTTTCTTCAAGATATAGCATTTGCAACCAAAGACCCAAAAATATGCAATGTTGGGCTTTCTACCATTCAAGAGCTCATATGGTGTCTTCTCTTTCAATGGGTGACAATATAAGTGGTTGCTACAATAGCGAGCCGTGTTGATAGCTTCAGCCCAAAAGGATTAACTCACATTGTACTCACTAAGTATAGACCTTGCCATATCAATGAATGTTCTATTCTTCCTCTCAACAAGGTTATTTGATTGTGAAGTGTACTTGCTGAGAATTGATGTCTAATTCCAAATTCATCATATAACTCATCAATTCTACTATTCTTGAACTCACAACCATTGTCACTTTTAACTCTCTTGATGGTTGTTTCAAACTTATTGTGAATGCCCTTGACAAATAATTTGAATGTTGCAAACACATCACTCTTGTCCATTAGAAAGAATGCACAAATGTATCTAGTGTAGTCATCCACTATGACAAAGCCATATTTGTTTCCACCGACACTAGTGTATTGTGTTAGCCTAAACAAATCAATGTACAACAACTCAAATGCTTTACTAGTGCTCATTGTGCTTTTCTTAGAATGAGTGTTTCCAACTTGTTTGCCAGCTTGGCAAGAGCTACAAAGTTTATCCTTCTCAAACACATCTTTCAAGCCTCTAACCAAGTCATGCTTAACCAATCTATTCAATTGTTTTATTCCAACATGACCAAACCTTCTATGCCATAACCAACCCATACTAGACTTAGTGAATAAGCATGTTAACAATTGAACTTCCTAGCATTGAAATCAACTAAGTATAGATTCTCATATCTAAAGTCTTTGAAGATCAAGTTAGATCCATCTATACTTATGATCTCTACATTATCTACTCCAAATATGCATTTGAATCCAAGATCACACAATTGAGCCACGGATAGCAAATTAAAGTTCAAGCTCTCAACTAGCAACACATTGGATATGCTCAAGTCATTGGATATTACAATCTTACCAAGTTCTTTGACATTGCCTTTGCCATTGTCACCAAATGTGATACTATCATAGCCATTACTATCATTGGTGTTGATTGAGTTAAACATTCTTACATCACCGGTCATGTCTTGAGTGCACCCACTATCAAAAACCTAGTGTCTTCCTCTGGCTTTGTAATTGATCTACAAAAGAAGATCGATTCTTTTTAGGTACCTAAACTTGCTTGGGTCCTTGAAGGTTAGTCACTAAGCTCTTTGGTACCCAAATGGCTTTCTTCCTTTAGCCCATCTATGGTGCACCAATGAACTTAGCCTTCACACTATTAGTATGCTTAGTAAGCACATAAAAAGAATCAAGCTTAATTGAGGATACATTAGCATTCTTGTTCTTGTTCTTGCAATCATGCTCTTTATGATCAACTTGCTTGTAACTAGTGCAAAACTGTTGGATCTCTAGTTAGTCTAGAGGGGGTGAATAGGCCTATTAAAATAAACTTAAGCAGATGTTAAATTCCACCCCACGGCACTGTCGGGCTAGAACAGTGGCACTGCCGCACTTGCAGACAACTTTAAGGCACAATTCAAAATCTGAGTATGGAAACTTAGATAAGAGTAGGGATGAAAATGGTATGGATGAAAAGTGTACTTGCTGAGAATAATATGTCTGTATCTGAGCCCGGATATCCAACATCCGATACTGTATCCGTATCTGAATACTCAAATCGTATATTTATAATGTCGATATCCAATCGTATCCTATTCAACATAGTTGACACTATTCGTATTCGAATCCAAATCTAGACAGAAATATGAAAACAAATGTAATATCGATGATATCCGTCCATATCCGATCCGTTTTCATCCCTAGATAAGAGAAAGTACTAAGGTTCCTGCATGTATCTAGTTTACAGATCGACAGCTAGAAATGGTAGGAACAACATACACAAGTAGATCGGCCACAAACCCTAGAAGTCACCTCAACAAAAATATGAAATGCAAGTGACGTAAATTAAGCACAAGGTGATACAAGGATTTATCTCATGGTTTAGCTCGCCACCAAGGCTTGCCTAAGTCCACGTTGTTGAGGTTAGCCACTAAGGCTTAGGGCTTTGCAACCCTTCCTCGTTCTCAAGTCAGGAGGGTTAACTTTTGAGATGAGGGGTGAGTTTACTAGCTTCAAGAGATGGTTACAAACCTCTTGGGGCTGCCACACACATTGGCAAGCTCCACGGGTGACGCTCTAGCCAGCTAGGAGCAAGCTCCAAGAGTAACAAACACAACCGCCAGCCAAAACATGAACCAAGTGCTCTTTTGAGTTGGGGAATCAATGGATCTGCTCTCTAATTGAGTTTGGCACCTTTTTCTCTCAAGGATTGATGGAGAAATCATAAGGGAAAGCTTGAGAGCTTTTGGGCACCAATGGAGAAGAGAGAGAACAAGAGCTGAGCCAAAAGGCATCGGTCTAAAGAGCTAGGCTAGAAAAAGACCATTGTGACGGAAGGAAAGAGGTATAAATACCCCTCTAGGTCCCAATAGTTAGATAAGACATGGCAGTGCCACGTCTTACCCGTGGCAGTGCCGCTCTGCGGCATAGCCACGCCTCAAGTGCGGCACTACCGCACCAAGCCTAATAGCAGAGATAAAGGAGTGTTGAGCAAGCTATCATGGCAGAACTTTTGAGGATGCTTGTGTGTAAGATTGAGCACTTGGTAGCACAAGTTAGCTTAAGCATTGTGTTCCCCTTTATAGTACTTTATAGTACGGTTTTTCCTATACTCAAATTTGAAATATAAAAGAATATAAACCTCCTTTGAGTTTGAAGCCGTCAACATTTGTAATTGGGGGCTCCTCTATTTTGTATGACATCCTTAATTCTAAATTCCCTGCTTGTCATCTTGATAAATCTCATTAGTCCTCTAATTGAGCAGTCATTATCACCAAAACCCACAATTAGGGCTTGACTATACTTTCAATCTCCTCCTTTTTGGTGATTGATGACAACCCAATTAGAGCTTATAAAAGATATGAATTAAATCTAAGATTTTTTGAGCCATGGGTGTAGAGCCTCCCCTAAATATGTGAATGGAGAATTGAATACTCAGTTTGGCATAATAGGCCAAGATTCACATTTTTAGTGAAAGTGATGGGGCTCCCCTACATCCATGCTCCTATGAGGTGCAGCACACTGTGTTAGGTATATGATCGTGATGCAATGACAGTTTATGCACAACAAGGTTTGCTAAAATAGCCTGGTGCGGCACTACCGCTCCTTAGCTACACCACTACCGTAGAGCGTCATTGCCGGGCCAATGTGCAGCACTACCGCACTTACTGCAACAGCACAGCTCAAAACAAGCACCACACAACAAATTATATAGAAAATAAAGAACAATCTAGCATAGATAAATGACAAGCTATAACACAGAAATGATACATGTCCACATCCGATACATATAGAGTACTTAGGTAGCAAATATTACACAATTAGAGTTTTGAGCGGCTCTCAAACTCACACCTAACAACTACTCTCATCGAATAGACATGAAGCTCCAGCTACAACGACTACCACCATGGCGTTAAAAAGAAGTTGGAAAGAAGTTGACCCTCTAATTTTCTCCCCATTTGGCATAAAGCACCAAAAAGAGACGAAAAGAAGAAAGATCAACTAGCTCACTCCTCATCTTCTTGGATGTCATCCCAATCAACATCCTCTCCACTAGTAGCCCTACCACCTTCTATAGCAAGACCATCACCACCGTCATTATCATCGTCGTCGTTGGAGGATGCCGCCACCCTTCCTTGGCGATGGGTGGTTGAAGTGCGGTGAGTATGTCTGGTGGTCCTCAAAGACTCCAAGGTCGATCCCAAAGTCAACTAGAAGTCAAACTCCTACTGCTCCTATTGCTCCTCCTCCTCTTCATCCTTTGAATCTGTGTCGAAAAGGCAAGGGAGGTCATCAAACCTCAGCGGTGATTCAACTGGAGGAAGGGGTGGTAGCCCCGCTCGCTCTCTAGCCTCACGGTTGGCCTCATAGTTCTCCAACCAGTCCTCATAGGCGGTCCTCGCTGCATAGGTGCAAGTAGTAAAAATGGCCTTAATCCATTTTCCAAACTTCTCCATCTTCTTGCCCTTGTGAGACCTAGAGCGGGAGGGCTCGAGCATGTTCTCAATTGAAGGTGAGCATCTCATTGCCTTGCTAGTACCTGAGGCTTGGGTCTTCTCAATCTTGTAGATGGTGTGTTGAGACCATCTTTGTCAAACTTGTAACCGGTGACCCTCTCAATCATGAACATGAGATAAGGAGCATAGGACAGCCCCTTTCTCCCATCATCCATGGCAATCCTTAGCTCACACCACATGAAATGAGGGACAATGAATCTGTCACCTCTAGGAGCAAACCCAGCAAGCACATTTCTCACATACCCATTAAGATCTGAAGCTACTCCAACCTTAGGATTAATTGTGTGCCTGATCAAGTTGTTTAAAATATAGTAGTAGCTTTGCAAGCCACTAACCATGCCATCTGCACTTCTCCTATCAATCCACATGTAAGCAATATCTCTAATCTCAGCTCTAGGCTCATCATGAATGTATGTGAAGCCCTGCTCCTCCTCACTAAAACCAAGAATCCTACTGAAGGTCACAAAGTCAATGCGATAGTGTCATCCCTCAGTCATAAAATGTATCTCATCTGCATAAATGTCATAGTATAAGGTCGCATGGAATTGGGCTAACACTTCCTCATTCCAATTGTGTTGGAAGCTCATAATGTTAGTGAGACCAAAGTGCTCACAAGCCTTTATTACCTTGTTGAATTCAGGCTCATTCTTATCCTTCATCTCATCCTAGTCAACATACTACATCTTGACAATCTTAGACTTTTTGGAATTGAAGATTACTGAGGCATAGAGGTTGGAATGAAACTCATTCCAAAATCTGTAGTCAACTCCTAGATCTTTTGGCTGCTCATATGGATTGTTCTCACGAGCTTCTTCCACCATTCTCTGCTTTCCCATATAGTTGATCACTGAATGTGCACAAGTATCAACAGCCCTCATGAGCACCTCCTCAGGGTACTCGGTGATATATGCTCTATCAAATTCCTCTAGATAAGGAGGAGTGGCAGTGCAAGCACTAGGAGGAATGGTGTGACCAGCCCTCTCCAAGTTCTCCTCCTCATGGATCTACTAATCCCTTCTCCCCCTGTCTCTGGCATCACCTCTTGTTGCTGCACTATAGCTGCCAGCTATTGTATGTCCACGACCATGGCAAGACATAGGCTTCCCATGAGGTTTTGTCATCTTCCCCTTCCCCCTCCGATCATCGTCTCCTCCAAAGGCCATCTATGCAAGAGTTAGATCCAAATAAGAAATTGTATAAATGGGGGATAGAAGAAGACTTGAGAAATGATTTGAATGGGTCAGAAGATTCAAATCTTGAGTTAGAAAAGCACCCTAAATAGAAATGTTTCAGGTGGTGTGGCACTACCGCACCCTAGGGGCGACACTACCACACCTACTGCATCATGTATCCCATGATCTGCTCCTTCTAGTTCACTCAAATCACTCCTTAAGCACTCTTCTGAGCCATCACACAATCTCAGAGATGTAGATCTAACTAAAACATAGAGTTGAGTAATTGATAGGTAGAGTGACCTCATGATTTGGATAGTAATAGTTCTCATGAATAAATTCAATCAACATAGAGGTTTATAGATGGAATGTCATCATATACTACAGAGAGTGGCTATAGCATGCGACACTATCGCACCAGATATGCGGCACTACCGCATGAATTGGCAATACTCCACCCATGAACCTCTATTTTGATTCAATCAATTCATCAAAGCTACTGCCATTCTAATCATGAAGTTACTAGAAACCATATTCTAATAGAAGTCGAACTCCATTGCATAGATCGGGGAGGAATAGGGTTTCACCTTGGTTACTCATGGATTGGAGAGGAAAGGAATGAAACTGCTCCACCCAAGAGTTGCACCGGTGGCTGGCGAAGCACAGGAGCTTTGGCCACCGGTGCGGCACTGTCAGGACACATCCACAGACATGGCGACGGCGAAGGCAATGCGGACATGCATGAGAGAGAGGTGCGACGCATCGAAGTGAAGGAGAGAGAGATAGAGAGAGTTACCCTAGGCCTAAAGGGATAAGAAGAAAAGATGGGACCTGCTGTAATAGGCCATTGTGGCCCAAAATGCTAGCGTATTTTAAAATGTGGCACTACCATGGCCAATATGCGGCACTACCACAGAGCGGCATTGCCACAGTACCAACGCAGTACTGCCGCACCCACAACATCAAGGGGGTTACCTACAAACTAAATAACTCTACATATATATAGGATATGGATATGTATCTCTAGTATATTATGATCAGCAACAGATAATCAATACAAGCAATAATCATAATAGACTAGTTTTATTTGATTAAGCCTTTTAAAGCACATGAATTTAAGCTTTTGGAATTCCTTTTTACCTATTCATGCTAGTTGGTCAAACAAAGGTGTGCTATACTTCAAACCACATTATGAGAATCAAGTATATTTAGCTCACTACGCAAAGCATAAAACCTTGACTCATCGAGAGGCTTAGTGAAGATATCGGCTAGTTGCTTTTCGGTACTCACATGGCGAATTTTGATATCTCCTTTAGTTTCGTGGTCTCTCAACAAGTGATGTCGGATGTCTATGTGCTTAGTTCTTATGTGGATTACGGGATTTTTTGCAAGCTTTATGGCACTTTTATTATCACATAATAATGGGATTTTGGTAAAGTGACATTCGAAATCTTGAAGGATTTGCCTCATCTAAAGTAGTTGAGCACAACATGCACCGGCTGCAACATACTCTGCCTCGGTGGTGGAAAGGGCTATATAATTTTTCTTCTTAGAACTCTAAGACGCTAGGGACCATCCAAGGAATTGACATGTCCCCGAAGTGCTTTTTTCGATCTACTTTGCAACCGACGTAATCAAAATCCGAATACCCAAGTAGATCAAACTTAGAGCCCTTATGATACCATAAGCTAAGGTTAGGAGTGTGTACTAAATATCTCAAGATTCTCTTAATAGCCACTAAGTGACACTCTTTCGGATTAGCTTAAAATCTAGCACACATGCACACACTAAGCATAATATTAGGCCTAGATGCGCACAAATAAAGTGAAGAGCCGATCATGCAGCGATATACCTTGGTATCCATGGCTTTCCCTTCATTATTGAGATCTAGATGTCCATTTGTTGGCTTGGTAGTTTTGATAGGCTTGGTATTCACCATGTCAAACTTCTTGAGCATATCATGGGTCTACTTCGTTTGGCTAATAAAATTTTCATTCTTTATTTGCTTGATTTGAAAACCAAGGAAGAACTTCAATTCACCCATCTTGGACATCTCAAATCTCATCATCATGATCCTACTAAATTTCTCACAAAAAGCATGATTAGTACTACCAAATATTATGTCATCGACATATATTTGGCACACAAAGATATCTTTACTAACTTTGCGAGTGAAAACGGTAGGATCGGCTTTGCCTATTTCAAAGCCTTATTTAAGCAAGAATTCCTTAAGGCATTCATACCATGCTCTTGGTGATTGCTTAATCCCATAGAGCACCTTTTGGAGTTTGTAGACATGGTTGGAGAACTTGGGATCTTTAAAGCCCGGTGGTTGCTCAATGTAGACAAGTTCTTGAATAGGACCATTGAGGAATGCACTCTTCACGTCCATTTGATATAGCTTGAAGTTGTGATGAGCGGCATAAGCTAGAAGCATTTGGATTGCTTCAAGCCTTGCCACCAGTGCATACGTTTCTTCAAAGTCCAAGCCCGCTACTTGAGTGAAGCCTTGAGCAACCAATCTTGCCTTGTTCCTTGTCACCATGCCATTCTTGTCTTGCTTATTGTGGAATACCCATTTGGTGCTAATGACATTGGTATTGGGTCTTTCCACCAAGGTCCATACTTGATTTATTTTAAAGTTGTTGAGCTCTTCTTGCATGGCCATGATCCTCCAAGTGCTTGTTCTACCTTAAGAGGCTCCAAAGAGGAAACAAAGGAGTAAAATTGACAAAAGTTTGCTAAATGTGATCGAGTTGTTACCCCTTTTTGAAGACTCCCAAGGATATTGTCAATGGGATAATCTTGTTGTATTATTTGCCTGAGCCTTGGGTGATCAATGGCTGCTTATTCCTCTTCTAGATCTTCATCTTCTTCTTGCTCGAAGATTGGTTGTAGGTTCTGTCCACGAGCTAGAGTCGAATCAGCTACTGCTGACTAGGAAGGCATGGCACTGCCGCTCTTAGGCGTGGCACTGCCACATGTAGAAGTTGTAGTAGGGGTCTTCTGTTGTTCAGCATCAAGTATGTCAGCAGAAATTGGTGCAGCAGCAACTTGAGAAATCTCCACCTCGATGGCTTTATCTTCTTGTGGTCTAATATCACCAATAGCCAATTACTTGATTGCTTCACATGGTGGATCCTCCTTTCCTACAACACTTAAATCAACTTGCTCTACTTGAGAGCCATTAGATTCATCAAATGTCATGTCTATCGCAATCTCAACTCTCCTGGAGGTTTTGTTGAAGACACGGTAGGCATGCCATTTGATCCATAACCAAGAAGAAAACCTTCATCAACTTTAGGTGCAAATTTAGAGGTTTTGGGTTTCTTGTTAAGTATGAAATACTTACACCCAAACACTTTAAAGTAAGACACCTTTGGTTTGTTACCGGTTAG
This sequence comes from Miscanthus floridulus, assembly GCF_019320115.1. Classification (NCBI taxonomy): domain Eukaryota; kingdom Viridiplantae; phylum Streptophyta; class Magnoliopsida; order Poales; family Poaceae; genus Miscanthus; species Miscanthus floridulus. The sequence goes on along the minus strand of NC_089584.1, from coordinate 34,626,291 downwards.
AAGTTCATATGAAGTTTTCTTTAACTTCTTATGTAGGTAGAGGCGGTTGATGGCATGGCAAGCGGTGTTGATAGCGTCACACCAAGATAAGTCCGACGTCTTGTATTCATCTAGCATTATCCTTGCCATGTTAATGAGTGTTTGGTTCTTCCTCTCTACTACACCATTTTGTTCAGGGGTGTATGGAGTTGAAAACTCATGCTTGTTGCCCTCTTCATCAAGAAACCACTCAACAAGAGTATTCTTGAATTCGATCCCATTGTCACTTCTCACTTTCTTGATTGGGAGACCGAACTCCTTTTGTGCTCTTCTAACAAATATCTTCACTTTCTCTTAAACTTGGCACTTGTCATACAAAAAGAATACCCAAGTAAAATGGGAATAATCATTAACAATAACAAGACCATATTTGTTACCCCCGAGACTTAGGTAGGCGACCGGTCCAAAGAGATCCATGTGAATTAACTCCAATGGTTGCTTGGTGGTCATGATACTCTTTGGTGGGTGAGGTATGCCAACTTGGTTTCTGGCTTGACAAGCGCTACAAATCCTATCTTTCTCAAAGTGAACATTTGTTAGTCCAAGGATGTGTTCATCTTTTAGAAGTTTGGCCAAGTTTCTCATCCCAACATGGGCTAGTCGGCGATGCCAAAGCCAACCCATGCTAGATTTTGCCACTAAACAAGTCTCAAGCTTAGCTTTACTTTTGTTGAAATTAACTAGGTAAAGCTTATTCTTTAATCGACCCATAAAGATAATAGAGGAATCCTTCCTTATAAAGACTTCCACACCTTTATTCGTAAAGAGACAATTGTAGCCCATCTCACATAATTGAGAAACGGACAATAAATTGTAACCCAATGAATCAACATGTAAAATATTTGTAATTGAATGCTCATGGGTTATAGCAACTTTACTAAGACCAATCGCATCCCCCTTTGAATTGTCTCCAAAGATAATATTTTCATTTGAGTGCATCATTGGAGAATATGATGAGAACATACTCCTTTCTCTAGTCCTATGATTTGTACACCCGCTATCAAGCACCCAACTTGATCCACTGGAGGAGTATGCCTGTAAAACAAGTTTAGTTGCTAGATTTAGGTCCCCAACTTGACTTGGGGCCTTGTATGTTAGTCATAAAAAACTTTGAAACCCAAATAGAAGTATTCCTATATATGTTGGTTTCTTTTCCAACATATTTTGCAACCACTTGACCACTACTGTTGTTCTTCAATACAAAACATGATGTCAAGCTTTGTTGAGGTGCATGGGCCTTTGGTTGGTAAGAATACTTGTTCTTAGTGCCCCATATTGATTCCTTTGGCTTCTGGAAAACCTGCTTCTGCTGGAACACTTTCTTCATGGGCTTAGTCTAATCAGGAACAGAATGGGTAGCCTTCCCATTTTTGCCGATTTTGTACTTCCTTTCAAACTGTACACACTCATAGCCATTCACTATCTTTCTTCCATTTGTCTTGGCTCCATTTGTGTGTCCGAGCCAATGCTTGATTGAGGGATGTCTTCCCTTCTTGTATTGTGGCCCTTTTGGTTCATCCTTCTTCTTGTCATTAGTTTGGGCCTTGCTATCCATGCACCATTTTCTAATGATCTCATTGAGCCTAGCAATCTCCTTTCTCATAGCCTCTATATTGGCAAGGTTAGTGGAATAGGCATTCAAATCAACATTATAATATTTTCCACAACCTTGACTAGTGAAGGGAGTAGAGGTTTCCTTTGTCTTAGAGTGATGTGAGTTGCTATCCCAAAGAATGCAGCTCAAGTTCTTTATGCTTTTCATCCAAGTCACAATACTTTTTCTTAAGAGCATTATTTGCTTTCTTTGTGATAGCATGGTCCTCTTGCTCTTTGGCCAAAGCCTTGCACAAGGATTCCACCTCACTTCTCTCTAATTCAAGAGCTTCCTTGCTAGCAATGTAGAGATCCTCTTGTTGGATAAGAGTTTTCTCTCTAGATTCTAGCTTGGCTTGGACACTCTCTAAATCCTCCATTAGCTTAGTGATGAATAATTTGGTTTTCCATTCAAATTTTTAGTTATCATGTTAATTTCTTCATCACTAGATCAATCATCACTAGAGCTATCACTAATATCACTACTAGAGATATCACTAGGAGGTGGAGGAGGAGGCTTGGATTTTGGTTTTACCTTCTCACCCTTTGCCATGAGACAAATATGTGGGAAGTAATAGTCATCATCGGACATGTTGTTGAAGAGTCCTGGTGTAGAGAATGACTTGTGGATAGCAACGGTTGCAACCTTCTCATCCTCTTCACTTGTGCTCTCTCTAGTTGAGTCCCATTCATGCCCAATGTGAGCCTCTTCCATGTACTTCTTGCTCTTTCTACGGTCAGTCTTCTCTTATTTCTTGTCCTTCTTGTACTTGTTGTCTTTGATCTCATATGGACACTTTCTCTTTCTATGGTTGGTCTTCTCTTCTTTCTTGTCCTTCTTGTACTTGTTGTCTTTGACCACAATTGTAGCATGTTCTCTTCTTCTTGTTTGGAAACTTTCTCTTCACTACCTTATAGCCTTGCTTCTTTAGACCCTTTTGAAATCTCTTCATAAAGAGAGCAACATCATCAACTTTCTCATATTGATCATCATCATTTTCTTCTTCACTTGATAATGATGTAGTCTCTACTGCTCTTGGACTTGCTTGCTTGCTTTAGACTTGCTTATTGAAGCTTGCTTGTTGATCTTGGTCTTGCTAGTAGAGCCATGCTTGCTTGATTTGTTGGCCTTGAGAGCTACATCCTTGATCTTTATGCCATCTAATTTTGCTTGCAACTCACCAAGCTTCTTCCTTTCATTTGCTTCTTTTCTTTGCATGTCAAAGGTCAAGATTCTTCCAAGTACATCATTTGGTGTGAAGTACTCAAACGTCTTCTTGTCTCTAATTAGAGTCACCATGGTCTCATTTCTAGGTGAATAAGCTTCCAACATAATCTTCACTACCTTGTGATCATCTAGCTCATCACCACCATAGCCTCTAATCTTGCCCACCATGGTCATCAACCTATCAACCATCTCTTGTGTCCCTTCTCCATCCAAGATCACAAATCAGTTGAGCTTGGCCATCAATAAATCAATTCTTGCCTTCCTTACTTTGTCAACCCCTTCATGTGCAAGGTGAAAAGTGTCCCATATTTGCTTTGCAACATCAACACCAATCACTCTATTGTATTCATCACTATCCAAAGTACTAAGCAACACACTTGTGGCTTGACCATTAAGATGAATAATTCTCATTTCATCTAGTGTTGGATTCTTGGGATCAACCGGTGGCTCAAATCCATTGCAAACTACCTCCCAAATGCCATGGTGAAGACCTATAAGATAGGCTCTCATTAAGTGCTTCCACTTGGAAAAGTTAGTCCCATCAAAATGAGGTAACTTGCCCATGGGCACATTGATGAAAGACATCCGATCATGATTAGTCATATGCATAGAAGAATAGTTAAAGGATACGGTGGCATATTTGTTGTTGGAGTCCACTTTGCCATTTCCTTTCTTCTCCTTCTTGCCTCCCTTGGACGCTTGGTAGGACTCATCATCATCTCCATCTTTGGAACTACTTGAAATGTCACTTGATGATGCATTGGTCGCCTTCTCTTCTTCTTCCTTCTTCTTCCTAGCTTCTCTTCTTTTTCTTCTTGCTTCTCTCTTGAGCTTTCTTTCATCTTTTTTTGCTTCTTGTCTTCTAACCTTTGCTGCTCCTTCTTTTCTCTTGCTTCTCTTTTTTCCTTTCTAGTTGCCTTCCTTTTTCTTCTTTCTTCATCATTTAGAGCTTTCTTGGCATCGGTAGCCTCAAGCTATGGGAGTGTGGTATTGCTTGTTGTAGAAGCACTTAGCTCACTACTGTCGGTGTCATACAACTCCACATCCTTCGGATCGACATCAATGGGCTTCACACCACTAGTACCACCTTCGGGCTCCATACCTCATGCGGTAAAGCACTCATGAGGTTACTTGCTCTGATATCACTTGTAGGATCTCTGATTAGCCTAGAGAGGGGTGAATAGGCCTATCAAAATAAACTTAAGCAGAAGTTAAATTCCACCCCATGGCACTAGCGCTCTGAGCTTGTGGCACTATCGCTCTATGGCACTACCGGGCTAGAACAACGGCACTGCCACACCTATAGATAACTTTAAGGCACAATTCAAAATCTGAGTATGGAAACTTAGATCAGAGAAATTACTAAGATTCCTGTAGGTATGTTGTTTACAGATCGATAGCTAGAAGTGCTAGGAACAACATACACAAGTAGATCGGCCACAAACCCTAGAAGTCACCTCAACAACAATATAAAATGCAAGTGAAGTAAATCAAGCACAAGGTGACATAAGGATTTATCCTGTGGTTCAGCTCGCCACCAAGGCTTGCCTAAGTCCATGTTGTTAAGGTTAGCCACTAAGGCTTAGGGCTTTGCAACCCTTCAACATTCTCAAGTCAAGAGGGTTAACTCTTGAGATGAGGGGTGAGTTTATTAGCTTCAAGGGATGGTTACAAATCTCTCAGGGCTGCCACACACGTTGGCAAGTGTTTACACCAAAATTTGGGAAGAAGAACATGGAAACTCGAAGCTTCCAAGATTGTGTCATCAAGGAATCAATTGTATAAGGATCAACATTAGCTGATTCATACGCGGTACTGGGATCGGCTCTCTTCGGATGACGTCAGCAGATAATGTCAATGAGCTACGGTTGGCATCGGGCAAAAACATGTTGGACTCTACAAAATAGGAAAGATTAGAGTCCAAGTTATCTTAAGTTAGAAATGTTTTCTCTTATACCAAAGATTGTAATGAGTCATACTTAAGTAGGATTCATGTGTAGGTTCTAGGTATAAATATTGGACCCCGGCTACTGTAAAAAGGATCCAACAATCAATCAATACCAATTACTTTTTCGGCTTCACGCCAACCCTTAGGAGTAGGAGTACTGTAGATCTCGGCGAGTCCTTCAATAAGCAGGGCTGCATCAATCCGGTCGACCTTCGGCTTGTCTGTAAGTACTGTTATGGCTTATACTTCTATTTGTAAGGCCGCATCGGTCCAGTCAACCTCTTGCGAGCTCTAGTATAAGTTAGTTATCGATCCTTATCTAGTTCAAGTACGGCTGCATTGGTTAAGTTTGACCTCCACTGCTCGAATTAGATTAAGGTCAAGTTATCAGCTCTACTTAAGTGTGGCATCCTTCGGGTAGATTCATTAAGTTATCGATCTTGCTGATATCCTTGTTGTCATTAGTTTCAGCAATATCAACCTATCCGATCGAGATCGATCTAGATTGGCCTCACATCCTTTTAAGTCCATCGTTTATTTTATCACATTGCGATGGTTCTTACTTTAAACGGTGGATTATGTTTTATTGGCTATTCTACTTTGATCTTGATCGTGCATAGTACACGGTTAAGGCATGTCTGATCTTGAGAAGGTTTACTAGCTAGTTAAATCTGGTCTATAGCTCACTATTATGGCTGTAACGATCCGGTCGATCCCCACTGTTATTACTTTAGATTGGAGTATGCTAGTTGGTAGATTTGCTTTCGACTAGGTGTGACCTTGGCTGTTTACTATACCTACATTGGCTAAATAGCCGATTGCCCATACTTTAACGCTTATAGTTTGTCTTCATGATTCTATTAAATGTGAATAGATATGTTTACTTTAAAGGTTTGATCTGTTATCTTTCTCATGGCTGCCATCAATCCAGTCGAACCCCATTGTTAAGGATAACCAGTTAGATTTGATGAGTTTATAGATTTGTCCATATTAAACAGTCGATTGTTCACATGCTGTAATTCTTTTTCTACCTAAATCGGCTATTTTAGCCGATTCACCTGTGCTTTCACAGATATGGCATGCTTTCATGAACCTGTTGAAGTATGGTCGATTCTATGGATTTTCTGGTCCTAGGCTATCATCATCATAGTTGCATCGATCTGATCGAACCTCACTTTGATGCTAATAGGTTAGATCTAGACAATTTGTAGGTCTGTCTATATCAAATAGTTGATTGTTGGCATGGCATATCCCTTTTCACCGGATTCATTGGCTCTATACTACGTATTGATCAAACCAAATTTAGCCAGTGATGTATCTTTGACGCATACACATTAACAGCTTAAAGGAAAGGATCATTAAAATTGGGCGCATTGTGTCTGTTACTATAAAATCAATCATGACCCGCGAGCGTTATAGTCCTTATCAGTCGATTTCTTCTTGTATCGGATATTTAGTCGATTTTCCCGTCTAGCTACTTCCGAAGCGGCACACTTGGAACTATCTAGGCAAAACCAGCATGTTCTACCCAAAATTATTGATAAACTTTCTTTCCTTGTCAATTGCATGTCAAATTGACTAGCACACCTTTGGGAATTCATAGGATCGACTGGTCCTGCGTTGAAGCCAGGCAGATCTCTAGATCGTTTTGGCTTGCTGCGTGTCCACCCGGTGCGGCTACCATGTTTTCACGTCGACAGCAAGCTCCATGGACGACGCTCTAGCCAGCTAGGAGCAAACTCTAAGAGTAATAAACATAACCACCAGCCAAAACATGAATCAAGTGCTCTTTTGAGTTGGGGAATCAGTGGATCTACTCTCTAGTTGAGTTTGGCACCTTTTTCTTTCAAGGATTGATGGGGAAATCACAAGGGAAAACTTGAGAGCTTTTGGGCACCAATGGAGAAGAGAGAGAACAAGAGCTGAGCCAAAAGGCATCGGTCTGAAGAGCTAGGCGAGGAAGAAGACCGTTGTGAGGGAAGGAAAGAGGTATAAATACCCCTCTAGGTCCCAACAGTCAGATAAGACGCAGTAGTGCCACGTCTTACCCACGACAGTGCCGCTCTGTGGCATAGCCGCGCCTCAAGTGTGGCACTACCACACCAAGCCTGACAGCAGAGATAAAAGAGTGTTGAGCAACCTGTCATGGCAGAACTTTTGAGGATGCTTGTGTGTAAGATTGAGCACTTGGTAGCACAAGTTGGCTTAAGCATTGTGTCCCCCTTTATAGTACAGCCTTTCCTATACTCAAATTCAAAATATAAAAGAATATAAATCTCCTTTGAGTTTGAAGCCGTCAACATTTATAATGGGGGCTCCTCTGTTTTGTATGACATCCTTGATTCTAAAATCCCTGCTTGTCATCTTAATAAATCTCATGAGTCCTCTAATTGAGCGGTCATTATCACCAAAACTCACAATTTGGGCTTGATTGCACTTTTAAAAACCAACCATTGTTCTTCACAAAACTAGTATTGTGAGGAGTAAAGGCCGCCTTGCCTTTCTTGGGGGTATAGCCCAATCCCTCTTTGTAGAGAAGCTCTTTGGCTACCCAAGCATATAAGCAAGCGGTCCTTGCCACCATAGGCTTTGCCTAAGGTGCGAGTGAGATCATTAACCTCCTTCTTGAGGGTCTAATTCTCAACCATTAGTGAGGCATCACAAGTGAAACCATCACTACTAGATGAGGTAGAAGTGAAAGTGCTACAAGAAGGGTTAGTGGGAGCAACAATGATAGGCTTATAGAATGATTCATCAATTATATCACAAGTTAAGCCTACATCACATGTTATAACATGCTCTTTCACATTTTGCTCATCAAGTAGAGAGGAATGAGCTTTTTCAAGCTTCTTATGAGCCTTCCCAAGCTTCTCATAGGCTTCCTCTAGCCTCTCATGAGATGCATTGAGCTCATCAAAGGCTTTCTTGAGGGATTTAAGTTCTTTACGCAAGTCTTTGCATTCTCTTCTCTTAATGTCAAGGTGTTCTTTAGCATTATCTAACATGTCAAGCAGTTCATCCTTAGTTGGTTCATCATCTTTACTTTCACTTTCATTTTCATTATCATGTTCCTCATCACATCCATCATCACAAGTTTGTACCTTAGTAGCCTTAGCCATGAAGCATGATGGAGTGTCGAAGAGAGAAGGCTTCTTATTTATGGCAATGCTTGCAAGAGCCTTCTTCTTGGTGGTCTTGTCATCATCACTATCATCATCATCATCACTTGAGAAAGCATCACTATACCAAGTGACCACATGTGAACCACCCTTCTTCTTCTTCTTGAAGGTCATCTTGTCCTTCTTGCTCTTCTTGTCATCATCATCATTGTCGCAACAAGATGATCCTTGCTTCCACACTTGAAGCACCTCGTTGACTCTTCTTTGTTCTTGGATGAAGACTTCTTTCTTCTAGCATAGTAGCCCTTCTTCAACATGAACTTGCCAAATCTCTTCATAAATAAAGCCATCTTCTCATCATCCATCTCATCAAAGCTCAAGTCTTCATCTTCACTTGATTCTTGCTTTGCCTTGCCCTTGGATGATATGGCTTTGAATGACACACTCTTCTTCTCATCCTTCTTCTCATCTTTCTTCTCCTTCTTTTCTTCCTTCTCATCATCATCTCTATATGTGTCATCGGTCATCACATCTTCCAATACTTGGTTTGGTGTCATGGTGTCCAAGCCACTCCTCACTAGAATAGTGACCAATATGTCAAATCTTGATGGTTAGCATCTTAAGAATTTGTGAGAGAAGTCCTTATCCTTCACCTCTTCTCCAAGTGCTTTGAGATCATTGACAAGCACTTGAAGCCTATGAAACATCTTCGGCACACTCTCATCATCCTTCATCTTGAAGCTTACAAACTTCTCTTTGAGAATGTATGCCTTTACACCCTTCATGGCTTGAGTGCCCTTAAATGATTCCTCCAACTTCTTCCATGCCTCATGAGCCCTCTCAATGTTCTTGATTTGCTCAAATGTTCTCTCATCCAAAGCATCACGAATGGCACTAAGAACAATGCTATTGTTTTGGAGTAGCACTTCTTTGGCGGTGGTGGGAGCTTGTCACACCCGATTTTAAGGATAAAATGGGATGCATAAATCTTGTGTGCACCCTGAGATTAGTCACGCACATAACCTGACAAATTACAGAGTATCATCATAGTGTTTATTACATCGCGCACAATAATCCATTACAATAATAACGGGTCTATCATGAAAGCTAAAGAACTAGGTAACTACTCTCCACGAGGGCCTCAAACTCCATAGGGACGTAGACTGGTGAAGCACAAGTCTAAAAATCCTTAGGGTAGTCCTCATAAACACTTCCATCTATTACCCATCTAGGATTTTATCCAAATAATGAAAATAAACAAGCATAAGTACATCTCGTACTCAATAAGAACAACATGGGTATATGAAGCTCAGAAGGCTGACACTGGTATACTACGGTTAGCATTTTAGTAAGTCAAGATTTTAGCACTATATTAGCATTTAGTTGTGCTTAAGCCCCAATTAAACCACATGATCATAAACAGGAATAATATTCAACATTCGAATTGTTATCATTATCAAGTGATCAACTATTCTGTCAGTTTTCTAGGTCGCTCGTGTTTGTGAGCATGGCTATTATAACAGTTTTTTAATACTATGCAGAGTTTGTACATCTTTACCCGAGAGCCGTGATTTACCCTTTTGTTTGAGGTAGCTAATCTCTTGACTCCCTCCCTAGGGAGGTCGGCAGGGTTCACTATGAAGCCTTTGAAAGGTTTCCTTAACAAATTAGTAGCCGCTAGGTTTCCCCGGCAAGGGAATATAGAGCCCCTCTTCCGAATGGCACATTCCGCATAGGCTATACACATAGGGATAGAGGCCGCACTATACTCAGCTCGATAGGCCCCATTTATGCCCTTTTGGGTAACTACTAACAAGCTAGAAAAGGTCCTGCTACTGAGCTAAAGCCAGAGCCATGTGGCACCCTTGGTTGTACTATATGTCCCAGCTTTAGCCAATAGATAAGTTCTTATGGAGGGCCAAGAGCATCTTGTACAAAAGCCAATTGCTCTCTCGCCCTATCATCCAGTTGCTAAGAGCAAGTTTTACCATTGTTCCATAGAACCATTAATCATCATTTAGATCATGTATAGTCAATTTGAGCGCTAGCAGCTACCCATATGCAGGTATAACCCATCGGTATTCAAGGTACAAGGTAACAACAACTGGGAGATCCTTACGGGTATCAAATTAGACACATGCACATGACTAAATAATTAAAAGGTGAATAGGACAAAGAGATTTCATGCTATACTTGCCTTGCTCAAAGTTTCTCTGTTAGTCCTGGTCGTCAAAGTAGTACTCTTGATCACCCACGAATTGCTCACCGTCTATACTCGATCATCAGAGCAACAACATGCATCCAGAGACAATCATGCAAAGCAAACAAGCCTATAATTAGAATAGTACATGTATCCCTGTGGTTTAAACATGAACGTCGATCTCCAACGGTCAAAAACTCCCACGTGATCACTTAAGTTGTGATCGGACGCGCCATGCCACAACCTGACATAGTCTGATCCTCACACGTTGCACGTCAACAACAAACGACCGAGCGCGCCGATCACTTCAGCCACTGCGTGTCAGGTCAACTCCAGAGAGGTTCCAGAGCCGCCCAAACGCGATCAGACGCATTAGGTCCACCCTGACCGGACGCACCACCGCGTCAGGTCTTCACCGTGCTCGCTCAAACGCTTACGTCACCACTGATCGGACGCTAAAGCATCGCGTCAGGTCACAAACTAAACATGAGTCCGGTCACAGGCTGAGAGCAGCCCGAGCGCGCCACCAAGTTTATAATTGACCGGACTCACTGACCCAGCGTTCGGTCAGCTCGAGCACAGCGTCCGGTCACTGATTTTTAGTGAAAATTAACTCTTTCACTTCACCAACTTCTCCACCCTTGCTTAAATGTGCCAACCATCAAGTGTATCACCTTGTGCACGTGTGTTAGCGTATTTTCATAAACATTTTCAAGGGTGTTAGCTCTCCACTAGATCTAAATGCATATACAATGAGTTAGAACATCTAGTGGCACTTTGATAACCGCATTTCGATACGAGTTTCACCCCTCTTAATAGTACGGCTATTGATCCTAAATGTGATCACACTCGCCAAGTGTCTTGATCACCAAACCAAAACGCTTCTTTCAAGTTTCATATTTGCCTTGAGCTTTTTGTTTTTCTCTTTCTTCTTTTCCAAGCCGAGCACTTGATCACCACCATAGTGACACCATCATCATGATCTTCACCATTTCTTCACTACTTGGAATAGTGCTACCTATCTCATGATCACTTTGATAAACTAGGTTAGCACTTAGGGTTTCATCAATTCACCAAAACCAAACTAGAGCTTTCACATAATTAATGGTGATTTGTGATAAATGACAAGTAACAATATAATACCTACTAAAATTATGCAACTGTTTTGTCCCCTAGAATCCTTTATGTTTGGGTATAATTTTTGAATGCTTGAATATGCTATTTTACACGACTAAGGAAGTAGTACCTTGTTATGGCTACCTGACATCACACAAATCCTGGTAAATGAATCTTTCTTACAAGGAACATAGAAACATCTAAGATGGTCAATAGTATGTTCATTTTGCTACATTCTTTTAAACTTTTATCTAATCATGTACAAACTAACCAAACGTGTGCATGCATTCAATGGATCATGTTTTTACGTGGTCACCCGAGCAACTCATGGCTTGGAGATTCATATGATTGTCGCCGTCGGTGCACAGTTCTGCCTCGTATGAGCATCGATAGTGAGTCGAATCCTAGACAAGATAAGTAAGGAGAGAATAAAGGCATTGTGGCCTCGTGTGGGAAGTAAAAAGAACAGATGAAAAAATCACTTTTTAATAGGGGCTATTGCGTTCTTGCTCCTATTTTGAACCTCAACTGTGATTTTACCTCTATTTTTTTCACTTTGTGTTTTTACCCCTGTTTTTCCAAAACGAATGTTCAGTTTACCCCTACTCCGTGAACAGTAGGTAATGGTGTTGAAAAAGTTGAAAGATGACAAGTTTGCCCTTCCGAATATTGTGTTTTTGCCCCTATTTCAAACCTCAATTGTGATTTTACCCCCACTTTGTGTTTTTACCCCTACTTGAAAGGACCTAGGATGCCGCCTAGAGGGGGGTGAATAGGCATTTCTGAAAATTAACACCTTTAAATGCGGAAACAATTAGAAAGGGGAGTTTCCAAAATGGAAACTCCAAATTAAGAATACTACCACCCCTCACAAGTTAGCCACAAAGTAAACAAGGTATAAAGAATTTATCTAGAAGCTACAACCCTGCAACACCAAGTTAGAATAGAGAATAAATATTTTTAGTGCAGGCAGGAAATACCGGACGTGTCCGGTATGGATACTGGACGTGTCCGGTATACACGATTTCTGCAGATCAGCCCCAAACTTGCTCCTTTCGATTTCTATCTTCAAACCAAATTGCAGGCACCTAATGGAGATGACAATATACACAGAGAACCTACAGAACAGCTAGAGCAACACAAATATCAAATGAAATGCGAATTTAGACACGATATTTGTTTTACCGAAGTTCGGACTCGTTCGAGTCCTACTCTCCGTTGAGGGGGCTGCGGGTGACCCAGCGAAGGTCAGCCCTAGAGGGTACCACAAAGGTCACTCTAGCCGGAGTCTTTTCCAACTCCTTTTCCTCCTTCCACTAATTTGATTCCGAGGTGGCGGAATCGACCGTTACAAACTTTCTGAAGCAACCACAATCTCTTGGTTGCTCTCCAGCGACGCCTAGCCGTCTAGGACTGAAGAGTCAAAGAGTAACAAATGCGAATCACGAGATTGACAATATGCACAAGTGCTCAAGTGGTGGCTTGCTCTCTTTTTCAAATTCTTTCTCAACCCACAAATTGATTTTGCAATTTGGATCACACACTCACTAAGAGAGGGTTTAGGAGAGTTGGCAAGGCTCAAAAACGTGTGTCTATCTCAGCAGAATTAGTAGCCTCCAAACGTAGAGGCTTGGGGGTATTTATAGCCCCCTTGAAAAACTAGCCGTTTTATAGCCGTTGCAATACCGGACACGTCCGGTATGCATACCGGACATGTCCGGTATGACTCATACTGCACCAACGGTAACTAAGTTACAGTGATGTTATGAGGCATCGGAACTCCCGAAGAATGCCAGGACTTCCGACCGTAGGAACTCCTGACTCAAGTCGGAACCCCCGACCCTCAGCAATTTTGAAAAACATGTAACTGAGTTAAAGTCAGTGAGGTGTCGGAACTCCCGATGCATGTCGGAACTCCCAACCGTTGGAACTCCTGACTCATGTCGGAACTCCTGACCCTCACAGCTTTTGAAAACTAGCCATTGGCTTCTAGTCATCCATACCGGACACGTCCGGTATGAATACCGGACACGTCCGGTATGATCAGAACAATGAACCCTCCAAGTCTGTTGAAGTGGAGACATCAGAACTCCCGACCCATGCCGGGACTCCCGACCGTCGGAACTCCTGACCAACGTCGGAACTCCTGATGAACCAACCCGAGAGCAATAATTTAACAGCTGCTGGGCAAATACCGGACACGTCCGGTATGAATACCGGACACGTCCGGTATTGCTAGACCAGCAAAAAATCAATTAGCACTTTTGTCGCTCAAATAATCAAACCTCACATGGGTTGGCTTGAGCACTTATGAAACATTATCTATCAACATGATGCATCCCTCTTAATAGTATGGCATACCTATTAAACTCAAGATAAACGGAAATATGAATTTGTACCACTTGAGTTGTTCTCTTTCGAATTGATGCCGTCCCTTTCAATCTTTATCAAGTAAGGGTGCTACCATGTTGATATTGATCTTTTCACTTGAGCATAGCCATCTTGAGCATGTGACTTGATTCCATTCATCAAATCATGAATAATCCCAAATATATCAAGTCACTTCCATCAAACACTCTAATAGTGATTTGATCCTCCACAAAAACATGAACATCATAGCTTGATTAGTACCTCAACTAAATGCAAGTACTTCCTTCTTCACCCTAGCTAGGTTCTTCGGTCGCCAAGCCATCGCTTGCCCTTCACCCTTGCTTAGTACCTCGAAGCCTTTCCTTGCTATCTTCACCATCTCAAGCCATCAAGTCACATCTTGTGTTGAATCATCCATTCATGTATTGTTATCATTTTCATTTCAATCTAGCAAGCTTCAAATATGAGACCAATCCATATGCAATCCCTCATGTCTCATTAACTAATAATCACGAGCTTGCTTTCACATAGTACATGGAAATCCCACAATAATTAAGCCTTAGCATGAATTCCATTTGCATTGTTGTCTTGTGCTTGAACTAGATTGTTTATACAATAACACATCATTTTGGCTTTCATTAAGTACCTGTGAGATAACCTTTTACCTGTCCACACAAAGCAAACGGGTTAGTCCTTTAATTACATTGTCATTCAATCATCCAAAACCCACTAAAGGGCTAGATGCACTTTCAATCTCCCCCTTTTTGGTGATTGATGACAACTTGATTAAAGCTTACAAAATGATATAAACATTTAAACTTTTGGGTTCAATGATTTATGAGAGGCTCCCCCTTAATATGTGCTTATGATTAGAATTCACAAAATGACCTCAAATGTCAATTGCACATACTAAAACATATAGGAGACTCCCCCTAAATCATTGCATCCGTGGGGTGCATGTGTGTGTGACAAAGTGAAACCATGATGCATATGACAAGATATATCACACAAGAATAAATATAAAAGCATCACATCAAATATTTTCATTCTAGCATGCATAGTCCTTATGAAAATAAATATGACATATGTAATTCACACATAGCACTCATTACAAATTTTCTCAAGTCCAGAAACCACTGATATATATAGATAAAGATCATGTCTCAAGAGATACATAGATAAAGCAAAAGTCTCATCTCTCACAAGATATAATCTATCTCAAATCCAAGATACATCAATGAAGCTCAAAAACAAACTACAGCCTACAGTACATATCTTCAGGTACAAAGATAAGCAAATGAAACTATCCTGAAGCTTTAATCAGTCTCTCTCCCCCTTTGTCATCTATCACCACAAAGGTCCAACAATGACATACTAAGGACAAAGGGGCTACAAGCTATCACTAATCTCTGGCATCACTCATCATCATCATTGTCTCTCCCAGCATCTTTGTCATCAGAGCGGGTAACACCAGCCGGACGAGAACCACCGGCACCAGATGGGTCGTAGCCACCAGAGCCGTAGTAGCCACCACCACCTATCAAGTCACTCCACCAATCTATAGCATAGTCGTCGGCAGTGCTGGGACATGGCTGAGAGTGAGTAGGCACATGAGCCTGAAGTGGTAGAGTGTTAGGGTGCTCAGGTGCCTGCTGCTGCTGTCGCTGTATGAACTCAACATACTCTCTATCATATCTAGCCTACTGCTGCTCCTCGGTCTCAGGCTCACTAGCTGCCTCATCTGATAGAGGAGATCTAGGAGGATCAAGCTCAAGATTAGAAGCAATTTGCTTCAAAGTCCGAGTGTCCTTCCTCCTAGCCTCCCTCTCCTTCTGCTGCCTAGTCTGGATGTCACGGCACATCCCAAATATGGAGCTGAAAAGCCTGCGGATAGGTGAGGGAGGACTGCCACGGCGTGAAGTAGAATGTGAAGGAGCACATGGTGAAGGTGAAGCTCCTGCTGGTGCACCACTCCCAGGTGAATCTGCCTCTGGTGCTGTGGCTGCTCCTCCTGGTCTTGCTGGAGGTAACCCTGTCTCAGGCAGATCTGCAATAATCTTCAGGGCCTTGTGAATCTTATCATACTCGAATGTGTGCCCTGTCACCTGCTCAATCATATGCATGATATAAGGAGCAAAACCACAGCCCTTGAGGGGCCTCTCTCCCACACTCCTGATCTCGGACCAAATAAAGTCAAACACGCTGAAGGGCCGAGCATCAGGTGCCATCCTGTGGAGTAGGTTCCTGGAATAATCTGCAATGTTGCCCTTGTCTCCACCCTTGCAGTCAATAGACTTCCTGAACATCCTGTCCAGGTATCTGTAGGTAGGGTGAAGACCTAGAACCTTCCCCACAGCTTCTCTCTCACCACCTGGAGGATACATGTAGGCGAGCTGCTCAGGAGGTAACACCTGCTCGGTGTGGATCCTGTCCCTCTGGAGATCATCCTCTGAGAAGCCAAGATGGGCGGCAAAAACATCATAGTCAACACTGTACCACTGGCCCTCAAGCATCCAGTGCATCCGCCGCTCATCCTCCTCAACAAACAGAGTAGCATAGAACTGAGCTACTACCTCTGTGTTCCAGTCATGCTGGAACTCCATGATCTCATAAACCCCAGTGCGCTGGTAGATAGCAATGGCATGATCAACTGAGGCCTTCTGCAACTCTCTGATGTACTGCCAGTCAATCCACTGAGACCTGGCAATCACAGGGTTCCTGGTGAGAATCACATTGGAGTAGAAGTCCAGGTGAAAGGCTGTCTAGAAGCGGTGATCGTACTGAACCTTAAGTAAGCCTCTCGGATCAACCCTTCGCTCATCTCTAGCTCTCCTGGTCATACCCTTTCCCCTGTAGTCAACTCTGGGAATATAGGAGGGCACATTGGGCAGACGTGTCTCAAGAAGACCATAATGCATCCCCTAACCAGGCTGGTGTTGAACTAGAGGAACTGACTCCTCATCCTCAATCTCCTGCTCCTCATCTGAGTTGTCACCATCTGATCCTCTGTCAGTGCTCTTCCTCTTTCTTTCATCTCTAGACTCCACTCTGAACTCATTAGTGTCTGTGTCAGAAGAAGAGCTCCTGGACCCCTCTGCATACTGAGCTGCTACACTAGAGGCAGCCTTGGTGGACCTCCTGCTGGTCGGCTAAAATCCAGGATGCATATCCTGTCTCGCCTTCTTGTACTTCTCAAGTGCTAGATCATGCCTGTGCTTGGACCTCGGCTCCTGTCGTCCACTCATGGCTGCTGTCCTGTATCTAAAGATTTCCAAAGAATTTTAGATACATGCCCATAGCTTATTCTTGAATTGTAATTAGACATAGATTCTTTTATCCAAGGTTTTACAATCACCTCGACACACCATTGTCACAAGGTTTGCAAAACATAGATACAGAAGAAACTGTGCCTAATAAACAATTCTAGGATAGCATTGAATCAAAGGAAGCAGAGAGCCTGCTCTGCTGGGTCATACCGGACACGTCCGGTAGCATACCGGACACGTCCGGTATGGACGACCAGCAACCCTAACCAGGGTTCCTTGATTCAAACCAACACAGATTAATACCAAACTTTGGGCATTGCTTCTCCATCACCAATGCAGCATATTGACCGAAGGAATTTTCAAATCACATATTGACCAAGTAGATCGGATGAGGTCCGTGATTAGGGTACCTTGAGAGGAGAGAAGAGAGAGCGATGTGAAATCCAAATCCATGGGCCTTCAATCCTTGATCCAAGCCTTCTCCAATGCAATCTCCCTCTCTCTCTTTTCCTTGGTGAAATCCTTGGTCGCCCTAGGTGAGAAGAAGGGCGTCGGCTGGTTGGTTTGGAGGAGGCAAGTCTGTTTGGGCCGAAGGGGTATGCTCTGTTTTTATAGTCTCGCTCATACCGGACACGTCCGGTAGCATACCGGACACGTCCGGTATACGCGGGCTGGCCCAAATAATTTCAAAATGTGTTCTCATTCTTCCAATCCCTTTCTCTGTTGTTGTTCAATCCAAAAAGGTGTATGATCTTGATCCAAACCGAGTACTATCACTTTTCTTATCGAATGCCATCAATTTATTTTCTCTTTTCCAAATATATGGCATAATCAATAATTTGCTTGCTTGAGAGAGATAAAGTGAGACAAAGTAGATTGTGGACTTAAGAAAAACCATGTCATGTGTGATTAGCCGATCAGACAATCAAGGAGAGCTATAATCACCACATGACAGGGCTAGGTCGCAAGGACCAAGATTCAAATAGTTTTTCAAATTCACACCACCTACACATGCTAGTTATGGGTTTTGAAAAACATCTCTCCTATGTCACACAAATGCACATTCTAACATGTAAAGGGCCTTAGATGCACTTACAATGCATATATGTAAAAACATACCTTTGCCTTGAGCCCACAAGAATACCACTAAGAAGATACATGGCATGATAATCTTTATATTGACCTTGATTGCCAAGTAATCATGCTTGATACATATTCAATTTTTCATCTAAAGGACTACAAAGAGTGCTAGATAAATTTGTTAGTCCACAATGGTGCAAAATAGAAATTTAGCTCCCCCTAAATAAGTGCTTCAAGTATTTTGAATGACTTTCAACAAGCACTTTTATTCTAATAAGAAATTGAGAGCCAATTTTCATTTTGACCATAAACCAAATAAGATTGCCATAGTTAAAAGTGAGTTTAAGAGATGCTCACAATCCACTTAGATTTGATAAAACACAAGCTTCTGAGTAAGTTAGGGATATATAAAAATGTATGGATCGAATACTCAGTTGCAACACAATTAGTGTTCTGGTCCATGCAATACCGGACATGTCCGGTAGTATACCGGACACATCCGGAATACATAGAACAGAAACACTAACTTTCTGTCCCTAGCCATGTCGGACACGTCCGATGGTAATACCGGACACGTCCGATAGGTTCAGGACAGAACCAATTAATTCACTGCTTGTAATTTTAGCTCTAGTATTTATTGTAAACTTGCATATCAACAAATGAATTTCTTTACTAGAGAGCCATTAAAAGCATCATATGGCAAGGTAGAATTCCTTTTAATTGAGTCTTATTAGCCACTTTCATTATTTCACAAATGTACCTATTTGTGAACTATAGAACACAAAACGAACAAAGTGGCTATCCTACAAGGTTTAGGTACTTGTTACCAATGGTGAGGATGAAATATATGATATGTTCATTGAATTATCTTCGGGTCAACCATATAAGAGATTATGATAAGAATTGGTTGATAGATTGAGTGAATATTGTCAATTTGCTTGCTCAACCACCCTGAAGCTTTCATCTCATCACCAAGTACCTACATTATTAACCTAAGCACACTTTGGTACCCAACTCTTGTTGGGTCCTTTTGAGTTAGTCAACAAGTGCTTAGGCACCCAAATGGCTTTAGCATTAGTTAGTGGTGAACACATCACCTTACTAGTGCTAACTCTATTTGTGGTCTTCCTAAGCATATCATTATAAACAAATGTGTTTGGCTTAGGAGTTTTACCGTTTGGGCATTCATAGCTTAGATGCCCCTTTCTTCTACAAGCATAGCATATGCGGCCTTTGTGTGCTCTATGCTTGCTTTGCTTGTATGGACATCTATCAACCTTATGGCCCATCTCATTGCACCCATAGCATCTTCTAGTTGCAACTTGGGCTTTCTTTCTTGCTTCTTTGTACATTGGGCATTTCTTGGTAGGATGCCCCAATTTCTTGCTCATGAGACAAGCACTTTGTCCATGACTCTTCACTTGCTTGGCCTCCTTGGTAGAAGCCTTTTGATTGGTGGCTTCAACCTTGTCGGCCCAACTCTTGTGTGGACACATAGCCCACTTATGTCCATACAATCCACAACCATAGCACATCCTTTTTCCATGTTTCTTGCTCTTGGTTGTGTTGGCCTTGCTTGAGATGTGATTCTTTTGTTGGGCTTTGGAGGAAGCAAGGTTTGAACCCTTCTCAAGCTTCTTCACCATGTTATCATGGTTATCTTGAGAAGGTTGTGCTTTCTCCTTACCCTTCAACCGAATCACATCTTTCTTTAATCTTTGCACTTCTTCTTTGAGCTCTATGTTTTCTATAAGATTTAGCTCAACCGAAGATTGGCTTGCTTGGGGAGCACACTCATTAGCACAAGAAATATTTAATTGAGATGGTGTACTAGTGAGTAAATGTGTGAGAGGTTGAGAGGATTTTACCGATGTGATCACAACCTCATGTGCTACCTCAAGCATAATGTTTGATTCTACTAATTCTTCATGAGAGCACTTTAGATGAACATAATTAGCTTGTAGCACATTGTACTTGCTTGATAGTTCATCTAGCCTTGCCTTGAGCTCAAAGTTTTCCTTATCTAGTTGTGAAACACTAGAAGAGGAGTTAGTAACTAAAGCATGCTCGATCAACAATTTATCATACCTCTCATTTATTGCCTTTAGCTCTTGCAATTTGGAGATGAGAAACTTTTCTTGATTTTGAAGCGATTGCTCTTGCTTCTCAGTCTCTTCTTCAAGCTCATCATTCTTTTTGACTATCTTCATGATGATGAACTTGTCTTTGTGGTTGAGATGATCAAGGTTGTAGTTGTCTTCAACTTCAACATCACTCTCCACTTGATCATCTACTCATGCTATCTCCTTGGCTTGATCTCTCTTGCTAGCCTTCTTCTTGCTTTTCTTGGCCATGAGACACAAGTGATGAGTATCATGAGATACTAAGATTGACTCATCACTTGGTTGCCACCGGGCTTGAGCATCGTTGCAAATAGCTGCTTGCTGGTCTGCTGCCTCGGCCATACCGGACACGTCCAGCAGGCATACCGGACACGTCCGGTACATGCAGGCAGACAGCAGGTCATGCGCTGCTTGCACTTCTTGCTCTAGCTCGGCACTCTTGAGGTCTTGTGAGGCTTCTTCGCTGCATGAAGACACAATGGACATACTTTCCATTGACTCGATCTCAAATGCATCATCACATTTGGATTTTCCATATAAATTAAAAAGTCTAGTCCAAATGAGATGAGCACTCTCCGGAGGTGGTTGTCCATTGAAGATTGCCTCATCTTGAACCTCTACACTCAATGTACTCAAAATAATATTAATAGCTTGAGCATTGAGTTGAACACATATCTCTTCCTCTTTTGACAAATTTTTGTAGTTGCTCCAATCAACTATAGAAAGAGGTATGCTTGCATCCACAATATGCTCAACAAGAGGACTAATATCTCTAACAGCATTGAGTATATGTATTGACCAAGTTAGAAAGTTTGAACCATCATTTTGGAGAAGCACCGGCTCCAACTCGATAGGCGTCGACATCCTTTTCTCACGGCGGTGAAGCTTTAGGTGAGAACCTCGCTCTGATACCAATTGAAATGACCTAGGATGCCGCCTAGAGGGGGGTGAATAGGCGTTTCTAAAAATTAACACCTTTAAATACGGAAATAATTAGAAAGGGGAGTTTTCAAAATGGAAACTCCAAATTAAGAGTACTACCACCCCTCACAAGTTAGCCACAAAGTAAACAAGGTATAAAGAATTTATCTAGAAGCTACAACCCTGCAACACCAAGTTAGAACAGAGAATAAATATTTTCAATGCAGGCAGGAAATACCGGACGTGTCCGGTATGAATACCGGACGTGTCCGGTATACACGATTTCTGCAGATCAGCCCCGAACTTGCTCCTTTCGATTTCTATCTTCAAACCAAACTGCAGGCACCTAATGGAGATGACAATATACACAGAGAACCTGCAGAACAGCTAGAGCAACACAAATATCAAATGAAATACGAATTTAGACACGATATTTGTTTTATCGAAGTTCAGATTCGTTCGAGTCCTACTCTCCGTTGAGGGGGCTACGGGCGACCCAGCGAAGGTCAGCCCTAGAGGGTACCACGAAGGTCACTCTAGCCGGAGTCTTTTCCAACTCCTTTTCCTCCTTCCACTAATTTGATTCCGAGGCGGCGGAATCGACCGTTACAAACTTTCCGAAGCAACCACAATCTCTTGGTTGCTCTCCGGCGACGCCTAGCCGTCTAGGACCGAAGAGTCCAAGAGTAACAAATGCGAATCACAAGATTAACAATATGCACAAGTGCTCAAGTGGTGGCTTGCTCTCTTTTTCAAATTCTTTCTCAACCCACAAATTGATTTTGCAATTTGGATCACACACTCACTAAGAGAGGGTTTAGGAGAGTTGGCAAGGCTCAAAAACGTGTGTCTATCTCAGCAGAATCAGCAGCCTCCAAAGGTGGAGGCTTGGGGTATTTATAGCCCCCTTGAAAAACTAGCCGTTTTATAGCCGTTGCAATACCGGACACGTCCGGTATGCATACCGGACACGTCCGGTATGACTCATACTACGCCAACGGTAACTAAGTTACAGTGATGTTGTGAGGCGTTGGAACTCCCAAAGAATGCCGGGACTTCCGATCATAGGAACTCCCGACTCAAGTCGGAACCCCCGACCCTCAGCAATTTTGAAAAACATGTAACTGAGTTAAAGTCAGTGAGGTGTCGGAACTCCCGATGCATGTCGGAACTCCCGACCGTCGAAACTCCCGACTCACGTCGGAACTCCCGACCCTCACGGCTTTTGAAAACTAGCCGTTGGCTTCTGGTCATCCATACCGGACACGTCCGGCATGACCAGAACAGTGAACCCTCCAAGTCTGTTGAAGTGGAGACGTCGGAACTCCCAACCCATGCCGGGACTCCCGACCAACGTCGGAACTCCCGACGAACCAACTCGAGAGCAACAATTTAACAGCTGCTGGGCAAATACCGGACACGTCTGGTATGAATACCGGACACGTCCGGTATTGCCAGACCAGCAAAAAATCAGTTAGCACTTTTGTCGCTCAAATAATCAAACCTCACATGGGTTGGCTTGAGCACTTATGAAACATTATCTATCAACATGATGCATCCCTCTTAATAGTACGGCATACCTATTAAACTCAAGATAAACAGAAATATGAATTTGTACCACTTGAGTTGTTCTCTTTTGAATTGATGCCGTCCCTTTCAATCTTTATCAAGTAAGGGTGCTACCATGTTGATATTGATCTTTTCACTTGAGCATAGCCATCTTGAGCATGTGACTTGATTCCATTCATCAAATCATGAATAATCCCAAATGTATCAAGTCACTTCCATCAAACACTCCAATAGTGATTTGATCCTCCACAAAAACATGAACATCATAGCTTGATTAGTACCTCAACTAAATACAAGTACTTCCTTCTTCACCCTAGCTAGGTTCTTCGGCCGCCAAGCCGTCGCTTGCCCTTCACCCTTGCTTAGTACCTCGAAGCTTTTCCTTGCTATCTTCACCATCTCAAGCCATCAAGTCACATCTTGTGTTGAATCATCCATTCATGTATTGTTATCATTTTCATTTCAATCTAGCAAGCTTCAAATATGAGACCAATCCATATGCAATCCCTCATGTCTCATTAACTAATAATCACGAGGTTGCTTTCACATAGTACATGGAAATCCCACAATAATTAAGCCTTAGCATGAATTCCATTTGCATTATTGTCTTGTGCTTGAACTAGATTATTTATACAACAACACATCATTTTGGCTTTCATTAAGTACCTGTGAGATAACCTTTTACCTGTCCACACTAAGCAAATGGGTTAGTCCTTTAATCATGTTGTCATTCAATCATCCAAAACCCACTAAAGGGCTAGATGCACTTTCACTACTTTTCCAAAATGAAGGCTCCGTTTACCTCAATTCTTAATTCAGTTATCTACATCCGGATCAAAGCAATTAAAAATTAACAAAAGCCCTGTGAAAAGATAAACTTACCCCTTATCTCTTGGTCGTCTCTCTCAGGGTCGTCCCTCTCAACGCTAGCAGGCAGCGGGCGGCTAGGTGCGGTGGCGGTGGCGGCGGAAGGGCAGTGTCGGGCCGTCGGGCGGGTGCGGCGAGCGGCGCGTGCGGCCAGGCGGAGAAAGCGGCGCGGGAGCGCAGCCAGGCACGTGGCTCTGCTTGGCGCGGGCCCGCATAGCCAGGCACGCGGCTTGGCCAGCGTCGCGAGTGCGTGTCTCGTGAAAGCAGCTGACCATGGAGCCGAAGACCCGCCTCTCTCTCTCAACTCTAGCGGATGGCCGCCATCCGCTAGAGTTTAGAGAGAGAGGCGGGTCTTCGGCTTCATGGTCGGCTGCTTTCACGAGATACGCGCTCACGATGTCGGCCAAGCCACATGCCTGGTTGCGCGCGCCCGCGCCAAGCAGAGCCGCGTGCCTAGCTGCGCGCCCACGTTAGGCTAAGCCGCGCGCGCCCGTGCCGCTTCCTCCGCCTGGCCGCACGCGTCCACTCGTCGCGCCTGCCCGACGGCCCGACGCTGCCCTTTCGCCGCCACCGCCGCCACACCCAGCCGCTCGCTGCCTGCTAGCGTTGAGAGGGACGACCCTGAGAGAGACGACCGAGAGATAAGGGGTAAGTTTGTCTTTTCACAGGGCTTTTGTTAATTTTTAATTGCTTTGATCCGGATGTAGATAACTGAGTTAAGAATTGGGGTAAACGGAGCCTTCGTTCTGGAAAAGTAGGGGTAAAAACACAAAGTGGAAGAAAGTGGGGATAAAATCATAATTGGGGTTTGAAATAGGGGCAAAAACGCAATATTCAGAAGGGCAAACTTGTCATCTTTCAACTTTTTTAACACCGTTACCTACTGTTCACGGAGTAGGGGTAAACTGAACCTTCGTTTTGGAAAAACAGGGGTAAAAACATAAAGTAGAAGAAAATGGGGGTAAAATCACAATTGGGGTTCAAAATAGGGGTAAGAACGTAATAACCCTTTTTTAATATTATATGTGTAAATATTGAAGGAAATAAACTTTCTTTTTTTAGAATAGGAAATAAACTTTCTTATTCCTATCACTTTTAGAAGTCTATTCCCTTTCATTGTTGGTCTTCGGATAGCAAAGCGCCCATCGGGCCTTGACCTCAGGTGCCCGCCAGATAAGAAAGCGGCTGTGAAGAAGGTGACGTTCATGCTGCCCATCCTGCCCGCGCATAGCAGCACCATCGAGCAAGAAATGACGTCACCCATCGTCAAAGCTATCATATCCAAATATACTCTCTCTCTCTCTCTCTCCCTCTCAAAAGATACGATTATACTCCCTCCATTCCAATCCAACTAACTTAAGTTTCTAAGCCCGTGTATGATTCAACTTGGTCACCAAATTGATCACGTTGGGGAAGGAAGTAAGGAACGGAAGATGACTGGGCGTGCCTCTACCGCTCAAAATCATTGTCATCCATGTTTGGCAGTAATCTAACGGCTTGTTTGTTTGAGTTTTCTGAGAGTTTTTGGCCTTTCAAAAGCTAAAAAGCTTCTAGAAGCTAAAAGCTAAAAGCTCACTATCATATTCTTAAAAAGAAAAGAAAAGGCTCACTATAGTGAGCTTCTAGGCTTTTAGCTTATGGAAGCTGTTTGATTTTTTTAGGAAGTCCCAAAAACTAGTACTACTCTGTCTCTTCATATTTGTCACTATGTGAAACGTGCAGTATATTTGTCACTATGTAAAACGTGCTGGTTAAATTTTCTCAATTTGATTAGATTTGTAAAAATATTGACAACATTCGTATCTCCAAATAAGTTTATTATGAATATAGATTCAATGATATGATATTAATTATGTACTATAAATATTAATATTTTTCTTGTATATATATTTAGTCAAGTTGAGTACATTTGACTTCTCAAAAAGTGAGAACAACAGATAAAAAGAGACGGAGCGAGTAGTCTAAAAGTGGTCAAAAACTTAAACAAACAGGTCTGAAACAATTCGGCCCAAAGACACGAAGTTAAAAGTCTCACTCGTCCTCTTGGTGAAGTGGTGCCTAGCTGTCCCAACAGGACGCCTAGCGTCCGGACGTCAGCGCTAGCAACGCGTCTGGACGCCTCGAGCTTGTTGCCCGCCTCATGTCTAGCTTTCCCACGCAGCGCTCGCGCGTGCTTCTTCCCCGTGTCTGCCATCGGGTCCTGATTTGACCGTACACGCTTGTGGGGGGAAAGCATCGCACCCGCTGCCATCAGGAGCAGCAGCGACGGACCACGCTTGGCCGTGCACTCCTGCTGCCTGCATGCTACTGCTGGCGCGTGATTCTGCTGTTGACCAGTCGCAGAATAAGGAGAGAGATCAGCAGTCGAGCATGAATGTAGCTTCGTGCTCCACATCTGCTACCACGCCCATGGATACATCTTTGTGCCTCGCGCCTACTGTCGCGTCTGCTTGGCTTCCCGCGCGCACGCGAGGACTGCTGCGCCCGAGGGACCACCTCTGCCTATGCCCCCTAATCGCGCCTGCTGATGAAACACTAGCAACATAAAGCATTTGTTGCAACATACGTCCGAAATAGATAAAATATTTACAACATATGCTTGCAACATATGTGTATGTGCACTGCAATATATACAACATCCAGATAAAACACTTGCAACATACGTTTAAAACAGCTAAAACATACACTTGCAACATACGTGTATAGCCAGTGCAACATATGCAACGCTCAAATAAAACACTTGCAACGTACATTTTAAAGAGCTGAAACATTTGAAACATACACTTACAACATATATGTATAGTTATTGCAACATATGCAATACCATATCTATTTTTGCAATCTCCAGATAAAATATATGCAATATACATTTAAAACTCATAAAATATACGGTTTCAACATATGCTCATCTACTTACTGCACCGTAATGGAGGCTCGTTCACTTGGAGCTCGAGGTGGCCCACGGTCGACAGGCGGATGGAACGCAAGCGGATGAATCACGACACGGCGAGAGGCAAAAAGGCGTGGGCGAGGGTGCGCGACACGAGGCACGAGGCGCACGACGTGAGGCACAAGGGCAGGTGTGTCCGTCCCGTCCTTTAGCCCGAGGCACGAGGCGTGGGGGCGTACGGCGTGAGGTCAGGTATGTCCGTCTCGTCCTTTAGCGCGAGGCACGGGGCGTGGAGGTAGGCGTGAACGTCCTGAGGTATCGTTATCGTTGTCCCAAACAAAGCCTGCAGTGCGCGCCCCTGCGGCCCTGCTCGCGCCCACACTCACTGACATAGGCTCATGGCCACGGCACATCTACAGACCGCCGACTCCTCTTCATTTCTTCAAGTTCTTGACTCGGGATTATGTCCGGCTGCCACAATCATAGATCCTAGCTGAAAGCTAAAACAAACGGTCAGTTTTTAAAGTTACCATTTGGAAATATATAAATAAAAGCCCTCTATATGTATTAGGACAGCTTAGGCTAAAGATGTGTGAAGATAAGAGAGAAAAAATGAGGTACAAATGTAAAATACATATTGGATAGCATGTGCTAGTTTAGGACCTTAAGTGTACCTGTTTTAGAGTGAAATACACTGACGACCCTTTAATTTGTCGGCCTGTGTCAATCCGGTTCATGAACTTGCAAACGCGGAAAATAGGTCCCTGAACTTGTCAATTTATTCACCGGTTATCTATTTTCCATCCGGCGTGGCCTCTAGGCAACGTGGCAGTGGCAGCCGGCACCATGTGCGCTCCTCCGCGGCACGTCGCTCGCCCGCTGGGCGCTGGCTCTGCGCGCTCACCCCCGGCATCTGGAAACAGTTGCTGAAGGTTGTGGAATCCGTCGTGCCAGACGGCGCAGCCACCGCCAGAGAACGTGTAGGCCTGGCAGGAGCAGTTGTTTAGACAAGCCAACTCGCATGCTTTGCTCTGGGCACCCGCCACGGAGAGCGAATCGTCAGGGAGCTTCATGCCCGGCAGCTCCAGGAAGGCGACCGTTGACCCGTTGCCCCCGCACTGTAGCGACAGGCTCCGGTGGCACCCGGCGCTCCAGTCGCTGAGGCCCCAGTCCCGGTCCGCCGCCGGAGCGAACCTGGGCGGGCATTGGCACGGCGGCTGGCTCCTCTGGTTGCAGACGCCGAAGGCGTCGCAGAGCGCGTAGACATCGCACTGGACGGTGGGCGCGGCCCAGAAGAACTGCCAGCTCTGGCTGCCGGGGACCCAGATGAACTGCTTCGTCTGGCCGGTGAGGTCCAGCACCATGCACGTGACGGTCGCGTTGTCGTAGAGCACGTTGGTGACGCGCTGGTTGAAGAGCACGTTGTTGACGGCCTCCGGCAGGTTGGCGAACACGCGCCCCGTCCAGATGCCGCTGCGCCAGTAGGCGCGGGAGCCGTTCCAGAGGTAGAAGAACTCGCTGTTGCCGTTGCGGTCCACCGTGCCCATGAACATCCCTGGCGCGGGGTCCTCGGCGAGTCGGCGTTGCGCCACGACGTCAGCGTCTGGTACTCGCCGGTGAGCTTGTCCTCGCCGAGCCACGCCTCGGGCACCAGCGTGTCCGTCGGGTGGTTGAAGCTCTACCACAGCACGTTGGAGGAGTTGCCGTCGTGTTGCCGTTGTCACGCATCACCGCAACGTTCGACCCCGGCGAGGACGACACCGACGAAGACGACGACAGGTTCGACGATCACAGGATGCCTGGCGTGGCAGAGGATGGGCTGAGCCCGACGAGCTCGAGGTTCCCGTCGTCGGAGGACACCCGGAGCTCAGTGGAGGCAACACCGGAACCGGACAGGGGATTGACACGATTGCCGACCCAGATGACAGTCTGCACGGGCACGTTCTTGTACCAGATGCCAAGGTAGAACCGGCCGGAGCCGCCGGGGCTGAAGAGGCCGAGCTCGAACTTGCCCTGCGCCGAGACCACCGTGTCGATGCCCCGCACACGGTGTCGGCGGGCAAGCGTGGCGGCACCTGCGGGCGAGCGCAGCAGGGAGCACGGCAGCAAGCGCACGGGTGAGCGTGGCGGCACCTGCGGGCGAGCGCGGCGGCTCCGGCAAGCACACGCGGTAGCAAGCACGCGAGCACGCGGAGCCAGTGCCCAGCGGGCGAGCGCCGTGCCGCGGAGGAGCGCACACGGTGCCGGCGGGCGAGCGTGGCAGCACCGGCGGGCGGCGCAACGGCTCCGGCAAGCGCATGCAGCAGCGAGCACACGGAGCCAGCGGGCGAGCGTGGTGCCGCGGCCGAGCGCACGCGGTGCCGGCAGACGAGCGTGGCAGGCCCATTAAAACATGCGGCTCACGTGCTTCGTCGGCTCACGTGCTTCGTCCGCCACGCTGGCACTGCCACGTCGCCTGGAGGCCGTGCCGGATGGAAAATGGACCTACGGTGAACAAATTGACAAGTTCAGGGGCCTATTTTCCGCGTTTGCAAGTTCGTGGACCGGATTGGCACAGACCGACAAGTTAAAGGGCCGCCAGTGTATTTCACTCCCCGTTTTACTTGGTTTTGTACTTTATGCCAAGAATAAATAAATTGTATTCATCACCACTAATTCTCTCTTCATCGGTAAAGTAAGAATACTATATATTTTATTACATGGAGAGCCCACCTTTATATGGAGTAATAGATTTACACTCGTTTTGACTTGTTTAACTAGGACAACACCCTGTGAGTTGTGACATGCCACCTTGCGTCTTACTAGAAAATTATACACTAGAGTTGCCCTTAGAAGGCATAAGGTAGTCTAGAAGTGTTTTTGCTAGGTTTTGTTAGATAATATTTGGAGGATATTAGACATATCAAACAATTTATTTTTTAAAAACCCAGGGCATAAATATAGCTTTTGCAAGTTTTCAAAATGCAGTTTTTGCAACATATATAGCTTTGAAAAACAAAGTTTAAAGAAACAGGTCTTTATCGTAAGCATACATCATACTCATTTGTGGATCCTATTTTTTCCGTTCAAATATTAAGTCATTTTAGTTTTGTTTTAAGTCAAGCTTCTCTAACTTTGACAAGCTGGTAGAAAAATGTATTACCATATACTCTCTCTGCTCTATAAATAATACAATTTTTACATTTACTATGGTTGACATCATGCATTCATATGATGCTTCTATTTAGGACATCATTTCTAGAGTTGGAGGGTCCCACAAACTAGTCTGGAGCTAGAGTTGTATTTTTTTAGACAATATTTGAGTGCTAAAATTGCACCGGACGGGTAGTATAATGTCAGACAAATGTTGGATTCAAATATAATTCATAATGTATCAAATGAATATTGTTTCACTTTGTATCTGTTTATGCATTTTTTAATAGAGTTGGTCAGAGTTACGAAAAGTTTGACTTAATGTCAGAGTTATCTTAATTTAGTCTTAACACCTTCTTTCTAAATTGTACAGAGCAGGCCGATCTAACACCTTAATTTTTGGTACAGAGCTGCTGTGGTTATATATCGTCAAATCATGCCTGATCGGTGCATGCATAGTTTAGTTAGCTACATACTCATCATCCTCGTGGAAGAACCTGGTGTGTGCATGGTTCGGGCTATCGTCTTCCTTGGGCCGGCACACGGAGACGCGTGCCTCGCGCGACGACCTCTGCAACTCCGACACCCGCTCTTGCATGGCTTTTAGTTGCTCGTCTGCCGGAGCTTCCTCTCCTTCCGCCGTGACCAGCACCAGCTGGTCCAGGCTAGGGGCCCTCTTCAGGAAGAAGGTGAGCAGCCGCAGCTCTCGCCTTGTCCCCCTAAAATTCACAACCTTGATGAAGGTCAGCTGGTCAAGGACGACCTCGTGCTCGAGTGTCATGTCTGCGCCGTCGGTCTCCTCGGGCCGCGCTGCTGCCGAGCTGCTCCATCCGTACCCAGGATCGCTGGGGAGCTGCGGATAGATTCGGCATGCATTCGGTTCCAAATTGGAACACGTTTTTCTCAGATCAGAGGTGCAAACTCAAAGTTCAGTTTGGACGAAGAGAGAGAGCGCTTTACATACGTGGAGAAAGAGACGTTGGAGGACTGGGAGCGGGGTGAGCATGAAGAAAGTGGACACATGCTCCTGGTCTTCATTGTCCCAGTAGAAACATGGCTCTGGGGAGGCCAGCAGCAGCTGCAGCTCTTCTAGCTTCGGCATCTCCCTGAATGCGCTCTCATCCCAGCCGTGTTGGTAAAGAAGCTGACCGACAAGAGTAGAGTATCTAATTGTTAGAGCCTGCTCTGTTATCTTCTTGTTCTTCCGTGTCTACTGAAGTGCGTAGTATTTGTGCGGGAGATTTTATTGCAATCAATTAGACATATCGGTACCTGCAAGCCGATGGAGCAAAGCGTCAAGACCCGGGCATGCGCGACGACGTAGTAGAGGCAGGGGTAGGCCATGTCGTGGACGATGTTGTAGTCACCACAGCCGAGGTGCGACAGATACGCGTCCCGCAGCGCCGGCATGTCACCGAAGTCGAAGTAAACAGGGTTGCCCTCCTGCCAGCTCTGCTCCGGTTCGCTCCAGCAGACGTGGCCGTACAGGGTGAGCAACTCCAGCGCGGGCGCGGCGACCCGGAGCTCCTGCACGGCCCGGCAGCCCAGGAGCTGCAGCTCCCGCAGCCGCTCGCTGGCGACACACACAGAGGTGAGCAGGGAGCAGCTCCTGAGGCTCAGGGACTCGAGCGCCCGGCAGCTGGAGAGAATGGCCCGGACCGCCTCGTCGGTGACGTCAGCGTGGCTGAGAGAGAGCGAGCGGAGGCCAGCGAGGCCTGCCGCGGGGAGCCGGACGGCGCGGAGGCTGAGCCCGCCGAGCGCGACCCGCTCCAGCGAGTTCCTGGCCTGGAACAGGTCACCGGGGAGCTCCAGCTCCAGGAACGCCGCGTCGTCGTCGTCGTCGTCCTGCGATGGCGTCAGGTGCAGGACGTCCACCTCCACCTCCCTGGCGCCCCTCCTCACGGCGGCCGCGACCCACCCGATGACGTCCCGCCCGAACGACGCGCCGTCGCTCGGCCCTGGCCCTGACCCTGACGGCGGGGACGCCAGCAGCGCCACGCGGAGCACGTCGAGCGGGGCGCCGTGCTCGGCGTGGAGCCGGAGGCAGCGACTCACCGTGGCCGCGGCCCGCGCCGGCGGCTGGCCGCGGGCGAAGTCTCGGTCCGTGAGGTCGAGCACCCGGGAGGCGGCCAGCGCGCGGAGCCACTGGCGCGCCCACCGCCGGGAGAGCGCGCTGGTGCGGACGGCCTGCTTCAGCGGGAGGCCGCGGAGGATGGCGTGGAGGAGGTCGTCGGGGAGGCTGCTCAGCCGGTCCTCCTCCTCCATGGCTCCACGGTTGCTGCCGCTGCCGCTCTTGCTCGACTGGTGCGGGTGCGATCCCATGTCACGCTGAGCGCAGGCTCGCTTTCGCTTTGGTTGAAATGTCAAATGCTTCCGCAGCTTCGCAACAACTTTTATGACGGCGGAGGGACGTCGTGGCGGCTTCCGTTGCAACATTGGACAGATCACAGATGCATGTGTGCGAGTGTGAACTGGAAAAGGACCCACGAGCCACACACTGTGGGCAGCGGCTCGCCTGGTTGCGAGACAGGGGAGGCTTTTCAAAACAAGCACACATATTTTTTTTCCTTTAAAAAAAACAAGAACACACATACTGTATGCCTGGGAAATGATTTTTTTTTCAGAAGTTGAATAAAATAAAAGTATTTAACCATTGTTAGCAATCCAACATTTTGGACCAATCGTACTTGTTTGCAACATTTATCATACAAATCAAATATTTTTTTTGGAAGAAACGCAAATCAGTTTAGTGTTACTGCGATCAGGTAAAAGTCTCCTCGACCAAAATTTGTCATGCTTCACTAATCACCATGATGCAGCAAGTCTATCAACCGGTAACTTTCACAAGTATATTTAAAAATCTATCTGTAATACAGAATTTTCTTTTTTTTTCTTGAATATGTAATACATGATTTTCAAGGTGCAACACCGAAAACACAGGATTGAACTGCCTAAATACCTCAAATCCTAGGGAGTAGGGAATACTAACCAAAAAAATAAGAAAATATCCGGAGCAAAATTAGCCAATAAAAAAGCACATAAAAACTGCAAGAATGATTGCTTAGATGTAAAATGAAAACAACACAAGAATTTGAAGAGTAAGACAGGTACCTTTTTTTTTCAAAATAATGTACCTCGTGCTAGAAATTCTCCAAAAATTCTATGAACATGCAATTTCATAAGAATTCTATAGGTCCCCCCTATGAATCTCTATATTTTTCCTTCGCTTCAAATTATGGAGATTAGGCCCTATTTGCTTTATTGCAATTTTGTGGATTGCTACTTGCAGGCTGTAACAATCTATGAGATCAGCTGAAACAATCAAGGGTCCAGATTGTAACAAGCCACACAGTAAATTACCACGATCTAACTATATGCTTCCCCTGCAAGCTAAAACAAACACTCAAACAGGGCACCAACGCTCAACAACCTACCAAAATTCATCTTTCAGCACGCCCATTGGGTAAGGGCAATACGGTGTTGAAATGGCAGAGGAGGAAGGAAATGCTTGTTCATTGCATTGGCTACTCAATTATGTGCTCTACGCCTCTACAGCCAGCTAATGAGTCATTGAGTGGTAACTACTCAATACTAACACATGTGAATGACCACTAAACATACAAAGACGTGTCTACTTGTGAAAAAAGAACACTAAATCAAATTTGATCTTTTGAGTTCTGACACGACACCGCCATCTTCCTGGATTTTCTCGTTGTATATCACCTGTAGAACATGCAGTTGTTGTCAGATCAGATTGAGTAGTTTCTTCTGGTCTGCTATGGTGATTGTTTACCTTGTCAATGATGCCGTAATCCACAGCTTCACTGGGGCTAAAGTATTTAGGACGTCTGATGTCCCGAGCAATCTCTTCAATCGGTTTACCAATGTGTCTTGACAGCAGCTTAACCTAAGCGCAAATTAAGACAGTAAATTGTATACTGGAAGAAACTTCTCACCCCAATGGGAATTGCAGCAAGAAAGAATAACTAAGTTTCATGCAAGGAAATATATAGGCTACAGTTTTGAGATACATTTTTCCAATGCAAAGTGACTGAGATCTGTATATTCAAACTAGACGCGATGTGTTTCAGCCAACAACCCAACATTAGGCCAAGAAAAGATTCAGGTTTCCCTAACATTAGGCCAAAGTACTGTTCTCAACATCCATGGTTACTACACACTACAATGTTTTGGTGTAAGCTTCAGATAACTTCCATGTAAGCAAACTTCATAAATTGAGTTGTGATCAATTACTACAGATGAAAATAGCTTATATACATAAAGTGGAATACAGTGAAAAAATAACCATGAAGTACATAATTCCACATTCATGTATCTCACTTATTTTGAGGACATAAGATCATAGCAAATTAGATAATACCTAAAAAAAAAAACTCCCTATCCATAGAATGGAAGCCCTTCTTTTTCCCGTGCAAAGCTTGGTCAAAAGTTTTAACACCTGTGCTGGGCCTTAAAACAATCGTACTCTATAATCTAGTCATAAAACATAAAGCTTGTGAGCCAGTGTAGGGAACCCCCACCCCCCAACCCTCTCTTTCCTTCCGGTTTGTTTTACTTACTTTATTTTTTAGAAAAGAAATGGGGCGGAGTGGGGGTATTACTTCTTCCTGCATTGTGATTCTGTACAGACAGGAACATGACCAAGGCAGCATGGGGACCATAGTTTCCCTGCACAACCAGGTTTCCCAGGGCACATGACTACCACTATGAGCCAGAAACCATAAAGATGGCTTCCCAATGTACAAACTTTCTTAACACAAACTCATTTTTAAACCAGTAACCATGAATAACAATTAGTGATCTTTTTGTGGCCTGCCTGTATTTGGAAACTGAAAAGAGTTCATGGAGGTTTTGGGTATGGTAGTAGGAATCAGGAGGGGGAGGAAGTTCTGGACTTCGCGGTAGCTTTTGACCTGATGATAGCCAACACTTTCTTTAGAAAGAGAGAATCTCATCTAGTGACCTTCAGTAGCGGACAACACTGTAGCCAGATTGACTTTGTCCTCGCAAGAAGAAAGGACAAACGAGCATGCTTGGATTGCAAGGTGATACCAGGGGAGTGTGTTGTTTCTCAACATAAGCTTTTGGTGGTAGATTTCCGTTTTCAGGTGCGTGCCCGTAGGGATAAACAAGCTAAGATTGAAAGAACAAAGTGGTGGAAACTGAAAGGGGAGTCGTCAGAGGTATTTAGGGAAAGGGCTATCAAAGAGGGCTCTTGGAAGGAAGAAGACGACATAAACAATATGTGGGACAAGATGGCAACCAACATTCGGAAGGTAGCCTCAGAGGTGTGTGGAGTAACCAAAGGAAGGGGACACGAGGCTAAAGATACTTGGTGGTGGAACGAGGAAGTCCAAAGGGCTATTAAGGAGAAGAAAGAATGCTATAGACGCTTGTACCATGACAGGAGTGTGGACAACATAGAGAAGTATAAGGTGGTAAAGAAGACTGCAAAGCGAGCTGTAAGTGTGGCAAAGGGTAGAGCGTACGAGGATCTTTACCAACATTTAAGTACGAAGGAAGGAGAGAATGACATTTATAGGATGGCTAGGGTTCGTGAGAGAAAGACACAGGACTTCAACCAAGTTAAGTGCATTAAGGATGAAAGGGAGCATCTCTTGGTAAAGGAGGATGAGATCCGACATCGATGGCAAGAGTATTTTGACAAATTGTTCAATGGTGAGAATATGGACACAACCTTTCAGTTGGATGACTCTTTTGATGACACCAATAGGCGCTTTGTGCGGAGAATCCAAGAATCTGAGGTCAGAGAGGCGTTGAAAAGGATGAAAGGAGGTAAGGCGATAGGACCGGATGGTATCCCAATCGAGGTGTGGAGATGCCTCGGGGACATAGCTGTAGTATGGTTAACCAAGCTGTTCAACCATATTTTTCGATCGAACAAGATGCCTGATGAGTGGAGGAGAAGTATATTGGTACCGATCTATAAGAATAAAGGGGATATTCAAAGTTGTACAAATTACCGGGGAATTAAGTTAATGAGCCATACTATGAAGCTATGGGAGAGAGTTATCGAGCATCGCTTGAGAGCAATAACGCGGGTCTCTATGAACCAATTTGGTTTCATGCCCGGAAGATCAACCATGGAAGCCATTTTCTTAATAAGACAAGTTATGGAGCGGTATAGGGAGAAGAAGGACCTACACATGGTTTTTATTGACTTGGAGAAGGCTTATGATAAAATACCAAGGAATGTTATGTGGTGGGCTTTGGACAAACATAAAGTCCCAACGAAGTACGTCGGGCTCATTAAGGACATGTACAGCAATGTTGTGACTAGAGTTCGAACAAGTGATGGAGACACGGATGACTTCCCGATTAGGATAGGACTACATCAAGGGTCAGCTTTGAGCCCTTATTTGTTTGCTTTAGTGATGGATGAGGTCACAAGGGACATACAAGGGGACATCCCTTGGTGTATGCTTTTCGCGGACGATGTAGTGCTAGTTGATGAAAGCCGGACAGGAGTGAATCAGAAACTGGAGTTATGGCGGGAGACTTTGGAGTCCAAAGGTTTTAGACTTAGTAGAACTAAAACTGAGTATATGAGATGTGACTTCGGCACTACTACTCGGGAGGAGGAAGATGTTAGTTTGGAAGGTCAAGTAGTGCCTAGGAAGGATACCTTTCGATATTTAGGATCAATGCTACAGAGGGACGGGGATATTGATGAAGATGTTAGCCATAGAATCAAAGCAGGGTGGATGAAGTGGCGGCAAGCGTCTGGTGTCCTATGTGACAAAAGGGTACCACAGAAGCTAAAAGGCAAGTTTTATAGGACGGCGATTAGACCTGCTATGTTGTATGGTGCAGAATGTTGGCCTACGAAAAGACGACATATTCAACAGCTAAGTGTCGCGGAAATGCGTATGTTGCGTTGGATTTGCGGTCATACAAGAAGGGATCGAGTTCGGAACGATGATATACGTGAGAGATTAGGGGTAGCGCCAATTGAAGAAAAGCTTGTCCAACACCGATTGAGATGGTTTGGACATGTGCAACGGAGACCTCCAGATGCACCGGTGCGTAGTGGAATCCTAAGTCAGGATAGTAACGTGAAGAGAGGCAGAGGAAGACCGAAGTTGACTTGGGTAGAGGCAATAAAAGGAGACTTGAAAGGATGGAATATACCCAAAGACTTAGCCTTAGATAGGAGTGCTTGGAAGATAGCTATTCACGTGCCTGAACCTTGATTGCTTCTGTTGGGTTTCAACTCTAGCCTACCCCAACTTGTTTGGGACTTAAAGGCTTTGTTGTTGTTGTTGTTGTTGAATGGATGGTCGTATTAACGATAGTAGGATGGTCATTTTCTTTTTTTTCCTCAATGGTTCTTCCAATCACCAAGTGAAAGAACTGAAGAAATATAAGTTCGACGCTGCACAAGCACAACTTTCTATGTTTGTACATTGATAATGTGGAGCAATAATATCAACTGCCCAAAACAAGGTAGCATTAGCTATGGTAGATTAGTTTAAATCCAAGATAATTTTATTAATTCTTTATTCATACATGCCCTCAAAAAATCTTTATTTATACAAGAGATGGAAAAATACCATTTCTATCTTGACATTTCGAATCTCTTTTCTTGCAATGTCAATGTCTGTCGCCTGACCTTGAAAACGACCAATTGGCTGCACATTGCATGTCACAATGGTAAGACATTCTAGCTTCACATTATTAGCAAACAAATACCAATGACACTGCACATATTTTGTGTGTCCATAAACAAAGTATGTGCAAGTGCAGCACAGTATTGGAGCAAGGGTGTAAGATCATAGTACATTCTGCAGTATAATGTTACTCTTATTTGTGTGCCATGAGCATTAACCTCAAATAACAAAGAAATTAGAATGTGTATATATCAACAGAAGAAAAAGAAATAACCTGTTTTATCATTATTGTCGATGATGGAAGTGCAGCACGGTTACCTTTAGCACCAGCAGCTAAGAGCAAAGCAGCTTCTCCCCATGCATTACCAACACACAGAGTGAAAATAGGAACTTTAACATACCTGCAATGGGGGTAGAGATATTAAGCTAGTACTCCATAGTTCTTTTTTAAAGAAAAAAAAAAGAAGGAATAAGAGCTGGCATGGTAATGCCAATTGGAACAAGGGGAAGTTAACAGGCTACTACAAGTAAAGTAATGCATGTTATGAATCACTGAAGAAGGCACACCTAATGGACTATTCTATTTTGTACAAGGGGACAAAATATAAGAAGCTGAATCAACATTGTACCTTAATTTTTATTTATTAACTATATGGGCAGTGTTTAATGTGCTAGACTTCAAAGTCATTCTGTGTGACTCGCAAAATTTTGGGGAACTTCAAACCTCAGCAAAGTCCCATAGGCTACTGTGTTGAGCTCTTATCTTGAAGTTTAACGGTTACTAGACCAAAGGCACCTGGCCCTGCTTTTTGTAGAAAGCTTATCAGTTTAGCAGTTATAGAAGGGGAAAACCTAAGACATCCAATAAGTGTAGTTATATATAACACCAGTCACCAAGCATGCGGCTTCACACTTTATTCCACTATATATGTTACTTTAGAAATATGAGTATGATTGAACTCTAATAGCTTTAACTAACAACATATTAAAGTAATAAAAAGGTACTGGCAGATTCATTACTAAAAAGAACTTCCAAAATGCTATATTACTAATGTATTGCGATAAAAATTAATGGACAAAATAGCATCTTGACATGGAGTGCAATAAACATGGAATTGGCCTGAAGGGAACTTGGACAAGTGTTATAGTTATAAGTATTTGGTCACGGACAAAATTCCTAGTTTCTAGTGGGACTAGTTGGTAAGCAGGCGTGGGTGGGATGTGAAAATGGGGTAGTGGCATGGACTCAGTAGCTTGTTTTCCATTCTAAAGAGCTCTGATCTACATAGGAGATAAAATATTTGAGTTCAGTCTTGAGTTTTTCAAGCCACATGCTTGCCAACCACAAAAATAGACATGTTCCTTATAAGTGGCATGGACTCAATAGCTATTGTTTTCCATACAGAAGAGCTCCGATCTACATAGAAGATAAAATATTTCAGTTCAGTCTGAGTTTTTCAGGCCATATGCTTGCCAGGCAGCCACAAAAATAGGCATGTTTCTTATAATGAGCTAACTAATACAAGTTCACATCGAGAACATGTGGAAAGCATCAGCCAAGTGAAGTCATTAAGAGGGGGATTAGGAACAGCAATAGATTTGCAAGGAACAAGAAAGCAGTAAAAATACATAGTATGTCAAACAGTCAAAGCTGACCTCATAGCATCATATACTGCAAGAGCTTCTGTCTCATAACCTAACTTCTCGCCATTCTGAATAAGGAGGGAGAAAGCATATCAGATGATATGAAGATTGAATTAGGACAAGAATTAATCTGTGATTGTTAGAGATAAGTTGCTAAAACAAAAAATTAGAAAACTTGGTGCTCGGGTGAGAAAACAAATACACTTACATATATTCTAGGTGAACAAAGCTAAGGATTAAAGAACCAAAAATCCACAGGCTAAACTAAATTGATGCCAAATTCAAGCCTACAAAAGGTTTTTGGAGCCATAGGTCTGTCAAATAATCCAGGCATACTTCAAGCTCCTAGCCTTATCATATTTATTGTTTTCCTAGGTCGGTGTGTTTCCATTTTGGTTGTGAGCTCCGATCTACGTCGGCACTCATTTGATACAACCAAGTAATAATCGCCATACAAGGAAATCAAGGAAAGGTGAATCAGAAGCAGCACCAAACCTTGGTGGTGCCAGTGGAGTTGATGTACAGGTAGATTGGCTTCTCGGCGTCGTCGTACTGGAGGTAGAGGAACTCGGCGAGCATGAGCTCCGTGACCGACGGCACGAGGCACATCCCCAGGTACACGATCCGGTTCTTGTACAGGAACGAGGCCAAATCCGGCGGTGGCTGCTCCCACGCGGTCCCCCTCAGGAACGGCACCACCTGCAGGCGGGAACCAACAACAGACAAAAACCCCACTTAGGCGTTATCGCACTCCAGACACGCCGAATTCGCTCCCCGGAGCTCGGCCAAGCGCGGACCGTACCATCGCGACAACATCCCTGGCGCCGCGGCCGCCGTCGACGGCGGGTTCTCGGTGGGGGCTCAGGAACCGCGGCTTGGCGGCGGCGAGCGCGCGGGGGCGGGCGGCGAGGCGGAGCTGGGATGAGGGCGAGGCGGGGAGGGAACGGGGCGGGGAGAAGAGTGTGCGGGCGTCGAGGGCGACGCGGGGAGGGGACAAGGCGGCGGCGGCGGCGGCGGCTGCCTCCATGGCGAGGCGGCAGTGCGGACTGCGGACGGGACTGGGAGCGGGCTGAGCTGAGAGGAGGTGGCACCGGTCGGAGTGCGGATAAGCCCCCGCAGTCATCGGTTTGGCTTTGGCCCGTAGACCGGGACTGACGGACTGACGGAGTGACCGGCGAGACGGATGAAAAAGAGACCGACTATCATCACGGTCTAATAATCTCTAAATCACTATTTTAAAAGCTATTTAAATAAAAATGGCTTTATGTGTCTTTCCAAATCAGCATTTAAAAAGTTATTTAAATAAAAATCGTTTTCTATATCTTTCATCTTCTAACAGTTTCTCTATATTTTATGTCCACTTTAGAGAGTCATCTTTGCTTAAATCCATAATATAGGATAACAATATTTAAAAATCTGATTAGAGAAGCTGTTGAAGAGTATTTATTCACCAAATCTATATTCCTATCAATTAGAAAATATAAAGAGACTTTTGTAGTTATTTTTAGGCTTCTGAGAAACTTAATCATTTGGCGTGTTCGTTGGTTGGTTTCTGTGCTGGTTTGGGCTGGCTGATGCTGGTTTGTTGTGAGAGAAAAACACTGTTGATTGGTTGAATAAGCCTGGCTGAAACAAAAAACGAACAGGGTGATTGACTACCATCTACCGCTTCCGTTTTAAGTGCACGTCTTTTTTATTTTTTTTTCATAAATCACGGATATCAATATTATCAAATCAGTTCTAATTAATCCACCATAAAATGCTTTCTGACAGTTACAAATATGATACTTGTTTAGTATATACTAATAACCTTGTGCGCTGCTTTGATAAATTGAATTGAAGGTGATTGTAGATAATAACTAAGCTGTGTAGTTCTATGAGGAGAAGAAATAGTCACACAACCAAAACATGTCCAAATGTAAAGTTTTGCTATATTTAGCTATATGTGGATGTAATTGTATGTAGAACTTTTTGCTATATGAGAACAAAAAGTCATGTGTTTTGCTATATTTTTCTCTAGTCCGGTGAGAGAAAAAGGTAGGAGGAAGGGTATTTTCTAAGAGCTAATTTTTAGCAGAGGATCTGAATAGGCAATCAGCATGTTCGTTTGGCTGTGGCTTATCGTAAACGATCGTAAATTTTCAGCCAGAACAGTATTTTTCTCTCACACAAACCAGCCAGCAGTACTTCTTCACGAATCAGCAACAATACGAACCAGCCAACCGAACAGGCTGAATGGCTAACAATTAGTCTCAGTGGTCCAACTAGTTGAACATATCAAAACAAGAAAAGGCTTCACTTGTATCGATT
Source organism: Miscanthus floridulus (assembly GCF_019320115.1). NCBI lineage: Eukaryota > Viridiplantae > Streptophyta > Magnoliopsida > Poales > Poaceae > Miscanthus > Miscanthus floridulus. The sequence continues at coordinate 34,585,224 of NC_089584.1, read as the reverse complement.
CTAATAACCACATTACAAACAGCATAAAATGCCTTTCGACTATGGTTAAGCTTATTGCTTTTAGTAAAAACTTTGTTATTTTCAAAATTTGTGTTAAAAGTTTTAAAATGTAAAGACTAAGCTGCATTAGAAGAAAGTTGCCTAAGTTTATTACTCCCTTTGCCCCAAATAAATCAATTCCTAGAATCCATACAAGTCAAAATATTTTCAGTTTGACTAACTTTATAGCAAAAGAGTAACAACATTTATGACACAAAATGAGCACATATAGTATATCTAATGATACCGATTTGATGTGGTAAATCTTGATGGGGTTTTCTAGAAATTCGGTCAAAAATTAAAAAGTTTAACTTAAGACAACTCTGGAAATCTTTTTATTTAGGAACAAAGAGAGTATTAGAATCGCTAATTGAATACAACTTCTTAAACAGGTTAACTCTAGAGTGCTATGACATTGATGTATTAATAACAGTTTAAACTTGTCAAGGGAGAATTTTGCATGTTTGCAAAACAAGACTTTGAATTTGGTTGGAACTAATGATTTGTTTACTACTGTTGATGTGCATTAAGCATCTTGGAGACCACAAATAGGCCTAGGCAAATTACCCGCTACCCAATACCAGAACCCGAACTACGTGAACCCATACCCGAACTACCCGTACCCAATCTACCAATCACAATTTTCGCACTGTGATCGCAGACACCCAAATTTAGTTCGGAAAATTCGGGTAGCAGTTCGCGGTACCCAAATTACCTTTATTACCCAATATCAGAATGCGCAGCCCATCAACTCATCAAGGCCACTACGGCATTCCGCAGCCCAGATCTCAGCGGCCCAGCACTCAGCGTCTTGGTTCCACTTCCCACCCCTCGACGCCTCCACAGAGACGACCACCGACTCGGCGAATCCCCTCCGGAATGGCGCCGAAACCTTGCTGCTCTGCTCTTCGCGCACGCCACCCGGAGTCCCCGCCCGGCGCTAGCCACCTGCCCACCCCGCGCCCGCCAGCCGCCCCGCGCGGCCGAGCCGCTCCTGCCCGACGCGCTAGGCCAAGAGCGACCGCTGGACGCTGCGGTGCTGCCTGTGCCGGGTCCACAAACGTGATTAAGACCCTATTCGTTTTTATCGGATTGGCCCGTTCCCGGGCCCGTTCCGGGTGGATTGCTGCGGCCCGTTTCCAATCCGGATGGGAACTAGAATATGCGTTCATTTCGGGCCGGCCTAGAACAAAAACTGGCCTAGAACCAAAACTGGCTTCTCTTTTTCCAGTCTCCACGGCCCAGAACGTAACCACACCTCCTACCACCCAGATCGGTGCCGGCTCCCTGTCTCCATGACGCGAGCACACGACGACACAGCAGAGGTGACAGCGGGGCGGGGCGAGGTGACCACGGGGCGGCGTGGGGAGATCAAGGACTAATCGACACAGTGGAGGAGATCAAGAACGGGGGCCCTTGATCTCCTCCACTGTGTCGATTAGTCCTTTGGAACCGAGTTCTTGAATCTTCTATTGATATTCGCGTCATTCATATTTGCAATTTCAGATTGCGTGTTTTACCTTCTTGCTTGTGCTCTTTGATTCGCTTGTAGGAAAAGCCTTCTTGGCGAGATCAATCAAGTTGTGCTTGGTTGATAACCAACGGAGCAGTGGTATAACGGTTGCAGGGTTCGAATCACGTCTGATTTAAAGCCGGATCACCAACGTCGAGATCTCCACGAAATCGAACTTATCGGCTACCTCTCGGAAGATCGGGCCTATAAGCTTAGGCGTCTCCGGCTCAGAACGCTGCTGAAAATTCCTCCCATTGGTAGACCTGAAAGGCTGGTGTTGTTTGCGTCCCTGTACTTCTCGTTTTGCCTTAATAGCAAGATGATACAATTGGGAAAAATTACGCCATTCTTTGTAATCAAGTATGTTCTGTATATCATGGTTTAGACCACCAAAAAATCTAGCACTAGCATCATGATCATCTTCATTTATACCACAACGTGCTAAACCAATAAGCAATTCTTGATAGTATGCTTCTACTCCTTTATCACCTTGTTTTAAAGTTTGTAGTTTCAAACGTAAATCACGTTGGTAATAAGGAGGAATAAAACGAGATTTCATACGTTGCTTTAAAACATTCCAAGTTTGAGGCACAGCAGCAGCATTATTGGTATTGCAAAGATCACTCCACCAGAATAAAGCAAAATTAGTAAACTCACTAGTAGCAAATTTAACTCTATGCTCAGCAGGAACATTATGAGAATCAAATTTTTATTGAACAGCAAGCTCCCAATCTAAATATGCCTCTGGATCAACATTACCAGCAAAAGGAGGTAGACTAAATTTAATTTTAGCAAAAGGATCATTATTATCATGATTATTACCTTCCATACCGCGACGATTGAAGTTGAGGCGGCGACGGGCACCACTGTCAGCATACGCATCTTCATTACCAAAAGCATCCGTATCTTCATCATCAGCACGATAAGGTGGAGGGCGTTGCTCAAGCTGTTCAATGCGGGTGACCAGATTGTTCACGTTGCGTGTCAGCTCGGTCATAAGATTGCGTTGTTCAGTCATGAACATTGTAAGCTCGCCCTTGGACACGCACTCATTGAAGTCCGTCGGAGTTCCTGCCATGGTTAGAAGATAGAAAAAGACAACACCAACGTATTATCCCTATCAACTAAAAGGAAACAAGTGGTGGTGGTGATGATGGTGGTGAAAGTGGAATGCAAAATCACAAGCGGCTTACCACCATCTTGCCTGTATTCTTACCAATACCAAACAGGAGCAAAACCAAAGTGGCGAAGCAATCTGTTGTTGAGCGTGGGTAACAGTTGCAAGATGAACCTGTGCTGACAGAAGAATATGTGGAGCTATGGATAGGCATACAATATGACAGCAAGGATTAGCAATTAACGAGTGCAGAGTAACGATTGTTCAATCCGGATCCAAAGTACAAATCACAGGTGCTGGCTAAGACGTGTCGAGACATAGCGCAACAAGATGAAAACAAAGGACGATCGAAAGAATTCACAGAACAAGCAAGTAGCCCGGACTTCTCCTGTTTTCCTGATTTTTTTTCCGGATTTTTCCAAAAAGCACTAGTAGGAAACAAACTTTTTTTTTTATTTTTTTCACTATTTTTTATATACTTTTCTCTGAACAAGGATCACAAAAGATGCAACCACAAAAATTGACACCTACAACTGAGGTGGGATGCGGTCTACAGAAATTCAGCACGTTCTCTGAAAAGCGTGCAAAAACTTTGACAATTTTTTTCTATATTTTCCGAATTTTTTTGGCAATTCTGATGAAACCAAACAGGGCGTAGCCTAGTTTGGGTCTGCTCGGGCCGAGACGGGTCGTCGCCAACACCGAGGGTGAGTCCTGCCTGATCTCATACATACTAGTAAGCCGTGCGCTGCCCCGGTTTGGATTCGTTCCAAGTTTGAAATCTGTACAGCTGGGATGGAGCATATGGGCTTGATTCTTTTACGGGTTTGATTGATGCTCGTAGGTGTTGCCTCCTCTCTACTTCTTGCTTCCGTTCGTGGTGATGTATTTGGCGGATATTTGTTGTTTATGCATAGAGCGTATGTTTCGTTATAGCTCTACCTCAATGGATCAGAGGAATGAACAAGCCACGTTCAGTTGGTTTTGAGGAAAACGTAGACTTTTTATTCGGTGTAGTTCTTTCGTTGCGCCATATACTTTTCTTGTTTGGGCGTTCAGTCCATCGTTAAGTCGACTTCCAATAGCGAGGCAGCGAGAGACCACCAAGCTTAGCCTAGTTCATTTGTACTATAAAAAGAGGAATTATGCTAATATCGTCCTCCAGAATTAAGGAATGTCCCTTTATTTTAGTCTGTAGTGAAGACTGAAGTTAACATACCTAGCCTATTAGCTCACTTTGTTACTTGTATTATTATCTAGATGATGTCTTGATTTGCCAAATGGTTTCTTATTACTTGTAGATCTCTCCAGCACCATTTAGAGTTGGGGAAGGTGAACCTCCGCCTTCTTGGGATCTGGTACCAACTCCAAAAGATACTCCAAAAGCTTCTATATGACTATAAGTTTATATATGCTTCTATAAGACGACTATAATCTTTATTACAGCTTCTATATGACATGGTCAATAATATAACTTCTATATGACATGGTTAATAATATTTAGCTTCTATATGACTATAAACTTGTATGCTTCAGTCCTACAATGCGTCTCTCACTACTAGATCGTATTAGAAAGAGGAGGGAGGAAGAAGACGATGACATGATGCTATTTATTTTTCCCGCCTTATATCTTATGAGTTCTTCTAGAGGAGGGGAAAAGAAGAAACGTCATACTCCGGAAGAAACAGGCGAGGTTAAAGTTCGAAGACTCCTCGAGGGACATGTCAAGAACTGTCAAGTTGCATTTAGGATGGAACCACGCATCTTTAGAGAATTGGCAAATTATCTTAGAAGCAAAAGGCTTGTTGTTGATACTAGGATAACCGTGGAGAAGTTGGGTTTCTTCCTATACATGTTAAGTCACAACGCCTCGTATGAGGATCTCTAAGTGTTCTTTGGGCACAACAATGACACCTTCCATCATCACATCAACCACTACTTCAAGGTGGTCATTCCCGCACTCTCTCGCCGTTACCTTCAAGCTCCTGATCCTAATCAAGTGCATAAAAAAAATCCAAGACAATCCTAGATTCTATCCATTTTTCAAGAATTGTCTAGGTGCCATTGATGGAACTCATATTCCTATTTCCATAGCCTCTGAGAAAGCTTCTCCTTTTAGAAATAGGAAGGGCACACTAAGCATTAATGTGACGGTGGAACTCATATTCCTATTTCAATATGCTAGTTTTATAGAGTTAGGTTATATGCTTCTACTTGTCACAATTTATAGATGTCAGAATAGCAACTCTACATCCATGTTCTTCTCATCTGTACTGTGATGAGTTTTCTTCAGTTCTGCACTACTAGTTGCTCTGCACGATATCCCCCTCAATTAACTCCTTCTAGTTGTCATAACTAGATTGGTTCTCTTTATACTTGAATTTCATGAGGAAAGACCACTTTTTATAGCTATTTCCTTGTTATCGTGTAGAATTTGGCTGAAGGTACTTACAATCTGACTTCTCTTGAGCCACCACAAGAGAAAGCACCACTTCGACAAATTCATGATGTAGATGACTTGGACAACATTGAGGTTCATGAGGTACTAGATGAAGATGATTCAATCACTGAGATACAAGAGGAAGCAAGTGAGGTTGTAGCTGTTGAAAGAAATGGACAACGAGGTTCTCTGTCACGAGATAAAGAAAATGAGGTCGTAGCTGTTGAAAGAAGCAGACAGTGAAGAACTACTACTACTACATCAAGCAAAAAACATGAAAAGGAAGAAAAGAGACCTAAGAAGGGTGAAAGGATTAAAGAAATGATGGGGAGATACCTAGACATGAGGACTAAGCAAGTACAAGATGAGTCTACAGATCTAGCCAAAGAAAAGGAGGTTGCTGAAGGTAATGACTTCTCTATCAAAAGGTGTATATCCGTTCTAAGCACAATGGAATTGACAAAGGAAGAGAAGGTAAAAGCATTTGTAGTTTTCATCAAGAGCAAAGAAAATAGAGAGGCCTTCCTAAGTGGGTGTGAACTAGATCGAGAAGCAACTTTGGTTTGGCTCAAAAGTGCGATGGTCTAACAGGTCAGTCTACTTAATTGCTGAAAACTTGATGTTTACCTTCTATTTGACTACAAGAGTCCTTTAGTCACTGCAAAACTGAAAGAAGAAATATTTTCTAGTTCTGTGCAACCCTTAGAGATGAGAACATTTTGATAGTTGAGTTGTTAGTAAGAGGATTTGAACATTTTGAAAGCTCAGATCTGCTCCTTTCATTTAGCTTGAAAATTGTTGTCCTTTTACAGTAAGGTTGAAAGCTGAGATCTGCTCCTGTCATTTAGCAAATGAAACAGCTAGCTAGATAGGCCTGTACAAGGTTGAACAACTGTCATTTAGAAAATAGTTTTAAAAAAGTGTTTAAAAAAAACTTGGCTGATACCTTGCTAAAAATCAGTACACATTATGCACTTTAAAATTCAGAGCCTGTGCGATGAGTCTGATGTTGGAAGGATAGTGAGTTGACTGTTGGAAGGATGACAATGTCAAGGAGTATATCTGCACTAAGCCAAGAGTGGCACACCAGTGCTATTTTCAATCTTATTGAGCCTACAGTCCTACACCCAACTAGTTCAAGGAGTATATCTGCAGTCTGCTAGAAGTAGGTTTGTAATGATCTGGCAATGTCAAACTTAAATGCTACTAAATAATAAAAGGTCATTGTGCTGTTTTCAATGCCTTTTTTGTTAACAATCGTTATATAACTGAACTAGATAGCCAAGAGTGGCACGCCTGTGTTGTTTTCTTATCAGTGATATGCTGGGCAGCAAAAGATGTCCTCTAGAGATTTTGTTATTGACAATTAACTACTTGTACCAACCATGATTTTTGCTATGTGATTTCTCCTTGTGGTTGTATTCTTGTGTAGTGAGTGAGATTCATAAGATACTAAAGACAGTTCCTTGCACCACACTATTTCATCCAGCCATATGCCCATTTTCTTTCTTTCCTGAAGATTCAGTTTCAGTAAACCAACTGCAGAGTTCTTTTTTTTTTAATTTTTTATTCTTTGGTTCAGTTTTTGAGCAACTGCAAATGACTACTTTGGTTCAGTTTTTGTGCGGCCTGAAATGTTCAGTTTATAACCTATAGCCTTATATCTTATAACCTTATATCCTTGATCTTCTCTTGTGTAATTACAGGGTTTCAAGGTTAAGCTCAAGGCTGATTCTGCAACTCAGTGTCCTTACTGGAAGGTCTTTCGGTTTGCACTATCCAAGTGCCATTGTAATGTGTTGGAGACTTTTTTTGTGGTTTTTTTGATTATTTATTAGAGTTTCTTGTACTGTCCAAAAAGTGCACCATAACAAGTTCAAGTTCTCACATTCCATACTATGCTACTTCTCACATTGAGGCCTCGTAGTATGCAACAGCAGTGTATGTGTGCTAATTGACATGATAGCGCCGCAGGTTGCCATGATTTTAATTTCTACCTCTGCAACTGCAAGTTCCTGTTGCCACACTCTTGATTTCTTGTGTCCTCAGTGATGCATTTGTGTGAATCTGAGCTGGTTTAGTGCATGCAATACCTGTTTTAGATCCCTGGCTAACCATAGAAGCAGGGAATAGTTACAGACAGGGATAGTTACAGGCTGGGAACGAGTGACAGGCACGGTTCCACTCATTCCTGGGCTGGAAGAAATCAGCTCCGGTATTAGATTCTCAGCATACGAACAAGGCCTAAGGAGAAATCCGCGAAGTCGGAGAAAACCGGGCTGCCCAACTTCCACCTCAGCCGTCTGATCGAGCGCATCACGTATCCCGGCCGTCCACGAGAAAGTCTTCCCGTCTTTCATCTCCCTTCCGTCGCACCAGCACCGCACCCATCAAAGCTCACACGACTAAAGATGGCAACGGGGAATTCCCCGTCGGAGGTTGCCTCCCCGTCCCCGTCCCCGCGGGGAGAAAAAATCCCCGTCCCCGTCCCCGCCAAAGCTCACGGGGACGATTTCTCCCCCATCCCCGCCCCCGCGGGGGGAAAAATCCCCATCGGGGATCCCCGTCCCCGTATTTGTTCATCACCATTCAGGTTAATTCATTATTATTCACATGAGTTCATCGACACAATATTAGAGTACACCACGAATCACAATCCAAAAATAGCTAAATAGCAAGAAGCAGGATATTAATCATCACAAAGGTGTAGAACTAGGGTTATTGCTGTTATATATACTCAAAAGACATTGGGCCTTCGTGGGCTGGTTGGGCCATCAAGAAAGAGAGCAAAGCCTGTATATAAACGGGGCGGGGATGCAGGTATCGGGGACGGGGAATACTCCCCCAGACCCGTCCCCGCCAAACCCGACGGGGGACATTTTCTCCCCATTTAGATTCCCGTGGAGTATATTTGACTCCATCCCTATCCCCTATATTTGACTCCATCCCTATCCCCTAATAGGGGAATTCCCCGCGGGGAATCGGGGATCGGGTCCCGGTTGCCATCTTTACACACGACCAAACCCCCGCATCCGGCTTCCCCCTTATTCCTCCTTCCCGGTCCCCGCTGCTCGAAGGCGAGCCAAACCCCGCGGGCCGCCGCGATGGCCTCTCCTGACGCGGAACAGCCGGCGCCGACGGAGCCCGAGCGATGGCGTGACCTCGACATGCTCCTCTCCCGCCCCGGGAACCTCGTGGAGGCCTCCTTCGATCCCAGCCCCGGCGTGAGTGGCCTGCCCTCGATCCCTCCTCCTCCGTTGCTTTCTCGCGTTTTTATACTCCTAAGTGATTGGTCTCATTGGTCGATCCGCACGCGCAGCTGCGAGATCTACTGGGGAGCCTCGTGGAGGTTTTGGTTGTGGGCGCGGGCGGGCTCGGCTGCGAGCTCCTCAAGGACCTGGCCCTCTCCGGCTTCAAGAAGCTGCACGTCATCGATATGGACACCATCGACGTATCCAACCTCAATCGACAGTTCCTCTTCAGGTACGTACAGTCGTCGCCCCCACCCGTTCCTCATTGGCCTCCGCGAGCTGGAGGGAGATGTTAGGGTTTATGGATTTTTCGCCAAACTGGCACTCTAAGGGGGCTAGGGCTAGTTACTAGTTGGGCTGAAAACTAGGTCAATGGCTAACAACCAGTTGAAGACTTGGTCAAAGAATTAGCTCACCATTAGCCCTCTTGTTTGGATGCACTAGGACTAATTTTAGCTAATTTTTAGTGCTAGCAATTAGCTCTTGTATCCAAACAAATGAACTAGGACTAATTTTTGCTATTTTTTAGCGCTAGCAATTAGCTCTTGTATCCAAACAGGCCCTAAATGTCTGGCTTTTGCCAAAAGATGCTGAAAAACTGATCTTTGCTGCAGGACACCATAATTTGTGTGTATTTTCTGCCAGACAACTGTCCTCCACCCAATGTTAGAAAAATGCAACACTTTTTCTTAGTGAGTTGGGAAAGAATTCTTCGCTCTAAATTCACATGGAGGCTAAAATTTGTCTTTTTTTTGTCATCACATAAGCTGAAGCCTCACTTCATTGCAGTCGCAACTATTGTGTGCCTTCATATCATATATATACTTATTATATATTATTTTACATGTCATCTTTATTGTCTCAACTGGAGCTGGCTGTCCTGTTGTACAGAGTTCAAGATGTCGGGAAGTCCAAGGCTGAAGTAGCAGCGAAGAGGGTTATGGAGCGAGTTAATGGGGTGAACATTGTCCCTCATTTTTGCAGGATTGAAGATAAAGAGATAGAGTTCTACAGTCAGTTCCAAATAATTGTCCTCGGTCTGGATTCAATTGAAGCTCGAAGCTATATCAATTCTGTGGCTTGTGGTTTCTTAGGTATGTTTTTTCCACACCATGTTTTTTAGATATAGTAATAGGGTTCAAAAGGAGACTACAGCCTTAGGTCTACAACATGTCCTCGTTCTGTGCTATTGTGGCTGACTTGCTGTAACATTACGCCTTGAAAATTGCAATGAACTTTTTTGTGCACATTCATCGTACTTACGGATTAAGATTAATAAAGCTTGACAGCAATCAATTGTGTCCTGTCCCCATGTTAACCTAAACGATGAACGATCAATGGTCAATGTTGCTTTTAGCTGTTTAAATCGTTATTTTGTGCCAAGTGATAATTAATATGCTGTCAGATAAAACTCAAGGTTTGGTTATGTGGCCACTTGTTTGTCCTCAGTGCAGATTACATTTGTTTGTTATTGCTGGTCATGACCTCGAATGTAGTTGTTTTATTTTCTTTTATGTTTGCACTTCCCAGTTGATCAGAGAATACTTAGAAGTATATAGAAATAAAAATATGTCATGCATAACATAATGGTGTGCCATATATTCATTCACATTGCAGAGTATGACTCAAATGACAATCCACTTGAAGAGACGGTCAAACCTATGGTAGATGGTGGAACTGAGGGCTTCAAGGGACATGCTAGAGTCATTATACCTGGAAAAACACCTTGCTTTGAATGCAACATATGGCTTTTTCCTCCACAGGTTAAGTTCCCTTTATGTACCCTCGCCGAGACACCAAGAACTGCAGCTCACTGCATTGAGTATGCTCACTTGATCAAATGGGATGAGGTACTATTCTTCTGTGCGCATTATTTCTCTCCAGACCTCGACCCAACACTACTAACTGTTATATTCACTGTTGTAGGTTCATCCTGGAAAACCTTTTGATGCTGATGATGCAGAGCATATGCAGTGGATTTATTCAGAGGTATCTATATTGCAATGTCATGTAACTTATTTTCTTAGTAGTCTGCTTGTAAATCATTTGACATACATACATATACAGGCTTTAAAGAGAGCAGAGCTTTTTGGTATTTCTGGTGTTACATATTCTTTAACACAGGTTTGTTTTCTGTTTATTGACAAAGTTTTACCCATGATTTAGAATATCTAAAAAACTTTTGTTCTCCTTTTCTCCAGTTAATTTTTAATTTGTCAACGATAGATGAATTCTAGTGCACATCTTGAGTTTTTCTCTGGAGTCATAATTTAAGGCATTAAATCTCTTTTTTGCATGTAAATATGTTAAACAATCCAATCCAGCTCTATTTAATTTTTATGTTCTAGTAAGAGGCTAGCAATTTGGGCCTGGGTATTAAGAAAAATGGACTGCTGAATAGCTCATCTTCTTCTTCTATGGTAGCTTGCGTTATATAAAAAGCTAAGGTCTGAGTATAAGAATGGTTCTAAGTTAGGGGTATATCTTCTTTAAGTTCCATTAAGTAATGGAATTGCTTATGTTTTAAATGTCTTATAATATGGTAACTGGCTAACTGCATGTGCTCTACCCTGGTTCAAATGAGATCTCTCCCGTTTAGCAGTTTATCTTTGGTTTTAGTGCTATGGCATATATGCTTATTTGTTGCTTTCTGCACAAAATGGATTCCATCATCGATTTATTTTTTCCACATAGGTTAACCTGTTTCTTAGTTTCTTTTTAGACAATCATGTTTCTAATTGTCGGCACTTGACCTTTTAATTTCCACAGAATTGAATCATATTCTTTATCATAAATGTTTCTGTGCCATTTGCTCAATAGGTCTGAAACTTATTCTCTGTGGATGTTATAGATAGTGCTTTGGTTTTAGTATGCCTAGGGAATCACATATTTGAAAGGAAATAAATTATTTCAATATGTGGCCTTTTTTATTTTGGTGCTTACTAGTATCTGGAATCTTAATCTTTATTTTGTTAGTGTTATACTTTTGTCAGTTTTGTTCTATGTTTAGTTGATATGCCTACTGGTTCGAATTCTCCATTAGTTGGACAGTGGAATTTAGCTTTTAATGTGATGCATAACTCTATTCATAGGACAGTGACATATGTAGTACCGGCTACTTTTGGTGAATTTCAGGGTGTTGTAAAAAATATAATCCCAGCAATTGCATCAACGAATGCAATTATATCGGCCGCTTGTGCATTGGAAGCCTTCAAGCTTATTTCTGGGTGCAGCAAAAGTGTGTCAAACTATCTCACGTGAGTTCCATTGTTTCATAACCCATAGTTACTGTAAAGTTGGTTCCCTTAAATGTAAGGACTAAATGGGTTCTTTATTTCTCTATTTTTTACTTACATTGTTTTTGTTTCATCATTTAATCGAATCCTGTGCCACCTGAAAACTGACCTACAATCTTATTTCTCTATTTTTACTTTGCATAAATCCTTAGTATACTACATGTTAGATTTTTTATTTGGTATAAATACTCAGTATAACACTATAATTTGAGCAATAAGCTGGCAAAACTATTCATCAAGATATAATATATAGATGCAATCATGTGTGGCAATAAATAATGCACATGCAAATTTTGAGAGAAACAGTGGTCCTTAACTAGATAAATGTATTATCCGACTGAGCATCCATCTGTAGTGATTTTATCGCAGTCGTCCTGATACCTTAACAGTACACCAAACACCATTCTGTGAAAAAATTGGAAATAAACTGGACAGGAATTTAGATGAGAAAAAATATCAATAAACAATGGTTCTCACTCATCTTGGATGCTATAAGTATTGGGATCTCATCATAACCTGCCTTGTCAACCAACTTTGCTGCCTATATGCCACTACAAAATGCTACCATCTGCACGAAGAATCCTTTATCAAGACTTAGCCCATGTTAATAATTAGGAGCTACATTTAAGAGACTTCACTGAACTAATCAAATACATACAGGCACATGCAGCTATGGATGCACGTAGAATCTGAGCTTTATGCGGATTATAGCATAGTAGTGGAACGAGTTGAGGTATGAGTTAGGGCTTGTTTGGTAGAGCTCCTCCTGCTCTTGATTCTGTGGAGAATGATTCTCTGAGAGAACAAATCTATGGCTGAAAGTGATTCTCTATGGTTCTAGGGTAAACTCTACGTATAAAGTGATTCTGTGTGAGTTGAATCAGGGGAGGCTAGTTTTTTCAGCACCACACTCCAGTACCAGACATGCCCTGAGCTTGCACACTTAGGTGTGGTGCCTTTAGAGTTGCTGGGGCGGTATTTAAGTGGTCTTGGGGCTGTTGTGAGTCAATGGAATAATGTTAAAGGAAAATTTTATTCGGACATTTCGGCCAGTGTCACAAAATAGGATGAGTGTTTTTACTGCCCAAAGCAAGTGCATAGCCTTATGTATTCATGTCAAAGGAAAAACATGAGTGATTTCCTAGATTGAAGGAAACGAGTTTAAAGTAATTCAACTCCAGCATAGAGGCCTTTAATATAAGTAAGCCTGTGGTGCTGATTTTATTATTTTGTTAGGGTTTTGCATTGTCACTATGCATATATGCTTGATTTGATGTTCATGTCCTCTTTTCACTGATCACTATATTTCTTAACCACGTTAATTGTTATCCTCCTAGGTGCTGCTGCTGTTGTTAACTTTTTGAAACAATTATTTCTGAATCAAAGGCGTTTCTTAACAGGGTTACAGACAACTAGTGATTATTATGTCTATTTGCAGGTACAACGGTCTGGAAGGAACTCACATTAAAGTAACTGAGTTTGTCAGAGACAAAGATTGCCTTGTATGTGGGCCTGGTACCCTTGTTGAACTGGATACATCATCTACTCTTTCAGATGTGAGTGCCAATGCCAAAACCTCATAAACCCATGTCAGTGGAGGAAATTGCATGAGCAATTTCTTTCACCAGGATTACCTGATTAAAACTCATATTCCATGCCATGTCAATTGTGTATGCTAGTCTGTTGTAGATTGATTCATGTATAGTACATGCTATGGATGAAGTTGTGAAAGGAACATAGATATGAAATGTTTTAAGCATTCAAAGGATTCTATCTATATTGCATATATACAGATACACATGCATCTATGATCACAATCATCATATAACAATCCTAAAAGGACAATAATACCTGGATATGTTATTTGGTAGAGTAAATTTCAAAAACCTAGAACTATTTGGACATTTTTATCAATCAACTACAAGTTTTAGTTCCTATTCAAAAACCTATAACTATTTTGACATCAACAACAACAACAAAGCCTTTAAGTCCCAAACAAGTTGGGGTAGGCAACTCCGTGACCACATGACTATGTTCGGCCTCATGGCATGCAACATGGCTCCATGAAGTGAACATGTGGGGTTGTCTTTTAGACTGCCAAAATTGTTGTAGTTTTTGTAACATGCCACATAAGTCATAACTTTTTCATACACATGTCAAATAGCTGTAGGTTTCTAAAATTTACTCTATTTGCTAATTTAAGGTGCCATGTTATATATGAGCTCAAGGAGTTAAGGGTAACTCTAAATGGTTGGTTTGCATACATTTATGCAAACATTTCCCTGCAACCACTTTATTTATCTGCTGTTTGATCTGTCTAAAGCCTGGTTGGCTGATTGACAGTTCATCAAGATGCTTGAAGAGCACCCCACGCTGCGGATGTCAAAAGCCAGCGTGACGCACGAAGGTAACAACCTGTACATGCAGTCACCGGAGGTGCTGGAGCAGATGACACGGCCAAACCTGAGCATTCCCATGTTTGAGCTCCTCAAAGAGGCCCCATACACCACTGTCCATGCCACGGGCATGACAGAGAACAACGGGAAGAAAGTGTCCTCATTGAGGAAGCTCCGTGTGGCCTTCAAGGGCATCGAAGAAGCCTCCAAGATGGATACGACTGTGAGCTCATGATGCCGTCGTCATCTTGTTACTAATTTTAAGTCTTCCAGGAGAGATGAGGATTAACCCCAATGTTTTTGGGACAGGTTAAGTGTAGTTTCAAGCGCCATAATACAAATTGCAATGTGCGCTTGATAATGTTCAAACAGGAAGAAATTTATCGATTAGATGATATTGTGGTTTGTGAGAATCGACTTCATTCACGTATTACTTCCTTGGTATGGTATGATTCCAGCCCAAATAGAGCCATTGGTAAAAGGGCTGCACTCGTTCGGTGCCCATCGGAAAACTCTGGTGAGGCCACCTGAGAAATGTGGTGCCTCTAGGCGTTGTTGACTGTTGGAATGCCTATTTCGGTGAGGCTAAAATAGTACTGCATAGCCTCTGAGTAGCACCTCCAAACTCCAGTGCTATCTGCCATCTCTCTACTACGCCGTCCAACACTGCATACCCCTTTCTCTGGTAGTTGTCTCCATTGTTTTTCTAAATTTCAGCACTATCATATCATCAATAAAGTATGTTTCTGGTGGTGAAAAAGGAAAAAGGAGAAAGTGAGTCGATTTTGATAGAATGATAGAGGCAATTTAATATGTATAAAATTGTTCTATATTGAATATTGTTTTTGGATGCATGTTAGTGTGAAACATTTCTTTTATACTTGCGTGTACATATGTCAAGTATTAATGGCCCCGTTCGCTTCGCTGAAAAAACAAGCCGAAACACTGTTCCCGCTGATTTGTTGCGAGAGAAAAATACTGTTCCGGCTAAAAAAACAATCTGAAAAAAACGGATTATAAGAGAAGCGAACATGGCCATTGGCTTGAGTTTTAGTTTAGCTTGAAAGTCCATTCGACCTCCCTGGACTATTTTATTAGTCTGATTTGCCTCCCTTTGGAAAGCCGGATGTTTATACTCCCTCAACTCTTGAAATTGCCTGATTTATCTCTCTGAGTGGTTTTGAAAGCGGTTTTCACTGACGTGGCACCACATCATCTGTCCTATATGGCACCATGTTAGCAACGAGAGAGGTAAATCCAACTTTTTTGATAGTTTATTGAGGTAAATTAGACTTTATAAAAACATTGAAATAATTTTTAAAAAAATCAGCCAAATA
This sequence comes from Miscanthus floridulus, assembly GCF_019320115.1. Lineage (NCBI taxonomy): Eukaryota > Viridiplantae > Streptophyta > Magnoliopsida > Poales > Poaceae > Miscanthus > Miscanthus floridulus. Next base: position 34,569,835 of record NC_089584.1, on the reverse strand, counting down.
TTTTTTTCTAGAAAATAAATATGCATTAAAATACTAACTGATTTAATGTTAGAAAAAATTGTTTGAGTTTAGAAAAAGATGAAGCCAGTTTCACATTTTCTAAAATTATGCTCTACCTTTTTGTTCATTGCTTAGAATCATTTGAATCTTATATGGTCTCCTAAAATTTGAAACTGGGCAAAGTATGAAATAGAGGATGCAGACCAAGACAAATAAGTGTGAGTCATCGCCCAAGCCACCATGTATAAATAAACTACAAAAAATGTCTAAAATTCTGGAACCAACCAATTGCAAAACAGAGCATGATTTTAGGAAAATATAAATCCAGTTTCATATTTTTCTAAGTTTATTAAACATTTTTTATGAATTTTTCAACATTAAATCAGATTTTATTATCTTAAAATGCATATTTATTTTCTTGAAAATATTTACATATTAAAAAAATATATCTATAGTTTTCTATAAAGTTTAATTGAACTTCATGAACTATCATGAAAAGGCTGATTTATCTCTCATATGGTTGACGTGGTATCACGTAGAATAGTTGACGTGACGCTTGAAAATTACTTTCAAAACTTCTCGGATAGTTAAATCGTACGGTTTTAAAAATCGAAGGAGCCAAACTCAGGTTTTACGATTGAGAGAGGAAACGAGGTTTAGAGCAACTTTAACAGCTTAGCTATTCTTGTTGTAGAGGTTATTTTATTTTCGATGGTCATATATAGCCAAACACAGGCGCTGGCCATTTGATTTGTAAAATAGCAAAGCTGCCGTGGATCTCTTCTTTTTTGATAAGTTTTTTATTTTATAAAATGGTTAAACAATGAAATTTGGCCGGTTGCTCTTAGATGGACTTTTTCGTCGATACACAATGCGTAGGATTTCTTGGAATTTAGGACGCCTGGGCTAATTGATATCAACAATCTGGGCCTGACAAGCCATAATGCTAATTTCTCCGGCCCACACAAGGCCACAACTGCTCTCCCAAGCCGAAGAACCCTAGGCGGTGGCGGCGCATCCCCCCACCGTAGTGGCGGCGATCTCAAGTAGCAGCAGAGGCTCCGTAGAGGCGGAAAGGCGCGAAGCTTCCGTCGGAGATCCCAGTAGCAGAAGCAACGCAGGCGTCGGCCTGCGACAGGAGAGGACGGAGATGACGCAGAAGCAGACCCTGTTCAAGGGGCAGAGCAAGAAGAAGACCATCCCTCCCAACCGCCACGGCAAGGCGCCCCATGTTCGTAAAGGTACGCGTGGGGGAATCGACTGCGGCGCCCGGCGTACTAGATTGGGCTATCTTTGTGTGCTGCTCTTCAGTGGTGATTTGCTTGGTTGTCTGCTTGAATGATCGGTTTGCCGCTCGCTGTTGCAGGGAAGAGGGCCGTCAAGCCCACCAAGTTCACCAAGGACATGGACGCCGACAAGGTAATAATATGAGAGCGCGAGTGTAGTACAGCGTAGAACTAGCAAACGCCTGTGTCAATCGGCACTTGTCTTCTTCGTTTGTGACATAAGATTAAGATTAACCGAAGTCTTTGCTCTGGTTTGTATTGTTTCAGTGAAACTGGCTGTTCAGATGATTCAGTTTAATTGGGTGTGTCGTAGCTACCCTAGTTGTTCAATTTGACTAGGCTGGTTGTCAGTTCAATTTCGGTTGCCATGGCCGTGTTTTGTTTCCTACTCCCTTGATTCAAAATTATAAGTAAAGAAGCCAGAACGACTTATAATTTGGAACGGAGTGAGTGTCAGTTTGCATGTTTTGTCGTTGATTCTTTAAGAGTACCAATTTTTCAAGCATTCGTTAGGGGGGGGGGGGGGGGGGGGGTTGTGTTATTAAATGTTGATCGTACAGAGCATAGTTCACTCAATTTTTTTTAGAGCCAGGTTAATGGATGTGTTTGTGTTAGCTTTATAAATCAATCTAGTTCTGGTTTCTTCCCTTGTTTCATGTATTATCACTTGCTATGGTATTTTGATTGTGTCATAGTGCACATTCTTTTTAGTATCAGTCTTCTGTTTTTTCCAACAAAATTGTGCGTCTATTGCTAACTTTATCATGATTACAACTTGAAAGTTGGAACATACATTTTGATCAATTATAACCACATCTGTTAGTTTCTTGTAAACCACTCCCACTACTGTGAAATAGGTTGCATGGGATCCATGTGGCCAACCTTTTAAGATCTAATATTTTCTAGAATTTAGTCATACCATATGCCAGTGCAATAGTTAATACAAATCCTATTATCCTCCAAGTGTCATTGTCAACCAATGATCTAGTCTTGCAGAGATGCTTCTTTCGTTTTGCTGGTGCCAAGTTTTGTCAGTCAGATATGATTTAATTTCATTGTATTCTGGCTGTGATAAATGGCACATACATTTTTTGGAAACTGCAATCTTGAACCAAAAGTAATTTGAATTTATATTCAAATCTTGTATTCCAGATTCCTGCGGGTTTCAAGGGTATTAATGAGTTCCCCAGCATTTTAGCAGGTAATTCATAGAAGTTTTCCTATTAAACCTATAGTGAAGGGTACCCATACACACTCAGGGATTGGTATTACTTCACTCAGGCATATGTTTAGTCTGATGAGCAGTGTTTTTTTCTTTTCATTTAGTCATGGTCACATCGAACTACTTTTTTCTTTTATGTTGTTCTATATCTTGTGCTGTCTGTACTTGGTTCGACATCCCTTTTCTTTTATAAAGGTCCAGTATTCTAACTTGTTTGTTTTTCAATGGTCCCTCCATGCTTAGCTTTACTATTAACCTAATTAATTAGAAGTAATGCAGATCTAGACACGATTTGATATTTTGATATGTACTGCAGTGTGTTTGCGAACATTTATGTTTTCGTTTAGGTACACAAATAGTGTTTCGATTTAGGTTACGAAACATTTGTAACCTCCTTTTCGAAAATGAACCTATGTAGCCTGCTTTTAACTGAACTTATTTCATATATTGTGCTCTTAGCTGGACCTACGAATTTCTTTGCTTTGCAGGAACTCACCAAGTTCATCAACCAGTGCAACGAAATAAAAGCTGCGAATCTTGCTAGCAAAGAGGGCGGTGACCTCAACATAGTGAAGGCGGATGGCGATCAATCTAAATCAAAGTAGGAAGGCAGAAGATGAGTATGTGAAACGTGATATGTATTAAACTGGTAATGCGATGTGTTCTGCTGAAGAAATTCATTCCATAGGGCTGGGTATATGAACCTGTTTAGCGCAAAGTGACGGCCTGCAACCATGGTAATGGCTTGCAAGTTTTGTTCTGTGCCATCTCTATTTTTCCAATTATTATATTGAAGCTTGCGTGTAATATCTGATCCGTTGAATATGTTTTTTTACGTGGCCCAATAGGAACGCCGTGGAAGTGCTGGATATAAAAAAAAGCTAAAAAGGCTCGTTAAACTGTTTCGGTAGCTTATTTCAAAATTGCTCTGATTATGTTCATTTTTTCCCCCAAATCAAATTAGATTATTTTGGCTTACGCATTAGACTCCAGTTGTCTTAAACAACTCAGAAGATTATACTAAATAAAAATAAATCAATTTCGAGAAAGGGGAAAAAGTTGTGCCGGCTCTTATCCACTCTACGCCTTGGCAGACTGGAATCAGGCATTTCTTGCTTTTGCAAATAGAAGGACGTTGCAATCATCGCGGGCATAGTGGCTTGTTCTATGATGGCCGTTGCAATCATGCCTTTCTTGCTTTTGCAAATCGAGCTGTTTGCTTGCAAGCAACAACGCAGTCCTGCCATTCTTTTCTACCTCCGTCCCCAAAAATACAATTCTAGCACAATATCATATTTTAGTAACTTAAGTTTGATCAATTATAGATAAAAAAATATTCATGTTTATGATACCAAAAAAATATCATTAGATTAATTACGAAATATATTTTCATAATAAATTAATGTAAAGACATAACTGCAAATATTATTCACTAAAAACTTGATCAGATGTAAACCATTTTTCGTGGCACGCAAGCCATAGTTGCATTCTTTTCAGGACGGAGGTAGTATCTAGAAACGACCATTTGACTCCCACTTACTCTAATTGAACTCCCACTGTGATTTTATTTACAACATTTTTGTGAGGTTGCACAATACGTACTATATTGATGCTAAACATTTTTTTTTCAAAAAAAGAATCATGGGTCGTAGGTAAATACTACTAAATCCACCTGTATGTGGTGCATTTGTTGGTCAAAAGCTATGAGTTCAAGCATTGAAATCCTTACATTTATAAATGAGTGCTGAGATACTGCATGCTACGGTGCCACCCACTTGTATACTCCCTGCTATCTCCAACAACAGCACCTAAAATACAAGACTCATTTAATGTTTGAATAACGCTACAGTCAAAGAGTTTAATATCTATTTTTTTTGTCTTCTCCAACAACAAGACCCAAAATAGAACTTTTTCTGCAAAATGGGTTTTCAGAAAAGCGGATGCTCACATTTGCGTTATGCCTCTCCGACCATCCAAAATAGGTATCCTGTATAGGTACTCTGTTAGAGGCCGATACAGTATCATCGAAGACCCATTTTTGGTTTGGGTGCCCTTATGGATACGCTGTTGGAGATAGTCTAACAACTCATTTACAGTAAGCACACCAACCAAATCGCTTGGGGTGGTTGATTACTAGGTCTAGGATCATGAGTGAACGGACTCAAATCACTTGGTTAGGATAGTGCTGTAAAAAAGGGTGTAGATCAAGGAAGGTCATCTTTGACAAGGCTTCTCTTGAGCGGTTTTAGTTCTGACTTTTGGTGAAGCCTTACTAAACGCCAACTCATAAGACGGAGAAGCCATTTTTTACTAGATTAGACAGGTGAAACTGTTTGTACAAAGACTACCAAACAAGACCCAAGTTTAACCAACCTCCTCCTAATTTTGAAGAAATGGGTGTTAGCGCATAAGATGGCTAAACACCAAAGCACTTGGACTTGTGGGTCATATGAACCTCATAGTCAAATAACCCAGTTTTCTTAGACTGCACCAGAGAAGCGATAACTTATGATTACATAACGATGAACAAACGAACCAACAAAGGGTAAATATCACGCTTAATGATGATGAACATCTAGTTTACAAGCACATTAGTAATGTAGTCGAAGCACTTTTCCAGTAGGGACCCGTCGTGTGCGTCGTTGGACTGTCTTAGATTGGCCAACAAGACTATGGCACCATCTTTGATCGTCGAGATCAGAGAATGGACAACATATCGAGGTTGGAAAAAGAATTATGGTACAATGATAGTAGATTGGTTTTGGTTTGGTTGGAGGTCCTTAATTGATAGTGGCCCTTTATATTTAATAAGGAAGGAAGATCTTGTTCTATAGGAGGATGTATTTCATGTACGAAACTTATTGCAGACTAACTTAGAACACATCTACAACTATGATCTCAGTCTTCTAAAATCAGTTAACCTGAAAGACAAGCTAGATGACCTGGTTTGCAAAACCAGGCGATCTAATTTTAATATTTTTTCTATCTTCATAACTTTGTCATTCGGGAACTGAATTAGGCGATCCATATGTCTATTTCAATCATATGAACAAGAACTATGTCATGGTGAACTCTAATCTGCAATTTTCTTCATCTTAGTGCCATCACAAGTGATTCTTTATGCATTTAGTGAAATCAAGCCAAAAAAACATGAGAATGATGAATATGACCCGCAAAATATATTGACCTACCAAATAATTGGGTCGCTTGTCTACCTATGAGTTTATATAAACCAACTTATAGAACATCAAATTGTCGTTAAAACACTCTAACTTAGAATTCAATTTGTATAGTTTAGGCAACCCTGACTTATATAATCCTATAATAAGTTGCTCGAGAAAAGTTCATTTGAACTTATTTTAGTTTATTTTAACTTTTGTCTTCCACAGGGGGCTCGTTCGGCTTACCCCATATCCGGCTTGTTCGGCTTCTTTTTTTAGCCGGAACAGTGTTTTTCTCTCACAATATTTCAGCCAAAACAGTATTTTTCAGCCAATTTCAGCAAAGATTCAGCAAGCCGAACGGGGCCATAAGTTGGATTATCTAATCTGACATGTAAATAAATAAGTCTATCTACAATCTACTCTCTCCGTTCTAAATTATAAGTCACTTTGACTTTCTTAGTACATTCATTTTGCTATGGATCTAGATACAACATATGTCCAGATGCGTAGCAAATTCTATGTACCAAAAAAGTCAAAGCAACTTATAATTTGGAATGGAGGGAGTATATCTATATCGATACCTAATATTAAAGAGCGAAGTAATTCCCCTTGTTCTTCTTGCCTCCCAAAGTGTCGTCACATCTCTCCTTATCCGTATTTGATAGGGACTCACATCTATAAGTTGGATTATCTAATCTACAGGCTCAAGATGTTACACAGATACATCAATAATGCCTGATCGAACCTCTTTGCCAACTAAAAAGGCTAGACTACACAGGTGCATCTACTACAAAACATCTATATCAAGGCAGTATGTAATTTTCATTATCAATACACATGTTCATCCATCACAAAACATATACATCAAGGCAGCCATGACAAACTTTTCATCAGTTCTAATGGATGAGGTAGCAGCTCTGGCTATTGCTGTAGCTATCACTGATCGTCTGCACCTACAACACACAAACTTCTTATGTGACAATCAAGATATTGTACATTTCCTAAATTCATCGCATCACTCCAACCCACCTGATTGGAAAATCAAACACCTTATTACACAGCACTTCATCAACTACACGCAACAAAGAAGCACAGGGACCTTTGAAAGTGCATTTGCCCCCTATGTGGGTTTTGGTGCATTGATGACATCTAAATTAGGGACTAATGAGATCTTAATGAGATATATTGCAGCTTTAGTTTCTTGAAAGTTTTAAAGAGTTGATCTAAGATGAAATGGTATCCCTCAATTCTTAAAGTTAAAAAGGCGGATGAACTCAAAACGCTCTCAAAAGTTCTTATCTTTTGTTTTGAGTTTAGGATCCGCCGTACTATAAAGAGGGATGCAAGTTTAGGAGGTCTGAGGAAGATAGAGTGCTCAAGTATAAAATTAAAATCAAAAGAGAGACACTATAGCACTTCACGAGCATGTAGAATATTTTTTGGAGACTTTTGGTGTCAGAAGTCCCGACTTAGGTCGGAAGTCCCGACGCCCAGTCACTTAGCCTTGCAGAGACTGTGGTCGTCGGAAGTCTCGATGTGAGTCGGAACCCCCGACAGTTGGAAGTCCTGACTCAGGTCGGGAGTCATGACGCCTGGACCCTCGGCTGGACTGCTGATCGCTATCGTTGAAAGTCCTGACGTACATCGAGAGTTTTGACAGTCGAAAGTACCAACATGCGTCGGGAGTTCCGACGTTGACTTGCTCGTGCTGACTTTGACCTTACTATGAACAGTGTTTTCTATAGAGGCTGAAAGTCCTGAGATCTGTGTCGGAACTTCCGACGTAGATTTGAACGGTTAGATTTCTACAATGAGTATAAATAGCTCTCTCCTCTCTTCTAACCATGACTCACTCATTCATTGCAACCTACTCTTGGCCAAAATAGCTCCTAAGCTTTCAAGGCTTCCCTATCCTCTCCCCTTTGCTCCAAACTTTGATTTCCTCAAGGATTTGAGTGATAGGAGAGTGGATTGAGTGAGAAAATCACTTTGGCAAGTTTGAGCACTTGATTTCTTCATCAAGCCAGTTGGATTTGTGTCTATTACTCTTGGAGCTTTGCTCCTAGCTAGCTAGGTGTCGCCCAAGAGCTTCCATCTTGAAGAGCCTTGGGAAGTTTGTATTACCCTTGATTTCTTAGTGAAAAACTCAAGTGATCTTTGTGGTTTTCTTGAGAGAGGCAAGGAGGTGGAAGAGACTCCAACCTTTGTGGTCACCTCAACAACGAGGACGTAGGAGCTCCTTTGTGGGGTTGACAAACCTTAGGATAAATCCTTGTGTCCTACGTGCTTGTTGTTATTGTGAATTGCTTGAAATTACTTATATTTGTTTGTCTCTCTCTCCCAAGCTTCTTCTTAGGGTTTGGACTCGATCTACGAATTGGAGGCATTTCGTCAAGGGAGTGACCCAACATCTTCATCTAACCACTAGAAAGTGGGGTTGTAAGATTATTTATCTATAAAAGTTAAATTTGGCACTGCTTTAGTAGTTCACGTAGGTGTCGGGACTTCTGATAGTTTGCGCCGGAACTTCCGACGACGTCGGGAGTTCTGACCCAAACTGTCGGGACTTCCAACAGTGGCTGACAAATTTTAACTTAGCATTTGTAGTAAATTTTTAGATATGCCTATTCACGCCCCCTCTAGGCATTGTTAGATCCTTTCAATTGGTATTAGAGCAAGGTCTTCTTTTAGCGCTTGACCGTGTGAGAAGAAACAATGTCAGACACCGAAAAGATGCAAGCCGATGCCACCGAGATGGCCAAGCAAATTGCAAAAGAGTTGAAGGCTGAGCAGCAAAGCTTTTCCAAGATGAAATGTAGAAGATGCAAGATGAGATGAGCAAGATGAAGGAAGAGTTGAGCAACAAGGTTGAAGATGCTATAAGTGGCAAGAATGATGCAATAAAAAACAATGCATGTGATATTGGAGCAGCAAATGAGAATGCACATGGAAAGGGAGTTTACTCTAGTATTGGTTTTGACTATGGTCAACTCATAAAAGGCCCCTCCATGCATTTCCCTACCATCAACCATGGCAAGCCACCTCACTTTGATGGAACAAGATATACCGATTGGGCCTACAAGATGAAGATGCATCTTATTGCTGCAAGGCTTTGGAAAGTTGTGAAAGTTGGTGTGATGATTCCTACTGATGAAGATAGAGAGATAACTTTGGAAGAAGCTTTCAACCTCCATCAAAATGCACAAGCCGTATCCTTGCTTGTTACGAGTTTGGCTCCGAATGAGTTTGCCAAAGTAAATGGAATGGAAAGTACAAAGCAAGTTTGGGATACTTTGAGAGTATCTTTTGAATGAGATAAGAGTGTGAGGAAAGGCAACATTGAGCTACTTCACAATGAATTGGAAAGGTTCGTGTTCTTGTAAGGTGAAACAACTCAAGCAATGTTTGATAGGCTCATGGCATTGGTCAACCGCATAAGAGCTCTTGGTAGCAATGAATGGGATGATAACAAGGTTGCTAGAAAGATGTTGAGAACCTATAGAGCAAAGAATAACATGCTAGCATCCGTGATTATGGAAAGGCCCGGTTATGATGAGATGATACCCCAAGAACTCCTCTCAAAGCTTAAGCATCATGAGTGTCTAGATGAAGATGCAATCAATGCTCATAATCAAAATCCTAGTGCAATGGGATATAACAAGAGTGCAGCCCTAAAAGCAACTCAACAACATGAAGTTCAAGGTTCAAGTCAAGAGAAGAAGAAAGTGAAGGCTGAGTCCTCAAGTGAAGAAGAAGATTCCAATAAAGAGGTTGCTTTTGTGATTAGAAATCTTAGGAAATTTATGAAGAAGAAGAGCAACCACAAGACTTATGGTGATGGAAGGAAGATGTATAAGAAGAGGCTATCCACCACTCTTCATCACCAACCATGATCTTTCCCGACTCGACGTCACCACCAAAGCTCTTCCCTAACCCAGATTCATCACCGAGGTTCTTCTCCAATCTCATTGACAATGAATACTACACTCCAACTTGCCTCATGGCTAAGGGGGAGAAGGTACATGACTCACCTGATCCTTCTAGTGATGAGTATGTGTTGACACAAAAATGTGGTGATGTGATCAACACATAGCAAGTCGGATGATCTTGACGGAGTGAGCCCCAAGATCTACTTAGCTTCAACACAAGAACGGTCGGTTTTGGGACCAAAGGCATGCAAATCAATTTGACCCTATAATTGACAAAGAGAGAATAATCAATAGTTTAAGGTGAAACGTGTCGGTGTTGCACCAGATAGTTCCAAACATGTGGCTCGATAGCCGATGTATAAGGCTATCGACTAAAGAGTCGATATCCAGCATGTCCATGAATAAAATTATATTGAAATAGGAGCAATCGACCATTGTTGAATGATGATGGCATGAGGATAATGACCGATATTCATAGATCATGATAATTTAATAAAAGGCTAATCAACTAAAACAAGTACAATTGTAAAAGCCTTTCGTAACCGATATTCATAGATCTAGCATGGAAGCATAATCTATCGGCTAAAATAGCCGATTCAGGTAGAAAAAGGATTATAGCATGTGAGCAATTGACTGTTTAGTATAACTAGATTCACACACAAACCAGATCTAATCTATTACCATTAACAGTGAGGTTCGACTAAATCAATGCAGCTATGATAATGATAATGAACTAAATCCAAGAAGTCTATAAATCTGTCTATATTTCAATAGAGTCATGAAAACAAACTATAGACGTGAAAGCATAGGTGATTGGCTAAAAACAGCCGATGCAGGCATAGTAAACAATCGCAAGACGTGTCTTGACCATGAGTAAATCTATTAACCAATAATCTCTGATTTAAAGCCCTACCAGTGAGGTTCGACCGGATCGATGCAACTATGGTAGTAACGATAGATCAGATCTTACTAACTAATAAATTTGCTCAAGATTAAAACATTCCTTTGAAAGTGTACTATGTACAATTAAGACTGAGATGAAACAGCCGATCTAGCAAAAAGAGTCATCAAGACTAGGATCTAGGCGTGACAGAGCTAGGAGACGACCAATTAAATATGATGTGATGCCGGTTCATCTCTATCCTAATCGGGTAAATTGTGATATTGTTATAATTAATAAACATTAATTATAACAAGATCGATAACTGGTGAATCAACCAAAAACAACAAGAAAGACTTGCTAATCCAAGCAGATTTGATAATGGTGATATTGTATTAAATAACATGGTATTCATTACAAGATCGATAACTTTGATTAATATCAGTATATGCAAGAGATCAATCGGTTGATGCAGCCTTACAAATAATGATACAAATAAATAACTAACTTTTACTACAACTCATAAGAGATCAATTGGCTGATGTAGCCTTACAAGTAATAATAAAAGTCATGATGGTACTCACAGACAAGCCAGAGGTTGATCAGTCGATGCAGCCCTGCTTGTTGAAGAACTCGCCAAGTTTCTACACTACTCCAACTCCTAAGGGTTGGCGTAAAGCCAAAAAAGTAATTGTATTGATTGATTGAGAGATGATCCCTTTACAATAGGCCGTATCATTCATATTTATAGGGACTTGCCCGGCTTTGCGTACAAGAATTGTCTAACTAAAAAAATCCTACGAAGTACAAGGACCCTTCGTTAATCCTAAACTACCAAATAATATCCCATTGACCGATGTGTGCGAGGACTCCCCCCTATGGTGGACTTTCTCATAGCCTGCATACGTATCTTCCTTCTGGCCATATGCCGGTTTCCTTCCTTACTTTACATCTTAGCAAGCAAACGTGGTGTACTTGGAGTCGTACTCTGTGATGCCTCACCATGCCTGTGAATCTCCATCTATCTGGCTCTCCTCATTCGACGTATTTTAAGTCTTTGTACGCAGACACGTTATTTTGCTAAGTATGTGTATGACACCAGCCGACCTCGTATACGCATATACAAGATACACATCCTTGCTTCTCATCATTGATGTGCACCTAGACGTCTGTATTTGCGTATATTCCTTGATTTCTTTCTCTATTAGCTTGCAAGATCAAATTGATGATTTCTCTTGGACTGATCAATCCTGCATGCATGTAACTTCTTTTGCTTGCAAGCAACCACCGACCTATTTCCTTTCCCACTTTTCCTCACATATAAATATCCAGGTCAACAATAATACTTCTTTTGGACTTGTCCATGTAGGATCTCTATCGTAGATTAATCAATCTGGACTGCGTCTCCTAGCTGAGTATTTGGAATATCAAATAACCTTTGTCTACCAGGCAATACATCATAAATGACTCAGCTTAACTGAACCTATGGCTGGCTTGCAAATATGATTTTCATGTCTTTGATATCATCGGTTGATACTTTCCTCTCTGGGGTAAGCTTACCAAATTTTGGTGTCAACACAGGCCCCCCTAGTTCGAAGTATGAATTTTCATGCTTCGAACTATTTTGATCCAATAATCTCCTTTCCTGAGTCAGCGACATCTGATTGCAATACTTGGCTTTGATGACTTACTTGGGTTGACTGTTCATCTGCTTTAGCCGATTAAGAGCTAGCCCCCAAGTTTATAACTATAATCGGCTGTCAAATCACTGGTAAGGAGCTGAAGAATTCACTAGTAGCAATATTACCTTATTCCAAGCCTTACCTATACTTGTGAACTTTGAAGTGTCTATCATGCCATCTTGGGTGGTTGAAGAATGGAACGGATTAGAATCCAGTCATCCTCACTTCTCCTGCTCAGAAAACTTAGGTTTTTGAAAGATTTTTAAATTAAAACATAGCTTTGCAATCCAAATGATTCTCTCATATCACTCAATGTGCATAGTTCCTCACCAAGACATTGTTTCGCCTCTATTTACCCTACTTCTAAAAAAGCTTATGTGGAGTTTGGGTAGGGACAAAGTATGTTGCATACTTACCTTGTGTATCATAAAGTCAAACCCTGGATCCAAGGAAATAAGTGTCATACTCTTAGATCGAGATGTGCATGTGTGTTGAATATTTAGTGGCTAACCTAATGCTACTATGCTCTCTGAAATATATTTCTCTCTTGTGGAATATTTTTGCGAGAACATGGGTTATCTTTATTCTCATCTTTTTTCTTTTTCCTTTTTTACTTTGGACCTCTTTTGTGTCCATCTTTTTATATTTTTGCATAATCCATGTCTCTTTTTACAATAACTTTTGAGAGAAATATTATCAAGAACTTGGAGCATTTATTCTAATAAAACCTAGCAAACATATTTTCTTGTCTTCTCCTAGTGTAGGAGCAGAACATTTTGAGGTGGTTGAAAAGCATGTTTTTGCATACTTCCAGTGTAGAAGCAGCGCACACATATGTAGCGTGTACGTGATCTTGATCTTGGGAGCATGATAAATCTCTCAACAAGGGTCAACGAGTCTTGACAAAACTCAACACAAATGAAGCAACTTATGTGGAAGGTTTTTAATAATAACATATGGCCTTGGTAGGAAATTCAACATCATCGAGGAGACAAGCTATTGATTTTGAATTTTTGTAATAAAATTTCCCAAGTACTTTGCAAAAGAAGCAAGGTTCCTTTCATCATACCATATCTCATTCATCAACTACTTAGATAGCATACTTTCCCTATGATAGTTTGTTCACAAGTGATAGGAAAAGCAAGGAATAAAGAATATATACCTCACATCCACATGTATGTACCTCCATTCTGAGCCTGGTCACCTTAGTATGCTTTGCGGCCTACTCGGCTACCTCTACTAGCTCATGGCATCCCTGGTTGTCGCCGAAGAAGTCGGAAGTGGCGCTAGCCTAAACAAACGGACAAATCCTGACGTATGGTGGCCTCGAGCAGTATCTAACCACTGTTGGTCAAACATGTTAGAATCAGCTTTGAAATCATTGATCAAAATATTCAGTCGACTCGACTTTGGATTCCAATTTTTAATGATGTCTGGTCTTCATCAGCTTTTAAGGAACAAATGAGTCTTTGGTTTGAAAGGCAGGATCTTGAACTAGCAGCTGGTTTTCTTCAAGGGAAGTCATCAGTTCAGATACTTTACTAGAGGAATATGCTTAACATTTATTCCTTTTCCTACTGCTGTTTGTATTCTCTCTATAGATGCAAGTAGACACCGCATAAGCCTTCAATTGTCCTTCACGAGACGATGAGCATAGCTTTTATTCAAACATTGCAAGCTCAATAAATGCAACTGACCTTAGGGCCTGATTCATTGCCAGAAATAGATGTAATCGACCTTGAGGCCAGATGCTATGGCAATCACGTGTAGCTGGATTGGTCCCTGCTGATGTTTGTATATCTACTATCGCATCTTCTGGTAGGAGAAGTATTAGTACCCGACACATTTACCAGTTGCTTCATGTTGGCGTTGTAGATGATGAGGCCAAACGGGTTGAGTTCCAACTTCATGTTCTCGAACATGGCCTAATCAGGAATACCTTGATGTTACCGATGAGCATGTCGACGAGGACCAGCCTACTTGTGATGATGTCAAACATGATCTCCACCCACTCCCCATCGTGCTTTCTAGGTCATCGAATGTGTTAAATGCCATAAAGCTCCGGGAGATTAGGAGTAGCATCTGCTCCACGTAGCTTAGGTTCGTCATCGACATCGTCGTATTTGTCACCGCCAATGATGTCGGGGAAGGGGAAAATGCCGTAGTATAGCTGTGTTGCATAGGTCATTGTGCTACTATGCGCACACTCATCGGCCACCAAATGGTTCTGAAGATGTAGCCTGATTGGCCCTACATCCGCTAAAGTAGCCGCACCGCATGATAGATTTTGGGTAGGTACTCTAGCAGGAACATCACCACTAGCACCATCATCACCGGTGTCATCAAACCATGTTGACATGTAGACAAGCAACATCGGCTAACCAATAGCCAATGCATGTAGATTTAGAAGAGTACGGTCATCTTCCTTTGTCATTAAATCCTGATGACTCCTTTGCTATATGTATGTTGATCTTATTTTGCAGATCCTAGAACAAGAACATCCTTCAACTTATGCATCACCTGCGCGCTCATCAGATTGGCCTTTGAGCCGTCCTTGTTATATATGCTTCCATGATTATTACCCGAACTCCTAAATCCCTTGGCTATTCCCTGCTGCAGTGCTGCATACGAACATCAGCTGAACATGTCATCGAACCGTGGAAACTCTTTAAACTTGTTTATTCCCTCTACTGTCTTCCGATGACTTGTGTATAGGTATATAGTAGTTCCTTTCACGTACATGTTAATGCCCTCAATCGCCCAGAGTGTTTAAACTCGGTCATAGCAGTAAGATAATCACTAACTGATGGTGACTTCTTTTCATCTTCTTAATATAATAATTCTCTTCATCATTGTCTGTGATTACCTTATTGTTAGCTATTTTTTTGCAGATAATAACTCCCAGCCGATGGTCTCCTATCGGCTGTTAGGTTGCTAACTTCCTTTTGTATCTCTGACGCAACCTCTCATGATGACTTTTTCTTTATCTTGAAAAATATGCTTGGTCAAACAGCGGATGATAATAACCCATGGAAGAAAATGACTTTGACAATCCCATTGGCTCCAGAGATGGTCATCGGCTATGTTGATCTTTAATTGATTTCACCTGATTATTTTGAAGTTCCACTGCTGTACCAGAAATCGATATCTTACTAGCTTTATGCTCTTGCCGATCGGCTATAGACTCCACCTACTTGAAGGGTAAGGTCATGAAGTAACAGCTGATTCTATCTCAAGAGAAGTGATTGGTCTTTATTGGCTTTCTGCTCGATCTGTCTCTAGTCTTCTCTGTGTCAACCACCGAATTATGAATCTGCCAGGAAGATCAAGATTGCGACGGCCATGCCATCTGAGCTTTGTCAATATCAGCAACCGCTGCCAATGCAATTGAGGATGATCACAACTAGCAAGACAATAACAGTGGTGACGATGCCAATAGCACAACAGGTGATGCTGGTCGCTGATGGTGATTCCAGTGTTGGACCATGCATAGGCATTGCTGATGCGCTTGCATCACACTCCTATAGCCATCTCTACTATTGATGAATATGCAATGGCCTTTGTTATATTAAGTCCTTCTTGGGTGCGAGCTTGGCCTTTGTCGATCTCCTTGTTGGGGATCTAGAGCGCCTAGGTGAACATACCATCGGGCAGCTCATGGGTAGCCCCGAAGAACATCATGGCGACGAAACCGATGTTGAGCATGTCATAGAACATGAAGATGAGCTCGGTGGTGCATAGGTGCATGTGCAGTTGTAGGCCCCCCGATGCATAGTTCATGCAAGAGCTCGAGACGCCGAGCGTATTCATCTCAAGGATCTTCTCGGTGTTGGTTCCATGACGAGCTAATCGTATCATTGGTGACATCAAGCTTGGCCATGATGCTAGAGAAGAAGTCATCCACAGTGGCTGCTTTTGCCTTGTATGGGACTCATTTTCATCCTACCTTGTATCTGACATATCGAGATAAATGAATCGATATCTCTAGCCAATGTAATAAGCTTTATCATCGACTTTTGTTTCCCCAAATTAGGATCACAACTCTAATACTCTTCTTCTAATATCTGCGCACATTGGTCAACTGCTCCTAACTTCCCCAGCCTTCCTCAAACTGGGCATTGGAGGTGGTGTCATGAACTAATACGTTGGGAGTTATCCTGTTTTCCAACGCCGCCTTCCATGTATGTGTAGTCCTTCCTTTGAATTAAACTGATCTCGCCTTGGGTAGGAGTATGGTGTAGCAGATTTTGCCTTCTATGTAAGTATATAGACACCATAGGAAAAGTATTTATCTATAGCAACTTGTAGCAGATGGGGTTTTCACTGGTTGTAACTATGATGCTGCTTCACAATAGCCGATCATAATAGCCGATGGAAGGAGACTTAATCTGGTTTCAACAAACCCATTAGCTTGATGCCTGATCACCACATAAATGGCCCCATTGGCTTGATGCCTTGATCTTTGCACTTAGAAGCCGATGAGTATCCTTGTCACATACTGATTCGCTCTTAATTCAAATATATAAGCAAATCGGTAGCGGCCTTCTGCTATTTTCTCTTAACCGACATTGGGTATGTGGACGTATTTAGTTAGACTCTGTCTCCTGATGGCTGATACGCTTCATAGTCCACATTGGCTTCCAAGCTTGTTCACTCACATCTACTCTATGTTGGCTTGAACTAATAAAGAATCAATACATGCTTTGTTTGTACTCAAGCCACACTGCATGAACAAGTCCAACACCAAGTCCGATTCGACAAATAATCATTACTCGATTTCTTTTCTTTCCTTCTCACCATAGATTACATACGTGACTTTCAAATGGATGGTGGTAAAGCCGATTGATTCACCTTACTAGGTGCTCTGGTTGCATCAATCTGTTGGTTTGTCCCTGTAAGCTGCAGTCAAGACATCTATCGCCATCATTGGCTAGCCATGCTAATCGTTGTTTGCTGGGATTCGTTGCTGCTAATTGACCTGATTTCTTCTTGCTTCCGAATTTTACCAGGCATGTATATGCTTCTCTAAACAACTTCTCCTTTTTTTCTTGGTCACTTCTATCCCTTAGGAAAACAACTAGTTGAAGCCGTCCATGCATTATCAGGCTATCGACTTAATCAGATCGTAATTCTAGAAGCCATTCTGAGAACAAAGAAGGTATCCATTACCAATGCATATCCTATCTAAAGTGAGCTCTGTCTTGATCCCGCATGCCTCCTTTCTCATGTCAATCTTCTCCATAATTAACTTGGCGTCAAATCTACCTAAATAACATGTAGCCGATAGACAAATCTCATCGGCTTTCAGTATCAATATTGTAATTTTAATCAGAATTTATGAACATGTCTGTCCGTAACATTGCCAAATCCACCTTTGAATAATAACTAATTTTCCTTTTGAATAATGACGAAGCACACTGCTGCTGGACTGACAATGTCAAAATACTCCTCTAAAGTATCATCTTTTCATTTATATAGGCCGATCAATTGATTAATTACTAATTGTAAATCTTCAAATACCTCAATAGTATCAGCCTTTACTTCCTAAAGAAGTTGAAGTTCCTTAAGCATAGCCTAATACTTAGCTTGACTTCTTAATCTCGTATCTTGACTATAGCAACCATATCAGAAGCTAAACATAATCGGCCTCTAGCCCTGATGCTTTGGTTTCCACTTGAAATTATCTTCTATCTTGAAAGTTGGTTGTCATAAGCCGATGCTTTTCATACCAGGCGTGCAATTAGGCCCTCCAGTTTGGACTGTGAGAACTCATGCTTCAAAATTATCTTCCTTTAGTTCTTGATAACTCCAAAATTGATCTTCCTCTGCATCTTGCAATCAACCTTCATGAGCCAATATCCTTGATGACTTGCTTGGATTCAATCCTCTAGAACTCTTGACCATTCACCTACTTTAGCCGATTAGGAGCTACCTTTGAGTCTATAATTATAATCGGCTATGTAGAGATGATGGACATGAACATTAGCTTCTTTCTTGCCATTAACCATAGTTATCTGCATGTGACCAGCTAATAACACCATGCCAAGTTGATGCACATAATATATTCATCAGCTGAGATGCTAATAAAATATTCTGGCCACCATGATATTTAAATATACCCTAAGCACTTATCAATACTTGGAGCTGATTTTTCGTGTGCTGACAATAACTTTCGGCTGACAATCTCCTTCTATCAACTGTACACCAATAGTAATCACCTGCTGACGATCTTCTCTCATCTAATGTGTGCTGATGGTAATGTCTTTGGTTTCTTATGGCTTCTAGCTTTGTTTGCTCGCATCTTTGTACCATATGTGATTGTATTATATTCAGATGGATACTACATTTTATTTTGGCCGATCCAATATAATATGCTTATATATCACTGGCCTGTAGTGCAACTCAAATTAAGATTACTGCTTACTATTCTCCTAGCCGATATCTCAGATGGCATGTACGACGATCAATGTGTTGTAGTTGACTTGATGTCGTATACTAGATAGCATGTTTCTTTGGAAAATGGGCTAGACTTAGATCCTTCTAGTTAACTCGGGCAAAGCATAACATCCTTCTGAGTATCCATGCCAAATACTAATATAGCCATCCACCCATCTTGTAGTCATGTTCTCACACATATGCCATCAAACATGAACAAGCCATATAACCCAATCCAATGGAAATTTATCAGTCGTTCTTGATAAAATAATTTCATTGGCTCAAAATTTCATTAGACAACTTTAATCCCATTGGCTATATATCTAGTCTTGGAGATGTTGGAAGTGAGGAAATAACATACAACAGTGAAGAAGTAACCAATGAGAGAGCATAAGTCCAATTCGCTTCCCTTACTTCTGTCACAGAACCGACCAATTTATAAGAGCACAAGTACAAAAATAATCGCCGAAATGATCAAATTCTCGAACTTGAGCCCATATAAACCTGGTAGTCAACTAAAATCTTGAAGGATTTCAAATCAACTTGCATACAACCAAGATCACAGTAATTCAACATAACATATCGTATGTTACAATATTTCACAGACGGTTGCAAATAGATTACACCATCACAGAGTCATCGTTATTACAAAACAAGTCTTGTAAAGTATGCTGAAGCAAATAGTTTAACTTGCATACCCAAATTCAAATACAAATACTAGTTCGCTGATCACAACCCGCAAAAGCATTCAGATAAGAGAAACAAAGATCATGCCCGCCGGGTGGAGATAATACTTACAGAATCCCTGATATAGAAGGTCATCTACAACAAGAGGGAATAAACCCTAAGTACGAGAATATGCTCAGCTAGACTTACCCATCAAAAACCAAACAAATAACACCAAGGATTATGCATAGCTTAATTTAGTGGATCTGGCTGACACTTTCTTTTTGCGGAAAAAGCATAAGTAATAATGATCAACTCTTAACCTAAACTAGCAGTGACTTTTAGCCATTAACCTGTCATCTATATTAGCACCTATACTAAGCAACCATTTTATTAGGGTGCAAACATTAATAACCATATCAGGTATACATTGTGGCAACCTTATCATCATCATCCATTTAACCATATCGTTAAATTAATTGAATCTACGTTGCTGCTACTTAGTCAAGTTCTCACTATCCGAGAGAGATGGCGATTCGAATCGATTCCTATTCAGCTGGAGGGGTATTCCTAACACAAACCTTGCTTCCCCCGTCAGGGTCGCAAACAAGTCATCGTTGGTACAATTCAGAAGTCATGAGTCCGAACAGTGCTGCAAAATCAGAGAACCACTCTGCCATGAGTGCTTGGTGACTTAACCCACCCTTGGGCTTACGCTAATGGTTCCCTACACATCCTTACTTCCATCCAAATTGTGGACCCCTGCTCGTGTCCCCGGCCTAAACCGAGCTACTGGGCTTCGCGGTCAGAACGACTTATCCGGCCAGCTAAGTGTTAGGCTGCGTTCAACATGACATAAGGACGTACAACGTATCGGTCCTTAAACGACTTAGACGGAGTCACTATGTCCAAACCTACACAAGACTCTGCTCGGTCTTAATTCATTATTAACATGGTTCTTTTCCATGATAGCAAATATAGCCAACCATGATCCACCTCATCCTAAAGCTCACAGGTGACAGGAAATCACCTGACTTCTACCGCACTAAGCATGGCTAAGCATTTAACCCATTCCTAAACTTAAATAGGATTTTAGTGCGATATCTGGACAAGGAGGGATATATAATGCAGCAATTGGTTCCAACCAATTCCTATATTTAATGCATCATCAACGAATAAAAGATACTCAATGTATTTGTAAAAACACGGGAGGCTTAATATGCTCCGGGGCTTACCTTTCAGGAAAGAGGAAGGCTGGTGGTCAGGGCACTCGGGCAACTCCTCCGCGGCGGCTGCTTCGTCGGCTTCCTGCACCTCGGGCTCCTCCTCCTGGTTGGCTCCCTCGAACTCCAGAAACGTCACTTCCTCTGGCACACCTATTGCATGAATGCGCAAGATAAATATCATGGATGCACATGAACGAAGTCAGGGATGCTCGGGGAATGCACATGCTCATTGTAGTCCGCATATTCCAACTTAAGCCCCATTCAAATTACATTAACTTACCAAGGTTATACAACCTAATGTATAATTGCTCGTCTTCAGTTAAGGACCTAGCACCTACACCTAAGCATGTTCTCAAGTTAGGCTAGCTCCTAAACAATCAACGAGAAGATTGCAACAAGGTATACACTCAAGGATTTGTATTTCAGCAAAGTAGAGACTATATAGCGGTACAGTAAACTGGCCATAACTAGAGATTTATAAATCCAAATGACATGCAACAAGACAACATGGAAATCTTATGAAATTGTCTACAATTCATTTTCAGACCTCAAAGCATGATTCCAACCTTTACTAGGTTGAATTCTTTAATCAACAGAACTCTGTCCTTACAAGACAGAGAGTAGGCAAAACTGGAACCTAACTTTAAACAGCTGTAACTCCTAAACTAGTAGGCCAAATGCCATCAAATTTTGATAGGAGCTAGATACATAAATGATCTACAACTTTTGTATTCATCACATTCACAGCAAACCAAAATATCATGGGAAACTTTATAAAGTCCCCAGATCTGTCCAGAGGGACATAATGCCAACAACATAATTATTAACTTATGATGTAAACACATAATTGGACAAAACTAACTCTACTCACTTATTACACATAGCACAATAACACCAGAGAGTAGGGTGTTCCTCACCAAAACATTTCTTTTAATACCTTTCTTAATTTATTTAATTAATTAGAGGAAATGGTAAACATATATGAAAACTACCCCATTAAATCTACAAAAATTACAATAGATACTACATGCTCTAAGTAGACCCCCATAAAAATTTCACCCCCATTTGAGCAAGTATCACAGCCTACACAAAAATGATAAGACATAATGGCTTAAAATGACATAATTAGGAAACCTTAGTGAAAAGTGTCAAGCAACAGATTTCATATTTTTCCTAGCATCCTTAAGGTACTAGGATACTACCCACAAAGTTTCATGGTCATAGGATTCCTAGATAATTTACAAAAATTTATACAAGTATCAATCAATGATAAAAGGAAAATCTATAACTCAAAAAACCATACATGCAATGGCTCTCAAATTTTTATCAGAGCTTCTACTAAACAATAATAGCTTACCCACAAAATTTATAATTTTTAGATCACATAAACTCAAGATATAATTTAAACAAGTTTGCATGTATTTAAAAACACATTTCAAGTTCCTATTTAATTCATCCAAAATTTCTACATCACGTGCTCATGTCATATTTTTCCTAAATACTAGACTTCACTGTGAGTCTAACAAAATTTGAATCACACCATTTGGATCTACACATTTGGAGTTACAAAATTCACAAACTATCACTCAAATCTGCAAATTTGAACTATCCTACCACTACACTGTCACTAACATGTGGGACCCGCGTGTCAGCAGGGCTCGCTGATCAGTGAGACGGAACAGGGGAGACGACATGCGACGGCGCGGCAACGGCGAAGCTCGCTGACGGCGGCTCCTTCGGCGACACCGAAGGCACCGGTGTGCTCCCCACAACGATGCGCACCCATCTATGCCCTCACCACCATCTCTACTGAACTCGAACACCGACGACGACGTGCAATGGTGGACGGCGGAGGAATCCGGCAACGCTCTGGCAATGTCCGACCATGTAGGGTGCGGCTAAGCTCGGTATGAGCTCCTAGGGCACGCGGGGAAACTTAAGGAAGCAAGAAACGAGGACGAGAGGGATCCTAGCTACCCTGACCACGGCGGCCTCGAACTTCGGTGAGGTCACGCTCATGGCGGTGGCGGCGGAAGTGGCCAATGTGCCCTTACCTAGACTCAATAGGCTCAGCTAAGAGGTGGAGGAGGTAGAGGAGGACATGGCGGAGCTGTTGTCGAGCTGGGGTTCGCATTTTTGCAGCGGCGAGCGAGCTAGGCGACGGCAGAGCTGCTCGACAATGGTGGAGCCGGTGCTGTGCTGCTGCTGCGAGCGGGTGAAGGCGAAGGAAGTGAAAATTGGACTGGCGAGCTGGTCGGGCAAGCGCGTGGGGGTTCAAGCAATGGCCTGCAATGCTAGGACGGCTGCGGCGCATGGCTGCGTGGTCAGGCGGCCAGCGACGGGTGTCGTCCACGTGGCCATCGATTTCTGAATTCAGTCAGGTACTGTAGCATGCCTGAAACTTCGATTCAGTTAACCTTCGATGCCTGACAGCGATGGTTGATGATCATGAAACTCCAAATCCATTGATCATCAGCGAAAACAATCAAGATGAAAGTTGTAGCCCGAACTCCCATCTTCAATTTCTATTTAAGCACCAAGGGCTAATTCTCAACAGATACAGAGGAAAATCATGCCAAAGTTGAGTTCATGAAACTGAAACTCAGTTATCACACTTAGAAAAATTTCAAGTGTTGAATCAGCCTTCAATACTGACTTGTGGGCCCTTTTTGAGCATGTTGTGCACATTTTCATGACTTGGCTTCTAAACAAAGTTTGTTCCTTATAAAATTTACTACAACTTTGCTTTAGGCTGCTTAGACATGCAAACATTCTAAGCTACACTTTTTAAATAGTCAAACAAAAGAGTTTAGGGGTCAAAACAAGTCAAACCACTATTTGAAATCATAATTAAGCAACATGATCAATATGAACAATGTTCCAAATGACATTCTAGGTGTCACTAAGTTGTTCAAGAGAATTATTAGCCACACCACACCTTGGTCACACAAGAATCAAGCATTGTATGTACTGAAACAATGAAAAACACATGAAATATTACATTTGTTTCATAGTCATGTTTCACATGTTTCATGATCTTGTTGCATGGTACTAACTAACTTTGTTTCACTAAAGTGAGTTGCACATGTTGCACTTAAGTGTTGCACACTATTCATTTCATAAAAGAAACAACACACATGAAATATGCAACATGTTGCAATGTTTTGAAATCATGTTTCATGTGATATAAGCTTATGAATGGATGAATGATGCTCATGTTCATGAAATGCAAGTGCAAATGTGGAAGCCAAACACCTAGGGTGTTACAACTTTGTTTGGCCTTGCATGGTTGATACCGATAACTGACATCTGTATAGAGCTTTTCGGCCAAACAATTAATTCCCATCTGAATTTTTATATTTCCAACTACAAAAAGAAATCACATATATTTGCCGAGACTCCTCCATCCATGAGTTAGGTAAAGACATGACTCCTGTTACGTGTTGTTCATCTGGCATGTCCCTTGTTTGCTTTCTCTTATCATGTGTACAAGTGTCTTCATTCACTAAGCAAGTCATATGTGATGCACTGGAGTCTGGTGATGTATTCTCTCAAATCCAATTGAATAAAAGGCTCCATCGGCTTGCATTGATGTCTTGATCTGTTGGCATTAGCTTGCATTTTGAACTAAAAATATTGTATCAAGCCAATCCCTTTCTTGAAAAGTCGATTCCGCTCTCCAATAGCCGATTCCTGTATCTTTACAGCATTCAATGAGACTTATCGATTATCTACATGATGACATGACTATTGGCTACTCATTTGTTGTATGATCGTCGGTCTGCTTTGTCAACAAATCCAACTCCTTGGAGTCAGATTTGCACACGTAGCATGTATCCTGCATGTCTCTAGCAGATGCATTAACTCCTTAGGACCAGTAGACGCACTGACACACCCTAGATTACTTGCTGGATCTTCATACTGTAACCACATTGAACGCTCCTTATTGAAACATGACGATCTACACGGTGGAGTAATGACACGTACTAGTAGACACGAAGCCTACAATGGTACGCCCTATTCTTTCTGTAGTTTCTTCCATACGTGAATTCTAGCAGCATGCGTTCAAGTAGAGTTAAGCACTTTTCAATGCTCGGAATCCATATCTCTGACTTCTGATCAAACGATTGTGGTCCCACCAAGCATGCCAAAAAGTGTGTTGACATAAAAATGTGGCGATGTGATCAACACACAGCAAGTAGGATGATCTTGACAGAGTGAGCCCAAAGATCTGCTTAGCTTCAACACAAGAACGATCATTTTTGGGACCAAAGGCATGCCAGTCAATTTGACCCTACAATTGACAAAGAGAGAATAACCAGATAGTTCCAAATATGTGGCTCGATAGCCGAGGTATAAGGCTATCGACTAAAGAGTCGATATCCAGCATGTCCATGAATAAAAATATATTGAAATAGGAGCAATTGGCCATTGTTGAATGATGATGGCATGAGGATAATGACCGAGATTCATAGATCATGATAATCTAATAAAATGCTAATCAACCAAAACAACTACAATTATAAAAGCCTTTCATAACCGATATTCATAGATCTAGCATGGAAGCATATTCTATCAGCTAAAATAGCCGATTTAGGTAGAAAAAGAATTATAGCATGTGAGCAATCCACGGTTTAGTATAACTAGATTCACACATAAACTAGATCTAATCTATTACCATTAACAGTGAGATTCAACCGAATCAATGCAGCTATGATAATGATAATGAACTAAAGCCAAGAAGTCTATAAATCTATCTATATTTCAACAGAGTCATGAAAACAAACTATAGACGTGAAAGCATAGGCGATCGGCTAAAAACAGCCGATGTAGACATAGTAAACAATCGCAAGACGTGTCTTGACCATGACTAAATCTATCAACTAATAATCTCTGATTTAAAGCCCTACCAGTAAGGTTCGACCGGATTGATGCCGCTATGGTAGTAACGATAGATCAGATCTTACTAACTAATAAATTTGCTCAAGATTAAAACATTCCTTTGAAAGCGTACTGCGTACAATGAAGACTGAGATGAAACAACTGATCTAGCAAAAAGAGTCATCAAGACTATGATCTAGGCATGACAGAGCTAGGAGACAACCAATTAAATATGATGTGATGCCGGTTCATCTCTATCCTAATTGGGTAAATTGTGATATTGTTATAATTAATAAACATTAATTATAATAAGATCGATAACTAGTGAATCAACCAAAAATAGCAAGAAAGACTTGCTAATCCTGGTTGATTCGATAACTGGTGATATTGTATTAAATAACAAGGTATTTATTATAGGATTGATAACTTTGATTAATATCAGTATCTACAAGAGATCAATCGGTTGATGTAGCCTTACAAATAATGATACAAATCGATAACTAACTTTTACTACAACTCA
Source organism: Miscanthus floridulus (assembly GCF_019320115.1). Classification (NCBI taxonomy): domain Eukaryota; kingdom Viridiplantae; phylum Streptophyta; class Magnoliopsida; order Poales; family Poaceae; genus Miscanthus; species Miscanthus floridulus. Next base: position 34,543,944 of record NC_089584.1, on the reverse strand, counting down.
TAAGAGATCAATCAACTGATGCAACCTTACAAGTAATAATAAAAGTCATGACGGTACTCATAGACAAGCCAGAGGTTGATCAGTCAATGCAGCCCTGCTTGTTGAAGAACTCGCTGAGTTTCTACACTACTCCTACTCCTAAGGGTTGGAGTGAAGCCAAAAAAGTAATTGTATTGATTGATTGAGAGATGATCCCTTTAGGCCGTACCATTTATATTTATAGGGATGTGCCTGGCTTTGCGTACAAGAATAGTCTAACTGAAAAAATCCTACGAAGTACAAGGACCCTTCGTTAATCCTAAACTACCAAATAATATCCCCTTGACCGACGTGTGCGAGGACTCCCCCCTATGGTGGACTTTCTCATAGCCTGCATGCGTATCTTCCTTCTGGCCATATGCGGGTTTCCTTCCTTACTTTACATCTTAGTAAGCAAACATGGTGTACTTGGAGTCATATTCTGTAATACCTCACCATGCCTGTGAATCTCCATCTATCTGGTTCTCCTCGTTCGACGTATCTTAAGTCTTCGTATGCAGACACATTATTTTGCTGAGTATGTGTATGACACCTAGCCGGCATCGTATACGCATATACAAGATACACATCCTTACTTCTCATCATTGATGCGCAACTAGACATTCGTATATGTGTATATTCCTTGATTTCTTTCTCTATTAGCTTGCTAGATCAAATTGATGATTTCTCTTGGACTAATCAATCCTGCATGCATGTAACTTCTTTTGCTTGCAAGCAACCAGCAACCTATTTCCTTTCCTGCTTTTCCTCATGTATAAATATCCAGGTCAGCAATAATACTTCTTTTGGACTTGTCCACGTAGGATCTCTGTAGTAGATTAATCAATCTAAACTGTGTCTCCTTGCCGAGTATTTGGAATATCAAATAACCTTTGTCTACCTGGCAATACATCGTAAATGACTTAGCTTAACTAAACCTGTGGCTAGCTTGCAAATATGATTTTCATGTCTTTGATATCATCGGTTGATACTTTCCTCTCTAGGGTAAGCTTACTAAATTTTGGTGTCAACAGTATGATAGTTGTGATGGGAACATAGAAGAAATTGAAGCAACCATGATAAAGAAATTTGGTAAAAATGCCTTCACTAAGATAAAAAACCTAATGAAGAAATTAGAGAACAGGGATTGATGCTTGGAGATGCAAGGAGAAATAATCACTCAAGAGAGCGAGAGAAAAACCTTGCACTTGAAGCATCTATCATCGAGGAAAAGATGAAGGTTGAGAAGTTAACCGTAGAATTGTATTTAGCCAATGACACAATTAGGAAATTGACTAAGGAACATTCTTTGGTTAATGACACAATAGCTAGCCTCAAGAATGAGAAAAGTATAGCTCAAGAAAGCCTCACACGCTTGGAAGAAAAATACTGAAATCTTGAATTAAACTATAGCACTCTTTGGGTTAGCACTTCAACTTCTTCTAAGGCAACCGAAGACTCTAATGTCTCCACTAGTAATGGTTATAAAAAGATGCTATAAAATTGATGTAAATGTATATGCAAATAACCTTGTTGAGCTAGAGAAGAAAGACAAGGAGATACTTAGGTTGAAGATGATCTTGAAGAATAGGTGCAAGTGTCAAGATCAAACCAACAAGACAATATACAAGTCATTAAGGCACCCATCAATCAAGGAAGGCATTAGCTATAATAGGTATGATGGGAAGGCCAATGGAAGGAACATGATCAATGGTGTGCCTTGTGTAAAGTTCAACAAGGGTATTGCCCTTTGATGAGCTCATATGCAAGGTGAACAACAAGGTCTACGTTCCCAAGGTTGCACCTACAAGTGACAAGACAAACAAGACGAAGCAAGTGGAAGCCCCTAAGCCACAAGCACCACTCCCACGATGCTATGCTAGTGATTACATGTGTTGTTGGGGCAAGGATGGCAAGGTCATGGTGAAGTATGTTGGTGCCCACAAGAGGAAGGGGATTATGAGGAGTGTTTGGGTGCCCAAGTATTATGTGACTACCCCCTAGGACCCAAATCTTTTTGGGTACCTAAAACAAAAGGTTGATTTGTCTTTGTAGGAATACTCCTCTGGTGGAAAAAGTTGGGTGTTGGATAGTGGATGCTCCAATCATTGACCAGAGAGAAGGACATGTTCACATCATTCTAATCTAGCCATGACCAAAGTGGAAACATTGTGTTTGGTGATAATGGAAAAGGAGAAGTTCTCAGTTTGGGTAAAATTGCTATCTCAAATGATAATTCCATTTCTAGTGTTTTGCTTGTGAATTCATGGAGATACAATTTGTTGTCCGTTTCACAACTTTGTGAGATGGGTTACAATTGTCTCTTTATGGATAAGGGTGTGAAAGTCTATAGAAGGGAGGATTCCTCTATTGCATTTACGGATCATCTAAAAGGGAAACTCTATCTAGTTGATATCACATCAAATAGAGTAAATCCCGATACTTGTTTAATGGTAAAATCTAGCATGGGTTGGTTATGGCATCGCTAACTTGCCCATATTGGGAGGAAAAATTTGGCCAAACTTCAAAAAGGTGAACACATCCTTAGACTAACAAATGTTTCTTTTGAGAAAGATAGAATTTGTAGTGCATGCCAAGCCAAAAAACAACTTGGAGCCAAACATCCCATCAAGAATGTTGTGATGACTGAAAGGCCATTGGAATTGCTTCACATGGACATATTTGGACCCGTCGCTTATATAAGCATTAGTGGTAACAAATATGGTTTCATAATTGTTGATGATTATTCTCGTTTCACTTGGGTATTCTTTTTACGTGATAAGAATGAAGTGCAAGGCATCTTCAAGAAGATTGCAAGAAGAGCCCAAAATAAGTTTGATGCCAAGATCAAGAGAGTTAGAAGTGACAATGGGATGGAGTTCAAAAATACCAACATTGAAGAGTTCCTTGATGAAGGCATCAAGCATGAGTTCTCGGTTCCATACACTCCATAACAAAATGGAATTGTGGAAAGGAAGAACCGAATGCTCATTGAAGCAGCAAGAGCAATGTTCGATGAGTACAAAACTCAAATCAACTATTGGGCGGAAGCAGTCAACACGGCATGTCATGGCATCAACCGCTTATACCTTCACAAGAAAAGAGAAAAGACCACCTATGAACTTCTAACCGATAAAAAGCCTAAGGTGCACTACTTTAGAGTTTTTGGATCCAAGTTTTTCATACTTAACAAGAAATCCAAAAGCTCAAAGTTTGCACCAAAGGTTGATGACGGTTTCATGCTTGGTTATGGTACTAACGAACATGGATATCATGTTTTCAATAAACCATTGGTTTAATTGAAATCATGGTAGACGTGACTTTTGATGAAACAGACGGCTATCAAAAGGAGCAAGTCAATGTTGAGATTGTAGGTAAAGAAGAAGCTCTACATCAAACTATCAAGAAGCTTGCTATTGGTGAAGTAAAGCCCATCGAAGTTCAAGACGAAGATGAAGACACCATTGTGCATATTGATCATGATCCAACCACTCATCTTGTTTCATCCAATGAACATGGTGAAACTTCTACAACAACAAAGAATCAAGATTAAAGATCAAATGGTGCACAAGGCTATTCTCATGAAGATGGTGCTAACAATGAGCAAGTCCACACTCAACTCAACAATCAAGAAATAAGTGAAGACAACTCTCCACAAGACCATGGTTTTGATCCTCCAATCGATTATGACCATAATGATGAAGATGATGGCCCTATCCAAAGATCAACTCAAGTGCCACATCCTAGAGTGCATCAATTCATTTAACGGGATCATCCTATTGATAACATATTAAGGAGCATTTGACGAGGGGTAATGACATCTTCTCATTTAGCAAGTTTTTGTGAACATTACTCATTTGTTTCTCCTTTGGAACCTCACAGGATTGAGGATTCACTTGATGATCTAAATTGGATGATAGCCATGCAAGAGGAGTTGAATAACTTCACTCGAAATGAAGTCTGGTCCTTAGTGGAAAGGCCCAAGCAAAATGTGATTGGAACCAGATGGGTTTTCCGCAACAAGCAAGATGAGCAGGGCATGGTGACAAGAAACAAGGCACGGTTGGTGGCTCAAGGATTCACTCAAATTGAAGGCTTGGATTTCTGGGAGACCTATGCACCAGTGGCAAGGCTAGAATCAATTCATATTCTTCTAGCCTATGCCACACATCATGATTTCAAGCTATATCAAATGGACATGAAGAGTGCATTTCTCAATGGCCCCCTATCCGAGTTGATGTATGTAGAGCAACCACCGTGTTTTGAAGACCCCAAGTATCCCAACCATGTCTACAAGCTCGACAAGGTGCTCTATGGGCTAAAACAAGCCCCTAGAGCTTGGTATGATTTTTTGAAGGATTTCCTACTCAAACAAGGGTTTTAGATAGGAAAGGCCGATGCTACTTTATTTACTCACAAAGTCAATAATGATATCTTTGTTTGCCAAATATATGTTGATGACATAATATTTGGTAGTACTAATGTGGCTTTTTGTGAGGAATTTAGTAGGATTTTAATGAATAGGTTCGAGATTTCCATGATAGGAGAGTTGAAGTTCTTCCTTGGATTTCAAATCAAGCAATTCAAGGATGGCATGTTCATAAGTCAAACCAAGTACACCAACGACATGTTGAAGAAGTTTGACATGGACAAAGCCAAGCCTATCAAGACACCTATGCCAACCAATGGACATCTTGATGTTGATGAAGGAGGAAAAGTCATCGATCAAAAGGTATATCGCTCCATGATTGGATCCCTCCTTTATCTTTGTACATCTAGGCCCGATATTATGCTTAGTGTGTGCATATGTGCAAGATTTTAAGCTAATCTGAAAGAATGTCATTTGATGGCTGTTAAGAGAATTTTTTGATATTTAGTGCACACTCTTAATCTTGGCTTGTGGTATCCTAAGGGCTCCACTTTTGAGTTACTTGGTTATTTCGATTCGGATTATGCCAGATGCAAAGTAAACCGAAAGAGTACTACCGGGACTTGCCAATTTATTAGTCGATCTTTGGTGTCTTGGATCTCTAAGAAGTAGAATTCTGTTGCTTTGTCCACCGCTGAAGCCAAGTATGTGGCGGTCGATGCATGCTGTGCCCAACTACTTTGGATGAAGCAAATTCTCAAAGACTTTGGTTGTGAGCTAACCAAGATTCCCCTTTTGTGTGACAATGAGAGTGCCATTAAGTTGGCAAACAACCTTGTAAACCACTCTTGAACAAAACACATAGACATCTGGCATCACTTTTTGAGAGACCACGAAGCCAAAGGAGATATCACAATTCATCATGTGAGCACCAAAAAGCAACTAGCCGATATCTTCACAAAGCCCCTAGATGAGTCAAGATTTTGTCCTTTGTGGAGTGAGCTAAATATCAATGATTCTCGTAACATGGCTTGATGTCTTGCACATACAATTGCTTGATCTAGTTAGGAGAAAAAGAATTGTGAAAAAAATTGTGTGAAATTTCAAAATCTATTTTATAATTTTCATGTGTGAATATTGCTTTGAAATGCTTGTTTAAAACCTAGCCACACTTGAAAATGGTCTTGTCCATCATATATGTGCCCTGCACTACATGGTTAGTTCAAACTAGTTAGTTGCTGAATCAGCCAGGGTCGAAAGTCTCGACGTGTGTCGGAAGTCCTGACCGCCGGAAGTCCCAGCACCATCGCTAGAACTACTGACAGCTAGAACTCTCGGCTCATGCCGGTACTCCCGACGTTGACTGGTTTGCATCCTTTGTGAAAGTACAATCAAGCCCTAATTGTGGGTTTTGGTGATAATGACCACGCAATTAGAAAACTAATGAGATTTATCGAGATGACAAGCAGAGAATTTATATTCAAGGAAGCTACACGAAGTGGAGAAGCCCCCAATTATAAATGTAGATGGCTTCAAACCCAAAGGAGGTTTAAATTCTCTTATATTTTGAATTTAAGTATAAGAAAAGCCATACTATAAAGGGGGACACAATGCTTAAGCTAATATGTGCTACCAAGTGCTCAAACAACCACATGCATCCTTAGATTCATAGCCAAGATAGTATACACTTCACTATTACCCTTGATGTCTTATGTGGTGCGGCACTGCCGCACTTGAAGAGAGGCACTGCCGCACTTGAGTCACAACACAAGGAAGTTAGCGCCCATGTTGACTTCCCTAGATGGCTCAAGATGTATTAAAAGGTCTCGCCCAACCCCTTGGGTGAGCGCTCCATCTTGATCGACCCCAAGGTCACGGGCTTAGTCTTGCCCGACCCCAAGATGTGGGCTCGATCTTACTTGACCCCTTGGTCATGAGCTTGGTCTCGCCTGACCACTTGGGTGCAGGCTCCATCTCGCCCGACCCCAAGGTCACGGGCTCAGTCTTGCTCGACCCCAAGATGTGGGCTCTGTCTCACTCGACCCCAAGGTTGCAGGCTTGGTCTCTCCCGACCCCAAGATGTGAGCTCCGTCTCACCTGACCCCAAGGTCACGAGCTTCGTCTCACCCGACCTCAAGGCTACGGGCTCTGTCTCACTCGACCCCTTGGGTGCTATGACCGTTAGGGGCTAGGGGTATATAAACCTTTCCCCTTCCTCCCCAACATCTACCTACCTCTTCTTCCTTAGTTCAGCATGTTCAAAATAGAGCAGGAGCTCTCTCTCTCTCCCTCCATTGTTGATCTTGATCCCTCAAGCAAATCCATTGATTTCCCCATCAATTCTTGAGAAAAAAGGGTCTAAACTTGATTAGAGAGCAGCTCCATTGATTCCCCAACTCTAAAGAGCATTTGGTTCATGTTTTGGCCGGTGGTTATATTTGTTACTCTTGGAGCTTGGCTCCTAGCCGGCTAGAGCATCGCCTGTGGAGCTTGCCAACTAATATGGCAACCCCGGAAGGTTTGTAACCATCTCTTAAAGCTAGTAAACTCACCCCTCATCTCAAGAGTTAAGTCTCTTGACTTGAGAATGAGGAAGGGCTGGAAAGCTCTAAGCCTTAGTAGCTAACCTCAACAACGTGGAGGTAGGCAAGCCTTGGTGGCGAGTCGAACCATGGGATAAATCATTGTGTCACTTGTGCTTGATTTACATTACTTGCATGACATATTGTGGTTGAGGTGATTTCTAGGGGTTTTAGTCGATCTACTTGTGTGTGGTGTTTCTACCACTTCTAGCTCTTGATTTGTGATTGTCATACCTACAGTAAGCTAGGAAATTTCTTTGATCTAAGTTTTCATTCATGGATTTTGAACTGTGACTCAAAGTTGTCTATAGGTGTGGCAGTGCCGCTGTTCTAGTCCGGTAGTGTCATAGTCCGGCGGTGCCACCCTCTAGAGCAGCAGTGCTATAGGGTGAATTTGATAAAAGTTTGAGTGTTTATTTTGACAGGCCTATTCACCCCCCTTTAGGCCAACCAGAGATCCTACAAGTGGTATCAGAGCAGGTTACCTCATATACACTTCACCACATGAGGTATGGAGCCCGAAGGAGGAACTAGTGGCGTGAAGCGGGTGGATGTCGACATGGATAGCAGCAAGTTGAGCACATCGATAGCAAGCAACACCACACTATCACATCTTGAGGCTACCGATGCCGTAGGAGCTCTCAATGAGAATGAGAGAAGAAGAAGGAAGGAAGAAAGGAAGCTAAAAATAGAAGCAAGAGAGAAGAAGGAGGAGTAGCAGTTAGAGGAGAAGAAGCAAAGGAAAGAAGAAAGAAGGCTCAAGAGAGAAGCAAGAAGAAAAAGAAGAGAAGCTAGGAAGAAGAAGGAAGAAGAAGAGAAGGCAACAAGTGCATCATCAAGCATATCAAGTAGTTCCAAAGATGGATATGATGATGAGTCATACCAAGTGTCGAAGGGGAACAAGAAGGAGAAGAAAGGAAAGGGCAAGGCTGACAACAACAAATATGCCACCGTATCCTTTAACTATTCTTCTATTCCTATGACTAACCATGATCGAAGGTCTTTCATCAATGAGCCTGTAGGCAAGTTACCTCATTTCAATGGGACTAACTTTGCCAAGTGGAAGCACTTGATGAGAGCCTATCTTATATGTCTTCACCTCAGCATTTGGGAGATTGTTTGCAATGGATTTGAGCCACCGGTTGATCTCAAGAACCCAACACTAGAAGAGATGAGAATCATTCACCTCAATGGTCCAGCCACAAGTGTGTTGCTTAGTGCCTTGGATGGTGATGAGTACAATAGAGTGATTGGAGTTGATGTTGCCAAGCAAATATGGAACACTTTGCACCTAGCACATGAAAGGGATAACAAAGTGAGAAAGGTAAGAATTGACTTGTTGATCTCAAAGCTCAACCGATTTGTAATCTTGGATGGAGAGGGGTCACAAGAGATGTTTGATAGGTTGATAACAATGGTGGGCAAGATTAGAGGCTATGGTTGTGATGAGCTAGATAATCATAAAGTTGTCAAGATTATGTTGGAACCTTATTCACCTAGAAATGAGACCGTAGTCACTCTAATTAGAGACAAGAAGAAGTTTGAGTACTTCACACCAAATGATGTACTTGGGAGGATCTTGACCTTTGATATGCAAAGGGAAGAAGCAAATGAGAGGAAGAAACTTGGAGAATTGCAAGCAAAGTTAGAGGGCATCAAGATCAAAGATGTAGCTCTCAAGGCCAACAAATCAAGCAAGCAAGGCTCTACAAGAAAGTCCAAGATCAACCAATAAGCTTCAACTAGCAAGCCCAAAGCAAACAAGCAAGTTCAAGAAAGAGTAGAGACCACATCATCTTCAAGTGAACGTGAAAATGATGATGATCAATATAAGAAAGTTGATGATGTTGCTCTCTTTATGAAGAGGTATCACAAGGGGCTAAAGAAGCAAGGCTACAAGGTAGTGAAGAGAAGCTTCCCAAATAAGAAAAGAGGACATGCTATAATTGTGGAAGCACCGATCACTTCATTGCCAAGTGTCCATATGAGATCAAGGACAACAAATACAAGAAGGACAAGAAAGAGGAGAAGGACAACTATAGAAAGAGCAAGAAGTACATGGGAGAGGCTCACATTGGGCATGAATGGGACTCAACTAAAGAGAGCACAAGTGAAGAGGATGAGAAGGTTGCAACTATTGTCATTCACAAGTCATCCCCTACACCAAGGTTCTTCAACGACATGTCCGATGATGACTACTACTCCCCTCACATTTGTCTCATGGCAAAGGGTAAGAAGGTAAAATCCACATCAAATGCCAAATCTCCTCCACCTCCTAGTGATATCTCTAGTAGTGATATTAGTGATAGCTCTAGTGATGATGAATCTAGTGATGAAGAAATAAACATGATAACTAAAAATTTAGATAGAAAGACCAAATTATTCATCACTAGGCTAATGGAAGATTTAGAGAGTGTCCAAGCTGAGTTAGAATCTAGAGAAGAGACTCTTATCTAACAAGATGATCTCTACATTGCTAGCAAAGAAGCTCTTGCATTAGAGAGAAGTGAGATGGAATCCTTATGCAAGGCTTTGGCCAAAGAGAAAGAGGACCATGCTATCACATAGAAAGCAAATAAAGCTCTCAAAAAAAGTATTGTGACTTAGATGAAAATCACAAAGAACTTGAGATGCAATATAGCATTCTTTGGGATAGCAACTCACATCTCACTAAGGTAAAGGAAACCTCTACTCCCTCCACTAGTCAAGTTTGTGGAAAATGTTTAATCTTGATTTGAATGCCTATTCCACTAACCTTGCAAACATGGAAGCTATGAGAAAGGGGATTGCTAGGCTCAATGAAGTCATTGGAAAAGGGTGGATAAGTGTGACCTAATCTAATGACAAGAAAGTTGATGAATCAAAAGGGCCACAATTTAAGCAAGGAAGGCATCCCTCAATCAAGCATGGGCTTAGACACACAAAAGGAGCCAAGACAAATGGAAGAAGGATAGTGAATGGCTATGAGTGTGTGTAGTTTGGGAGGAAGGGCAAAATTGGTACAGATCAGCCTACACAGACCATGGCAGTGCAGTGTCCCCGAGCGCAGTGCCACAGTGAAGGGCGGTAGTGCCGCGCCCCGCAAAAATGGGAAGGCTACCAATTCTGTTCCTGATCAAATTAAGCCCAAGAAGAAGGTGTACCAGGAGAAACAGGTTTTCTAGAAGCCTAAGGAACTAGTGTGGGCCACCAAGAATAAATATGCCTATCAACCAAAGACTTATGCACCTCGACAAAGCTTGACATCATGCTTTGTTTTGAGGAACAACAACAGTGGGAAATTGGTTGCAAAATATGTTAGAAAGGAAACCAACATATATAGGAATACTTCTATTTGGGTTCCTAAGATTCTTGTCACTAACATGCAAGGCCCCAAGTCAAATTGGGGACCAAAATCTAGCAACTAAACTTGTTTTGTAGGCATACTCCTCCGGTGGATCAAGTTGGGTGCTTGATAGTGGATGTACAAATCATATGACCGGAGAAAGGAGTATGTTCTCATCATATTCCCTGATGACGCACTCAAATGAAAATATTATCTTTGGAGACAATTCAAAGGGGGATGCGATTGGTCTTGGTAAAGTTGCTATAACCCTTGAGCATTCAATTACAAATGTATTATATGTTGATTCATTGAGTTATAATTTGTTGTCCGTTGGTCAATTATGTGAGATGGGCTACAATTGTCTCTTTTTGGATAAGGGTGTGGAAGTCTTTAGAAGGGAGGATGCCTCTATTGTCTTTATGGGTCAATTAAAGAACAAGCTTTACTTAGTTGATTTCAACAAAAGTAAAGCTAAGCTTGAGACTTGTTTAGTGGCAAAATCTAGCATGAGTTGGCTTTGGCATCGCCGACTAGCCCATGTTGGGATGAGGAACTTGGCCAAACTTCTAAAAGATGAACACATCCTTGGACTAACAAATGTTCACTTTGAGAAAGATAGGATTTGTAGTGCTTGTCAAGCCAGAAAGCAAGTTGGAGCACCTCACCCACCAAAGAGCATCATGACCACCAAGCAACCATTGGAGCTAATACATATGGATCTCTTTGGACCGGTCACCTACCTAAGTATCGGGGGTAGGTCTTGTTATTGTTGATGACTATTCCTGTTTCACTTGGGTATTATTCTTGCATGACAAGTGCAAGTTCAAGAGAAGGTGAAGACTTTTGTTAGAAGAGCACAAAAGGAGTTTGGTCTCCCCATCAAGAAAATGAGAAGCAACAATGAGACCGAATTCAAGAACACCCAAGTTGAGGAGTTTCTTAATGAAGAAGGCATCAAGCATGAGTTCTCAACTCCATACACCCCTCAACAAAATGGTGTAGTAGAGAGAAAGAATTGTACACTAATTGACATGGCAAGGACAATGCTAGATGAGTACAAGACACCAGACCTCTTTTGGTGTGAAGCCATCAACACCGCTTGCCATGCCATGAACCGCCTCTACCTACACAAGAAGTTGAAGAAAACTTCATATGAGCTTCTAACCAGTAACAAGCCTAAGGTGTCTTACTTTAGAGTGTTTGGGTGCAAGTGTTTGATACTTAACAAGAAACCCAAAATCTCTAAGTTTGCACCTAAAGTTGAAGGTTTTCTTATTGGTTATGGATCAAATGAGTATGCCTACCGTGTCTTCAACAAAACCTCCAGGAGAGTTGAGATTGTGGTAGATGTGACATTTGATGAATCTAATGGCTCTCAAGCGGAGCAAGTTGATTCAAGTGTTGTAGGAAAGGAGGATCCACCATGTGAAGCAATCTAGCAATTGGCTATTGGTGATATTAGACCACAAGAAGATGAAGTCACTGAAGTGGTGGTTTCTCAAGTTGCTATTGTGCCAATTTCTGCTGACATACCTAATACTACACTGTAGCAAACACCTGCTGCAACTCCAGAGTGCGGCAGTGTCGCACTTGAGGGCGGTAGTGCTACACCTACATAGTCAGCAGCAGCTGATTCGACTCTAGCTCATGGACAAAACCTACAACCCATATTTGAGCAAGATGATGATGAAGATCCAGAAGATGAACAAGAGGCCATTGAGCATCCAAGGCTAAGGCAAACAATACAACGAGATCGTCCCGTTGATAACATCCTTGGGAGTCTTCGAAAAGGGGTAGCAACTTGTTCACATTTAGCAAACTTTTATTAATATTACTTGTTTGTTTCCTCTTTGGAGCCTCTTAAGGTAGAACAAGCACTTGGAGACCCGGATTGGGTGATGGCCATGCAAGAAGAGCTCAATAACTTTGAAAGAAACCAAGTGTGGACTTTGGTGGAATGACCCAATACCAATATTATTGGTACCAAGTGGGTCTTCTGCAACAAGCAAGATGAGAATGGAGTGGTGACAAGGAACAAGGCAAGGTTGGTTGCTCAAGGTTTCACTCAAGTAGAGGATTTGGACTTTGAAGAAACATATGCACCGGTGGCAAGACTTGAAGCAATTCGAATGCTTCTAGCCTATGCCACTCATTACAACTTCAAGCTATATCAAATGGATGTGAAGAGTGCATTTCTCAATGGCCCTATTCAAGAACTTGTCTATGTTGAGCAACCACCGGGCTTTAAAGATCATAAGTTTCCCAACCATGTTTACAAACTCCAAAAGGTGCTCTATGGGCTTAAGCAAGCACCAAGAGCATGGTATGAATGCCTTAAGGAATTCTTGCTTAAACAAGGCTTTAAAATAGGAAAAGCCGATCCTACCCTTTTCACTCACAAAGTTGGCAAAGATATATTTGTGTGCCAAATATATGTTGATGACATAATACTTGGTAGTACTAATCATTCTTTTTGTGAGGAATTTTGTAGGACCATGACCAAGAGATTTGAGATGTCCATGATGGGTGAATTGAAGTTCTTCCTTGGATTTCAAATCAAGCAAGTGAAGGATGGAACTTTCATTAGCCAAACGAAGCACACCCATGATATGCTCAAGAAGTTTGACATGGTGAATGCCAAGCCTATCAAAACTCCTATGCCAACCAATAGACATCTAGATCTCAATGATGAAGGAAAAGCCATGGATACTAAGGTATATCGCTCCATAATCAGCTCTCTACTTTATTTGTGCACATCTAGGCCTGATATTATGCTTAGTGTGTGCATGTGTGTTAGATTTCAAGCTAACCCGAAAGAGTGTCACTTAGTGGTCGTTAAGAGAATCTTGAGATATTTAGTACACACTCCTAACCTTGGCTTATGGTATCCTAAGGGCTCTAGGTTTGATCTACTTGGGTATTCGAATTTCGATTACGTCGGTTGCAAAGTAGATCAAAAAAGCACTTTGGGGACATGCCAATTTCTTAGATGGTCCCTAGTGTCTTAGAGTTCTAAAAAGCAAAATTATGTAGCCCTTTCCACTGCCGAGGTTGAGTATGTTGCAGCCGGTGCATGTTGTGCTCAACTACTTTGGATGAAGCAAACCCTTTAAGATTTTGGATGTCACTTCACTAAAATCCCACTCTTGTGTAACAATAAAGTGCCATAAAGTTAGCCAACAATCCCGTAAGCCACTCAAGAACTAAGCACATAGACATCCGACATCATTTCTTGAGAGACCACGAAGCCAAAGGAGATATCGAAATTCACCATGTGAGCATCGAAAAGCAACTAGCCGATATCTTCACTAAGCCTCTTGATGAGTCAAGGTTTTGTGCTTTGCATAGTGAGCTAAATATTCTTGATTCTCATAACGTGGTTTGAACTATAGCACACCTTGATTGATGAACTGACATGGATAGGAGAAATGAATTGCAAAAGTTCAAATATTGTGCTTAAAATGTTTTATCATAAGAAACAAGTGCATTATGATCATTATTTGTATTGATTATTTGTTTCTGATCATAGTGTGCTTGAGATATGTGTCCATATCCTATATATAGAGGTATTTAGTTAGTAGCTAAATTTGCTATATTGGGGAGTGCGGCAGTACCGCGCCTGCCCTGCGATAGTGGTGCCCTATGGATATGTGTCGCGTGTGGACTGCAGGCTGTGCCGCACTTTGGATTTCAATTGGAAATTCAACCCATATCAGCTGTTACTATGGGACCCATCTTTTCTACCTATTTTATCTGGCCCCAGGTAACCCTCTCCTCTCTTATCTCCCAGCCGCCGCCTCTCTTCTCCTCCACATGCGCATGCTGTTGTGCCACTGCTGCTCTGTCCAGCCATGCTGCCACCTCCAACATTGCCACGACCTGCTGCTATTCTTCAATGTCATCATCAGTAGCAGCCCTAGCTCATGGATGGAGCCATTTCATCTCTTTCCTCCTCAATCCGTGTGAACCAAGATGGCCTCTAGAGGTGATGATGATCGGAGGGGGAAGAGGAGGATGATAGAACCTCAGGACAAGCAAATGCCTCATCATGGTCATGGTAGGACCACAAGGGGCAGCAGCAGTGCAGCAGGTAGAGATGTTGCCAGAGACAGAGGGAGGAGAGATCAGATGATCTAGGATGAGGAGAACCTAGAGAGGGCTGGCCGCACCATTCCTCTAGGTGCTTGCCTAGATACTCCTCCTCATCTTGAGGAGTTTGATAGGAGCTACATCAGAGAGTATTATGAGGATATAGTCATTAGGCATCCTGTTGACACACATGCTCATCCCGTGCTCAACTATGTGGGAAAGCTGAAGATGGTGGAGGAAGCACGTGGGATCAATCCCTATGTAGTGTGCAAGGATTTGGGTATTGATTATAGATTTTGGAATGAGTTTCATTCCAACTTTTATGCCACTACCATTCTTGTATCCAAGAAAACCAAGATCATCAAGATGCAATATATTGATTGTGATGAGATGTAGGAGAAGGAGGAGCCTGAGTTTGACAAGGTAATCAAAATTTGTGATAGGTTCCAGCTTTCAGACGTCATGGGTTTCTAGTATAACTGGAATGAGGAGGTCCTTACACAGTTTCATGCCACATACTTCTATGACTAGACCTCTGATGAAGATTCACTAGATGACTGATGGTCGGCACTACCGAGTCGACTTTGTCACTTTTAGCTAGATTCTTGGCTTTGGGGAGGAGCACAGAGGTTAGACTTACATTCATGATGAGCCTCGAAGCTAAGATCCGTGACATCAATTACATGTGGAGAGATAGAAGGATTGCAGATGGCAATAGGAGTGGTCTACACAGCTTCTATTACATCCTCAACAACCTCATCAGGAACACCATCAACCCAAAGGATGGAGTAGCCTCAGATATTAATGGCTATGTGAGAAATGTGTTGGCTAGATTTGCTCCAGTTGGGGATAGGTTAAATGTCCCTAGATTCATGTGGACTGAGTTGAGATTTGCAGTAGAGGATGGGAGGAGGGGGCTACCCTATGCCCCTTACCTCATGTTCATGATTGAGAGGGTCACTGGATTTTATTTTCTGAAGGATGGGATGCACATCATATATAAAATTGAGAAGACCCAGCCAACTGTAGCTATGTAGGGAGTGGGGAGGTCTCATGCTCATGTAGATATCCCTGTGTCTTCTCGCTGTAGGTCTTGTAGAGGAGGCAAGCTGAAGAAGTTTGGCAAGTGGTTGAAGGCAATCTTTGGCAAGTGCACCTATGCAGCTGATAGAACGTATGAGACACAGCTTGAGCAGCATTAGCAGCATGGATAGGACCTTCCACCACTTCCTCCTATTCCACCTCCTCCACAGTATGACCTTCCGAGTCTCTCTGATGATGATGATGATGATGATGAGGAGTAGTAGTAGGGACAAGCAGCAGATTGGGATGAGACCCTAGAGGGATACCATCAGAGATAGGAGCCAAGGTGTTCCACTTGTTCCACTCGCTACACTACCACTACTTACTATCAGGGCCATGCACATATTGACTCCGATGACGATGATGGTGATGGTGGTGCTGGGACTACTATAGAAGGTGCTAGGGCTGTAGGAGGTGATGATATTGATTGGACAGACATCCAAGGAGATGATGAGTAGGTATTGATCTTTCTTCTTTTCTTCTCTTTTTGGTGCTTTATGCCAAAGGGGGAGAAAATTAGAGGGGTCAGTGACTTTTTGATGCCATGGTCAGTAGCTACGCTTCATGTCCTATTCGATGAGTGTTAGTCTTCGCTAGGTGGAAAGTTTGAGAGTTGCTCAAAACTCTAAATTGTGAAATAATGCTACTATTTGACTCTTTGTGTATTGGATATGGACATGTATCGTTTGTGTGGATTAGAAGTCATCTTATTGTGCTAGGTTGTATATCTTTTTTTTTCTGAGCTAGCTGTGTTGTGCTTGACTTTGTCTTGCTCGTACAGTTAGGTGCGGTAGTGCTGCACTCTGATGCGGCAGTACCGCACCCAGCTACAACAGCAAACCATGTTGTGCATAAACTATCATTTGCCTCATGTTTTACATACCTGACATAGTATGCAGCACCCCATAAGAGCATGGATGTAGGGGGAGCCCCATCACTTTCACTAAAATATGAATCTTGGCATCTTATGCCAATTTGAGAATTCAATTCTCTATTCACATACTTAGGAGGAGGCTCTACACCCATGGATCGAAAATCTCAGTATTTATTTCATATCTTTTGTAAGCTCTAATTGGGTTGTCATCAATCACAAAAAAGGGGGAGATTGAAAGTGCAATCAAACCCTAATTGTGGGTTTTGGTGATAATGACCACGCAATTAGAAAACTAATGAGATTTATCGAGATGACAAGCAGAGAATTTATATTCGAGGATGCTACACGAAATGGAGGAGCCTCCAATTACAAATGTAGATGGCTTCAAACTCAAAGGAGATTTAAATTCTCTTATATTTTGAATTGGAGTATAGGAAAAGCCAGACTATAAAGGGGGACACAATGCTTAAGTTAATATGTGCTACCAAGTGCTCAAACAACCACATGCATCCTTAGATTCATAGCCAAGACAGTCTACACTTCACTATTACCCTTGCTGTCTTGCATGGTGTGGCACTGCCGCACTTGAAGGGAGGCACTGCTGCACTTGAGTCACAACACAAGGAAGTTAGTGCACACACTGACTTCCCTGGATGGCTCGAGACATATTAAAAGGTCACGCCTGACCCCTTGGGTGCGGGCTCTGTCTCGCCCGACCCCAAGGTCGTGGGCCTAGTCTCACCCTACCCCAAGATGTGGGCTCCATCTCGCCCAACCCCTTGGTCACAGGCTCGATCTCGCGCCGACCCCTTAGGTGCGGGCTCAGTCTTGCCCGACCCCAAGGTCATGGGCTCAGTCTCGCTTGACCCAAAGATGTGGGCTCCATCTCGCCCGACCCTAAGGTCGCAGGCTCAGTCTCGCTCAACCCCAAGATGTGGGCTTCATCTCGCCTGACCCCAAGGTCACGGGCTCTGTCTCGCCCAACCTTGAGGCTGCGGGCTCCGTCTCGCTCGACCCCTTGGGTGCTGTGACCGTTGGGGGCTGGGGGTATATATACCTTTCCCCTTCCTCCCCAATGGCTACCTACCTCTTCTTCCTTAGTTCAGCATGTTCAAAACAGAGCAGGAGCTCTCTCTCTCTCCCTCCATTGTTGACCTTGATCCCTCAAGCAAATCCATTGATTTCCCCATCAATTCTTGAGGAAAAAGGGTCTAAACTCGATTAGAGATCAGCTTCATTGATTCCCTAACTCTAAAGAGCATTTGGTTCATATTTTGGCTGGCGGTTATGTTTGTTACTCTTAGAGCTTGGCTCCTAGCTAGCCAGAGCATCGCCCGTGGAGCTTGCCAACTTATGTGGCATCCCCGAGAGGTTTGTAACCATCTCTTGAAGCTAGTAAACTCACCCCTCATCTCAAGAGTTAAGTCTCTTGACTTGAGAACGAGGAAGGGCTAGAAAGCTCTAAGCTTTAGTGGCTAACCTCAACAACATAGAGGTAGGCAAGCCTTGGTGGCGAGCCGAACCATGGGCTAAATCATTGTGTCACTTGTGCTTGATTTACATTACTTACATGACATATTGTGGTTGAGGTGATTTCTAGGGTTTTTAGTTGATCTACTTATGTGTGGTGTTTCTCCCACTTCTAGCTCTTGATCTATGATTGTCATACCTACAGTAAGCTAGGAAATTTCTCTAGTCTAAGTTTTCAGTTCATGGATTTTGAACTATGATTCAAAGTTGTCTACAGGTGTGGCAGTGCCGCTGTTCTGGTCCGGTAGTGCCACAGTCCGGCAGTGCTGCCCTCTATAGCAACAGTGCCGTAGGGTGAATTTGATAAAAGTTTGAGTGTTTGTGTTGACAGGCCTATTCACCCCCCCTCTAGGCCAACCAGAGATCCTACACTTTGGTTTAACCATGTTTTAACCATCCATGTGACTTGACCTACGGTTAAAACCCCTCTTTTGACTGGCCCGGCCAAGTTACTCTCCCACCTGCCCCTCCCTCGCTTGCGTCACCCCTGCACCGCTCTCATGCTGCTATCTTGTCACCACCACTCCTACCCGCTTCGGTTGGCACTCTCAGCAGCCAAAGCCCTCGATACCTCCGGTGACCCTCCCTCTCCTCTTCCCTCCCCAAAAGTCCCAATGTCGCCCCTTTCTCCATTCTCCATGGTGTGTGCCTATCGTTGAAGTTTCAAGATCTCATGGTGGTGTGGATTCTGGGTGAGGAGGTGCTCAGTGCTCGTGGATCTATTCGTGGATGCCGTGGTTGCTGCAGATTTCATTTTTCTCCTCTCCTTCCCTTGTTCAAGGTACAACCATTCTTGTAACCCTAATTGCCAATGTACCTTGCTTTTCTCCATTTCTCTTATCCTCTACCTCCCTTTCTTCCTTCCTTATGTGAATGTATGTGCAGATCTAGAGCCCCATGTAGGGGATTGCAACTTTGTGCATCGAAGGTCCTAGTGGTGGTCGGAACTTTCGACCGTTGGAAGTCCTCACCTACGTCAGAACTCCCGACCCTCAGTTGCCTTTCTCCTCCTATTTCTCCACCTCTGTGCCTTCATTTCGCTTTGTTGTCCTTGATTCTTATCCCTACTCCTTGTTCTTTCTTGCATCCATGGACGATGATAGTCCCCCGTGGCACCAAGAGAAGCGGTCTAAGCGCAACCAAGACCGCGCCACTGTCCCCAAGCCATCGGGCCGCACCAAGGTGGATTATCCTTGTGATGGTGCTGGTGGTTCCCATGCCCGAGCCAAAGGTGCACGTGGTCCATGGTGATCAAGGATCGGCAGCTGCTCCTCCACCTCCTCTAGCACGTGCATTTGTTGGTGATGATCCCTAGTGTTGATGATGAAGAAGAAGCCCTTGAGCGAGCCGACCGCACCATTGCTGCTGAGGTTTCACGTACACCGTGCAGTGGTCCTACTTTTGTTAGTGATGTCGTTTCTTTTACGGGCCCTCTGCCAGTCCTCTGGGAGCCTTAACTAGCTCCTAACCCTTGTGGTGGCTTCACCCCTCCTCTACCAATTGACTATCATCACAAGGCCTAGGACATTAGGACAATGCGAGACCAGAATCTTTATGCTAAAGATGAGATGGATCTCTGGCTTGAGCATCGCTTTTGGCATCCCTTCCATTTTGACTTCTATGAGTCCCTGATCTATCACAAGTTCCTACGAAAGGGTGAGCCACTAGTTATTCAGATGAAGGTTATTGATGCTTATTCCCTTAGTCTATTCAAGGAGCCAGAGCTAGAGCCAATGGTTCATGATTTGCGCTCAATGGGGCTATCTCACTTGTTGGAGTTTCATAAGCATTGGAATAATGAGATCATCTATCAGTTTTATGCTCCTATCACCATGAGACCGACTCTACCGGTGCTGTTGACATCATCCATTGGACCACTGAGGGCAAGCACTACAAGGTGGATTTCATCACTTTCTCTCGCCTTCTTGGTTTGAATGAATACGATCACACTAAACCTGAGCTTTCTGTGTATGAGGATGTGGCTCTGGAGGAGTACCAACACATGTATCTTGATGGTTATGCCGCTGATGGACAGTCAGTGTATCTGAAGCCCTACTTTTATGTTCTAAACAATATCCTTCATCAGATCCTATACCCAAAGGGTGGTGACTCCACTTATCTTCGTGATGATTCTCAAAAGGTTCTTGAGCACCTTGGTGATGATTTTGACAAGTTCTCCATCAGTCGCTACCTTTGGAACATGATTCATGATGCGAGTGAGGATCCTGTGAAGCACTATCTGTATGCCCCCTATCTTATGCATGTGATTGAGCAAGTGTCAGGCATCTGGTTCCCCACCGATTCCCCTCATAAACTTCTCAAGATTGCCAACAAGATGTCTATTATGGCTACAAGGGAACTGAAGAAAGCTAACAAAGGCAAAGGCAAAGGTGCTTCGAGCTCTTGCTCTAGCCATGGTGCTTCACCAACTGCTGGTTCTCGTGCTGAGCCACTCTCCTCGTCCTCCCATGGTAAAAAGCCCAACAACTTCAAGTTTCTCATGACCTACATGTTTGGACAATGTTGTGCTAGTGCTCAATGCAAGCATGACATGCAAGCGAGGCTCTACTATTTAGAGCAGCGTGCTTGTATTGAGTCCTCACCACCGCTGCTGTTTGTACCTCCCTGTGATCCTCTAGTGCTTTATGATGAGGTTTGTGCGGCATACAAGGACGATGCTTCTTCTCGCCCTCATGGCAAGAGCAAGGCTACTGACGAGGACAAGGACTACATCGAGGAAGATGACCAGGATGATGACAATGACGATGATGGTCGTGACCACGATGATGATGAGGACTACGAGGACAAGTAGTTGTTTCTCCCCCACGACCTACCCCTTTTGGCACTTGTTGACAAAGGGGGAGTGTTAGGCTTTGATCTTCATGGAATAAGTTAGTTGGTTGCTTAGAGTTTGTGAGACTTTGAACTAAGTGGTTTGTATTAACTATGTCGTGTGGTGGCACTACGTGATGGCCAACTATATATGTGTGTATGATGGATGATTGTAGGACAAGTAATGTTTATCTATCTATCGTTTTAGCTTGTGCTTGTCTCTACTTGTGATGGTGGGTGTTATTTTTTATGGCCATGTGTTGTTCAAGTTTTTACTTTGAGATCTTGGCCATTATATTTTCTTTTACTTGTTGTGTGAATATAACATGTCATATTGCATATCTTTTTTATGGATATATACTTGTTCACATACACTTGTTGCACCCCACGAATTGCAAAATTTAGGGGGAGCTTTTGTCTTGATGTATGCAAAGTGATGTATAGATGATCATCATTGAAATTTAAATTCAAGCATACATTAAGGGGAGCTCTTCACAAATTTTGGAGTTTAAAAGCTTTAAATTCTTTCATTCTTATAAAAGTCTAAGTTGGTTGTCATCAATTACCAAAAAGGGGGAGATTGAAAGTGCATTTGCCCCCTATGTGGGTTTTGGTGTATTGATGACATCCAAATTAGGGACTAATAAGATCTTAATGAGATATATTACAGCTTTCATCCCTTGAAAGTTTTAAAGAGTTGATCTAAAATGAAATGGTATCCCTCAATTCTTGAAGTTAAAAAGGCAGATGAACTCAAAGCGCTCTCCAAAGTTCTTATCTTTTGTTTTGAGTTTAGGATCCACCATACTATAAAGAGGGATACAAGTTTAGGTCGTCTCAGGAAGATAGAGTGCTCAAGTATAAAATTAAAATCAAAAGAGAGACACTCTAGCACTTTACGAGCATGTACAATATTTTTTGGAGACTTTTGGTGTCAAAAGTCCTGATGTAAGTCGGAACTCCCGACCGTTGGAAGTCCCGACTCAGGTTGGAAGTCCCGACGCCCAGTCACTTAGCTTGTGTGGAGACTGTGGCCGTTGAAAGTCCCGATGTGAGTCGGAACCCCCGACAGTCGAAAGTCCTGACTCAGGTCGGGACTCCCGACGCCTGGACCCTCGGCTAGGATTGTTGATCGCTATCATCAAAAGTCGCGACGTACGTCGAGAGTGTTGACAGTCGAAAGTCCCGACATGCGCCGGGAGTTCTGACGTTTACTTGCTCATGCTGACTTTGACCTTACTGTGAATAGTGTTTTCTTTAGAAGTTGGAAGTCCTGAGATCTACGTCGGAACTTCCGACATAGATTTGAACGGTTAGATTTCTACTATGAGTATAAATAGCTCTCTCCTCTCTTCTAACCGTGACTCACTCATTCATTGCAACCTACTCTCGGCCAAAATAGCTCCCAAGCTTTCAAGGCTCCCCTATCCTCTCCCCTTTGCTCCAAACTTTGATTTCGATGTCAAGGGAGTGACCCAACATCTTCATCTAACCACAGAAGTGGGGTTGTAAGATTATTTATCCATAAAAGTTAAATTTGGCACTGCTTTAGAAGCTCACGTAGGTGTCAGGGACTTCTGACAGTTTGCGCCGGAACTTCTTACTGACGTTGGGAGTTCCTGACCCAAACTGAGACTTCCGACAATGCTGACATATTTGAACTTAGCATTTCCAGTAAATTTTTAGATACGTCTATTCACCCCCCTCTAGTCATTGTTAGATCCTTTCAAGCCTTCAAGATAAAGAGGAGCCAGCTTACCTAACATCAAATTGTCATTAAAACACATCTTAGAATTCAATTTTTATAGTTTAGGCAACCCTAACTTATATTGGCCTATAAGTATAGAATGTCCAACGGGCCGACCCAGCCCAGCCCAGCCTAGCATGGGCCCGTGCCAAGCACGGCCTGATAGCGGTCGGGCCGGCACGACATGCCGTGCCTCTCGGGCCGTGCCGAGGCAGGCATCGTGCCTCACCTATGGCCCAGGCATGGCCTATCAGGCCGCTTTTCGCGCCGGGCTGGCCCAAAAAGCATGTCACGGCCGATGGGCCAGGCCAGGCTAAGGCCCACAACAGATAGAGGGGAAGGGAGCAGAGCCGCCGCCGCAGCGCTTGAAGCCGGCCGTGCGCTCGAGGCCGCTGCGTGTGAAGCGGCTGCCCGGTGCCGTGGAGGAGGTGTTCGCTGCCGCTCATGGCTAGCGCGCTCGAGGCCGCTGCGGGATGGCGTGGAGGAGATGGCCGTCATGCTCATCTGCCGGTTGTGTGGGTGGGAGGGGCGAAGAGGTGGCCACCGGCGGTGCTAGGGAAGCGGAGGAGGATGGCAAGGAGGCGACGGGGCGATTTGCGTCGCAAACCGTTTGTGGCTTGGCTTGCTGTCACTCGATGCAAAGTCATAGATGGGAAGAGCCTCGAGTGGGGGCATGGAATCGACGCAACTACGAGTGGCGGCGCGGGTGGAAGTGGAACAGTATGGCCGAGTGAGTCTGAGGCACAATTAGGGTTGGGAGTTTTTGGGCTGTAGATGAATTAGCTTGCTACCGGGCCTATCATTGTAGGCCGGGCTGGCATGTCAAGGCACAGCTAGGTTCTCCGGGCCGTGCCAGCTCGGGCCTGCATGTCACCGGGCCGGGCTGTGTTCGTGCCAGACAAAAAATGCGGGCTTCGTGCTGGGTCGTCGTGCTGTGGGTTGCATAAACATTTATAATTATAAGTTGCACCAGAATAGTTTATTTGAACTTATTTTAGTTTACTTTAACTTTTGTCTTTCACATCTATAAGTTGGATTATCTAATCTAGCATGTAAATAAATAAGTCTATCTACAATCTTTGTATATATCTATAATAATAAAATTAAAGAGCGAAGTGATTCTTCGGCTCGTTCTTCTTACCTCCCAAAGTGTCGTCGGGTCTCTTCTTATTCGTATTTGACCGGAACTCATTGTTCGTGCCTATATATGAGTTAGAACCAAGCGTTTGTGCGTGTATCCACGGTATAAAGTCGGATACGTTTGCGAGTTACAAATAAAATGGAAAGAAAAACAATTATATGTATCAATTCTGCTGCAAAGTTTTTTATAGAAAGACGTCAAAAGTTTTACCGAATTTTTATTAGACGAAGAAAAAAACAAATTCTGCTGCAACCAATGCAATATGCCTATACTAGAATAGTGCCCGTGCTAACACTACGACTTTATTTTAGGGAAGCATATGAAAACAACTAAACGATGATAATTTTTTCTATAGTTTAAGTTTATTTTAGGGATGCATATGAAAACAACTAAACGATGATAATTTTTTCTATAGTTTAAGTTTGACACAATTGTATATGACCATATATATAATCTGAAAAACACTCATACAAAGGTAGCCGCCTTGCTTTTGAAAACTACAACATACAAAAGTACTATCTGTTTGCTAATAGAGTCATACATGCAACTATATTAATTGCCTACAGTATTGACATTCTTCATTCTTACTTTCAAGTACCCCCAATTTGCTGCAAAGAATTAGCCCTTGAAACCTGCAGGGTAATATTAAAGTAGCATTTTGAAGTTAATGTGAACATATTCAAAGATATTTCAGAGAAATTTACCATACAACAGAAATTACAAATCATGAATGCTTCAAGGCAATTATCTCAAAATTCTTTAAGTTAAGTGACACAGTCTTAATGGCCCTGTTCAGGCTTATCCCATATTCGGCTTGTTCGACTTCTTTTTTCAGCCGGAACAGTATTTTTCTCTCACAACAATTCAGCCGGAACAGTATTTCTCAGCCAGTTTCAGCCTAAGTTTCAGACCAGCGAACGGGGCCCATGCTAATGCTACAATGATATTTGGCGGTACAAATCAAGCAATTAAAAAATGATACAAAGTTGAATTGATTGTTCACACAACACAGTCAAAGAGCTGGAACCACAATTGAGCAATCCATCGACATTTCTTGACCAAGCATTGTAAAGAGAGAAAAGACTGTTCGTGACACAATAAAGTTATTATTGTACCAATCAAAGTTTAAAGAGTAACTTTTCCAAGTTACAACACAAATTAATCATCGTAACTAAATGTCTTGATCTATGAAAGTTGACATCAAGAGATAGCACACTTTCTGCCAATCTTTCTTCTCTACCTAGATAAGAGAGGCCTCAATAAGCAGGCCAGCTCTATGTTTTAAGAAATTGCAGTCAATGGCAGGGCCATGTCTAGGACTCTAGAGTGGGGACTGATATGCATTCTGCACTTTGAAGCACAGTAGCAGGCCTATGTGCATCTTTAGGAACAAAAATATCCCTTCTCAAAGAAAAAAGGAATGAAAATTCCACCATTTAAACATGAAAAGATCATAGAAATATTAAAACAATGGCTATTAGTATGATTGCTTATTTTACATCATTAGGCAACAAATCAGGAATGAATCATTGATGTCCAATGAAATGCATAAATAACCGGCGCCATAGTCATAAGTTAAGCCTGTTGAGTTAAAGAAAACAGGGAGACAAACCCAACCATTTCCCTTGCTTATCTGAACAATCCAACAGTTGGTGCTGCTTTCATTTCAGCAATGGCAGATAAATATCAAGCCACTGCTATTTTCTTTCAATTGAACTGTCATGCCTGCTTGTTCACAGAGGTGGAAAGTTTAGCACAAGATTATGGAAATTCAATTAAAATTCTCTCTCTTTGAGTCATGCTTGCCTCCCGTCATTGTTGTGGACCAACCCAACATGTAGGCCCAAGATGAAACATATTTACTGATTTATCCATATCTGCAATTGAATCAAGCTACTGAATTATTCCCCTTTTGCCTCCTTTGTTGTGCTACTTATTTAGTGGCTTCGCCTCCTATTAGTCTGCTTATGGAAGGGTGCAGTCATCAGCTAGTATCAATCACAGTAACAATGTTCTTTCCTTAATTTCCATCAGCTAGTTTGAGTAGTCACGTCACATTCAACGATGTGGTCGCAATCATGAAAAAGGGGTTGCAGAACCTACAATTACCTGGTGATTTAAAGCCTTCTTTTGAAGGTCTTGAGGTAGAAGAGGAGGCTATGGGTACTTGTCCTCTAAATACTGCATATAGCCACAAAGGAACAAGTGACTCAAGTGATAACTGATAACCAATACTGAGACAATAAAACAAAAATCTTGATTCTGGGCAAAGCTATCGAATAAGAGTCACCGATTACAGAATTGCCATCAACCAATGCATCTCATAAAGATCAGCATATTAGTGACTTTCCAAATAAGGCTCCCTGCATAATCTAATTGCAACGAGCTTTATCCTACAAAATCGTCCAGAATAATTTAATTAGTGTTAACACAGCCCAACCACACTCATAAGTGAAAGGGAGCAAAAATGACATTTCTAATCGCAGGGGCAAGATCATGTACCTAATACTCCTTATTCAAGCAATTGTATTATAAGGTAGGTATCACAAGTAGTAGCACCAACGCACCTGGATCGGACTGCTCACCCTTGAGAAGGTTCACTGCCTTGTACTCGTAATCCACACCTGCAGAAAGAAACAAAGTTCAGGCGCACATCGAATCAACCCAGCCGAATGCCCCCAATCCATCCAATAGGCCATGGCCCGAGTACGATTAAGCGGTGGCCGAGCAGCACGCACCTTTGAGATTGAGAGCGATGCGGGCACGGTGGGAACACGAGCTAGTGCTAGTACGAGTATAGCCACACGCTCCGTTTGGCTAGCAGAATTTTAGACTGAAACTCGCTGAAAACACTGCTCTGACTGAATTGCTGTGAGAGAAAAACTACTGTTCCGGCTGAAAAAAGAAGCCGAATAAAGCCGAATATAGGGATAAGCCGAACGGGGCCACAGTCGACCCCACTGTCGCCTCCGCCGCCACCATCTTATGAGCAATCACAGTAGTGCCATGATCCTAAGACTAAGCAAGATTTCCCTAATCTGTAATCTCCAACCCAGCAGAGAGTGTTGTTGGAACGAACCTACCAGCAACAATGGCATGGACGCGTTTTTGCAGATGCACTTCCTTGTTCGTGGCAATCTGCTGACCATATTGGTGGCCGGTGTGGCAGGCGGTTGCCGCGGATGGTGGCGATGTCCTCAGCGAAGCACCTGGATCAACATTTTTTTTGGCCAAAATGATTGTGGCAGCATAGAAAAATATAGGAGAAACTACTAATAATCAGCTGGGGAGAAAAAAAAACGGCAACAGACGCAAGGATCTCGGAAGAGAGAGTTGACTTACGATTTGCTCCCCCGCTAGGGCGGCGACGACGTAGCAGTCCCGGGGTGCTCCCAGACCGCCCAGAGTGAAACTTCGAGGCGGCAATTGGACACAAGCAACAATAGCGTCGGGAACGGCCGCCCCGCGGTGGCGCCGGCGGCAGACACAACCAGCGCCCATCGCGGAGTAAAGGGTCGAGATCGGATTAGGGTTTCGCACCAACCGACGGCGATTCAGCGCGGTTTGAACGGATCGAGGTGGGGCGCGCCGGATTCAGATGCTGGGTCGCGGGGATTCGGGCGAGCGGAGGGAGGAACTACGCCCGTGGAGGCGTGGTGCCCGGCGTCCGGCGCTTGCGGCCTCACGCTCGGTGCCTAGTAGCCAGCAACCTGCGCGGCTGCGCCCCTGCCGTTTGCCGGCTAGAGTGGCCGCACATCCGTAGGGCGGCGGAGCCTCGGAGGCTGCAGGCGGCCCTCCGCACGCGCCGACAGAGCCTCGAAGGCTGCAGGCGTCACTGGGGCGGGGGGCACGATCTCTCGTCGGGGTGCCGCGGTCTCGCGTCGCTACGGCGGGGGGCGCGAACGGTCGCTCGGGCAAGGCACATCCTAGAAGCAGGATCGTGAGATGTGGCTGAGTACGAATTGAGAGAACGAGTGAGAGTTAATCCCATGCGCAAGTTTTTATTATGATTTTTATCTGTGTTTTTTTTTTTTTTAGGTGGACGTAGTTTAGGTTGTGATTGTAAATATGAGATTTAATTGGTGGTTGTAGAATAATTTAAAGTGGTGTGTTTTAGGGATATATAGATAGAGACGGTGACAGAAGAGATGCGGCATGAGAAGGCAAGTGCGATCGCGCAGCGGCGTCAAAGCTCTAGAGGTGAGCTGCCGTTGACTCGACCCCTTGACGAGCTGGCTTCCATGCCAGCCCCCCGGGCCACCTCTCCGGAACGGGACCACCTGCAAGGGAGCGTCGCCGTGACGCTTCCGCCGCACTTGTCGCCATTTTCTTTGATCGATTGAAGGATACCACGTCATTTTGTTCTAGGAAATTGCTGTACTGCCTCAGTCCTCGCTTCCGGTTCCGGCTTCCCTCCCAACCCGAACTCGCACGCCAAGAATTCTAGAATCTCTCTCCTCTCCTCTCTTTAAGAGGGATACAGAGTAGGGGAGAGGCAGTAGGGAGAGGCAGAGAGCGATGAACGTGGCGGCGGCGCGGAAGGCCGCTGGGTGGCGGCATGGCTCGCGCGCCGGCGCTGGTGCTAGCGCTGGTGGCGGCGGGGGCGTTCCTGATCTCCTACAACTTCTTCGCCATGTTGTTCCGCGGCGGCGGCGACGGCGGAATAGGCGCGGCGGCGTCCGCAGGGACGAGGGACCCTGTGGTGGCCATGCCGGCGTGGATGCGCGAGGCGGCGGACACCGAGGCGCGGCGGCGGCCGTTCCATGTGGCGCTCACGGCCACGGACGCGCCCTACAGCCGGTGGCAGTGCCGAGTCATGTACTTCTGGTACAAGCGGATGCAGGCGCGGCCGGGCGGGGAGGCCATGGGCGGGTTCACGCGCGTGCTGCACTCCGGGAAGCCCGACGGGCTCATGGACGAGATCCCCACCTTCGTCGTCGACCCGCTGCCCGCTGGCAAGGACCATGTACGCAATTGCATAATAAACAACAAAAACACCTCCTTCCATCTCCTTCAGCCTGTTTGTTTGTTTTCTCATCAACGTGGGACAATGTGGTGCTACAGAAGATTTATATGCAAATATTTTGTAGATGTAAAATTTGTGGCCGCGGTTCAACGTTTATTTTCTGATTATGATTTGGCAAGAAGCTTCCTCGCTGAATAAAAAAAAAGCATGTACAGTAGCATGTATTCTGATCTGTTGATGTCTCGTGATTGAAGAGTATCTATTCAACTGATTTGCTTGTCTGACATTTACTTGATGGCCTGTACCCTGACATTCCAATGTTCTTTTGCAGGGATATGTGGTCCTGAACAGACCGTGGGCATTTGTACAGTGGCTTCAGAAAGCAAGGATTGAAGAAGAGTAAGTTCCCATGGAGTATCTGTGTTCTTTATTTTGCTATATAGTTTCTGTTCAGCTGCAAGTTTTAACCTTCCACACAAATCTCGTGATTTAGCGTACAGTAAGGCATGACTTATAAAATAGCAAAAATCGAATAGTTTCCTTCTTCATTCTTAAATAATAAGGATTATACTAATTTATTGTGTATATTACTGTTCTGCTTTGGTGAAAATGGCAGGTACATACTAATGGCAGAACCAGATCATATATTTGTGAAACCTTTACCAAATTTGGCCCATGACGATGATCCAGCAGCGTTCCCCTTCTTTTACATTACACCATCAGAACATGAAAAAATTATCAGGAAATACTATGCTAAAGAAAGAGGTCCTGTCACAGATATCGATCCTATTGGGAATTCTCCTGTAATCATTAAGAAGGTAATTTCTTGTTGCACACTTGACACCCTTTACCTATGCATGTTATTGATTCTCTGACCATCCATTTGGTGCATTAGCATTCACAGCCTTTACTTCACTTGTTTACTATTTCGGTTTACTAACTTCATGATACCTCACTTAACACAATCTCTTTTCATGTGAGAACTTTCCAGACACTTCTTGAGAAGATTGCCCCCACATGGATGAATGTGTCAATTCAAATGAAAGAGGATGAAGAAACAGATAAAATTTTTGGATGGGTGCTGGAAATGTAAGAATTACCTTATCCTGTATGCAAATTGTGCAAGTTCTTCCTTATGTTCACTTGTTATGTTATTACGATTCCAGCCTTATTCTTTGACCTTTAGGTATGCATACGCTGTTGCTAGCTGCATTGCATGGGGTTCAGCATATCCTTCGTAAAGATTTCATGATCCAGGTGCTCCATTTGTTTGCATTTTTATCTTGATAGTATTCCTCACTTCAAATAATGTGTTTGATTGACATGATGGTAAACAACAAATGCAGCCACCCTTTGATACAAAGCTCGGGAATACATTTATAATCCACTTTACTTATGGATGCGACTATTCACTAAAGGTATTAGAATCCCAAATTGCTGAATTTCTTCTATATATCTGGTTTTCATATGAAGTGAAAAAAATTGAGTGCATAAAGTAGGCATTTTACTGCTCCTGTTATTTTACTGATAGTATTTGGCAATATATAATCTTTCAGGGTGAATTGACCTATGGGAAAGTTGGTGAATGGCGATTTGACAAAAGATCATTCCCAGATAGGCCACCACCAAGAAATCTTACATTGCCCCCTCCTGGAGTCCCAGAAAGTGTGGTACGTGTATTAGCAGATAAATTGAAAAGGCTTGGCATGTTTTTGTTATGATACAATGAATCTATTATTGTATCGATGTGTTTTAAATGTTCACCATCCACACGATTATTTTAAAATGCTCACCATTTACATGAACTTTTCTTTTGACTGCTAATGTACTTGACAAACTAATCTGGCCTTTCCTAATCTTTTCTCAATGCAGGTTACTCTAGTAAAAATGGTCAATGAAGCTAGTGCAAACCTGCCTCGGTGGGATGATGGAATATAAACTTTGGCTGATGTCAATTATACCTTAGGTTCCTTTGATTTGCCCCTTGTATATGGGGCATATCAAAGTATCAGGTGCAGTCGGCTGTTTGGTTTACGCCCAAAATAGCTGCTTGCACTTGCACACCATACCTGATAGAAGAAGATACATAATTTTCTCTTGTACTTTTTAGAAAAAGAAAAGTAAGTTAGCACCCACAGTTTTCCATTTAATTATCTTGTAACTGCTGCTCACTGCTGAAAATCTCAATACAAGTTTTTTTTATCCTAATAAAATTTAGGTCATTTTAACCTTCTCATTTTTTTTGAAATATTTTTTAGAGGTTCTACTTTCTACGTGTTTCTTACCCTTTTGTTCCTTCCTTTCTCCTACTTAATAAATACTATCACCCTCATTAATAAAAAATTGTCTTCCCAATACATAAAAACAAAGGGCACTAAGGTCCTTTGATATTCTTTACTGTACACAAGTCTGAAATGACCTGTTTGGAATCAGAGGCGATGAAAAAAAAATCCATGGACATTGACACAATCTCCAATATGACACTTTGAAAGTATATTATATTGAATAGAAAGAGCTATGTACTTATTATTAAAAAAATTATAATGAATCTAGTAATGACAATGTTGTGATATTAACCCATACAAAAATTTTAGGGTAAAAAAGTTTGATCTAGAATAAATATAGGGGATAAAAATAAATCCACTGAACTATTTTCTCTCTCTCTCTCTAGAGATCACAAATTTATATTATTGGGTGCACGTTTGTGACAAGAAAAGAAAGTAAAATGTGGAAACTTTGAAAGATCGAGACAAAGGATAATTCTTGTAGAGTTAAAACCTTAGCTATGGTGGTTTTGGTGACAGATAGGAAGGACATGTGAAATAGCGGTAGGAGTTTACAGATGGAATTCACTTTGGGAGCTTGATTTTTAGGCCCTTTTTGGTAGGGTCTAGGCTTCTTCAGAAAACAGTAAAACCATGTTTTGTGGTTTTGGTTTCTGACAAAAAATGGCTTCTGACTTCATTGTTTTTGGCTTCAAAAGTGTTCTCGTATGTGCACGTTGTGGAGGGATTAAGAAGGATATATTGAGTAGCCAATTCATGTCTTTTTGTTTTGTATGAGGGTTTTAGAGTGGGAAATTGTACCATGTGAACGTTGTAGATGCATTTTTCTTCGACATAAAGTATAATTTTCACTAACTCCCACCCTTCTCATAAGTGGTATGTAAGAAGTTAGTCATTTGTAAGAGTTGACCCTCTTAAACTCTCATTCTGCATCCTATAAAAATTCACATTCCCATCGAAAAGGATTTTTAAAGTCTCATTTACTTTCACCAATTATCTTCAACCAATCCTTTAAAACTCTCATTTACTTTCACCAATTATCTTCAACCAAATGCATCGTGAATTCAAAGATTTACCAACCCATAGCTTTCTACTCCATCTATTCCAAATTATATGACGTTTTAGCTTTTATAGATATGTGGCTTTTACTGCACTTGGATATATATACATATACTCTAAAAAAACCAAAACGTCTTATAATTTAGAACTGAGGGAGTATATCATTCAATACCCATAGTAAAGGACTAAAGATCGAGTGCCATTGTCCTCCCAAATTTGAATTTCTCTGTGGCTTGATTCCATGGCTCTATATAAAGCCAACCATCTAGTCCTTGTGACTTCTCAAACCACCCTCTATCGTCTTCAAGCTTGACTAAGTTTCTAAGTTAATTTGGTACAGCCCATGGCTCTATATAAAGCCACCCATCTAGTCCTCACGACTTCTCAAACCATCCTCTAGCGTCTTCAAGCTTGACTAAGTTTTTAAGTTCATTTGGTACAGCCCATGCATTTCAGTGGTGCTAGAGTTCTAGACATTTGCACAAGTAGTACTCCAGTGAGTTCTTGTGAGTCTTAAAATTTTAGTGAATTTTAGAGTTTCAGTGAGTCTTAAAGTTTCTATGAGTCTTTAGTAGATGCTTGTCCGCGAGAGTGTCAAAGTTTCAGTAAGTTCTAAAATTTCATCAGTAGTGCTAGAGTTACAAAGTTTCAGTAAGTTTTAAAATTTCATCAGTAGTGCTAGAGTTACAAAGTTTCAGTAGTTGTTTCACCTAGAATTCCAGAAGGTGCAGTGCTTAGCATTTTTTCCTTTGAATTGTTTGTTTAGGTGCAAGAGTGAAAAGAGGAGGCTCTACTAGGATAATTTGAAGAACACCATATGTTTCGAGTTGTTGGTGAAAACAGATCCACCCATGTTTTATCGTGAAGTGTCTAAAGTTGTTGCACCAAAATTTAGTGTGCCTTTAAGAGTAGCCGCATAATAGACAAAATTATAGTGGAATACATGGTGTGAAAAACAAACCGGTAAACAATTACAGTCACAAAAGAATAGAAATAATATACTGGTCAATATAGCACACTTCTTCGGAGTAAATATATGGTGAAAAATGGAGGAAGTACCCTTGCTTCAGAAAGAGAAGGATCATCCCAAGGCCACTGCAGACAATTGGAGCAGCCATTAAAGGACTTTAGGTTATTCAATCTAAACGAATCTGCTCAAGAGCCATTATTGGACCTGGATTTTACTTTAAGTGTGGGTCTCAACTGGATTTAATTTTGAGAAATGAAGCCCTCGCCCAATAGCTAAGGACAATTTCCACTTTTTAGAAAACTAACACCACGCTCTCGGTCTCTCCCACCCCGGCTAAGTCTAAACCCCTAGCGTTCTCGAGAGATCCCAATGAGAAGCTGTTGCCAATCGGCAATCGCCATGGCCCGCAGCCACCTGTACTCGCTCCGCTTCCTCGCCTTCTCCCCCGCTAGCTCCCACTCGCTCCTCCACCTACTCGCCCGCCACCTCACCTCTTCCCAATCTTCTCATGCATACCACCATTCCCCCTACCTTGCCGTCGCCCCAACCATGTCCATCAGGCTCAGCAGCAGCAGTGGGCGCCTTAAAGTGCATCTAGCCCTTTAGTGGGTTTTGGATGATTGAATGACAACGTGATTAAAAGTCTAACCCGTTTGCTAAGTGTGGACAGGAAATAGGTTATCTCATAGGTATTTAATGAAAGCCAAAATGATGTGTTGTTGTAAATAATCTAGTTCAAACACACGACAACAATGTAAATATAATTCATGCAATGTTTACTCATTGTGGGATTTGTATGGCCTATATGAAAGCAAGCACGTTGAAGAACTTATTAATGAGACATAAGAGATTGCATATGGAAATGTGGAATGGTCTCATATACTAAAGCTTGCTACATTAAAAGACATTTATACAAATGATCTATATGGATGATTCAACACCAAGTGTGACTTGATGGCTTGAGACGGTGAAGATAGCAAGGAAAGGCTTCAAGGTAATAAGCAAGGGTGAAAGACAAGCGATGGCTTGACAGACGAGAAACCTAGCTAAGGTGAAGAAGGAAGTACTTGCATTTAGTCTAGATACTAATCAAACCATGACAGTCACATTGAAGTGGAGGATCAAATCCTAGATGAATTTATAAAGGAGTGACTTGATAAATTTGAAGCCAATTCACATTTATTGAATGAAGTCAAGTCACATGCTCAAGATAGCTATGCTCAAGGAGAAAATCATAGGTGACATGATTGACACCCTCACTTGACAAAGTTTCAATTTTATGGCATTCGGTTCAAAGGATTTCAACTCAAGCGCTTTAATTCCGTTTTCATTTAAACTTGAGTAAATAGGTATGCCGTACTATTAAGAGAGATGCATCATGTGGATAGATGATTATCCATAAGTGCTCAAGCCAACCCATGTGAGGTTTGAGTGAAAGAGAGACAAAAGAGCTAACTTGTGTTTGCTGTGCCTGGCAATACCGGACGTGTCCGGTATTAGTCCCAGCCACAGTGACCTTCTCGGTGTTCTCAGTTTGGCTCATCAGGAGTTCCAACAAGAGTCAAGAGTTTCGGGTGTCGGAAAGTCCCAGCAATCATCGGGAAGTTCCGACACCTCGAAGCTTTACTGACATTGTGACCGTTGGGCTGTACAGCCAATACCGGACGTGTTCGGTATTCACCAACGGCTACTTAATGGCTAGTTTTTTTTTAAAGGGGCTTTAAATACCCCTTAACCTCCACCTTTGGAGGCTGCTAATTCTGCTGACTTCCAGATACGTTTTTGAGCCTTGAGAACACTCTCCAACCCTCTCTTAGTGAGTGATTGTTTCAAACTTGCAAAATCCATCTTATGGGTTGAGATAGATTCAAATTGAGAGCAAGTCATCCTTGAGCATTTGTGCATATTTGTCGATCTCATGATTTGCATTTGTTACTCTTAGACTCTTTAGTCCTAAATGGCTAGGCATCGCCGAGAGCACCCAAGACATTGTGGTGTGCCTCAGAAGTTTATAACGGTTCAATTCCACCGCCGCAAGGGAAGGAATCATCTAGAGGAAGGAGAAAAAGGAGTTGAAAAATACTCCAGCTAGAGTGGCCTTCATGGTCCTCTAGAGCTACCCTTTGTTGGGTCGCTCATAGCACCCTCAATAGAGAGTAGGTCTCGACGGAGGGAGAACTTCGGTAAAATGATTCTTATGTCTCGATCTCTCTTTTCACTTGGCTTTTGTGATCTACTTGTGTGGCTTGAGCTTGTTGATAGGTCACTAGTAGGTGCCAGCAACGTGGTTTGAAAAGAGAAGTCAATCGGAGCAAATCGGGAGTTGATCCAGCAAACCCATGAATACCGGACGTGACCGGTATTTGGGGCTTGTGCTGTTTTTATTCAGTCTCAGTTCTAATCCTTGTGATGTAGGCTTGTGGCTCCTAGTTTTATTTAGCACTTGTTATTTACTCAGTGGCTAACTCATGAGGGGTTTCTTTCTCTAATTAGGAGTTTCCAGTCTCTTGAAAACTCCAACACTAATCATTTTCGCATTTTGAAGGGTTGAATTTTTAGAAACCCCTATTCACCCCTCTCTAGGCGGCATCCTCGGTCCTTTCAATTGGTATCAAAGTGGGGACTCACTAAAAGCTTCACCACCATGAGAAAAGGATGTCGACGCCTAACGAGTCAGAGCCAGTGCTTCTCTAAAATGATGGTTCAAACTTTCTACCTTGGTCAATTCATGTACTCAATGCTTTTAGGGCTATTAGTTCTCTTGTTGAGCATATTATGGATGCAAGCATCCCTCTTCCGGTAGTTGATTGGAGCAACTACAAAAATATTCCAAAAGCGGAAGAGAGATGCGTGCAATTCAATGCTCAAGCAATTAATGTCATGTTGAGTATATTGAGTGCAGAGGTTCTAGATGAGGCAATCTTCAATGGACAAACATCTCCGGAGAGTGCTCATCTCATTTGGACTAGACTCATTGATTTGTATGGAAAATCCAAATGCGATGATGCATATGAGCTCGAGTCAA
This sequence comes from Miscanthus floridulus, assembly GCF_019320115.1. Classification (NCBI taxonomy): domain Eukaryota; kingdom Viridiplantae; phylum Streptophyta; class Magnoliopsida; order Poales; family Poaceae; genus Miscanthus; species Miscanthus floridulus. The sequence goes on along the minus strand of NC_089584.1, from coordinate 34,508,049 downwards.
TGGAAGATATGTCCATTGTGTCTACATGCAGCGAAGAGGCCCCACAAGACCTCAAGCACATAGAGTCAGAGCAGGAAGTGCAAGCCACAGATGTTGTACTGTCTAGCTGCACATACTAGATATGTCCAGTATTACTAAGACAGCAAGGCAGTCACCTAACATCTGTGACGATGATCAAGCTCGGTGGTGGCCAAGTGATGAATCATCTTTAGTACATCAAAATACTCATCACTTGTGTCTCATGGCCAAGAAAAGCAAGAAGAAAGCCTCCAAGAAAGATCAAGAGAAGTAGAAAGCACAAGTGGATGATCAAGATGAAAGTGATGTTGAAGTTGAAGACAACTACAACCTTGATCATCTCAACCACAAAGACAAGTTCATCATCATGAAGATAGTTGAAAAGAATGATGAGCTTGAAGAAGAGAATGAGAAATAAGAACAATTACTTCAAAAGCAAGAAAAGTTTCTCATCTCCAAGTTGCAAGAACTAAAGGCATTGAATGAAAGGTATGAAAAATTATCGATTGAGCATGCTTTAGTTACTAATTCCTCTTCTAGTGTGTCACAACTAGAAAAGGACAACATTGAGCTCAAGACAAGATTAGATGAACTATAAAGCAAATACAATGTTCTCCAAGCTAACTATGTTCATCTCAAGTGCTCATATGAAAAGTTAGTAGAATCACATATCATGCTTGAGGTAGCTCATGAGGTTGTGATCACAACGGTAAAATCATCTCAACCTCTCTCTCACACACACACTCTCATACACCATCTCAATTAAATATTACTTGTACTAATGAGTGTGCTTCTCAAGCAAGCCAATCTTCGATTGAACAAAATCTCTTAGAAAGTCATGAACTCAAAGAAGAAGTAGAAAGGCTAAGAAAGGATGTGATTCGGTTGAAGGGTAAGGAGGAATCACAACCTTCTCAATATAATCGTGATAACATGGTGAAGAAGCTTGAGAAGGGTTCAAACCTTCCTCCCTCCAAAACCCAACAAAAGAATCACAATTGAAGCAATGTCAAAGCAACCAAGAGCAAGAAACATGAAAAAAAGACTATGCTATGGTTGTGGATTGTATGGACATGAGTGGGCTATGTGTCCACACAAGAGTTGGGCCGACAAGGTTGAAGCCGCTGATTAAAAGGCTTCTATGTAACACCTCGGGTGTTTAAATATTAAAATCTGACATGTCATCATATGCATTGCAAAGCATTTGGCATTTGGTGAAAACTTTGATGTGCATTTACTAAAACAAGTTTATATTTATGTGGTATGTGTTGCAATGTATTGTTTGACTTAAGTTCAATGTTTGTTTGGATTTGGAATTTTTCCAGAAAACCCCGCTTTTCAACATTTAAACCCTACCCTGAAAATCCATTTCAAAATCTAAGCATATTTTGGGGTTGGGCCCAAAAGCAAAAGTGTAGAGCTTGGCAAGTTATACAAAGTTTGTTTTTGGAGTTTTTCAAGTTGTTTAGAAAATTTTTGAGTAAATCAAAAAGGCGTAATTCGGTAAATTTCCCTATTCAAATTCAAAAGTTCATTTTAAAATCTAGACCGAATTAGGAGATGGTTATAAAAGCAAAGTTGTAGAACTTTTGATTTTGAACAACTTTTATGTTTGGAGATTTTTGAGTTGTTATGAAAATTTGGGAGTAATTTGTGAATTTTGGCGAATGGCAAACTTGTAATTTCGATGAACAGTGTTCACCGCTCAAAGCTACACCGGCGGCGACCTTCGGTTTGCTTCCAGGCGCGGTCGTGGCCGTCTTTGGCGTCGCGCTGGCGCGGTGAAGGCCACAGCGCAGCTTCCTTGCGCTTCTGAGCTGCTCTATTTAGCCCAGGCCGTCGCCGTTGGCCCCGTTCTCTTGCTCTGTTTTCCCGACACCACCGCCATAGCTCCGACGAGCCCGCACCGTCTCCCTAGCGCCGCGGTCGTCTTGGTAAAGGCCGTTCTAGTTCCGTCTTTCTCTTGCGCATCCACCCAGCCAACTGTGGTCGGCTGATTTCGCCGAGAACTCGCTGACCACGCTCTTCTTCCTCGCGGCCGGCAGAGTCCCCGTCGAGCGAGCGCCGTCGTGGCCAGTACTCTACGGTGAGCTTCTGATCTCGGGAAGCATTGTTTCAGCTTCTCCGTGATGCCGTGGTGCTTAATATCTTGTTGATTGCTCGTTTTGTCCATCACAGCCACTGGAACACCGCCGTCGTTATTGCTCGCACCGCCATGATCGCTGTGAACGTCCGCCCCGCTTCACCGTTGCTTCTCCAGGCCTTAATTCTTGCTTGAACATGTTCGTGGTGAGCTACTGGATCCTTCCCATGCCCTCTGTTTCCCCTGTTTTCGGCTTCGTTTCGCCGGCGTAACGTCGCCGAGCCACCGCATCCGCCATGGCCGACGCCAAGCTCGTAACTCGTAGTAATTCGTCTAGCTAGTGCCTTCAGTCGATGCGCCGTGATGATGTGGTCATTTTGGTACCTTGACCGTCGCCTTTGGACTCACCGTCGGTGAGTTTGCGTCGATCAGCGCCGTCGTCGTCGTAGTCAACACGCGTGAGGTAGATGATGACAGGTGGGGTCCGATGTCAGTGACTCAGCGTTCAAATGGATTTTTCTATTTTCAGATTTGAATGAATAGTGTCTGTTTTTGTTATTTTTGTATAGATTTATTTAGAGCTCCAAAAATTATGAAAATTTTTTTGTGACTTCTCTGAGATGTATAGTATTTAAGAAAAATATGAAATAGTGTTTTTCAGTAAGTTTTAAATGTGATAAAAATTGCTCAATTTATTCATAAATGGATTTCCAGGATTTTTCTAGGCTTATTTATTTATCCAAAAATTATGAAATTTGTTTTGCCACTTAGTTAACATGTAATGAACATGTACTAAAATTTTGGGCTCAATTAGAATAAGTTGATTTATTTCATAATTTTGAATTAAATAATTAATTCATAAAGCAAATAGTAACCTTTAGTGATTTAGGTTTTGTTTGGAATTTTGGATTGAGTGATGACCTTAGGTCATTTGTTGTTAATGATCCTTGGCAGTTGATGTATGTGTTTATGAAAAGAATTAGTTTGTTTGACTTGCAATTGTACCGCGAAGGAAAGTTGTATTCAAATTATTAATTTTTCATCCCTCATCGAGCATCATGTTTCGAATTCCGCATCATGTTAAACATGGCATTGCTATTACGTGTAGTGAACGAAGGTGAACATGTGGTAGTTAATCAAGTCGTGGAAGAAGTTTATCCGTCTGTTGAGGTCGGATCGAATACTTGTGTAACGTTGCAGGAACCGGACTTTTCCGTCAACGAAGGCAAGCCCCGGATGCATACAACCCTACCTTGTGTTTTATAAATTAATTTCGCTTTTGCTTTCCGTTACTGCATTAAGTGATCAGGAGTTAAGTAAAAGCCTAATTGTTGCATTACCCCCCTTGTTATTCCATATTTACCATATTACCAGTTTTAAACTCGTATATGCCTAGTCTTGCTTAGCTATGCGTAGAACGATGAAAGTCAGGTGACTACCTGCCACCCGCAAGTTACCAATGGAACACTGGTTAACTATGTTAACATGTGATATGGGAATGTGGAGTAATAAATCTAGACTGGGCGGACTCGGTGAGTGTGAGCCACAAGACATGGAGGTCTTGTGAGCGGGTTCTTTCCGCCTGTGTCGATTAAGGCACGTCCGTTGTTGAATTGCATAAGGTGAGAATTTGTAGTACTAACCACATACTCCGGTAAGCCTGAACTTGGCAATTCTATTACGAGAATAGCTACTCGTGCACTAGGAGTGGAGAGATGGCGGGAATAGCGTGTACCCACGTGGCCATGGGCTGGAATGGTGGAGTACTGTGTTCTCGGGTGGCGCGGACCCGTTCTTGTTTTAGAGGATCCAAGGGTAGGTTGGTATATGTAGGTCGGGAACCTGCATATGTCGTGTGGTCTGGAATTCCCAGCTGGGTGTTAATCGGTTCGAATCGTCGTTGCTCCTCGATTATGGAGACTCAACTCACTGTTCATCATCGTAGAATTAATAACCAGAACTTAAATAAGGCTTGTGAAGATGTTGGATATGAAGTTTCATGATCTCAGTACGGATCGTGTCAGCTTTGTATATAATTCTCGAGAAGTTTTCTATATAAAGAATGTTGTTAAAAGAGCTTTTACGCAAAAGAACTTTGATCATTGTTAAAGCTATACCTTGAATCCTTGAGCCTGCATTACTGAGTTTATCAGTTAAGATTTCGGATAAGTCTTGTTGAGTACCTTTGTACTCAGGGTTCGTTGACCCCTTGTTGCAGGTGAGCCTCATGAGCAGATCTGTTTTGGATCGTGCTGCATGACTATCGTTCGTTCTGACGATGAGAATTAAATGTGTGATCCTTGGGCAGGATGTTTATTTTGTGTGTTAAGTATATGTTAGTTATGCCACTCTACTACTACTATGGTTTGTAATAATTATGGAACTTAGTTTGTAAGGTTTGAAACAACTGTTTGTAAACTATGTTATTGTAAGACTTCCGCTGTTTTTACTCTGGTTTTGATATTTGAATAAATGTTGTAATACTGCAATGACTCTGTAACGTGATCCTGCTCGGAAATCGTGGATGATTCGGGGTTCCCCGAGGACACCCGACAGTCTTTTTAAGTTATCGGAAACATATGCATAAATGTCAAAGGTCGTCGGATCAGTGACAGGTGCATGTGGGCCCTATAACTTAGGAGGTTCTGCCACAGAATGGTATCAGAGCGATCGTTACAAGGTTTTTGTTGTATTGTTTTACGAAAGCTTCAAAACGAATTGGGATGACTAAATTTAACTTGATAATTTGGTCCAAATTGCTTCTGACTTATCTTAATTCTTTCTCACCATTCCCTATTTGATTAAAATGTTTTGTGTGGTGGAGTAGTAATTATACTATGCCCTATATAAAAATAAATGTTGTTTATATGCATTATAAACTTTGATGTTTTTGTTCGTAAGAACGATTCATGCATCATGAATAATTCACTCGTTACTTCCTTCACCTCTTAGTCTGGAGTTAAGTAGTGAGACTGGTTTGAGGAATGTAATCCATCTTAGCTACTCTTTGGATTTTGATCAAATGGTCTTACTTGGATTAAATTGGTTTCCTACAGTATGGCTCGTGCCAAGATGACGCCCCGTAAGTCCACCAGACCCAAAGGAGTTCCTCGTCACCAACTTGCCCCTAGAAATGATGGTGCTAGCAGTAGCAGTACTAGGCCTGATCCTCAGGCAGAGATACAGAGGATTTCCACAGAGTTAGCACAATCTACTAGAGATAGGGCTTTGGATGTTATACAAATAGGTGAATTACAGGGTCAATTGAGGCAGCTCACCACCGCGCATAGGAACTGCGAAAGTATGTTAGTTCGTACGGTGGAGGGAAGAAATGAAGCTTGGCACAGGGAAAATGTAGCTAGAGCTAGAACTCATGAGCTAGAATTCTATGTAGAAGATTTAGAAGAACATAATACATATCTACATGAGGAAGTTCATAGGCTTAGCAATCTACTGAATCCAAATCATGAGCCTCAAGCTGATGCCATGGACCCTGGTGTCATCCTTGCCGATGATGATGAATCGGGAGAGGAAGAAGAAGAAGATCCTGAAGAATTAGTAATGATCGATGAAAGTGATGATGAAGGCGGTAATAATTCCGGAATGGATACCGAGCCTGAAGTTTGAAGAAATTGAGGAAAGGAGGAGAGTTGTATAATAGTAGCTCTAGTTAAGTTATGTAGTTCTGTTTTCGTACCCGTAGGTTTGTTTGTACATTAGTAAGCTCCATGTAATGTGTCTAGAGTAAGCTATGGTACAATTCAATAAAGATATGTGAATAAAGTTTGGTTTGTTATGAGCAGATGCGTCGTACACGGGGTTCGTTTATTCCGGGAACTTCACAAGATGAGGACGGTATTCCTGATCCGCCACCAATTCCAACCCTAAGAAGATCAGTGAGTAAGATTTGTGCAACTGTTGTCAAAGAGATTAGAGATATTCCGGTAGTGTGTGGATTTCTGGATGTGTTTCCTGAAGATTTACCCGGTCTACCACCTGATAGGGATGTACAGTTCAATATAGAGTTACAACCTGGAACAGCTCCGATTTCTCGGAAAGCTTATAGGATGCCACCTAAGGAATTGGCCGAGTTGAAAACTCAGTTACAAGAATTGATTGAGAAAGGGTTTATCCAACCTAGTTCTTCACCTTGGGGATGTCCGGCAATTTTTGTGAAAAAGAAAGATGAGACCCTGAGGTTATGTGTTGACTATCGTCCATTGAATGAAGTGACCATCAAGAATAAGTATCCATTACCTCGGATAGATCTGCTTTTTGATCAACTGGCCGGAGCCAAAGTTTTCTCCAAGATAGATTTGAGATCAGGATATCACCAAATCAAGATAAAGCCTGAGGATATTCCCAAAACGGCATTTACCACAAGATATGGGTTATATGAATACTTGGTAATGTCTTTTGGTTTGACAAATGCTCCAGCTCATTTCATGTATCTTATGAACTCAGTATTCATGCCGGAGCTAGACAAGTTTGTAGTGGTGTTTATTGATGACATTTTAGTATATTCCAAGAATAAGAAAGAACATGCAGAACATCTCAGAATTGTTCTGACCCGCTTGAGAGAACATCAACTATATGCCAAGTTCAGCAAGTGTGATTTTTGGCTTAAGGAAGTGCAATTTCTTGGACATGTCTTGTCAGCCGAAGGAGTTGCAGTTGATCCCAGCAAAGTGAAGGATGTGCTTGATTGGAAACCGCCAACCACAGTTCATCAAGTTCGGAGTTTTCTGGGTTTGGCGGGATATTACCGTCGGTTTATTCCAGATTTCTCAAAGATATCAAAGTCCATAACTGAATTGTTGAAGAACCAAGTTAAGTTTGTCTGGTCATCAGATTGTGAAGAGGCTTTCCAGACTTTGAAGAGACTGTTGACTACTGCGCCAGTGTTAGCCCAACCTGACATCGAGAAGCCGTTTGATGTTTATTGTGATGCTTCAGGTATTGGTATTGGATGTGTGTTGATGCAAGAAGGCCGAGTCATTGCCTATGCATCCAGGCAACTTAAGCAACATGAAGAACATTATCCGACTCATGACTTGGAGTTAGCAGGCTGTGGTTCATGCTCTAAAGATTTGGCGGCATTACCTGCTTGGTAATACGTGTCATATGTATACAGACCACAAAAGCTTAAAGTATATCTTTACTCAGTCAGAGTTGAACATGCGACAAAGAAGATGGTTAGAACTGATTAAGGATTATGATTTGGAAGTACATTATCACCCTGGTAAAGCAAATGTGGTTGCAGATGCTCTCAGTCGCAAAAGTTATTGCAATTGTTTGACAGTGAGAACAATGGGTTTGAATTTATGTCAAGAAATGGAAAAGTTGAATGTAGAAGTAGTTCAACAAGGAAGTTTGACCAACATAATTGTTGAAGTCACTATTCGAGATCAAGTTATTGTTGCTCAGAAGGAAAACAAGGGTATAGCCCATATTAAGGAAAGAGTCAAGAATGGAAAAGCGGAATGCTTTAGCATTGACAATGAAGATGTGTTGTGGTTCAAGGATCGCCTGGTGGTACCAAAAGTTCCTGAGTTGCGGCAGTCAATTCTAGATGAAGCACATGCTACTAGGTTATCCATTCATCCGGGAAGTAACAAGATGTACCATGATTTGAAGCAAAGATTTTGGTGGACTAAAATGAAAATAGAGATTGCCAGATATATAGCGAAAGTGTGATACTTGTCAAAAGGTGAAAGCTATACATTTGAGGTCTGCTGGTGAATTACAACCATTACCTATTCCATCTTGGAAGTGGGAGGACATAAGCATGGACTTTATTGTTGGTCTACCCAAGACATCAAAGGGATTTGACTCAGTATGGGTTATTGTAGATCGACTCACTAAGTCAGCGCATTTTCTTCCAGTCAAGACAATATATCCTACGATCCAATATGCCAAAATGTACTTAGCAAGAATCATGAGTCTCCATGGAATACCCAAAACTATTGTGTCAGATAGGGGTACACAGTTTGTCTCCAACTTTTGGAAACAATTGCATTCTTCGTTGGGTACTAAACTTCTGTACAGTACAGCTTATCATCCGCAGACTGATGGACAGACTGAAAGAGTCAATCAAGTACTTGAAGATATGTTAAGGTGTTGTGTCCTTAACTATTCCAAAAAGTGGGATGAATGCTTACCTTTAGCCGAGTTCTCATACAACAATAGTTATCAGGAAAGCATTAGAATGGCTCCATTTGAAGCACTCTATGGTCGTAGATGCAGAACATCATTGAGTTGGTCTGAGCCTGGAGAAAGAAGATTCTTTGGAGTTGATCTTGTGAAAGAAACAGAAGACAAGGTTAGGCAAATACAGAGTAATTTGAAGATAGCTCAGTCCCGCCAAAAGAGTTATGCGGATAGACGACGGAGACCATTGGTATTTAACAAAGGAGATTTTGTATATCTGAAAGTATCACCAATGAAGGGAGTTAACCGTTTTGGTGTTAAAGGAAAGTTGGCACCCCGATATATTGGACCCTATCAAATTTTAGAGAGGTATGGAAAAGTAGCATATCGTTTGAAATTACCTGAACATCTTGCAGCTGTGCATGATGTGTTCCATGTTTCTCAATTGAAGAAGTGTCTCCGAGTGCCTGAACAAAATGTTGAAGTTGAAGGAGTGGAACTAGAACCGGATTTAACTTATTCCGAATATCCTATCCGAGTGTTAGATCAGAAAGATCGTGTTACTCGAAGACGGACAATCAAGTTCTATAAAATACAATGGAATCAACATTCAGAAGAGGAAGCTACTTGGGAATCAGAAGATTACTTGTTAGAAAAGTTTCCCGAATTTTTAGCGTCAATATAGAATCGAGTAATGTTAGTTGAGCTCGGTAGTACATGTTGTGTTTTGTAAAAGTAACCTTAGCTGTTTTATGGACAGAGTTTGTATGTGTTCTTGCGACACATTTCCTTTTCCATTACTTACCCTATGGCTTTGAATCTCGGGGCGAGATTTCTTTTAGGGGGAAGGATTGTAACACCTCGGGTGTTTAAATGTTAAAATCTGACATGTCATCATATGCATTGCAAAGCATTTGGCATTTGGTGAAAACTTTGATGTGCATTTACTAAAACAAGTTTACATTTGTGTAATGAGTGTTGAATTGTATTGTTTGACTCAAGTTCAAAGTTTGACTGGGTTTTGAATTTTTCGAGAAAACCCCGCGTTTCAACATGTAAACCCTACCCTGAAAATCCATTTCAAAATCTAAGCATATTTTGGGGTTGGGCCCAAAAGCAAAAGTGTAGAGCTTGGCAAGTTATACAAAGTTTGTTTTTGGAGTTTTTCAAGTTGTTTAGAAAATTTTTGAGTAAATCAAAAAGGCGTAATTCGGTAAATTTCCCTATTCAAATTCAAAAGTTCATTTCAAAATCTAGACCGAATTAGGAGATGGTTATAAAAGCAAAGTTGTAGAACTTTTGATTTTGAACAACTTTTATGTTTGGAGATTTTTGAGTTGTTATGAAAATTTGGGAGTAATTTGTGAATTTTGGCGAATGGCAAACTTGTAATTTCGATGAACAGTGTTCACCGCTCAAAGCTACACCGGCGGCGACCTTCGGTTTGCTTCCAGGCGCGGTCGTGGCCGTCTTTGGCGTCGCGCTGGCGCGGTGAAGGCCACAGCGCAGCTTCCTTGCGCTTCTGAGCTGCTCTATTTAGCCCAGGCCGTCGCCGTTGGCCCCGTTCTCTTGCTCTGTTTTCCCGACACCACCGCCATAGCTCCGGCGAGCCCGCACCGTCTCCCTAGCGCCGCGGTCGTCTTGGTAAAGGCCGTTCCAGTTCCGTCTTTCTCTTGCGCATCCACCCAGCCAACTGTGGTCGGCTGATTTCGCCGAGAACTCGCTGACCACGCTCTTCTTCCTCGCGGCCGGCAGAGTCCCCGTCGAGCGAGCGCCGTCGTGGCCAGTACTCTACGGTGAGCTTCTGATCTCGGGAAGCATTGTTTCAGCTTCTCCGTGATGCCGTGGTGCTTAATATCTTGTTGATTGCTCGTTTTGTCCACCACAGCCACTGGAACACCGCCGTCGTTATTGCTCGCACCGCCGTGATCGCTGTGAACGCCGCCCCGCTTCACCGTTGCTTCTCCGGCCTTAATTCTTGCTTGAACATGTTCGTGGTGAGCTACTGGATCTTCCCATGCCCTCTGTTTCCCCGTTTTCGGCTTCGTTTCGCCGGCGTAACGTCGCCGAGCCACCGCATCCGCCATGGCCGACGCCAAGCTCGTAACTCGTAGTAATTCGTCTAGCTAGTGCCTTCAGTCGATGCGCCGTGATGATGTGGTCATTTTGGTACCTTGACCGTCGCCTTTGGACTCACCGTCGGTGAGTTTGCGCCGGTCAGCGCCGTCGTCGTCGTAGTCAACACGCGGGAGGTAGATGATGACAGGTGGGGTCCGATGTCAGTGACTCAGCGTTCAAATGGATTTTTCTATTTTCAGATTTGAATGAATAGTGTCTGTTTTTGTTATTTTTGTGTAGATTTATTTAGAGCTCCAAAAATTATGAAAATTTTTGTGTGACTTCTCTGAGATGTATAGTATTTAAGAAAAATATGAAATAGTGTTTTTCAGTAAGTTTTAAATGTGATAAAAATTGCTCAATTTATTCATAAATGGATTTCCAGGATTTTTCTAGGCTTATTTATTTATCCAAAAATTATGAAATTTGTTTTGCCACTTAGTTAACATGTAATGAACATGTACTAAAATTTTGGGCTCAATTAGAATAAGTTGATTTATTTCATAATTTTGAATTAAATAATTAATTCATAAAAGCAAATAGTAACCTTTAGTGATTTAGGTTTTGTTTGGAATTTTGGATTGAGTGATGACCTTGGGTCATTTGTTGTTAATGATCCTTGGCAGTTGATGTATGTGTTTACGAAAAAGAATTAGTTTGTTTGACTTGCAACTGTACCGCGAAGGAAAGTTGTATTCAAATTATTAATTTTTCATCCCTCATCGAGCATCATGTTTCGAATTCCGCATCATGTTAAACATGGCATTGTTATTACGTGTAGTGAACGAAGGTGAAAACGTGGTAGTTAATCAAGCTGTTGAAGAGGTTAATCCGTCTGTTGAGGTCGGGTCGAATACTTGTGTAACGTCGCAGGAACCGGACTTTTCCGTCAACGAAGGCAAGCCCCGGATGCATACAACCCTACCTTGTGTTTTATAAATTAATTTCGCTTTTGCTTTCCGTTACTGCATTAAGTGATTAGGAGTTAAGTAAAAGCCTAATTGTTGCATTACCACCCTTGTTATTCCATATTTACCATATTACCAGTTTTAAACTCGTATATGCCTAGTCTTGCTTAGCTATGCGTAGAACGATGAAAGTCGGGTGACTACCTGCCACCCGCAAGTTACAAATGGAACACTGGTTAACTATGTTAACATGTGATATGGGAATGTGGAGTAATAAATCTAGACCGGGCGGACTCGGTGAGTGTGAGCCACAAGACATGGAGGTCTTGTGAGCGGGTTCTTTCCGCCTGTGTCGATTAAGGCACGTCCGTTGTTGAATTGCATGAGGTGAGAATTTGTAGTACTAACCACATACTCCGGTAAGCCTGAACTTGGCAATTCTATTACGAGAATGGCTACTCGCGCACTGGGAGTGGAGAGATGGCGGGAATAGCGTGTACCCACGTGGCCATGGGCTGGAATGGTGGAGTACTGTGTTCTCGGGTGGCGCGGACCCGTTCTTGTTTTAGAGGATCCGAGGGTAGGTTGGTATATGTAGGTCGGGGACCCTGCATATGTCGTGTGGTCTGGAATTCCCAGCTGGGTGTTAATCGGTTCGAATCGTCGTTGCTCCTCGGTTATGGAGACTCAACTCACTGTTCATCATCGTAGAATTAATAACCAGAACTTAAATAAGGCTTGTGAAGATGTTGGATATGAAGTTTCATGATCTCAGTGCGGATCGTGTCAGCTTTGTATATAATTCTCGAGAAGTTTTCTATATAAAGAATGTTGTTAAAAGAGCTTTTACGCAAAAGAACTTTGATCATTGTTAAAGCTATACCTTGAATCCTTGAGCCTGCATTACTGAGTTTATCAGTTAAGATTTCGGATAAGTCTTGTTGAGTACCTTTGTACTCAGGGTTCGTTGACCCCTTGTTGCAGGTGAGCCTCATGAGCAGATCTGTTTTGGATCGTGCTGCATGACTATCGTTCGTTCTGACGATGAGAATTAAATGTGTGATCCTTGGGCAGGATGTTTATTTTGTGTGTTAAGTATATGTTAGTTATGCCACTCTACTACTACTATGGTTTGTAATAATTATGGAACTTAGTTTGTAAGGTTTGAAACAACTGTTTGTAAACTATGTTATTGTAAGACTTCCGCTGTTTTTACTCTGGTTTTGATATTTGAATAAATGTTGTAATACTGCAATGACTCTGTAACGTGATCCTGCTCGGAAATCGTGGATGATTCGGGGTTCCCCGAGGACACCCGACTAGTCTTTTTAAGTTATTGGAAACATATGCATAAATGTCAAAGGTCGTCGGACAGTGACAGGTGCATGTGGGCCCTATAACTTAGGAGGTTCTGCCACATTCTACCAAGGTGGCTAAGCAAATGAAAAGTGCTGAATCGAGTGCTTGTCTCATGTGCATGAAGTTGGGCCATCCTGCCAAGAATTGCCCCTTGCACAAAGAGGCAAGAAAGAAGGCCCAAGTTACGATAAGAAGATGCTATGGATGCAATGAGACGGGGCACATGATTGATAGGTGTCCCAACAAGCAAAACAAGCATAGAGCAAATCAAGGCCGCATATACTATGCTTGTAGAAGAAAGGGGTATCTAAGCTATAATTGCCCAAATGATAACATTCCTAAGCCGAACACATTTGGTTACGATAATATGCTTAGGAAGGCTACAAATGGAGTTAGCACTAGCAAGGTGATGTGTTCACCACAAACTAGTACTAAGGCTATTTGAGTGCCTAAGCACTTGTTGACTAACTCAAAAGGACTCAACAAGAGTTGGGTACCAAAGTATGCTTATGATGTTGATGTAGGTACTTAGTGGTGAGATGAAGCCTTCGGGGTGCTTGAGCAATCTAATTGGAAATATTTACTCAAGCTATCAACAAATTCTTAGCATACTCCCTCTTATGGTTTACCCAAAGAAAATAAATGGTCATGTTTTGTACTTCATCTTCTCCATTGTAGAGCAATTCATTTGTTGAGATGCAGGTATACAAGAAATGAAAGAGCTAAAAATAGGAATCACAAGCAGTGAATTAGGTGGTTCTGTCCTGCACATACCGGAGTCCGGTACGGCAGGGGGCAAAATTTCAAATTCTGTTGATAACTAAGTTTTGATCATAGTGACTTCATATATCCCTAGATGACTCAGAAGTTTGTGATTCATAATTCCTAAGTGGTTTGTGAGTATTTCTTGAACTCAATTTAAAATATGGTTGTTTCCTATGTGTTTGGCCAAAATAGAAAATTGACTCCCTCATTCTTAATAGAATAAAGTGTTTATTGAAGGTCATTCAAAACACTTATAGCACTCATATAGGGGGAGCTAAGGTTCTATTTTGTGCCTTTGTGGACTAACAATTTCTTCTAGTGATCTTGTAGTCCTAGGTATGAAAAGTGGATCCTTGTGAAAACATGACCATCTTATAAATAAGATGAATTTAATAATTGTCATGATATGTGCTTTCTTAGTAGAAAATCTTTGTGGGCTCAAGGCAAAGGTATGTATTTACACTTATGCATTGAAAGTGCATCTAAGGCCCTTTATATGCTAGAATGTGCATTTGTGTGACATAGGATAGATGTTTTTCAAAATCCCTAAGTAGTATGTGTAGGTGGTGTGGATTTAAAAAATTATTTGATTCTTGGTCTTGGTGACCTAGTCTTGTCATGTGATGACTATAGTTCTCCTTAATTGATTGATTCACTAATCACACATGACATGTCTATTTTAGGTCCATAATCTCATTTGTCTCACTAAATCCATCTCAAATGGTCAAAATCTTTGTGTGCCAAATATTTGGAAAAGAGAAGTGCTACTCTTGGCATTTGGATAAGAAAAATGGCTACACTTTACTTGGATCAAGGACAGATATTATTCTGGTTTAAGAATTGATAGTAAAGGGGTTTGGAATAAAGAAAACAAGATTTGGAATAAGTTGGGTGGACCCCGCAAATACCGGACGTGTTCGGTATCCACGAGAGAGCTAGGTCAAATACCCTTTCGGCCTAGGTCCTAGGCCCATTCCATTCACTTAGTCTCAACCGCCAGCGCCGCCATCGCTCGCTCTCATCCTCTCCCGCACTCTACGCCGTTGCCATTCCTTTGCTGCTCACGCCGCTTGTTGGACCTCTCACCGCTGCATTGCCTCTGTGCCGCGCGCCCTCATCCTTGCCGCGCACCCTACCAGAGTCTGCAGCAGCAGCACGCAAGCCACCTAGCAGCAGCCATCATTGCCTTGCCCCGTTGTTGCTCAAGCCAAGGAAAGAGGAAGGAGAAGGAAGAATGAAGGATTGAAGGACTCCCTCTTCAAGATGTAACTCCCTTGGTGTTACACCATAACAACCTACTTAATCATGTCATGAACATCATGTTTATGTGGTAATGCATGTGATAAAGTATGTAGATAAATTTCTTGTAACCTAAAATGAATAATAAAAATGTTAAATGAAAGCTGATTCAATAGCTCATGTATATCAAGTAGGGTTGAAAACCAATTTTTATTGAGCAAAAATATTATAGAACATGTGTGTGGTACCTAAATAAAGCTTGAAGTACAAACTTTGTAGATGGCAATGCAACCGTTGCTGTAGAAAAATAACATTGCTAGCTAGTGTTTCCAATAACTTAAAAATAGAACTTGAAATAAAAAACTAGTTTAAAGACTTGGAAAATTCTTAAGTTTAAAAACAGTTTGACAACACCGGGTTTGTGAAATTATTCTGAGAAATCTAGTTAAAGATTAGTACCATGTTTTAGTTCTTAGGGGTAGCTTAATATGCTCTCTTGAGCATGGTGAAGGTGGTTTGGTTCCAAGATCAATCGTTTAGTTTTTACAGACACTTTAAACTTCGTGCACGACATGATTTCAGGCTGGTTGGCTGGGTGGGCTCGGTCACCATGTCCCGGGTGTGCGGTGTCGCCATGCAGGCTCACCTCACGCGCGCATGTGCGCTGTCGCATGCGGTGGGCCAAGGCCGCCTCTGGCCTGGCCAAGGCCTAGCTATAGCCGGGCGTTGCGGGCCACTACATTGCTCCTCCACTCGCCACCACGCCGTCATCACCGCCGCTGTTGCCTGGCCGAGCTATAGGGGCACAGTCATTGCCACCCTTGGCCACTGCCATGTGATGCTGCTGCCACCATGATGGCATGCTGCGCTACTACTGCTTGCCTTGCCACCGCGCGCACATGGGCTATCCCGGCTGCTCATGCTATCGCCTTGCCTTAATGGCGCTGTGGCCGTGCAGGCCGTGCCCCCACCTGCCTCCCCGTGCGAGCACATGATCTAGCTATGTTGTTGCGTAGTGAGTGCGCGGATGCTGCCTCGGGTCCGGCCGACCGCTTGCCACCAAGGTGAGGATGGCCAGAGCTTGGACCCATCTCCTCTCCCTGCTGCTTCAGCCATTGGAGCCGCACCCCATGCAATTAGCTAGCAAGAGATCACCTCAATCCAATTTAGCGCATCCGTGGTTCCATCATCAAGCCCTCTCGCTGCTCGACCCCACTCAGCCTTGAAGCATGCACGACTAAGTTCTAATTTGGAGTCTTGCCCACCGTCATGCTGATAAGGCCACGCTCGGCCATAGCTGAGGGCAGCCCTCCACATGTCCATCCCAAACCAATTCTAGTGCACTGCTAGCTTTGCTTCCATCCTCTCTTCACCCTGCTTGTCTTAGCCGAACATTTACTGCTTCCCCAGTGTCGCTGACGCAACCATGCTGCCACGGTGTGCCACCACCTAGCTCAGCCGCACGTGGCCAGCCCTCCTCCATCATCCTCCACTCCAACCGTCACCTCAGCCAGACTAGCGGTAGTCTCCTGATGCTCGCTCGCCAACCGTCTAGGCCTATAGTTGCCCAAGCTCATCGGAGCAGTTGCGCTACCATTGCGGATGGCCACGCACCACAACAGCCTTCCTCGGTGAGTCCTGCCATCCTTCACCGCCATCTAGTGTAGCCACCATGGTCGGGGATGGTGACCGACCCGATAGGTGGGTCGATGTAGGTCCTAGGTGGCCGGTGCGGTCGCGCTGTGTCAGCATCCACCGCTCCATTGTGCGCTGGGTCATCGGGGGTGCATGTGGGGGAATTCTAGGAAGGTTAGGGGGTTGTTGACACAAAATGTGACGCACTGTGCCTCACACACAGCAAGCCGAAAAGCGTAGCTTCAATCGGGTTCCCGGGTGTTTCGTTATCCGGAAGCGTGCCAGTCAGTTTGACCTGAAAACTAACAAGGGATAAAACAATTAAATGTCAAACTGGAACATGTTGGGTAATACCAGACAGTTCCACATATACGGCCCTGAAGCCACTTACAACGACATACAGCTATAGAGAGCTGTCTGCCAATGAGTTCATAAACTGTTTCGGCTAATCATAAGATGAATGCACGTGGAAACCTGAGCGCCGAATACACATGCATGGGAAGACATATTTGAACAAGTGAAATTAATTATGAGTTAACGCATAACCAAACTCGGCAGTCCAGCCGAATTGGGGTCCATGAAGAAGGAACGTGCAAATAAAAATGATTAAACTAATCCAAAACCTGCATCTGCCGCACGACACCTGGTTTTGTTAAAGCTTAAACATGATTAACATGCATGAACCCGCGACATGTGACAACCTAGATTAAAATAATTCGGCCATTATGAGCACACTATCTAGTTGCAAAGGTATTATGAAAAGCAATGATCGTTGAAGCACGAATAAAACCACAAGAGAGAGAAGGCCGAACCATATCAATCTAGATTGGGCAGAAGTGTGTTACAAATATATATATAAAATGTTCCATAACATGCAACACTGGATAACTTAATGAATCTATTTAGATTTGCCATATCTAAAAGAGCCGATAACTATCTTGCTTTCACTAAGCATATTGAGTAAACGCCTGCCGCACGGTATCTACTCATAAACAAAGCATAAGCAAAGACTTCTTGATTGTCAAGCAAAGATCCGCCGCACGACCATTGAAAACAAACAAGACTACTTGCATCACGTCTAAATCCATCGCATGATACTAAACATGATAACAAGGTTGTCGGAACTTACGGAGGTCGACGGATCAATGACTCCTCTCGAAGAACTCGACGACACGACAAAGGGACTCGGAAGTTTGGCACGGGGCCGGTTGTATTGATTTGGTTGTGAACCCCTTTTACAATGGTCGAGGGTCAATATTTATACCCTAGACAAAACGTGAGTCCTAGAGGACTACGATTTACAAAGGAACTTTTAAACAAACTTGGAAACTTACGATTCCTTACCCTAAACTTCTAGATTCCTTTATTATTACAACTCTCATCTTTCCGATCGGTCTTGCCTGCCATCTTCTGTTTTCCCGAATGGAGTTACCGCCTTCTAGAGTAACCGACCACACAAGCATTTAGCCGACCGCTTGTTTTGTTTGCCGAACACCCTTCTTCCCGCATGTGGGTCTACCTGTCATCTTCCAGAATCGACCAAAATCTAGTGTTAACACATGCCCCCTCAATTTTGGGATAAAAGTTGTTTTATTCTGAAATTGACCACAAGCTCTTTCATCCTCCTAGGTCATCACCGTTCAAAACCGCAGCCGCTGCCCAAAAATTCAAGCTTTCAGCGCAACCTCGGACCTCCTTCGAATCTTCAATGGCGACCCAAGATGAAATCCCAGAGGTAAACTTTACTTATATTCGGCAACTTTCAATTTATCCTCCCGCTCCTCTTTTGATTTACTCCCCTTTGATTTCAATCATCTTCTAAAGGAATACAAGAGCCAGATTTTGATCCCCTATGCTGCCAACCCCGACTCTTATTTCCTTGGCCCAATGGGAAATCCTGACCCTTCTGAAATTATTGAGAAGGAAACCCAAAGAATTCCTTTCAAGTCTGGGATTACCTCATCAAACCGATGGCCAAACACGTTCAAGAATTGGCCATTTCCCCCAATCACCGGATGGCGTAACTGGTACAGGAGAATGCTGGAGAAAAGCAGCAGCCACTAGGAAAGTCAGGACATCAGTCATTGTCTAGAATTATCTTTAGCAGAGACACCCAGGAATGATTCCCTTTTGATAGCAGCTTCTCATTTTTGGTCTGACACTATCAATGCCTTTATCTTTGGTCATGGTATTATGACCATCACTCTAGCCGACGTATTCATGATGACTGGCTTGAATGTGTCATTGCCAGTATATCCCTATAAGTACAAGAGCAAAAGTAATCAAAGAGCCATCAGCTCTGGATGTGGATGGGTCAAACATATTCAGAACTACATGAATGCATCTGGCACCGTCTCAGACAAAGAGTTGAAAGCCTTCATGAATATGTGGCTATGCAGATTCATCTTCTGTGGAAAATCCAATGAACCAACCCTGAATCACATGGTAATGGCTGAAGACTTAGCTGCAGGCACTCAGATCCCACTCGGCAAATATCTCTTAGGGTCTGTTTATCATATGATGCATCAGATTACTCTTCAGATGCGCCAAGGTGGAGAAATTTCTTGTGTGAATGGTCCCTGGTGGCTAATTCAAATGTGGCTCCAGCTATATATGCATCAGATAACCCCTGTGAGCCTCTTCAATCTAAGTTTTCCCTCAGTTAACTATGCTGAAGGCAGCACAGCAAAGGTTAAGGCTTGTTAGACTTATGGGGAAGCAGCATCATCTATAAGCATTGATATAGACATCGGTCATTTCTTCAAGCTATTTTTCAAAGGATTCAGCAATGTGCTCTGGTTTCCTTACAGAGAAAACGAAAAATTTGACCTTGCCCTGCAAGTTTAGCTATGAAATTGGTTGTTCAGGTCAAGAATCCACGGAAATTTTCAACTCCTTTATCAAACCTTGCACTTTGCCAGCCGAATTTCATCATGGGAGATTAGTACAATCCACCTATGAATTCTATTATCCAAACATGGTGGCCAGACAATTAGGATGTGGCCAACTGCCTCCAAAATTCCTCTTCTCAACAATCATAAAGTCAAGGGAAGTAATAACAGAAGGAATGGAAGCCAAGAAGGTCTTTGAATTAGGATGGGAATTGCCAATATACGAACCATCTCCATTTGGGCTAATAGATGTTGCTCATCCCTTCTTTGTTTCTTGGTGGCAAGAATGGTATGCTCATATCTTCAATATATCAGTTCATTCTTTATGCAAAAACTTGTAACCCGATTTTGCTTCTGACAGTGAGGTAATTTCATTATGCCCATCATTTCTTGTTCTTGAATCCACTTCTTATTTTAACATCTGGTCATGCACAGGATCTTGAGTTTGCTCCCCCAGCCAAAGCAATCCAGTACTATTCGGCTGGTCCCAAGCCTGCTCTGGGGTTTGATGCTCCAAACTTAAAGGAATTCATGAAAACTTCTGCAACTTTGGATTCAGCACCTCTAAAGGTACTCATGAGAACTTCTGCTACTTCAGCTGCTGCATCTTCAAGAGGAAAAAGCAAAAGGAAAACACCTGAAAGTTTTCTCTTACCCAAAAAACCAAGGACCAAGAAAGCCAAATTATCTCTTAAGGTATGAACCTTTTATTCTCTATTAGGTTACCAACCTCACTTAGCAGTAAACCTGACCACCTCTTACATTCATTACTTCCATTGCAGCCACAAGTCGAAATTCCCACATTAGGCAATACCTCAGCACCTGTAGAACCAACCCCTGAAGTTTTTATTGAAGATGAAGAAATCCATGATAGCGAAACTTCAGAGACTCATGAAGCTGAAGGCTCAAAGGCTCATAAACCTGATGAAACTATAGGTAACATTGTTCAACCAATTCTCTTTTTCTTTCTTTTTAATAACATCTATCTCTTGTGCTCATTATCATTTACTTTACCAAAAATAGATGAAATCTTAGATGAACTGGTAAGGGAAACTTCTCCTGATCAAGCTCCAGACCTATCCCTACTGAATCTTCAGCCAAGTTCCCCAGCAAGCCAGGGTATAACCCATCCTGATGATCAATCATCTCAGCAGGTAATCCTTTGTTTTACACTATATTTTAGCAAAATTACCCAATCGGCTAACACCTTCTTTCTTTTCTTTTCTTTAGAAGAACATCACTAAACCGACCACCAGTTACTCCTTCTCTATTGAGGACTACATCATTGAGAAAGGTGAAGAGATTACTTCCCATCAAACCTTATCGCTGGAAAATCAGGCCCGGCTAAAAGAGGTGATCATTCTGCTAAACAAGGATACCATCAGTCTGGTTCAGGATGCAGACCAGATAAAAGACCTCCTTGAACTCATTGATCAAGATATCCCCCCTGCTCTCAAAGCCCCTCTAGAATCTGCAGCCCATCTTGATGACCACTTTGCTATGGTGAGAAGGGCAACCAAGAACATATCTTCGAGGGCTGCTCTGCAGAAGGATAGATCTTTGAAAAAACTAGAGATTAAAGACCTTCACTCTCATATCCATACTGCAAGAAATTCCTTGACAACCTTGGAGCCTGAACTGAAAGCCATGGAGGACGAAAAAAACAGATTAGAAGCTCAACTAACCGAACTGAATGCCAAAATTCAGTCTCACAGGGCCCATATAGCCAATTTGCCGAAGAACATAGAAGCAGCTTCATTGAAGATGACTTCGATCATCAAAGAAGACCAGCAAATCAAAACTAAGTTATCCAGCATCCAGATTTCTGAAGATGAAGATCAAAAAGTGCTAGATAATGTTAGCCGAATTAGGACTAAGGCCATAGAGGCAATCAATCATCTTCTGAACCAGTAGACATTGGGTTTGTAATAAACTTAAGTGTGATATCTTCTTTCCCTTGATTAACCAGCTTTATGTTTACTTATTTTTATTCATTCGAAAGCAATCGGCCCCTTTCCCTTAAATTACTCGATTAGAATGTAGCCAATTGTCTCCATTCTTCCGATAGCCGAACGAATCCAATTCAAATATTGTGAGGGTATAGCCGAACAATGTTGGCTCCAACAAACCAGGGAGATATTCGAGCGACGTTCGACTTAACCCATGCCTGGCCCAGCCCAGTAACGGCCCAGCCGAAAGGGAAAAAAACCTACTCCACCGTTCGGGATTCTCGCCCCACAACCCCGTGGAATTCGCCACGATCCTTCGCTTAGGCTTATAAATAGACCCTTCCGTTAGCCTTCATCGCTATCTTCGCCTCAGCGTTCTCACATCCGTCTCCTCCATTTCCTTCGTTCGATTCATTCTAGAAGAAAACCCTAACCTCCATCAAAGCAAATGACGAATAGTGGCAACCGTGGCAAGCGTCCTGCCGACGGAGAGGCTGAAGGAAGCAGAGCATCGCGCTGCCGGCGTCGTGGGTATGATTCGGCTTTTTGCCCCCTTTGCAATTTCCTTGTTCATCTCTTAATTTCGATTTTTCCTTCCTCATTCATTAGGATAAGGGTCATCAGCTCTAGCCAGTACCATCTCCTTCCTCCGGTGACGGCAGCTCAACCGGGAACTCCATCATCCGGCTCCTCCGGGTCTTCCAGCTCTTCAAGCTCTTACCATTCCAATCCTTGGGGTTCGGCAGAACCAGTAGATGCACACCATCCATACTCTCACGAGGAGGCACTCAAGTTTCGCCAGGAGAGGGACGAAGCCCGGGAAGAGCTAGGCGACGTCTCCAAGAAGTTCGGCATCGATCAAGCCGAATGGGAGGACCAGCGGAAGCAATTCTGCGATGCCATCACCGGTTTGATATCTTCATTTAGTTTTATCATCCTGGCTTCCCTTGCTTGCCGACCCATTTCTTCTTTTCTGCCCAGCTCTTTCCGCGGAGAATGACCGCTTGAAGACAGCGGCGAACAAAATTGCCGACAAGGTGAACGCCTAGGGGGAGACATCCAAGGCACGCCTTGATGCTGTGGATGGCCGCATTGATCAGGCCGTCATCCAAGGTGTGCACCTCAGCGCTTCTCTCGGGCTGGCGGCAATGACCTCCCAAACCAACGAGGACTACTCCTCCCAGCCAGTTGGCTTCATTGGAGGACGCCCAGACGAGATCGACGACATCAACGAGCGTCTGGAGGCCTACGATGATCATGCCGCTGCCCTTGCTGAAATCACAAACCCTCAGTCCGTCCTCAACAAGTTATTTGAGGAGTAGTTTGTATTAGGATGGACTTTTATAAATAATCTCGTCCTTTGGAATAATATTTATTTCTTTGATTCTTTTCGGTAAAATTCCACTTGCGACTGTCAGAAAAATACTGAAAACAACCCAGTTTTGAATAAACACTCTTGTGCTAGAGGCGATGCAAACTGCATCGGCTATTTTGTGCTAAAGGCGATATGAACGATATCGGCTATTCTCAATCTTGTATCTGATTTTTAGGCTAAAGGCGATATGAACAATATCGGCTATTCTCAGTCTTGTATTCAATTTTTAGGCCAAAGGCGATTTCCTCTTTGTCGGTTTTTCTGATCTACATTTATGAACCAACCTCAACACTGGGGTAGTATTTCTTAAGAAATCTTCCATTAATAGCTCTGGTAAACTCCTCTCCAAATAAAGTCTTTAATATGTATGCATTGCCAGGTACACATTCTACAATTCGGAAAGGACCTTCCCAATTTGGAGACCATTTGCCGAATGCTCTATCTTTTGTCCCAACTTCAATTCCTCCTTTATGAACTAAAAATCCCAAAAACTCACCAGCCAAAACTCCAAAGGCACATTTGTTTGGATTCATCTTCAAGCCATGCTTTCTTGTGCACTCCAGAGTCTTTCTTAAATCGGCTAAATGTCTTTCATGATTTCTAGACTTGACTACTACATCATCAATGTAGATTTCCACAATCTTGCCGATCAGCTCGTGAAAAATATAATTCATAGCTCTTTGATAAGTTGCACCGGCATTCTTTAACCCAAACGTCATGACTATCCATTCAAACAAACCAATATGACCAGGACATCTGAAAGCTGTTTTTGAAATATCTTCTATTGCCATAAAAATCTGATTATATCCAGCATTACCATCCATAAAACTAATGACTTCATATCCTGCTGATGCATCTACTAGTAAATCGGCAACTGGCATTGGGTAACCATCCATGGGAGTTGCCTTATTAAGATTTTTGAAATCTATACAAACTCTCATTTTTCCATTTTTCTTGTATACCAGTACTATATTTGAAATCCACTCTGCATACTTGCATGGCCGAATGAAGTTTGCTTCTATTAATCTTTCAACCTCCTTCTTCACATCGGCCAATACTTCCTCTTTGTATATTCTCCTTGGAGGTTGTTTATAAGGATGAAATCCAGGTTTAATGGGTAATCGATGCTCAACAATGGAACGATCCAATCCAGGCATTTCCGTGTAATCCCAAGCAAAACAATCTTTAAACTCTTTCAACAAATCTATCAACTTTGATTTATATTCTGGGTCTAACTTTACACTAATATACATCGGCCTTGGCTTAGATCCATCACCAACATTAATTTCTTCCAATTTATCAGCCGACATAAAACCACGTCCCAACTTTCCTTTGTTGCCATCGATGGGATTTCCCATTAAAAATTGCTATGAGAGCCGACTGCTTGGATCGGCTGTTGGCCTTCGCTGAAAACATTTACAGGACCTTCTTTCCACACTTTTCCAGAGAAACAATCGATGCCCTCATATTCCCAATAGGTAGATTCTGTGGCAGCAACACTCACCGAATTATCAGCATGTACAACTTCAACATCATCTCCAATCCATTGAATGAGAATTTGATGCATAGTTGAAGGAATGCAACAATTAGCATGGATCCAATCTCTGCCCAAGAGTAGACTATATGCCCCCTTACCATCAATGACAAAAAAGGTAGTAATCAGAGTTTTCGATCCAATGGTCAGCTCGACATGGATAGCACCTCGGGTATCAGAAGGATTGCCAGCAAAGTCCCTAAGCACCATGTCAGTTTTCAACAATTCTTCATTAGTCATCCCAAGTTTCCTGAAGGTAGTATAAGGCATGATATTGATAGCAGCCCCTCCATCAACAAACATCTTGGTCAAAGGCTTGCCATTGACATATCCTTTTAAATAGAGTGGTCTCAAGTGACGATTCTTGATTGGTTTGTCAAAAACAGCCTGCTGTGTTAATACAAGCTGAGCCATCAAATCCTGACATTCACTTTCATCAAAATCAGAATACACCTCTTCTTGGACATCTTGGCTTTTGGGAGCTATAAACTCTGATGGAAGGAAGAAAGCCATGCAAGCATTAGCCGAAGGACCACATCCATCAGGCTTCTTTTTAGGACGCCATATTTGCTTTGTTTCGGTAACTTCCTGTTCCAACTCCCTATTCCTCAACCGTTGCACTCTTCTTTTCTGACTTTTCCTCAGGCCTGGAGGACACCACTGTCCTTTTTGCCATACGTATTTATAGAAGTCAGCTTCTTCATCATGCACTCTATCATGAATCCAACCTGAACCTGCAACTCTTTTCCTCTGCTAATTCTCAAAGTCATCTATTTTTAAGCATCGATCATCTTCAGGAACCTTCATTCCAAGTCTTTCATAGACGGGACGGCGGTTGACTCGAGATTGCCTATACTCGGAGTACTGAGCACTACACTCCGGACAATTATTTCTTGCAGGCAACCTCAAGCCTTCATTCCAACAATGCCTAAAGAACGAACAACCCCAATGAGACTGCTCCTGTTCTGTCATGTATTCTTCTTGCTCCCTTCGGTATACTTCTTCCTCATACCTCCGGCATTCTTCCATAAACCATTGTTTCTTACAGTATTCCTTCTCTTGTTCCCTCTGCCACTTGTTTAGCAAAATACGTGATGTAACTCTGGGTTTGGAAGTTTGACCTTTCTCGGTTCGGCTATTCTGAAACCGAACTCGTTGCTGCAGCTCTTTACTAGTGACTTGCCGATCCGGGTCAACAGCACCACTCTCCTTTGCTCTATCAGAAGTCAACACTTTCACCTTGCCTTTACCTTTGAGATCATTGGCAGAGACCATATTCATAGAGAAAGAAATCATATTTTGTGGAAAAGGCTGATCATCAATTTTCATCTTGCCATCAAACCTCAAGTGTCCCTCTTGGATAGCTTTCTGGATTCGTATTCTGAACACTCGGCAATCATTGATAGAGTGAGAATTAGTGTTATGAAAGCCACAATACGTTTTGTCTTTCACTCCTTCAGGACGTAACATAGGATGTCCTTCTGGCAACTTGATGCGTCCTTCCTTTATCAACAATGCAAAAAGTCTATCTGCTTTAGTAACATCAAAATCATAGGTTCCCTTTTGTTGTTTCAACCAGCATTGACTAACTTGGGTGGGTTCCTTTGCCCAATTTAACTCAGCTGCATCTATCTCATCTTCATCAATATACTCAGTCGCTTCATCCAAAAAGCCTTGATACACCTCATTAGTGGCATTGTTCTTCTGAAAGCGATTATCTCTCCTAAATCCTTGGGCTTGATTACTCATAGCTGCTAAATGCTGTGCAAGTTGGCCAAGATCATCAAACTCTAAACCGAACAACTTCTCCCTGATATTTGGCAACATTCCTGCTATAGCTATTCCAGGTAGTTGATCATCTGGTAAATTTAGAGAATAACACATATTCTTGGTCTCCCTAAATCTGCGAAGATACTCCAATGGTGTCTCATTTGTTCTCATCCTCAGACTCATGAGATCAACCAACTTCTTCTCATTAGTACCCGTATAGAAATATGAATGAAACTTCTGCTCTAGTTCTGCCCACGTACCAATGGAATGAGCTGGTAGAGACGTGAACCATGTGAAAGCTGGTCCTGTAAGAGACAAAGGAAAATATCGAATTCTCCAAGCTTCATCTGAAGCAGCTTCTCCAAGCTGCATTAAGTACCGACTGACGTGCTCTATGGTACTAGTATCATCTTGACCAGAAAACTTGGTCAAATCTGTTGGAGGCTTCACCCTTGGAGGCAACGCCACTTTGTTGTACCATTCTGGATAAGGAGACTTGTATGAATAGAATTGATTCTTTGGTTTCAAGCCGAACTGATTTTGCATCATATCAGCCATCCTGTGCATCAAAACATCGATGCCTTAATCCTGACTTCCTTGTACTTGCACTCTAGAAGGCAATCCTGAAACACTTCTATACCCTGGATTTGGCACAGCATTGATAGCACTATAATCAGTAAATTCTTGATACCCATCTCCATACATATTCTTCTGCAATCTGTTTGATGCTGGAGAAACTCTATAAGCTGAAGGTGGCACTTCTCCTATGGTACCAAATGTCACCTGGCCATAGGTGGGATGTGATTGCTTTTCAGTGTGAGTCAATCCACCTATATTTGAAGGCGACGCTACTTCTTTTCCAACAGGCTTCTCTTGATGCTTTGGAACATTGAAAAGCGTCGGCCCACTGAGTGGTCCAACATTTTCTTCGAAATATTTATCAACCATTGGACCAAAAGTACTGATCATGATTGCTCGAAAGGTATTCAGAAAAGCCGTGTGATGGTTTGTCATGGTTTCTCCCATAGCTTTATAAACTAGGGCTGCCATCTTCTGAGCATCCTCCTCTTCAGTGTAATCAGTTTGATGCGGAAGAAGAACCCTTGGCATTGATTGCTTTTGAAATACTTTATTGCTCTTGTTTTTGGAAAAAGACATCAAGCATTTCCGTTGGTATTGCTCACATGCTTGTAGCACTAAATCCTTGTAATTATCTGGCAATTCTGCCATGCTCACATCCAGAACATGATCATTGTTGATCTCAGACGCCATCTCGAACTAACAAGTTGTCCCACCGGGCGTGCCAAAAAGTGTGTTGACACAAAATGTGACGCACTGTGCCTCACACACAGCAAGCCGAAAAGCGTAGCTTCAATCGGGTTCCCGGGTGTTTCGTTATCCGGAAGCGTGCCAGTCAGTTTGACCTGAAAACTAACAAGGGATAAAACAATTAAATGTCAAACCGGAATATGTCGGGTAATACCAGACAGTTCCACATATACGGCCCTGAAGCCACTTACAACGACATACAGCTATAGAGAGCTGTCTGCCAATGAGTTCATAAACCGTTTCGGCTAATCGTAAGATGAATGCACGTGGAAACCTGAGCGCCGAATACACATGCATGGGAAGACATATTTGAACAAGTGAAATTAATTATGAGTTAACGCATAACCAAACTCGGCAGTCCAGCCGAATTAGGGTCCATGAAGAAGGAACGTGCAAATAAAAACGATTAAACTAATCCAAAACCTGCATCTGCCGCACGACACCTGGTTTTGTTAAAGCTTAAACATGATTAACATGCATGAACCCGCGACATGTGACAACCTAGATTAAAATAATTCGGCCATTATGAGCACACTATCTAGTTGCAAAGGTATTATGAAAAGTAATGATCGTTGAAGCACGAATAAAACCACAAGAGAGAGAAGGCCGAACCATATCAATCTAGATTGGGCAGAAGTGTGTTACAAATATATATATAAAATGTTCCGTAACATGCAACACTGGATAACTTAATGAATCTATTTAGATTTGCCATATCTAAAAGAGCCGATAACTATCTTGCTTTCACTAAGCATATTGAGTAAACGCCTGCCGCACGGTATCTACTCATAAACAAAGCATAAGCAAAGACTTCTTGATTGTCAAGCAAAGATCCGCCGCATGACCATTGAAAACAAACAAGACTACTTGCATCACGTCTAAATCCACCGCATGATACTAAACATGATAACAAGGTTGTCGGAACTTACGGAGGTCGACGGATCGATGACTCCTCTCGAAGAACTCGACGACACGACAAAGGGACTTGGAAGTTTGGCACGGGGCCGGTTGTATTGATTTGGTTGTGAACCCCTTTTACAATGGTCGAGGGTCAATATTTATACC
This sequence comes from Miscanthus floridulus, assembly GCF_019320115.1. NCBI lineage: Eukaryota > Viridiplantae > Streptophyta > Magnoliopsida > Poales > Poaceae > Miscanthus > Miscanthus floridulus. The sequence continues at coordinate 34,479,861 of NC_089584.1, read as the reverse complement.
CTAGACAAAACATGAGTCCTAGAGGACTACGATTTACAAAGGAACTTTTAAACAAACTTGGAAACTTACGATTCCTTACCCTAAACTTCTAGATTCCTTTATTATTACAACTCTCATCTTTCCGATCGGTCTTGCCTGCCATCTTCTGTTTTCCCGAATGGAGTTACCGCCTTCTAGAGTAACCGACCGCACAAGCATTTAGCCGACCGCTTGTTTTGTTTGCCGAACACCCTTCTTCCCGCATGTGGGTCTACCTGTCATCTTCCAGAATCGACCAAAATCTAGTGTTAACAGGGGTTAAGTGAGAGTGTCTGAGAGAGGGGGAAATAGTATTAGGACTTAGATGTGATTCGGAAGGAAACCAAGGACTTTGTTGCAAAAGCGCCAGCGCGCGCGAGCTTCCCCACCGTGGGCCGCCTTGCATGCGTGGGCCGCCTCGCATGGGCCACACATATGTGGGCCACGCAGTGAAATCATCTTTTTTTTTCTAAATGAATTAGTTGTTGCTTTTCTAATTTAGTTTCTGAGCTAAATTTGTATATTTAATATAAATTCGTGTAGATGTCCAAAAATTATGAAACTAATTTGGTTAGGTTCCTAAAATCATTGTCTACCTGATAGTGTAGTTAGTTCATACATATCTATGTTGATGCTAAGGCCTATCAAATCATTTGAAAGTACTTAATATTAGTAGGATAAATATTGTAGGAATTTTTTGTGGTAAATTGGTGATAGCTTTAATCCTGAAATTTTTATGGTAGCTTCAATGTATTATTATGTGTTTACTGTAATTTTTGTAGCCCTAAGATAGCTTGTTTATTAGGGTAGCTAAATATCCATTAAACCTTTAATATGAATAAAAGAAGAATATTGACTTATGAAATAAAGCACTTGTTAGGGTGAGGTTGACACTTGATTTGATAGAGCTGATGGTTAGCTTAGTATCTTAGCCATTAGAGCTAACTTGTTAGTATAGCCTGTGTTCTTATTTTAAGAGTTGTTGTTGTTTAAATATTAAATTATTGCATCATCATCGCATGCATATAGAGAACGAGTTCAAGGAGATCGTCGAGGAGTACGAGGAGGAGATTCTCATGCAGGAGGAGGTCCCGGAGCTACCACTGACTGATACAGCTGACATCGCACCTGCTCAAGACAAGCCCCGGTGCATAACCCCTGTTTTTCGTATACACCGTATATATATGTGTTGTGCATTTATGTTGCAGGAGTTTTATGGAAACCACAAGCATATATATATATATATATATATATATATATATATATATATATATATATATATATATATATATATATATATATATATATATATATATATATATATATATATATATATATATATATAGGTTCAAATAGCTGCTATGCTTAGGTTATCGGTAGCATGAGTAACCTGTCGTTACTCACAATAGGTGATTACTATTACTCTCATAATAAAACAATGAAAAGAAAATGGAGACCGGGCAGGGATATGGTATGGGTATTGGTGGGTGTAACAAGTTGTGTCCTGTGGCCATGGGGCTTAGCTTGGTTACACTATTTTCCCTGTCCGTGTCGATTAAGGACCGTCCATTATTGTGGATGGTAGTCAGATCATAAACTTATTGTCCTGAGCACATACTTGCATATGGGAGCGGGAAGGCTCGTTGCGCTCTTGTTGTGGGTTCTGGCTCTTTCTGGACCAACTAATTGGAGGCAGGGAAAGGTGGAGGTCTAAGCACCATACTGAGACCGGGTCTTAAGTGTGGGAGCTTGGAGTCCAAGTTTGGATGGGGACCTAGACCCCTCGACAGGAGTGGAATGGGTTGGTCTCATTTGTGCCTGGGTACGAGCGGGGCGTGTGTTTTGGGGTACCCAGCTGGGATATATTGGTTTGTGAATCGCCGTTTTTGTGGGGCGGTACAACTTGGCTATGGTCTAGCACCAAAGTAAGAACTGGAAGATGAAAGGTGGTAAAATGGTTTTGATTGCTCAACTCTTGCTTGAAGGTAGAACAGGTTCTTACCTAGAATGTTAGCTAACAAAGTAATCATGACTGCTAATAAAACTTGACCTTAAGGATGCACTATTAGTAATGCTTTTTGCAAACAAAAGAAAACAACAAACCATATTGTCTATCATATCCTTGAGAGTCGAAAAATATTTCCACTAGTCGGGTAAGTCTTGCGAGTACATTATGTACTCAAGGTATATTTTACCCTATTGTAGGTGCAGCTTGAGCAGTTAGCTCTTGTGTGGAAGATTCTTCTGGTGGGCATAGATGGATCCATGTATTGTTTCTGCTAGATGATTATTACATTCCATTGTTTTATTATCACATTCTGAACTCTGGTATTGTAATAAATAATTTCCAAGACTCTACATTGTATGAAATGGACTAAGTATTGTAAGCTCGTACTCATTATTGGATCCTAGATGTAAAACGTGGATTGTTTTGAGTTCTCCCTTTGGGTGTGCTCGACAAAACTGCATGTTTTAGACTATTTTTGGGGCGCTTAGTGTCTAGTGGAAGACGAGCACCTCCAAAAGTGTGTTATTCTAGGTGGTTCTGCCACATAAGATTCTGAGGACTGCTCGTTGGATTTGAAATCAGTTTCAAGTTTTCCACTCTAGGTATTTCAAATCTCGGACACATCCGATCTGTTGGATAGTGCTTCATTTTCAAATCTCTTTGGTCAAGATGCTACATCTATGGTCTAGAAGCACTAGTTAAAGTTTGGATTGAATCAGAGTTAGGATTGAGCATGAGTCCTTGGTTAGGGCTTGCTAGATGCCCATACCAGATGTGTTCGGTATGGTTATTGGACGTGTCCGATATTCTTTAGCAGTGCAACTTTGTCTTTAGCTTATGACTCAATTTTGCATCAATGTCACTATTAGGGTCATGATTATTTGTTCAAGATATTTTGTGAATCTTTGACTAAGATTGGTCTAGATGAGCACAAAATCATTGGGCAAATAATTATTTCTCTAATAGTGCTATATGAGAATATTCTTGAACATGCTTCTGAGACTTTGCGGTATGCCTATTTGGATATAGAGCAACAAGGTATGGGGAGACACAAGGATGGTAGGCTCTAGCCTCAGTCCAAGGCTCAACATGACAGACCTGCTTTTGAGAGGCACAAGAAGGCAAAGAAGGACTTGCATCCTAGATTCAGTCAGTAGGAGCACAACAGTAGGAGACCCACCAGAGCTACTAGAGGTGCTCCATAGTATAGAGAGAGTGGTGATGGTAGCAGCCCCTCTTCTGATGATGATGACACTGAGGATTTTAGAGTTGAGCATACGAAAAGAATGAGCACTAACAGAGGATTAGATGATGATGATAGTCCAAATGATGAGCAGGAGATAGAGGAGGAGGAAGAGGCACCTCTAGTTCAGCACCCACCTCAGGGAGGATTGCTAGATCATAGCATCCACTTTGGTATGCTTAAGGTACATCACACTATAGTACCCAACTATGTTGCTAGAGTTAATTACAAAGGAAAGGGTATGACTGAGAGAGCTAGAGAGCTGAGGAGGATTGATCCTAAGAGTCAGCCGAAGAGTTGTCCATATGATCATCGTTTCCACACTATGTTTTAGCTTGACTTCTATCATAGTGTAATACTCTCTAGAAACCTAGTTGTAACTAAGTCTTAGTGGATTGATATAAAGCATGTTAGAGAGCAGGAGAAGCCTTCTCTTGACATTGCCATTGCCATTTGTTAGTGCACCGATGTTTACTAGCTCATGGAGTTTCAGCATCCCTGGAACTCCGAAGTTATTGCATAGTTCTACGCCACCTTGTTTGTAGAGGAGGAGCTGAGGCATATGCACTGGATGTTAGAGGGATAGTGGTACAGTGTTGACTATACAGTCTTCATAGGGTATCTAGGCACTTTAGAGGAGGAGCTTTAGAGAGACAGGATTCACACTGAGTAGGTACTACCTCCTGAGAGGATGGCTTACATGTATAGAGGTCGCTCAGATGGCAAGGTGGATGGACTTCATCCCGCCTGCAGGTACCTAGACAAGATGTTTAGGAAGTCCATTGACTGCAAGGGTGATGACAAGGGTACTATTGTAGATTACTCTAGGAACCTTCTCCATAGGATGGCACCAAATGCAGAGTCATTCAGTATCTTTGACTTCATCTAGTGTGAGATCTAGAGTGTTGGTGAGAGGCCCATCAAGGATAGTGGTTTCGGTCCATACATCATGTATATGATTGAGCAGGTGATCGGGCACCAGTTTGAGTATGATAGACCTCACAAGGTTCTGAAGATTGTAGCTAATTTGCTAGAGGTTGGAGTACCCCCACCTAGTCTAAGGGGAGTAGTAGCAGTAGCAGAGGCAGGTGCACCTGAGTGTGGTGCAGTAGCAGTAGCAGTAGTAGGAGTTCACCTCCACCACATGCTCCTCCATGTTCTTCTTCATGATGCCGTAGCCCTCTGTCTCCTATTCACAAGCTTTTTAGTGCCATTTTTGGGATGTGCAAGGATAGTGAGGTCTGACAGGGGAAGGAGAGGGAGGCTTGGAGGAAGGACACCCGGACTCTCAAGCAAATTTCTTAGAATTTGGAGCTTAGACCTTCTAGGTCTCCTATGTCAGATGACAACCCCCTCTAGTGAGACTAAGACTGAGGATCAGAGACATGTCAGACACGATAGACTATTTGCTGAGTTTCTTTAGAGGCGGGAGCAGCAGGCACCACAGCAGCTGGCTCAGCAGCAGGAGCAGGCACTAGAGCACCCTGACACCTTGCCACTACAGGCTCATGTGCCTACTCATGCTCAGCCATGTCCTAGTATAGCAGATGAGTATGCTTCAGACTAGTGGAGTGAACTCATAGGTGAATATAGCTACTACGGGTATGGTGGCTATGATCCTTCGGGTGAGGGTGGTTCTCGTCCAGCTGGTGGTCCACGTTCTGAGGATGAGGATGATGGTGGATAGGACAATGATGATGATGATGATGATGATAATAATGATGATGAGTGATCTCAGGTGTCAGATACAGCTTGCAGCCCCTTTGTGCTTGGATTCTCACTTTTGGACCTTTTGTGGTGATAAATGACAAAGGGGGAGAGAGGTTGATTAAAGCTTCAGATGTGTTTCATGTGTTATCTTTATACCTGGAGATATGTACTGCAACTGTAGTTAGTCATGATTTGAGCTCCATTGATGTATCTTGAGTTTGAGTTGTACATTGAGTTTGTGTTAGATTGTATCATATGAGAGATGCGACTTGTTGTGGGGGTATTAACCCCTATACCCTTACGGCTAAACTTGGACTGGCCCGGATCGACGGGTCCAGTCCACCCGAAAGACGACGTGCGGCCCAGCTAACCTGATCGGAGTCCCGCACAAGGAATCAAGACAGATTTGGCGATCAAGCAGGATCCTGGTCGGTTAGAATAGGAATCCTTATCCGGCCACATATGGCAATTGTAACTGACTAGGATTAGTTTCCAGATCTATAACCCTGCTCCTCGGACTATATAAGGTGGGCAGGGGACCCCTCTAAAGAACATCATCTATTGACATACAGCAATACAAATCAGATGCAGGACGTAGGTATTACGCCTTCTTGGCGATCGAACCTGGATAAAACCTCGTGTCCGTCTTGCGTCATCGTCTTGTTTGGGGCTTGCGCACCTGTCTGCCGATAATCTACTACCTTGGGCATACCCCTAGGTAGACTGCCGACCTTATTTCGTCGACAGTGGCATGCCAGGTAGGGGGTGTGCGTACTACTTTCCAAGCAAACAAGATGGTCATCATCTCTGGCTCCATGGCTACACCCAACGGCCTCATGTTCACCATCGGCCAGATCACCTAGACCACCGGTTCTGACGACCCCGTCGCCGTGACCACGGAGGAGGCATGGAATCAGCCTGCGCCAACTACTACTTCACCTACGTCGACTACGGCTCCGACCACGGTGAACACAGCTCCGATCACGATGAACGCGGCTTCGACCACGATGAACATGGCTCCGACCATGGTGAACGTGACTTCGACCATGACGAACACGGCTCCGACCACGGTGAATGCGACTCCGACCATGGTGAACACGGCTTCGACCACGATGGATCTGGCTTCGACCACGGTACATCTGGCTCCGACCACGCCTACAGCCACGCCGACAACCCGTCATCTGCTTCCCCGCTACAGGGGGAAGCAGATCGACAACACCGACCTGCTCGACTCCATCGATCGGGTCGGCATCAAACTCGCTGAAACCCTAGCTCTGGAAAGTACAATTCAAAGCCAACCTAATGAGCAGGGGATCGCGCCCCACAATAGATCTACCCGACCAGCTCGGACCAGTCGTCCTGCACGATTTGGAATAGACCTTGTGGTCGTATCTACTCCTAAGGGGCGCTTTGCTCGTCGCCAGCCAGCCTTCGCGACGGGTCTCCGATCCGGTGAGTATGAAGTCCTGATGGAGAACCACCAGGTCCAGCCCTACGGCCTGCAAAACGCTGCCTCTAGCTATGTGTACAACCTACAACGCCGCTCGGATCTGTGTCCTATACACCGATCTTGGCCGAAGCCATGCAACCTTGTCAACATGGTCCGGATTGAAGATTATCAAGAAGGATCCGTCCACACAGTCCGAGAGGGCGACTCCGGCTCCCCATCCGGCATTGTGTCCAACGCATCTGTTCACATCGAGCTTCAGCGTCATGAAGATGAAGGCGTTGAATACGATCTAGATCTACCAGACCATGCCCCGAGTTTCCCCCAATTTCCGTCTTTCCCACCAAGACGAGGGGATTTGGTCCATGTTGTCAGCAACGATGAGCCGCCAGCGGTTGGCAAAACAGAGCAAGAAAAGACCGCACGCGAAGCACGCAATATTGACCGGTTTAATCGCCGACAAATCGAAGCTGAAGCAGACCAGGAGGCACGACGCATAAGGGTCCAGCCACGTGACCTCAACAATGCTTTCGACAGGGTGGGGGACAAACAAGTCTTCAAGACCCCAAGTGCCAACGTAGCCGTCGCCATGGTGACAATGCAGTGGCTGCCCAACACTCCTGAGACCCAAGCAGTCCGTGACGACATACAAGCTTATCTGACGGCTGCTATGGCTCAGACCGTAGAGATGAATCAAGCCCGGGCTCCATCCATTTCCGTCGAATCAAGCCACAGCCGCTAATACTCAAGTCGCTCACAGCCACTCAACCAACATGGCTCGCGCAACAACGACCCATCAGATAACCATCAAGGTGGAAACGGTGGTCATGATGGTGGCCAGGACGACAACCGCCGCTGGGAGGATAACCGCCATGACGTTTGAGGTGACAACCACCGAGATAACCGTGACAACCGCCGTGATAACCACGGTCGCAGAGCTAATCCAGATGGCAATCGAGATCGCCGTGATGGCAATAACGATCTCCGCCATTACCTCGGTGGATGTGATCTGCGCGCTCGCATCAACCAGAGAGTTGATGATCGAGCATCCTACGAAAGCCACCGTCGTATGGAGTATGATACCACCCACGGCCCGCCGGGCCTGAAGCAGTTCACTCCACACCTTTGCCAAGTCATATGGCCCAAGAATTTCAAGCTCGAGAAACTTCAGAAGTACGACGGCAAGGAAAACCCCGAATTATCGGTCATGCTCTATGAAACTGCATGCCGATCAGCCATGGCTGATGAGCACATCATGTCTAACTACTTCCCAGTCGCTGTTGGTCATGCAGGTCACCAATGGCTGGTTAGCCTGCCAGCGAACTATTTTGATTCTTGGCAGGAGCTCAAGCAGGCCTTCATCGACAATTTCATCGCTACTTGTGAACAACCCGGCAACAAGTACGATCTGCAATGGATCCGAGATCGGAAAGACGAACCACTACGCGAGTACGTTCGGTGTTTCTCAGAGATGCGCATCAAGGTCCCATCAATCTCCGACAACAAAGCAATCGAGGCTTTCGTCACTGGCCTCCACTTCCACGACGCCCTAAGAGACAAGCTCCTTCGGAAGAGACCTGAATCAGTCACAGCGCTCTTGGCCACCGCTAAGAAATATGCGGACGCTGACGACGCTAAAAAGATAATTGTTGAAGAAGTAGCAAGGGTTCCACGCTCCGATCACCCTCCACACCGTGATGATTACCGCGGCAGTCATGGTCGGAACGACAATTTTGACCGCCGCAACCAGCGCAATGACTCCTGCGACCACCGTGACCAACGTAATCAACGGCGCAACCGCCGTGACGATTACAGGATCAAGCGTGCTCGGGAAGACGATGGCGAGGTCAATACCGTGAAAAAGGGCGGCGGATGTCATAACTACAAGGATGACTATGTCAAAGCATTAAAGGGGCCCTGCCAGCTCCATCCTAAGTCGAACCACACCATGGAGAATTGCCACGTCCTCAAGACTATCTACACGCGTCAACAGGCTCCGGATACGTCAGACAAGCCTAACGACGCAGGGGAACAGCGCAACGATGACAACGACAACGACAATGCAGACCCTCGTCATAAATACATCAAGCCAACTGATCACGTGCACACCATCATCGGTGGCAAGGTGTCCATTGAGACCAAACAAGAATGCAAGCTGCTCGCCCACGCCTGTTTGAACGTGGCAAACACCGACAACCTTCTCACCGATCCATGACTTCCTCCGTGGTCTCACCGTGAAATCTACTTCAGCAGGAAGGACCAATGGGCCGCCATACCTGAGCCAGGGCGTTTTCCCCTGGTCCTCGATCCTTGTATCAACAAGGTCCAATTCAATAGGGTACTGATCGACGATGGTAGCTCCATTGATATACTGTTCAAGAACAGCCTGCCCGCTTTGAAAATAGCCTAGGCAGACCTGAAGCCATATGAGGCATAGTTCTAGGGCGTTCTCCCCAGACAGAGCTCTACACCTCTCGGGCAGATCATGCTACCTGTGCAATTTGGGACTCTGGACCACTTCCGCACCGACTACGTCAACTTCATGGTCACTGACTTCGACAGCACCTACCATGCTATTCTTGGTCGACCGTCGCTCACCAAGTTCATGGCCATACCTCATTACAGGTATCTGGTGCTCAAGATGCCTACCTAAGAAAGGAGTTTTAACCCTCAGGGGCAACGTATACGCAGCTTATACCTGCGAGGACGACAGCTTCAAAATAGCAGAGGCCCACGACCTCTCCATTCGCATGGCCGAGACCATGCTCAATGCTAAGAAGACCTCAGCCGACCACCTGGAGATCCTAGAGCTCGAGGCTCCGCGCAAGAACATCAGGTCCAAAGAGCACAAGACGATCCAGCTGGTCGATGGCGATCCTAGCAAAACGGCCCTCATCGGGGTCAGCCTGGATCCCAAATAGGAAGACGCGCTCGTCAGGTTCTTAAGGAGCAACGTGGATGTGTTTGCATGGAAACCTTCCGACATGCCCGGTGTACCTCGGAACTTGATTGAGCACTCCTTAAATGTCAACAGCAAGGCCAAACCAATCAAGCAGAAGCTACAACGGTTCGCTCACGACAAAAAGGAGGCGATTAGGGTAGAAGTCACATGGCTTTTAGCAGCCGGATTTATCAAAGAAGTGTATCATCCGGAATGGTTAGCCAACCCAGTTCTTGTACGCAAAAAGAACAATGAATGGAGAATGTGCGTTGATTACACTGATCTCAACAAACACTGCCCTAAGGACCCCTTCGGTTTACCTCGCATAGACAAGGTCATAGATTCAACCGCCAGTTGCGAGCTGCTTTCCTTTCTCGATTGCTACTCTGGTTATCACCAGATCGCTCTAAAAAAGGACGACCAGATCAAGACATCTTTCATCACACCTTTTGGCGCCTACTGCTACACGACTATGTCGTTCGGGCTCAAAAACGCCGGGGCTACCTACCAACGCGCTATACAGGCCTACCTCAACGATGAGATAAAAGACAGCCTCGTCGAGGCCTATGTGGATGATGTAGTTGTCAAAACCAAGGAAGCACGTACCCTTGTTGACAACCTGGAATGCACCTTTGCAGCCCTCAATACGTTCCAATGGAAATTAAACCCAAAGAAGTGTATCTTTGGCGTTCCTTCCAGCATACTACTCGGCAATGTCGTTAGTTACGACGGCATACACCCTAACCCAGAGAAAGTCAAAGCTGTCTTAGACATGAAGCCTCCAAAAAAGGTGAAAGATGTTTAGAAGATTACCGGATGCATGGCCGCTTTAAGCCGCTTCATATCAAGATTAGGAGAAAAAGGGCTACCGTTCTTCAAACTGCTCAAAGCTTCCGAGAAGTTCGAGTGGTCGGAGGAAGCAGACGCTGCTTTCATGCAACTAAAACAATATCTCACATCACCCCCGGTACTTACTGCTCCCAGAGAAGACAAAACTCTCCTACTTTACATTGCGGCAACCGATCGGGTGGTCTCCACTACAATGGTGGTCGAGCGCGATGAGCTGGGCCACGCCTATAAGGTACAGCGGCCAATTTATTTCATTAGTGAGGTACTCAACGAATCCAAGACTAGGTACCCTCAGATCCAAAAATTGCTCTACGCCATACTGATAACATCCTGAAAGTTGAGACATTACTTCGACGGATATCGTGTGGTGGTCATGACCGAGTAATCCTTTGGAGGACATCATTCGCAATAAGGATGCTGAATGGGCGCATCGTCAAATGGGCAATGGAGCTATGCCCCTTTTCCTTGGAATTTGCAAGCCGTACTACAATCAAGTCTCAAGCACTCGCCGATTTCATCATCGAGTGGACAGACTTAAGTACGCCTGCCCCTCCGGGATCCAACGAATATTGGACGATGTACTTCGATGGTTCTCTCAACATTGACTGGTGTGGGAGCAGGAGTCCTTTTCATGTCACCATCCAAGGAGCAGCTCCTGGTACGTCCTTCAGGATTTATTTCCCAACATCTAATAACGCCTGCCGAGTATGAAGCATGCCTGCATGGTTTACGCATTGCGGTTGAGCTTGGTGTTAAACGTCTCTATGTCTACGGAGACTCGGCTCTGGTCATCAACCAACTCAACAAGGACTAGGATACGACCAGCGAAAAGATGGACGCATACTGCAAATCGATAAGAAAGCTGGAAGGCAGGTTCTATGGCATCGAATACATACACGTGGTCCGGGACAAGAACCAGGCAGCAGATGCGTTGTCAAAGTTAGGATCATCCCTGAGCCAAAATCCCACATGGCGTATTCGTCCAGGACCTGTTCACGCCTTCCATTGAAGACGAAGAGCCTACGGTCGACAATGCTCCAGACCAGCAATTAGTGGCTATGGTTCCGGCGCCGAGCACAACCGAGCCATTACCGACCACTCATGAGCTAGACTGGAGGACACCTTTCATCAAGTACTTAACAGATGGTAGTGGTTATACTGATCGAATAGAAAACGAGCGCCTGATGCATCGCAGTAAGCAGTATATGCTCGTCGATGGCAAGTTATGGCGCAAAAACGCAAAGGAGGAAATCTTGATGAAGTGTATAACCCAGGAGGAAGGCGAGCATCTCCTGGACCAAATCCACTCTAGCTCCTGTGGCAACCACGCGGCCTCAAGAACACTGGTCGGTAAGGCTTTCGAGCAGGGTTCTATTGGCCGTCAGCAGTAGCCGACTGCGGAGAAGCTAGTCCGCCGCTGTGAGGGTTGTCAGTTCTTCGCCAAGAGAATCCATGTACCAGCACATGAGATCCAGACGATCCCAGCCTCTTGGCCCTTCGCATGCTGGGGACTGGACATGATCGGGCCTTTCAGACCGGCTCCTGGGAAATTTACATGCGTCTTCGTGCTAATTGACAAATTTTCTAAGTGGATAGAATACATGCCTCTGGTACAGGCATCCTCAGAGAAGGCTGTCATGTTCCTCGACCAGGTCATCCACCGTTTCGGCGTACCCAACAGCATCATTACTGATCTGGGTACTCAGTTCACCGGGAATGCTTTTTGGGACTTCTGCGATGAAAGGAGCATAGTAGTAAAATACGTCTCGGTGGCGCACCCTAGAGCTAATGGACAAGTCGAGCGGGCAAATGGCATGATCTTGGACGCACTAAAGAAGAGGATGTTCAGAGAAAACGGCAAAGCTCCCGGAAGATGGCTCAAGGAGTTACCAGCCGTGGTCTGGGGCCTCCGAACTCAACCCAGTCGCAACACCGGCGTCTCACCATACTTTATGGTTTACGGCGCTGAGGCAGTCCTCCCACCAGATATAGCTTTCAGATCAGCACGGGTAGAGAACTTCGACGAGGGCAAGGCCAATGAAGTATGAGAGCTAGAAGTAAACAGCGCAGAGGAGAAAAGGCTCGATTCTTGTGTACGCACGGCCAAATACCTTGCTGTTTTGCGCAGGTACTACAACAAGAACGTTAAAGAGCGTTTCTTCGTGGTCGGGGACTTAGTCCTGAAGTGGAAGACGAACCAGGCTGGTGTCCACAAACTCGCAACCCCATGGGAAGGACCCTTCATGATCAAGGAAGTCACACGACCAACGTCTTACAGGTTAGCTCACCTGGACGGCACGGACGTACCAAACTCGTGGCATATCGACAAGCTTAGACGTTTCTATACTTAAACTGCTGAGATATGTACTCTACTTTTATTTTCGTTTACTTCAATAAAGCAATTATGATTTCTCCGACCACTCTAATGCGTCACTCCGAATTTTATGGTTACTCTAACTTAGCCAGTACAAGCCGACCACCACTCCTTCTACGGTTTTCGGAGCAGGCCCTGTCTCCGGTTCCCCCCAACACGTGCACAGGGATCCGCTCTCTACGTTACGGGTGATCGGCAGGTGCCCCCTAGTTTGACTTATCCGTGTCCACGTGTGCACAGGTCACTGATACCTCACACTCCGACTACATGCCAAACTAGGTCCGCACAAACTCTTCGGGATGATGTGTCGAGCAAAGCGGTACAACTAAACAGAATGTTAACACGTTCTCACTTAGTTACACCAACAAAAAGTTTCAAGCTTAAATACGTTTTGTACAAAGCAAACAAGCTTATAATGATATACAGTTACGTTATTACAAACTTTCCTGAATAGGGTCAAGTTTACAATAACACAACTATGTCCTCCTTCTACAGCTCTAAGCCTATTACATTAGCTGGTCGGGGAGCATGGCATTTACTGCTCGCCGCCTCTGATACCCTACTCAAGCCTCGGGGACTCTTGCGCTAGTCGAGCTGAAGGGGATGGCCCCGCCGGTGCCTGGCTGGTCGAGACCGCAGGCTTCGTTGGTTGGCTTGCAGCTGATGGCATTTCCAGCTGACTTGTCGATGGCATCCCCTGTACAGGTGCTGTCCCACCTCCACACAGGTTAATATCGCCAATTATCTTTGACGACAAGTCCAGCTGGGCCGTCCGAAGCTCTTCTGCCTTGTCTGGGTCTACCTCCTTTGGGTACCCAGCCTCCAGGCGCTTGAGATCGATCAGGGGGTAGTGGGCACGCACCATGCTTAGTACATGGGCACCCGTGTACTCACCCGCCTCCTTCACGAACTCTTGGAACCATCCCCAAGCTTGTCTGCATCTCTCGACCAGTCCCAGCTGGGGCGCCCTTAGCTCTTCCTCTGTGAGCGCCGGGTCGATAAGGTCGAGGACGGGCACAATGCCAGTGGCCATCTCTTGGCACCGCTTGTTCCACGTGTCCCGCTCCTCGGTGGCCTTGAGGCATCGTGCTTTCCAGTCATCGCGCTCTTTGATCACGGCCTCTAGGTGCCTCTTAGCATTGACTTTCAATACTGAACTGCAGTACAAGACACCAAATGTGATGACACGACAAGGCAAGGAGGGCGACAGAATGAGAAAGGTGATCTGGAATACTTACTTTTCAGGTCATCCTTCATTCTGGTGGTGTGGTCTTGGAGTTCAGACTGGTTGCATGCCAGTTTCTCATTGTCCTCCTTTAGGCGACCACATTCTGCGGTCACACGGCTATTTTCCCCTTGGAGGCGGGTCACTTCAGCTTCTAAACCTGCATTACAGCCGTTACTGCCAAGAACACAATAATACAAGTCCTGCACTTGCTATGATAAGGTGAAAACTTACTTGTTTTCTCCCACTCTTTGTTATTGAGCTGGCCGACCAGGTTTTGGTGTTGTGCTTCTCGGTCTGTCCTCTCCTAGTCGACGGCTTCAAGTTGGCGCCGCAAGCGTTCCACTTCGGCCGCCAGCTCCTTATTGGTCGCCGTGATTCCTTCAATCTAGTCGAAGCACCTTTTTCGGTATTTTGCAGTTTTCATCAAGTCCTGCATACAGACAAGCTAAGTCAGACAATTCGACTACACAACAGGGTCAAGAACTCAAGCCAAATATACCTGGACTTCTGTCACCAGACGCTTGGCCACCCGTTCGACTCTTAGGGTCTCTTCGACCTCTAGGGATCTCTTCGTGCATGACCCATTCATCGTTTCGATAGCGCGACACATATACATGTTGTCGCCTATCTTGAGGACTGGCCCAGGACCTCTTCTATTTCTTCCTCTTCAGCCTCCTGTTCGGGAGGCGGCGCTGGTCTAGAGTCTGCAGACTTCACGACCACCAGGGCTTTTCCATGAGCCTGTCGCGTCGACAAGAACGCCGTGGGCCACTTCTAGGCTACTGCTCCTCGGCTAGATCCAGCTCCCTTGGTGCCATGGTATCCGCCTCGGCAGAGTTCAGTGCTCGGAGCACTTGTACTCTGCTCGGCTGTCTTCTCGACCAGCCGCTCGGGGATCGGCGTCTGGTCGTCTGCCTACTGAGGTATAGGTGGAGTGCCTACTATAGGCTCCTTCACTGGCTAGTTGCCGGGCAGTTTGTCCTGCCGTTGCTGGCGAAGAGGTGCCGCACCCGGCTAACTGGTCGGGGTTCTCGGTGGATGCCGATCTAATATATCAGAGACAATTTCAGAAGATAATGGTATCCAATGCAAATTACAAGCTTACATCAAATATATAGATACTTACAGCTTCGATTTGTAGGAATGATGTGGCAAAGGAGCGTCTCCTCGACCGCCCCTGCTCCGCGTGCTCGGCAGGTTCCACCAGGTCTTTTCCCACCTCCGGTATAGGCGTCGGGGTTTCGACGCTCGACGTTTCCCTCGCTTGTCCCCTGTGTTGCAGTGGTCGGTGATGCGACCACTGCTGGCACGGAGGCGCCATCCTGCTCCGACGATCCCATTTGCCTTCTCCTCTTTTGAGGGACAAGCGGATGATGTCCGCATCCTCTACTTCATCGTCCGACAGGGGGAAGATGGCTTGGCGTCATTTGCTGGCCACAGGACGCTTCCCTAGTGGCCCTGGTTGATGCGTCCTCCATAGTCTCGAGGGCCGCCCAGTGGACGTCGTCGGTCCTGGTGCTGGTCTGGGCTGCTGGGCTAGCAGTTTGCGGCCAATCTACAATGGGGGGAGGCGACACGAACACTGCTGCCCGGTCATGACCATTCCACTGAGGCACAAAGCGGAGACAACAGTCAATTTATGGTTACAACGTGACTCTACAATTAAAAGGAGGCATCATTTACCTTTGGGGGAGGTCGAGCCAGCTTGAAGGCGTGCTCGATGTCGTTCAGCCTAATGTAGTTGGGATCGGCCAGGTTGAAGAGCTCCCCAATCCTGGCCTTGATTTCCATCTTGTCGAGCGGCTCCTTCCTGGTCCTTGTCGGATCGGCACTCCCCTGGTACTCGAAGCCTGGATGAACCCTCTTCTGGCAGGGCTGGATCCTTCGGCTGATGAAGTTTCCGACCACACTTGGGCCATCTAGTTTCCCCCATGGGATCATCCCGAGCAGTTCGGCGATCTGCTCTAGGTTCTCGGGCTTCTCTGTCCAGCTATTCTTCTTCTCTAGAATCAGTCCCACATCACACAGGGTGATGGTGTTCGGCTCTTCACGGATGTAGAACCACTTCTTGTACCACTCATCCAGCGAGGTGTTCCTAGGGGCAGTGCAAGTATTGTGCTTTCATGCCATCGCGCAGATTCAGGTAGACGCCTCCTGCTATCTTCGAGCCACCGCTCCCTTTCTTCCGAAGACAGAACAGGTGGCGAAAGAGGTCGAAATGGGGCTGGAAGCCACCATAAGACTCGCAGAGATGGATGAAGGTGGAGATAAGGAGAATCGAGTTGGGATGCAGATTGCAAACCCCAATCTCGTAGTACAAGCAGAGACCCTGAAGGAAAGGGTGCACTGGAATCCCGAAACCCCGTTTGAAGAAGTCTTCGAAAACCACAATCTCACCTGGTTGTGGATCGGGGAAGCTCTCTCCTTCTGGCGCACGCCATCCCATGAGTGCCTTGTTGTGGAGCACTCCCATGGCGACGAGGTCCTCGATGGTCTGCTCATTGCTCCGTGATTTCCACCATTCCTTCGCCATGACCCCACCTTTCTTCTGGGCGTCTCTCTTCAGCCATTAGTCCATCCTTGCTAAGGGGGTGGATGCGGGATGGCGAGGGGACTGGTGATGATTTTTGGAAGAATAGGGTTCGGCTGGAGGAAGAAGAAGGTTTGCAGCGGCGGATGGCAGTGGGGAACGGTGTGAGTAACTTACCAGATCTACATTATATAAAGCAAAGAGCCCCGTCGTTTCATTCGCCCGAGAATATTGGGAGTCGTGCGCACGCGCCGTAGACGGTTGTTCACACAACCTCGAAATCTGTGCCAATAAACGCGCTCCTTCGTTACCAGTGTACGCGCCTCTTCGTTGATAGTGTAAGAGGGCCCACACTGACACACCTCAATACAGGTGTCAACCGACTGTTTGCCAGAAAAGTGTAAGAAGACAGAATGGCATACTATACCCATTTGCTTTTTTGAC
This sequence comes from Miscanthus floridulus, assembly GCF_019320115.1. Classification (NCBI taxonomy): domain Eukaryota; kingdom Viridiplantae; phylum Streptophyta; class Magnoliopsida; order Poales; family Poaceae; genus Miscanthus; species Miscanthus floridulus. The sequence continues at coordinate 34,463,069 of NC_089584.1, read as the reverse complement.
CAGACGTGTTAGACTAGACTTGGCAGAGAATAGAGACAAATAAATACAAAAAATAATTGTACAAACAGCGCACGCGATCGTGGATTTGCCCCGACCACTTTTGTGCTCGGGGACTGCCCAGACCACTTTTGTGCTCGGGGACTGTCCAGACCACTTTTGTGCTCCGAGACTACCCAGACCACTTTCGTGCTCGGTGACTGCTCCGACCACGGTGACTACTCCGACCACGGTGACTACTCCAACCACGGTGACTACTCCGACCACGGTGACTGCTCCGACCACTACCCTGCCCGGGGACTGCTGCGACCATTACCGTACTCAGGAACTGTTATGACCACTGCTGTGTTCGGGGACTCTCCCGACCACCTCTTGCAGTTTTGCTCTCCTCGGCTACATGTCATGTGTACTCACATACAGTTGAGAGACATTTCTTTAGACCTTGCCACAAGGCTCATACTTCACCTTTCAGCAAACTCGGGGACTACGTCGGTACGATGCACCTGCCGGTGCATCTTGTTTTGCCAGTATGGCAATTGGATTTTTAACGTTAGTAGAAATTCTTTTTTGACCCTAGCACCACCTGCCTACGTCACCTACTACCAGGCTCAGGGACTAAGTGGGCACACTTCACCTTGCAGTGAATTGGTTTGTTTACTCGACCCCTGTGCTTTGAATGATTGTAAGGATTATTAATGTGCTCGGGGACTGCCCCGACCACTGCTCGAATACTGGTTCTCCTTGGCTACATGTGGTTGGTACTCACATATAGTTAAGAGACATTTCTTTAGACCTTGCTACAAGGCTCATACTTTGCCTTCCAAGCAAGCTCGAGGACTACAGTCGGTACGATGCACCTGCCGGTGCATCTAGTTTTGCCTGTATGGACGACTGGATTCTTAACTTCAGCAGGAATTCTTTTTAGACCCTGGCACCACTGTGCCTATGTCACCTACTACCAGGCTCGGGGACTAAGTGGGCACACTTCACCTTGCGGTGAATGTGTTTGTTTTTCGACCCCTACGCTTCTGATGTTCAAGGACGCTATGCTTCAAGACCACTTACATTTCTTTTCAGAAATACAAGTGGGCACACTTCTCAGGACAGAAATCTTTTTCTTTTTTCTTAAGAGCACCATACATTCTTCGGACAACCTACTTCTCCGGTGATGACGATGGTCAGAGGCGTCAAGGACTCAAGCCTTACTTGTCGGAGAAGGTTAAAATGGCGTGTCGCAGCATAATACATGATGCTAGGGACTAGCTGTGGGGGTATTAACCCCTATACCCTTACGGCTAAACTTGGGCTGGCCCAGATCGACGGGTCCAGTCCACCCGAAAGATGACATGTGGCCTAGCTAACCTGATCGGAGTCCCGCACAAGGAATCAAGACGGATTTGGCGATCAAGCAGGATCCTGGTCGGTTAGAATAGGAATCCTTATCCGGCCACATATGGCAATTGTAACTGACTAGGATTAGTTTCTAGATCTATAACCCTGCTCCCTGGACTATATAAGGCGGGCAGGGGACCCCTCTAAAGAACATCATCTATTGACATACAGCAATACAAATCAGACGCAGGACGTAGGTATTACGCCTTCTTGGTGGCCGAACCTAGATAAAACCTCGTGTCCGTCTTGTGTCACCGTCTTGTTTGGGGCTTGCGCACCTATCTGCCGATAATCTACTACCTTGGGCATACCCCTAGGTAGACTGCCGACCTTATTTTGTCGACACTTGTGCATCATGGATGTATCTTTTGAGACTCATGTGACATGATCCTTATCTTGTAATATAATCTATCTTAGTGGTTTGTGGACTTAAGAAAATTTGTGATGAGTGCTATGTGTGTGATATACATCTGTTGTATTTATTTTCATAAGGACCCTACATATTTAGAATGGATTAGAATGGTGTGATGCCTTTTTACTTTTATTCTTTGTGTGATATATCTTGTCATATGCATCATGGATTTATTTTTTCACACACACTTGCACCCTACGGATGCAATGATTTAGGGGGAGTCTCCTATGTGTTTTATTATGTGCAATTGACATTTTAAGTCATTTTATGAATTCTACTCACAAGCACATATTAAGGGAGAGCCTCTGAAAGGTCCTAATGGCTAGAGGGGGGGTGAATAGCCTAATAAAAATTTCTACAACAACACTTAACAAAATGGTTAGACAATTATGAGGCGAAGCAAGGGTTGCGCTAGCCTACTCAAAATGCAAGCCACCTATCACAATTCTAGTTTAGATAGTATCTATTCACACAATAGCTATGACACTACCCTATGTTAGTGTGCTCTCAAAAGCTAACTAAAGAGCCACACCAACCAAGCAAGCAAGCTCTCACAACTAGCTACACTAAAGAGCTTGACAACTAGTTTGCGGTAATGTAAAGAGAGTGATCAAGAAGATTATACCGCCATGTAGATGGAGGAACCAATCAATCACAAGGATGAATAACAATGAAGACCAATCACCCAGAATCAATGATGAACACAATGATTTTTTACCGAGGTTCACTTGCTTGCCGGCAAGCTAGTCCTCGTTGTGGTGATTCACTCACTTGGAGCTTCATGCGCTAATTGGCTTCACACGCCAAACCCTCAATAGGGTGCCGCACAATCAACACAAGATGAGGATCACACAAGCCACGAGCAATCCACTAGAGTACCTTTTGGCGCTCCGCCAGGGAAAGATCAAGAACCCCTCACAATCACCACGATCGGAGCTAGAGACAATCACCACCCTCCGCTCAACGATCCTCGCTGCTCCAAGCCGTCTAGGTGGCGGCAACCACCAAGAGTAACAAGCGAAATCCACAGCAAAACGCGAACACCAAGTGCCTCTAGATGCAATCACTCAAGCAATGCACTTGGATTCACTCCCATTCTCACTATGATGATGAATCAATGATGGAGATGAGTGGGAGGGCTTTGGCTAAGCTCACAAGGTTGCTATGTCAATGAAAATGGCCAAAGGTATGAGCTTCAACCGGCCATGGGGCTTAAATAGAAGCCCCCACAAAATAGAGTTGTTATACCCCTTCACTAGGCATAACACAGGCTAACCGGATGCTCCGGTCGGTTGACCGGACACTGAGCCCCTAGCGTCCGGTCGCTCGTAGTCAGCCACATGTCCCGACTTTAATGACGGTCATCCATCTTGACCGGACACTACGCCTGAGTTGACTAGACGCTGAACACCCAGCGTCCAATCATTTACAGTAAGGTTCTAAAACTGACTTTTGCCGATCAGACACGTCCGGTCATGCTTGACCGAACCCTGCCAGTGTCTGGTCAGACGACGTCTCCTCTGTGTGCCTCACGTTAGCGTGCGTCAGCACTGACTGGACGTGCTGGTCCAACCAAGGCCAGCATCCGATCACTTCCAGTGACCTCTGTCTTTTCTGTCTAGGGCACTGGTGGCAGCATCGGACTGTACGCACTCTATAGGCGGACACTCCACCGGTGGAGTTTCTTGCCCTTATCCCCAAACTTCACCACCCTTGATCAAATGTGCCAACCACCAAGTGTATCACCTTGTGCACATATGTTAGCATATTTTCACAAACATTTTCAAGGGTGTTAACACTCCACTAGATTCTACATGCATATGCAATAAGTTAGAGCATCTAGTGGCACTTTGATAACCACATTCCAATACGAGTTTCACCCCTCTTAATAGTATGGCTATCAATCCTAAATGTGATCACACTCTCTAAGTGTCTTGATCACCAAAACAAAATAGCTCCTATGGTTTATACCTTTGCCTTGAGCTTTTTGTTTTTCTCTTTCTTCTTTCCAAGTCCAAGCACTTGATCATCATCATGGTATCATCATCATCATGCTATGATCTTTATTTGCTTCATCGCTTGGAGTGTGCTACCTATCTCATGATTACTTGATAAACTAGGTTAGCACTTAGGGTTTCATCAATTCACCAAAACCAAACTAGAGCTTTCAATCTCCCCCTTTTTGGTAATTGATGACAACCCTTTCACAAAGATATGAATTGAAATTCAATTGAATCCATGTTGCTTGCCCAAGCATATTTACCATGTGTAAAAGGATATGGACAAGTTTCATGAACCCCAAATGGTAGCAATTGCTCCCCCTACATATGTGCTAAGAGTTTGGATAGTAGCTTGCACATATGCTTAGATAGGAAATATAGGAGACAATGTCTACCAAATGATGCTAAGGTATAAAAGATGGACCTTTTAAGCATGATACCAATTGGAGTGCACCAATATACCATCCTTAGCACCATGGTTAGTTCAATACCACTTGGAAATATTTTGAAATGAAATCACTAGATATCCTATGCATGCTAGTTTTCATTTCATCATTCGAACCGACAACTAGCATACACCACACAAGCATAGATATTGAATTTTAAAACTTGTGCCATGCAAGCAAACATATGAAATGCACATTCAAATGCACCATACAAGTTCATGAGCTTGCTCCCCCTACTTGTGTGCTCAAAATTTTAGTTGATCCCTTTCCTTTGTCATATCAAGATATCTTTATGTTTCTCTCCCTTTATGATATTTCACCCCCTTTTTCACTATCTTTACTACTATCTTTGTTTCTCTCCCCCTTTGTCATCAATGACCACAAAGGTTCAAAATATAGATAGTATTACTTGTAGGGTCAAGATTATCAATGTTAATCAATGGGATGGGGATCAAAGTTCTGAATTTGATTCAAACTAGAATATATGCCAAAGATATTTAACTCGGTTTGATCCAAGGACAAGCTTCTTCACACCTCCAAATAAGGGTTATCTTGTACCATGTTGAGTTAAACACTTATAGCTCATTTTCTAGATTAAACACTAGGTTTACAAGCCCACAAACATGTCATATGCTACCACTAGATCAAAATAAGCATAGAAGCAATAGTGGTACCATACAATCATCAAATTCATTTGATTTTCATGAATGAGCCTAATAAAATGGAGAGATGACTAGATGCACTAAACATGTCCTTAGCAAGGATATATGCCATGCCAATCAACTTTTACCTTGGATTGCTCGAAGGAGAGGCATGTCATATAAGTGGGGGGGTGCATCAACACATATTTGAGAAATCCAATATGTTCAACTCATTCCTTAGCTTGCAAAACCTTTTCTCATCCAATGGCTTGGTGAATATGTCAGCAAGTTGATCTTCGATGCCTACACTCTCAATGCAAATGTCCCCTTTTTGTTGGTGATCTCTTATGAAATGGTGGCGGACATCAATGTGCTTTGTTCTTGCATGTTGAACCGAATTGTTGGTTAGCTTGATTGCACTCTTATTGTCACATAGCAATGGCACTTTCTTGAACTTGATTCCAAAGTCACTCAAAGTGGCCTTCATCCAAAATACTTGTGCACAACAACTACCGGCGGATATGTATTCGGCTTCGGCGGTTGATAATGCAACACTATTTTGCTTCTTTGATGACCATGAAACAAGTGATCTTCCCAACAATTGACATGTGCCTGAGGTGCTCTTCCTTTCAACCTTGCATCCCGCATAATCCGAGTCAGAGTAACCAACTAGCTCAAACTTTGCTCCTTTGGGATACCACAAACCAACATTTGGTGTATGCTTCAAGTACCTCAATATTCTCTTTGTAGCCTTCAAATGACTTTCTCTTGGTGAGGCTTGAAATCTTGCACACATGCATACACTAAACATGACATCCGGCCTTGATGTGGTCACATAGAGTAGGCTTCCAATCATAGACCAATACAACTTTTGATCCACCATATTTCCACTTGCATCACTATCCAAGTTGCCATTGGTTCCCATTGGTGTGCTAATGACTTTACTATCACTCATGCCAAACTTCTTGATCATGTGCTTGATATACTTGCCTTGACTTACAAATATAACATTCTTCAATTGCTTGATTTGAAGACCAAGGAAGTAACTTAACTCTCTAATCATGGACATCTCAAACTCATTAGCCATCATCTTTCCAAACTCATCACAAAAATCTTGATTTGTTGATCCAAATATGACGTCATCAACATAGATTTGCAACACACACAAGTCTTTTCTAATCTTCTTGATGAAAAGAGTGGTGTCAACTTTGCCCATTGTGAACCCTTTAGAGAGTAGGAAATCCCTCAATCTCTCATACCATGCTCTAGGTGCTTGCTTCAAGCCATACAATGCCTTCTTCAACTTGTATACATGGTTGGGTTTCTTATCATCTTCAAAACCAGGAGGTTGCTCAACATATACTTCTTCATTGATGTAGCCATTGAGAAATGCACTCTTAACATCCATTTGATAGAGCTTGATGTTGTGGGCACAAGCATAGGCTAGCAAGATTCTAATTACTTCCAATCTAGCAACTAGGGCATATGTTTCACCAAAGTCAAGACCTTCAACTTATGTATAGCCTTGTGCTACTAATCTTGCTTTGTTCCTTACTACTATCCCATCTTGATCTTGCTTGTTTCTAAAGACCTATTTGGTTCCAATCACATTGTGTCCATTTGGTCTTTCAACCAACTCCCATACTTGATTTCTTGTGAAGTTATTCAATTCTTCATGCATAGCATTCACCCAATCAACATCCTTCAAAGCTTCATCTATCTTCTTTGGTTTAATGGATGACACAAATGAGAAATGCTCACAAAATGATGCCAATCTTGATCTTGTTTGTACACCTCTAGAAATATCACCAATGATAGTATCCAATGGATGATCCCTTGCAACATTGGTTGGTTGGAGGATTGGAACTTGATTGCTTGCACTTGCTTGATCATTGGGTTGAGATGATGTACTAGCCACTTGATCTTGTTCATTGTCATGAGAGCCACCTGCACTAACTTGATTTGTATCATCTTGCACCTTGTGATGCATCCCATCAAGGACTTAGCTGTGTATTGATGCAAGGTGGAAGAGTGATAGCTTATGCTTCTCGATAGTTGAAAGAACATGAGAACCGTTACCCTACTCATGATCTTGAGTTAGCAGCAGTTGTGCATGCCTTGAAGATCTGGAGACACTACTTGATAGGCAACAAATGTGACATCTACACTGATCATAAGAGCTTGAATTACTTTTTCACTCAAGAAGATTTGAATATGAGGCAACACCGATGGCTAGAGTTGATCAAGGATTATGACCTAGAAATTCACTATCATCCGGGAAAAGCTAATGTAGTCGCAGATGCTCTCAGTCGCAAGAGTTACTGCCACACTTTGATCACCGAATCCGTACCACCTGAGCTCAAGGAAGAGATTGAAGATTTCCAACTTGAGATACTACCGCATGACTTGTTGAATGAGCTCTGCATACAGTATGATCTCACAGATCGCATTCATCAAGCTCAGAAAAATTGTGAAGAGATCGAATATCTCCATGGTCTAATGAAACTAGGCTACATGACCAACCACCAGGAAGATGAACAAGGAACCATCTAGTTCAAGAACAGAATCTATGTTCCATCTGACCCAGTGCTATGAGAGGAAATTCTGTCAGAAGCTCACGATTCCAAGTACTGTGTTCACCCTGGAGGTTCAAAGATGTATCAAGACTTGAAGAAACACTTTTGGTGGAAAGGCATGAAGACAGACATTGCAGGACATGTGGCACGGTGTGACACCTATAATAGAGTCAAGGCTAAACATCAAAGGCCTACAGGATTGTTGAAGCCTCTTGATGTTCCTGAGTGGAAATGGGAGAGCATATCCATGGATTTCATAGTTGGATTGCCCCGTTCACAGAAAGGCAATGATTCTATCTAGGTGATTGTTGATCGTTTGACCAAGATTGCCCACTTTGTACCAGTTAAGACCAAGACCAATGCCAAAAAATTAACAGATCTATATGTTGAGCATATTCTCAGACTGCATGGAGCTCAATCTAGTATCGTATCTGATCGTGGTCCTCAGTTTGTGTCCCGATTCTGGGAAGCTCTGCACAGGTCCATTAGAACCAAACTTGATTTCAGTACTGCTTATCACCCACTAACAGATGGATAGACTGAATGAGTGAATCAGATCTTAGAAGACATGCTTCGTGCTAGTGTACTGAATTATGGCTCTGATTAGGAGAAATGTCTATCCTATGTAGAGTTCTCATACAACAATAGCTACCAAGCCAGTATCAAGATGTCACCATTTGAAGCTTTGTATGGTAGACCTTGTAAGACACCTTTGATGTGGTCCCAACTGGGAGAAAGATCATTCTTTGACTGCGCTAAGATTCAAGATGCTGAAGAAGGAGTTGCTAAAGTGAAGGAGAATTTGAGAATTGCCCAAAGTCGATACAAGAGCTACGCTGACAAAAGAAGAAGAGAACTTGAGTTCAATGTGGGAGATTTTGTCTATCTCAAGGTATCCCCGCTATGTGGAACTATCATATTACATGTGAAAGGAAAGCTTGCCCCTAGATTTGTTGGCCCATACAAGGTTTGCAAGAGGATTGTTAAGCTCACCTACAAACTTGAGCTACCAGAGGAATTGGCAGGTGTACATCCCATATTCCATGTCTCATAGCTACACAAGTGTTTGAGAGTGCCCGATGAAGTAGTTCCAACTGATACACTTGACATTCAAGACACTCTCGAGTATAAAGAACATCTTATCAGAATTCTAGGAAGAGATGCCAAAGAGACCTGAAGCAAAACCATTCCTATGTGCAAGATCCAATGGAGCAATCACACTGAGAGAGAAGCAACATGGGAGAAAGAGTCTGACCTCCAGCTACGATATCCTTACCTCTTTGAAGAGTACGTTACGCTTTAATCTCAGGGATGAGATTCTATTAAGGGGGTAGGACTGTAACAACCCAAAAATCCATACACCAAAAATGCCAACTACAAAATTTTTCTTAAAACTCCCATGTGTTGATGAGTGTCATGTATAGAAACCCAACCTAAGAGATGCATTAGGTCCAACCCCAACCCAAGTCAACACATAAGCATGGCATAACTCTTGGCATAAACATGTGATTTAAGTTCCCTAGCTAAATGAACCTTGCATGCACATTAATACCACTGGTGATTTGGATTTTCATTTGTTTTAAGTAATGCCTAACAACTCCTTTAAAAGAAATAAACCATAAAGTAATTATTCATCAAACCAAGGAATAAATGCTAAAAGAGGAAACTATTTCCATTTTTTTGTATAACAAAACTACACCTATTTTTGTTATACAAAATAGCTAAATAAATTCCTAATATATATAAAAGAATGTTGTGGGCCTCATATCCAAAACTTCAATAAATAAGATGCACCAATTTGGAATTCAAATTTCAAACCAAATTTGAATTCAAACAAAGGAGAAGAGAAATAAAATAGAAAAAGAAAAAGAAGAGGGAGGCCTCGCAAGCCGCCTCGGCCTGGCCCAGCCAGCCCAACCACGCCCTCCATCCACCCAACGCGCGCGCGGCCCAACTTGCAGCCCAGCACATCGCCCATGCCCGCGCGCCTCCCCGCTCCCCTTACTGCCGCTGCCACTAGACCCCACCCATTAGCCTTCCTGTTCATCTTCTCCGCCCACGCCTCAACTGCCCACGCGACCAGAGGCCGACAGCACTGGCAGGAGCGAGCTAGGGGGTCACGCCTGGGGCATGGCCTTGTTCCTCTTGCGCCGTGCCTACGCAACCATGTGTGGGCCGTTGTATGCAGTGCATGCAACCATGGGTGCCGTGGAGCTCGGCTATAAAAGCCCTAGCCCTAGAAGCCCCTGAGCTCTCTCATCACCCTACCACCACTTTGTGGCCGTCCACAGCACACCCGAGCCAAGAGAGAAGAGGGAGAAGAGGAAGAAGAAGGGGGAGCGCCGAAGCCGTGCGACGTCGCCGGTGTCGCTGGAGCGGAGGATGTCGCCCCGATCAAGCACGTCGACACCACGCTACACTGCACTGCACTGTGCTGCTTCCTGAGCTACATGGCCGCAACCCACCACTACATCACCATCCAATCTTCCACGGCACCAAAGGTGAGCCCTAGTTTTCCCCTGCTCGCCGACGGACCTCGCTGTGTTGGCCATGGCGCTCCACACCGAGAGCGCATAGGCCAAGGCCGTCTCTAGCCTCTAGGTACACATGCACTCACGTGCACATCCGCGACCACACTGTGACTACCCCACCGGCGCCCCGTAGTGCTCTTGCGTGCCTCGCCGTCACCACCATGCTACCACGGATGCCATGGAGCCCCTACCAGCCACATGAGGACCCGAAGCCCCGCCTTGAGCCCTAGACGCCCTCGCCGTGCTCCCACAGACCCACAGAAGGCCTTATCCACCCAGCCGAGCCACCAGGGAGCCTACATGCATGACCTCACCACCGGTGAGCACCGCCAAGCTACCGACCACCATGGCCAGCGCCCTAGAAAGCCCCAACCACCACCTAGACACCACCATCGTGTTCGCCATGGCCTAGGGAAGCTTTCCCCCACCTTAATTAGATGCCAGCACCGCCGTAGGACCACACCGGTGAGCACATCACCGGTGGGAGCGCGCCGGGGATGGAAGCAGAGTCCTACCCTCGGCGGCTGCATGCGCTTGCACCCGATACACATAGACCACAGAGAGAAGAAAGGAAAGGTAGACACGGTTCACCAGAAGGAGACGCGGTCCACCGTAGACCAGCGCTTGCGCCCACCGTGGACCATGCCTATGAACCAAGCCTAGTGGAGGCCCACGGCTACGACGTGGCAGCGCCACAGCTTGCCACGTGTCCGGGCCAACCTGGCCCAAAACTAGCCCAGTCCAGGCCCACCAAAGCCCAGTCGAGGCCCAATCTGGTTGACCGTTGATCGGTCAACATTGGCGGTTGACCGTTGACCGGTCAACGTTGGCAGTTGACCTGGCCCCACATGTCAGTGTCACAAAGACTCCAGACCCACTCGTCGGTGAATGACGTCATGACGATGTCACGCAGGTCCCACCTGTCAGTATCAACACAGCTGAGGTGACGTCATGCTGACGTCAGTTGCTGATGTTAGTAGCACTAGCCCCACACATCAGCGACCTTGCCCGTTGACCATTGACTCACCCATTGACTTGATGTTGACTTTGATCGGACCCACATGTCAGTGACCCAAGAGCCCCTGGTCCCACCTGTCGGAATTGATGACGTTGATGACGTCACGCTGATGTCATGATGACGTCAGTAGGACCCCACCTGTCAGCTCAGAGCCAAGCCAATAACATCATGCTAATGTTGTGCTGACGTCAGCATGCCATGTGGACCAGTCACAGCGTGACACGTGTCAACCCAGGATTAATTTAGCCTTTTCCATTTTCAGAGATGATTTAATCTTCAGAAATTCATAACTAATTCATACAACCTCAGAAAAATATGAAACTAGGACCAAAATTCATCTAAAATCGAGCTCTACACAATGAACCCATGTTTGAGTGCATTTGGCTCTTTTGAATTTTCATTGCTTCTTTGTGCTATTCTATAAACGTCGCTAACGCAACTATAATGTGATCGTTGTAGACTCAGAGGAGAACCAGACGGACGAGGATCGTGAGTACCATGAAGAGTACGGAAATGACTACACTGAAGGTGCAACATCCCACCCAAATATCATAGCACCTATTACGCATGGCTAATGTAGAACTGCTATTGCTTTACTTTACTGTTATAATCATACTATGATAGGACTTGCATGGAAGTATGCTTACTTGATGGCCCTTACCTTGATGCAACCTTACCCCTGCATACCCTGCTATTAGGTTAGACACATGCTTACTGCTATATTTCATTTGCTTGTACTTCTACTATGCTTATACTACATTAATGCGTGGTGTATTTTGGACTACGGGGAGAGTGCTGTGTGTGTGACTTGGGTGTGTGGAGGGTGAGGGTTGTGTTAACCAAGTTGGAGTATACGACAAGCCTAGGGCAAGTCATGCCATGTGGTGCTACCTGGGTGCCCCTAGAATGGATACCTGTGGTGGGTAAATGGTATATGAGGTGGTCCTAGGTGTGAACCTGTGATGGGAGGAGCTCAGGATGGAGGTGCTGTGGTGGCATGATAAATGGAATCCCTGATAGAGACATTCTGACTTGGTCATCCCTAAGGACTTACTAGTATTCAGATTCACTAGGAAGCCTTACGTACCACTCGCCCTATATGGTGCGGGACGGCTAGACTACTTGGTAGGATATTGCCACTACTGCTAGGTTGATAGCGGACAATGTAAGGAGGTATGGGGCATGGAGGATTTCCCCCACACCCTTCCGAGACTTCATGGAGACCTTGTGGACCTAGCTCATGACTCACAGTTTCAGCCACCTCAGACTAGACTTGGGGTGTACCAGGGTTGAATGGTAGAGTGGCATTATCCTAGGCTAGCAAGCGACCGGAATCAGCCCAGTTGACGACGGTCAGCGAAGAAGGCAGATCTTGTGGTTATGTAAAACCTCTGCAGAGTGTATGGTTGATCGATTGATACATGTGTTGACTTGTCAGCTATGGACCTTTCCTGGGTTTCGCTTAAACTAGATAGTGAGATGAGTCCTTCTCTTCTTCCCCCGTGAGAGAGTGTCGGTCGTAGCCAGGGGCTATAGGCCTTGAGACAGTGCCGAGAGGGAGTTGGTCTATCGACTGAGTGATGGTATGGTGATGGTGTGGAGATGGTGGTGAATCGATCCCAAGATCAAAACTTGGCTCTGGATGGAAATGGGATAGAATGGGTGTGGGAATGGTGTTAAAACTTGACCAACTATTATTATATACTTGATAAGCTAAAACATAGGAAACCCCAGCCTTATAGGTTCCTTTTGATTATATCCAACTTGCATCCAATATCCATAAAGCAATGCACATAGGGTGGGAGTGGCCAGTACAAATCATACTGATAAATTTTGGCACACAGCTTCTGCTGAGGAGTATAGCACCGAGGAGTTTGATGGTTGAGGGGTTCGTGCCTACGCTTGAGTTTGGCGATCTTATCTTCAAGCTGTTCTAAATGAATGCTACTTTTGATTCCGTCAATGCAGTGATGTAATAATTTATGTACTTCTACACTATTTGTACTCTAATATTATCATTGTATAGATGTGATATTCGACTAGAATTTGGGTAATATGATCTACAACGGTCTTATTACACTTCGACTCTATGGATTTCCCTTTGCAGAAATCAGGGGCGCTTCAGTTGGTATCAGAGTCATACTTGACCATAGGACGAAACCCTCAGAAATGGACGATAGAATAGGACATGAACAGCCCTTCTTTCGGTTATATACCGACCCTGCATTTACTTTTATGCAAGGCTTATCTATCATTGACCTGCTGACACCTGTTCCTTAAAACATGCAGATGGCAACGAACGTCGACTGGCCGCCTCTAGGACCGCTACCTCTGGACCACGCCAAGCTTACCTTCAACCTACATGAGCTCAGGGGTTTTGCACAGACCCTCTGCCAAGTTCTCGTCATGTTAGGAGTCCCCAACGAGCTTGTCAAGGTCACCTGCACTGGGAAGCCAGCTCAGGAAGGAGGAATCGAAGGACCGATTGTCACCTCAATCGAGTTCCTAGCTAGCACTACTTTACCTTCTGTCCCAGCTTTCACCGAGTTGACTATAGAGGACACAGTCGAGGAGGGACTGCAAGTGGTCTCACACAAGGCACTTCACAGAGTGATGAGGGACCACTACGAGCACCTGAAGACGATAGAGTACCATCTACTTCCCTAGGCCCTCGACCTCAGCCCTACCCCTAGTGAGCAGAGCTTCGTAGCCGGCAGAATTATCTTTACCGAGGAGGACAGATGCCTTTGTGTCTCAGCTATCCACCTACTGGAGCAGGACAGGTATATGACCTAGCTGGAGTAGAGGAGACGACAGGACCAGGCCCTTCTATGGGAGTACCAGGAGCGAGACTCGCAGGGAGCATAGGAGTGAGCTAGTCTACTTGAGACAGTTGCCAAGCTACAGGACAAGCTCAACCGTCGTGAAGAAGTCCACAGAGCCAAGGTCACTGACTTATAGGACAAAGCCGCCGACCTAGGCAATAGGAACTGCTATCTTGATAGCAAGGTCTTAGAGTTACAGAGAGAGTTGGATGACAAGAAGGCCGAGTTCAACCACAGGGGAGACAGAGAGAGGTCTAAGGGGATTGATATGCTAAAAATCCAATCTCAAAACAAGACCATGACTCAGGATTTAGAGGAGTTTAGGAAGAAGGCCATTCACAACTAGGGTCACCTGATTGAGGCACTCAGGCAGACTGAGTACCTACAGGACAAGTGTGAGAGGACAGGGCAGGCTTGGCAGAAGTCTAACAGGAAGCACCTCAGGGAGATGAAGGGTATGTGGGATTAGCTACCCAAGGAGATTCGCAGCAAGACAAAGCCTAGGATAGAGGAGTTCGAGTTAGCCCCAACTCGCCTCAACCTAGACGCCTACCCTACCCTACCTAGAGCCAAGCCTACTAAGGAGCTCACCAAGGCCTTGAAGTATGTGTCCTGACTTCATAAGTCTGATGAGGAGATCGAGATCGAGAACAATCATATCCCAGCGATGGTGTATGAGTTAGAGTAGATGGCCCTGCGTGGTCATGAGTCATGTCAGAGGCTTCCATAAGTTGTACCCCATGATGTACCCCTTATGAGATGTAATATGAGATCCTATGCATAGTACAATTCTCGCAAGTCTTCAAGTGTAGCTACTAGAGATGATGCTATGTAATAAAACCCATGTAATGAATGTTTTGGATCTTATTACATCTTATGGATCTTATTGCTTCTTTGTAATGAGTGTTGGATAGTATAAATGATTTTCTTTAAATCATCAAAAATTAAGTAATCATACTAAATTATAAGCACTTATGGCACAATCACTAAAATTCCTATGATCTGTATTGCAGATGCCGAACCGCCGATCTAATCGTCTAATGAACCGTGGACGTGCGCCCACCCCCAAACTAGTCGAACCAAATGGGGGTGTGGTGGCAACAACCATGGCCATGGCCATGGTCATGGACGTGGAGGGATACCCTTCAACCTGGAAAATACCCCGCCGCCTGAGGAGAACATCTCGCCACCACCACCACCGAACCTGGCAGAGGTGATGGTGCAACAGACTCAACTTCTCGTAGCTCTTGTTGATAGAGCAAACCGGCGCTAGGGAGGACAGCAGAATGACTTCTAGAGGAAGTTGGAAGGATTTCTAAAGCTAAGGCCACCTACCTATGATGGCACTAACCCTGACCCGCTTGTAGCCGATGACTGACTCAAGGAGATGGAGAAGAAGCTTGACCTCACCACTTTCACCGACGATGAGTGTGTTGGAGCTGCCACACACTAGTTCACAGGTGCAGCACGCGCCTAGTGGGATAGCTTTAGTGATTCCCATGAGGACCCTGCCAACATCACATGGGATGAGTTCATCGAAGCATTCACTAGTATCACATTCCCAAGGGTATCATGGAGGCCAAAGCTGAGGAGTTCCACAACATCAAGATGGGAAAGGACATGGTGACTGAGTACACTACTCGTTTCACCAATCTTCTTTGCTATGCACCTTCCTATGTTGTGAACTCTGAGAAGAAGAAGCTGTATTATTACCGCAAGGGACTTAACCCGCACATCAAGTTGAAGTTTGGTGGTATTGAGAGTAACACGTTGCGTGCTCTGGTGGATCGCTGCATCCAGATCAAGAAAGATCGTGCTGAAGCTGGAGAGGAGTACAGGGAGAGGAAGCGTAAGCCTGAGGAGTCCTTCCGTGGCCGTGATCGCAAGAGGTTCCACAGAGATGCACCATCCAGGGAACGCTCTCACCACAACAGGGATGACAACCCTGGATCGAGTAGGGGTAGTGGAGGCTACACCACCAAATACTCCCACCCTACTCAGGATCATTACACCCGGGACCGTTATGCTCAGGACCGCAACACTCAGGACCATTTCAACTGTCCCCGCTCTGTGAATGAATGCCCAGCACACAACCGCTCCGCACCAAGCACTGGAAACTAGAAGGCACCTACGCCATCCCCTACAAGCGGTGCGCCTTTCACCTGCTTTGCTTGTGGCCAACTAGGTCACAAAGCCACTAAGTGCCCATAGAACTCAGCTGCTCAGAAGTCTTAGCTCAAGGGATCTACTACCCGTGGATGTCTCAACCATCTGGACACCGAGGAAGCATAGGCTACCCCTGATGTTGTGTATGGTATGTTTTTAGTTAATGGCAATACTGCATCAGTTCCATTTGACTCTAGAGCAACTTGTTCTTACATATCATCCAAGTTTGCACGAGAGCATGACCTGCCTATAACCCCATGTGAAAAGCCTATCATCACCAGTTCACCTTTAGGAGACCTAAAATGCACCCACATCTGTAAGAGAGTGAGTCTTACCATTGAGGGTCTTATCTTTAAAGCCGACCTAACCCTGTTACCTTCCACAAACCTAGATGTCATCTTAGTCATGGATTGGCTAACCATTCACCAAGGTATTATATCATGTTCACCTAGATATGTCTAGGTGACCCACCCATCAGGCCAAGTCATCAGGTGTGAACCCCAGTCTAGGAAGTCCACCTCTATCCTGTGTGCCCTTAAAGCCAGTTCAGAATCATAGAAAGAGGAGAAGATAGTTCATGATATGCCTATGGTCAGAGACTATCCCGATGTATTCCCTAAAGAATTACTGGGTATGCCACCAGACTGTGATGTAGAGTTCATCATTGATCTTTTGCCGAGAATAGGACCGATTGCCAAGAGACCCTATCGCATGTCAGTTGATGAACTGGCCGAGCTCAAGAAATAGCTTGATGAGCTCATCTCGAAGGGATATATCAGACCTAGTGCTTCACCCTAGGGATCCCCTGTTCTATTTGTTAAGAAGAAGGATGGCTCGATGAGAATGTGCATTGATTACTGGAACTTGAACGCAGTCACCATCAAGAACAAGTACCCTCTACCAAGAATCAATGATCTACTTGATCAGCTTTGAGGTGCCAAGTATTTCTCCAAGATTGATCTCAGATCTGGCTATCATCAGATGAAGATTCGAGAGAGTGACATCCCGAAGACAGCTTTCGTAACTAGGTATGGGCAGTTTGAGTTCACCGTGGTGTCCTTTAGACTCACGAATGCTCCCGCATACTTCATGAACATGATGAATAAGGTTTTTATGGATGATCTAGATAAGTTCATGGTAGTATTCATTGATGACATCCTTGTCTATTCATCCACTGCTGAAGAACATGAACATCATCTAAGAACTGTACTAGAAAAACAAGCCCAACATCAGCTCTACGCAAAGTTCAGTAAATGCGAATTTTGGCTATAGGAAGTTGCCTTCTTAGGCCATGTACTATCAGCTGAAGGTGTCATAGTTGACCCAACCAAGATTGAAGCTGTGAAAGAGTGGGATCAACCCCGTAGTGTGATAGAAATCAGAAGTTTCTTGGGATTGGTTGGATACTACCGCCGATTCATTGAAAACTTCTCCAAGATAGCCCATCCAATGACCAACCTTCTGAAGAAGACTAAGGAGTTTGAATGGATGCCCGAGTGCGAACAAAGCTTCCAGGAATTGAAATAGAAGCTTACCACAACTCCTATGCTAGCATTGCCTAATATCAGCAAAGATTTCATGGTCTATTGTGATGCATCCCGTCAAGGACTTAGTTGTGTATTGATGCAAGGTGGAAGAGTGATAGCTTATGCTTCTTGATAGTTGAAAGAACACAAGAACCGTTACCCTACTCATGATCTTGAGTTAGCAGCAGTTGTGCATGCCTTGAAGATCTAGAGACACTACTTGATAGGCAACAAATGTGACATCTACACCGATCACAAGAGCTTGAAGTACTTTTTCCCTCAAGAAGATTTGAATATGAGGCAACACCGATGGCTAGAGTTGATCAAGGATTATAACCTGGAAATTCACTATCATCTGAGAAAAGCTAATGTAGTCGTAGATGCTCTTAGTCGCAAGAGTTACTGCCACACTTTGATCACTGAATCCGTACCACCTGAGCTCAAGGAAGAGATTGAAGATTTCCAACTTGAGATACTACCGCATGACTTGTTGAATGAGCTCCGCATATAGTATGATCTCACAGATCGCATTCGTCAAGCTCAGAAAAATTGTGAAGAGATTGAATATCTCCGTGGTCTAATGAAACTAGGCTACAAGACCAACCACCAGGAAGATGGACAAGGAACCATCTGGTTTAAGAATAGAATATGTGTTCCATCTAACCCAGTGCTACAAGAGGAAATTCTGTCAGAAGCTCACGATTCCAAGTACTATGTTCACCCTAGAGGTTCAAAGATGTATCAAGACTTGAAGAAACACTTTTGGTGGAAAGGCATGAAGACAGACATTGCAGGACATGTGGCACGGTGTGACACCTATAATAGAGTCAAGGCTAAACATCAAAGGCCTATAGGATTGTTGAAGCCTCTTGACGTTCCCGAGTGGAAATGGGAGAGCATATCCATGGATTTCATAGTTGGATTGCCCCGTTCACAGAAAGGCAATGATTCTATCTAGGTGATTGTTAATCGTTTGACCAAGATTGCCCACTTTGTACCAGTTAAGACCAAGACCAATGCTAAAAAATTAACAGATCTATATGTTGAGCATATTCTCAGACTGCATGGAGCTCAATCTAGTATCGTATCTGATCGTGGTCCTCAGTTTGTGTCCCGATTCTGGGAAGCTCTGCACCGGTCCATTAGAACCAAACTTGATTTCAGTACTGCTTATCACCCACTAACAGATGGACAGACTGAACGAGTGAATCAAATCTTAGAAGACATGTTTCGCGCTAGTGTACTGAATTATGGCTCTGATTGGGAGAAATGTCTACCCTATGCAGTGTTCTCATACAACAACAGCTACCAAGCCAGTATCAAGATGTCGCCATTTGAAGCTTTGTATGGTAGACCTTGTAAGACACCTTTGATGTGGTTCCAACTAGGAGAAAGATCGTTCTTTGACTCCGCTAAGATTCAAGATGCCGAAGAAGGAGTTGCTAAAGTGAAGGAGAATTTGAGAATTGCCCAAAGTTGATACAAGAGCTACGCTGACAAAAGAAGAAGAGAACTTGAGTTCAACGTGGGAGATTTTGTTTATCTCAAGATATCCCCGCTACGTGGAACTATTAGATTCCATGTGAAAGTAAAGCTTGCCCCTAGATTTGTTGGCCCATACAAGGTTTGCAAGAGGATTGTTAAGCTCGCCTACAAACTTGAGCTACCTGAGGAATTGACAGGTGTACATCCCATATTCCATGTCTCACAGCTACACAAGTGTTTGAGAGTGCCTGATGAAGTAGTTCCAACTGATACACTTGACATTCAAGACACTCTCGGGTATAAAGAACATCCTATCAGAATTCTAGGAAGAGATGCCAAAGAGACCCAAAGCAAAACCATTCCTATGTGCAAGATCCAATGGAGCAATCACACTGAGAGAGAAGCAACATGGGAGAAAGAGTCTGACCTTTGGCTACGATATCCTTACCTCTTCGAAGAGTATGTTACGCTTTAATCTCGGGGATGAGATTCTGTTAAGGGGGTAGGACTGTAACAACCCAAAAATCCATATACCTAAAATACCAACTACAAAATTTTTCTTAAAACTCCTATGTGTTGATGAGTGTCATGTATAGAAACCCAACCTAAGAGATGCATTAGGTCCAACCCCAACCCAAGTCAACACATAAGCATGGCATAACTCTTGGCATAAACATGTGATTTAAGTTCCCTAGCTAAATGAACCTTGCATGCACATTAATACCACTGGTGATTTGGATTTTCATTTGTTTTAAGTAATGCCTAACAACTCATTTAAAAGAAATAAACTATAAAGTAATTATTAATCAAACCAAGGAATAAATGCTAAAAGAGGAAACTATTTCCATTTTTTTGTATAACAAAACTACACCTATTTTTGTTATACAAAATAGCTAAATAAATTCCTAATATATATAAAAGAATGTTGTGGGCCTCATATCCAAAACTCCAATAAATAAGGTGCACCAATTTGGAATTCAAATTTCAAACCAAATTTGAATTCAAACAAAGGAGAAGAGAAATAAAATAGAAAAAGAAAAAGAAGAGGGAGGCCTCGCAAGCCGCCTCGGCCTGCTCGGCTTCACGGCCCAGCTAGCCCACCCAGTGCGTGCACGGCCCAGCTTGCGGCCCTGCGCATCGCCCACGCCCGCGCGCCTCCCCGCTCCCCTTGCTGCCGCTGCCACTGGACCCCACCCGTCAGTCTTCTTGTTCATCTTCTCTGCCCACGCCTCAACTGCCCGTGCGACTTGAGGCTGACAGCACTGGCAGGAGTGGCTAGGGCGTCACGCCTGGGGCATGGCCTTGTTCCCCTTGCGCCACGCCTACGCAACCACGCGCGGGTCGTTGGATGCAGTGCACGTGCCTCCACCGCTCGATCGCCGTCCACCATGGGTGCCATGGAGCTCGGCTATAAAAGCCCCAGCCCCGGAAGCCCCTGAGCTCTCTCATCGCCTCGCCGCCACTTTGTGGCCATCCACAGCACACCCAAGCTAAGAGAGAAGAGGGAGAAGAGGAAGAAGAAGGGGGAGCGCCAAAGCCGCACGACATCGCTGGTGTCGCCAGAGCGGAGGACGTCGCCCCGATCAAGCACGTCGACGCCATGCTACACTGCACTACACTGCGCTGCTTCCAGAGCTACATGGCCACAACCCGCCACTACATCACTATCCTATCTTCCATGGCACCAAAGGTGAGCCTCGGTCTTCCCCTGCTCGCCTCCAGACCTTGCTGTGTCGACCATGGCGCTCCACACCGGGAGCGCATAGGCCAAGGCTGTCTCCGGCCTCTAGGTACACACGCACTCACGTGCACATCCGCGACCACATCGTGACCGCCCGACCGGTGCCCCATAGTGCTCCTGCTTGCTTCGTCGTCGCCACCATGCCACCACGGATGCCATGGAGCCCCTACCAACCACATGAGGACTTGAAGCCCCGCCTTGAGCCCTGGACGCCCTCGCCATGCTCCCACGGACCCATAGAAGCCCTTATCCGCCCAGCCGAGCCACTAGGGAGCCTACACGCGCGACCTCACCACCGGCGAGCACCGCTGAGCTGCCGACCGCCATGGCCAGCACCCTGGAAAGCCCTGGCCACCACCTAGACACCACCATCGTGTTCGCCATGGCCTAGGGAAGCTTTCCCCCTCCTTAATTGGATGCCAGCGCCACCGTAGGACCACACCGGTGAGCACATCACTGGCAGGAGCGCACCAGGGACAGAAGCAGAGTCCTCCCCTCACCGGCCGCATGTGCCTGCACCCAGTACATGTAGACCATAGAGAGAAGAAAGGAAGGGTGGATGCGGTTCATCAGAAGGAGACACGGTCCACCATAGACTAGCGCTTGCGCCCACCGTGGACCATGCCTGTGAACCAAGTCTAGTGGAGGCCCACGGCTACGACATGGCAGCACCACAGCTTGCCACGCGTCCGGGCCGGGCCGGCCCAAAACCAGCCCAGTCTAGGCCCACCAAAGCCCAGTCTAGGCCCAATCTGGTTGACCATTGATCGGTCAACGTTGACAGTTGACCTGGCCCCACATGTCAGTCTCACAAAGACTCCGGACCCACTCGTCGATGAATGACGTCATGCTGACATCATGACGACGTCACACGGGTCCCACCTGTCAGTATCAACATAGCTGAGGTGACGTCATGATGACATTAGCTGCTGACGTCAGTAGCACTAGCCCCACATGTCAGCGACCCTGCCCGTTGACCGTTGACTCACCCATTGACTTGATGTTGACTTTGACTGGACCCACATGTTAGTGACCCAAGAGCCTGTGGTCCTACCTGTCGGAACTGATGATGTTGATGACATCATGATGACGTCAGCAGGACCCCACCTATCAGCTCAGAGCCGAGCCAATGACGTCATGCTGATGTCGTGCTGACATCAGCATGCCACGTGGACCAGTCACAGCATGACACGTGTCAACCTAGGATTAATTCAGCCTTTTCCATTTTCAGAGATGATTTAATCTTTAGAAATTCATAACTAATTCATACGACCTCAGAAAAATATGAAACCAGGACTAAAATTCATCTAAAATCGAGCTCTACACAATGAACCCATGTTTGAGTGCATTTGGCTCTTTTGAATTTTCATTGCTTCTTTGTGCTATTCTATAAACGTCGTTAACGTGACTATAATGCGATCGTTGCAGACTCGGAGGAGAACCAGATGGACGAGGATCGTGAGTACCGTGAAGAGTACGGAGATGACTACACTACCATCCAGGCCAAACATGTAACCAGTATAAACCTTGTGTCTTTTTAGCACACCATCCAGGCCAAACATGTAATAATACAAATTTACTCATTGGTGTTTACTCAAAATGCCGATAGTTGGCGCGCCAGGTAGGGGACCTTTGTGTGTTTCGACATTAACATCAGGCCATGGATTGCTAGCCATGGAATCAGCTGGGTCCCAGGTGCACACATGCGCTTCGGTGACCTAGACTTCATCATCACGGTGGGAGGATAGTTGGCATTGGCTCACGCCGCCATCCAACCTCTCCCCTCCATCGGCCTCAACTACGGGAGGCTTGAGTGCTAGCTCGGCATCTCCTTGGGACCCCAACCGTCTAGGGAAGACCCATGCCACCTCACCCTCTCTCCGGAACACCACACATGGAGCGCCCCGATAGTGCTTATGTTCGGTCTCCGCAACACCGCGATGACCGTTAGCCACCTTGTGGCATAGCACATTATCCCATCCCCCACGAACATCGAGTTCATTGGAGTGATCAAACACGTCGTAGAATTTTTCCATGACCTCCTGGTAGACGAGCTAGGGTCACCCTCTAGCTCTGACTCCAGTAGGGGAAGCCATCACCCCTCTCGTGAATGCTTCATGGCAGGTACCCCCGAGGGGCATGTCGAAAGCATCCATGAGGGGGAGGCTACTCCAACAAACAACCTCAACGAGGAGGCCAAGAGGGAGACAGTGGCCCTACCATGCATGTCGGTGGAGTAGCTGAAAGCCTGACACCAAGAGATCAAGGAAGCGTGACTCTAGCTCGAGCAGGAATGCATGGAGCTCGACCAGGAGATAGAGCGCCACAAAGACAGTGGGCACGCACGTGCCATGGCCCACGACGTGAATTGGAGGATCATCGCAGATGATAAAGCCCTCCCTTGCTTCACTCGGGCAAGCCAGAACATCACCATCGTGGTGGCCTTGCTCCATGGCCTTCCAAAGGCCACGATACCTGAGGATCATCAGGCCCACCACGAGATTCGCATGTTGCTCGAGCGTGCAGCAGCATAGCAGGATGAGAGCTCATTGTCTTAGTGACATGAGCTCGATGGCAGCTAGCGCATGCTCTTAGAACGCCCAGGTAGGGATGCGTCAGTCCACCAGGAACCACAAGGAAGTAGGCACCACACCATGGTCCTAGTGCATCAGCGTCTCGGCCACAACCATGACACACGCAACACCCTCCACGCCCACAGATGTGCCTACGATGACCCAAGAGAGGGAGCCAGATGCAACTATCACCCTTGTCATGGCAGATGCTACGACAACAGCGAGGACCGAAGCTCGAGCCCTAGCCTATCGGGGCCTCAGGCCTTTGACTGACACATCCTCAACGCTGCCTTCCTACCAAGGTATCGGCCACCAACCAAAATCCTAAAGTACTCTAGGGAGACAAACCCCGAACTATGGCTCGAGGATTATTGGCTTGCCTACCAAGCCGATGGTGTGGATAATGACGATTTCATTATCCGCAACCTTCCACTGTTCTTAGCCGATTCGGCATGAACATGGTTGGAATACCAGCTGTCCAATAGGATCCAGAGTTGGACGGGCCTAAAGGAGATCTTCGTGGGGAACTTCTAGGGCACATACAAGTGACCTAGGAACCCATGGGACCTCAAAAACTATTGATAGAAAGCCAGTGAGACCCTCCATGGGTACATCCACCGTTTCTCCTAGCAGTGCAATGAGCTACCTAACATCATCGATATCAATGTTATAGGGGCATTCCTATCCGAGACCACATGTGAGTCTCTAGTTCACAAGCTAGGATGCAAGGGCCCATGAACCACCAAGGAACTCCTTGACATCGCCACCAGCCACGCCTTTGGTGAAGAAGCAGTTGGAGCAATCTTCGATCGCCTCAATGGCAAGGAGAGGCAAGATGAGGACGTCGGTGAAGGGGCATCCAATCGTTCCACCAAAAAGAAGAACAAGAAGCAACGGCGTGAGGGCTCACTTGTGGCCGCCGCTGACCGCAGGGGTGGTCGGAAGCCCACGGAGGGCACTTCGAACCATTTCAAAAAACTACTCGAGGGGCCATGCCCAAACCATGTCTTCCCGATCAAGCATCTATACAAAGACTATAGCCTGATGAGGCGATTCTTGTTTGGAGGCTCCAACAAAGGGGAGAGCGGAAAGGACCCTAACCCCACCGTAGACAATGCCATGGAGAAAGACGGTGGCTTTCTAACACTGAATGGCTGCCTCATGATCTTTGGAGGATCGGAAGCCTACGACTCCAAGCGTCGAAAGAAGATCACACGTCGTGAGGTCTATGCGACCAAACTAGCCACACCTGCCTTCCTCCGGTGGTCAGGGTCCACTATAACCTTTGATCGGACCAACCACTCGGAGAACATCCCACAGCTAGGGAGGTACCCGCTCGTGGTTGAGCCAATCATTGGCACAAAGCAGCTCACCAAAGTACTAATGGCTGGAGGCAATGGCCTCAACATCATGTATGCTGAGACGCTCGATGCTATGGGCATTGACCGAGCGCACATCTAGCCAAACGGAGCACCCTTTCATGGCATTGTGTTTGGAAAGCAGGCCATGTCGCTCGGGCAGATAGATCTGCCCATCACCTTCGAGGGCCCATCCAACTATAGGATGGAGACCCTCACTTTTGAAGTGGTTGGGTTCCACAGAACTTACCACACCATCCTAGGATGACCATGCTATGCGATGTTCATGGCCATCCCCAACTACACCTACCTTAAGCTGAAGATGCTGGGCCTAGGTGGGGTCATCACCATCAGCACCTCCTTTTAGCACACCTACGAATGCGAAATTGAGTGCTACGATCATGCTATAGTGATCGTAGCCTCCAGAGAGCTCGCAGACATAAAAAAAGAGGTCACCGGAGAAGTGCCCGACCCCAAAAGGTCGACCGGGTCCTTTGAGCCAGCGGAAGGCTCTAAGGAAGTCCTCATAGACCCTAGGAGCACCGAGGGAAAAATGGTGTGCATTGGTACCACGCTCTCCTCTGAATAGGAAAGCGCGCTCGTTGGCTTCCTCCATGCCAATAGAGACATCTTCACATGGAAACCCTCGAACATGCTAGGCATTCTGAAGGAAGTCACCGAGCACATCTTGAAGATCTACCTAGGCTCCAAGCTGGTGAAACAATGCCTACATCGCTTCGACGAGGGGAAACGCAGGACCATCAGTGAGGAGATCGCAAAGCTTTTGGTGGCCAGATTAATCAAGGAAGTATACCACCCAGAGTGGTTAGCCAATCCCGTTCTTGTATGAAAGAAGAGTGGGAAATGGAGGATGTGTGTTGACTATACGGGTCTCAACAAAGCATGCCCAAAGGATCTGTTTCATTTACCGTGCATAGACCAAATAGTTGACTCTACCTCGGGGTGCGAAACCCTCTGCTTCCTTGATATGTACTCTGGGTACCATCAAATCATGATGAAAGAGTTTGACCAGCTCGTGACATCTTTCATCAACCCCTTCGAATCGTTCTGCTACATCTCAATGCTGTTTGGTCTAAAGAACGCTAAGGCTACATACCAGCGTTGTACGCTCAAGTGTTTTGGGAACCTCATTGAGCGGACCGTTGAGGCTTATGTTGATGATATCATGGTCAAGTCCAAACTGGATGACCATCTCATTACTAATCTTGAGCAGACCTTTGCAAAACTCTAAGCGAACGACATCAAACTCAATACCGAGAAGTGTGTTTTCAGGGTCTCAAGGGGCATGCTACTTGGTTTCATCGTCTCTGAGTGTGGCATCGAGGCCAACACGGAGAAGATCTCAACCATCACAAGGATTGGTCTAATTTAGAATATAAAGGGGGTGCAGCGAGTTATAGGGTGCCTCGCCGCACTCAACCGCTTCATCTCACGCCTCGGCGAATGAGGTCTCCCCCTTTATCGACTTCTAAAGAATGATGATCACTTCAAATGGACATCTGAGGCCTAGGAAGCACTTGACTTGGTTAAATAGCTCCTGACGAAGGCCCTGATCCGGGTTCCTCCCACCGAGGGAGAACCCCTTTTGCTCTACATCACAGCCACCACACAAGTAGTCAGCGCCACCCTAGTAGTGGAGCAGGAAGAAGAGGGGCATGCCCTCAAAGTACAGCGCCCTATGTACTTTATCGGTGAGGTCATATCTGACTCGAAGACCCATTACCCCAAATCTAGAAGCTTCTGTATGCTGTCCTCATCACCAGGAGGAAGCTACGCCACTACTTCGAGTCACATCCAGTGACGGTCGTGATGTCCTTCCCCATTGGTGAGGTTGTCCAAAACTAGGACGCCACGGGGAGAACTGTGAAATGGGCACTCAAGTTGATGGGTCAGGGCATTATGTATGCCTCTCGGGTAGTCATCAAGTCCTAGGTGTTGGCTGATTTCATCGTGGAACAAACCGAGGTCCAAATGCCACCAGCGGTCATCAATCAAGAGTACTGGACAATGTACTTCGATGGATCACTTATGAAGAAGGGCATCGACACGGGGCTGGTCTTTGTGTTGCCCCTCAGTATACGCATGAGGTACATGGTCTGTCTCCATTTCCCCTCCTCTAACAATGTAGCTGAGTATGAGGCGCTCATCAACGGCCTACGCGTTGTCGTTGAATTGGGCATTTGACGCCTCAACGTTTGAGGGGATTCCTAGCTGGTCGTCGACCAAGTCAAGAAGGAGTCAAGTTGCCACAACTCCAAGATGCCCATGTACTACCAAGAAGTCCACCAGTTGGAGGACAAGTTCGATGACCTCGAACTCAATCACATCCCGAGGCATCTCAACAAGGCAGCTAACGCGCTTGCAAAAGCTGCATCCGGTCGAGAGCTAGAGCCAACGAGCATCTTCGCCAGCGACTAGCACAAGCCCTCAGTTTGCTATGAGGAGTTAGAACAGGGCGGTGATGGTTCATCCAATCCTAGCCCGGGGCCTGAACAACAGTTGGCTACATTCGACTCTAAAGTCATGGAGCTCGTAGAAGATCCAGCGATAGAGCCAGACCCTCTGGTCGACTAGAGAATGCTCTACCTCGACTACCTACTCCATGACACACTATCGACAGATAGGATGGAGGTTTGATGGCTCGCACGTTGCGCCAAGTCCTTTGTTCTTGTGGAGGGCAAACTCTACAAGCGAGGCCACACTAGGATCCTACAACGCTACATCCCTTCGAATAGGGGAAGCATTTGCTGAGCAATATCCATGGTGGGGTCTGCGATCACCATGCCACACCTAGAACCCTAGTCAAAAATGAGTTTTGACAGGGCTTCTACTGGCCTACCATGGTAGCCAATGCCGAGCAAATCATACGCACCTACGAAGGGTGCCAATACTATGCTTGGTAGACTCACCTATCGGCCCAAGCACTCCAAACGATCCCATCACCTGACCGTTCGTGGTCTGGGAACTCAATCTGGTTGGACCACTCAAAAATGCACTAGGAGGCTACACCCACTTGCTTGTCACCATTGACAAGTTTACAAAATGGATAGAAGCTCAGCCAATCTCCATGATCAAATCCAAGCAGGCCGTGTTGTTCTTCCTCGACATCATCCATCGCTTCGAAGTCCTGAACTCCATCATCACGGACAATGGCACACAATTCACTAGGAAGAAGTTCCTCTGATTTTGTGGTGAACATCAGATCCGCGTCGACTAGGCCTACATAGCAAACCCCCGAACAAATGGGCAGGTGGAACGCGCGAACAACATGGTCCTATAAGGCCTCAAACCTAGGATCTTCAACCGGTTGAACAAATTTAGTGCATGCTGGGTCACTGAACTTCCTTTAGTACTTTGGAGCCTAAGGACAACTGTAACACCCTAGGTGTTTGGCTTCTACTAATTGCATTTCATTTCATAAACATGTGCATCATCTATCTCATCATGCCTTTGTTACTGAAACATGCATATGCAACATTTTCCAATTGTGTATGTTTCATACTTGAGTGTTGTGAATAGTAATGGTGTAACATGTGAATGCAACCTGAGTTTCTCATACCTTGAAACATGGCAACATGGTAGTAATATGACAAGTATAAAATAACCACAAGGTCATGAAACATGTGAAACATGGAATTGAAACATATGAATGAATTGCTTGTTTTAATTGCTTTATCACATGTGATCTTTAGAAGTGGTATAACAATTTTGTAAAGTGGTTGATCATGGTCTATTACACCTTAACTACACTTAGGTTACTTGTTGGAACATTGTTCATGAAGATCAAAATGACCAAAATGCCCTCAAGTGGAGGTTTGACTTGACTTGACCCCAGAGTCTCACAATTTGACTGATTCAAAAGACCAACTTAGAAACTTTTCATGGCTGTGCACTCTTTACCAAAGTTGTAGCTAATTTATTAAGGAACAAAAGTCTCAATATGACCATCTCATGAAAATGGCTAGAACATGTTCAAACAAGGCCCACAAGTCAGATGTCCAAGCTGATTTCACTGAAAAATTTGTCTAAGTCTTAAACTGCATTTTCAGTTGCATCCAACTCACTTTGACTTCATGTAACTGCTAATCCATGGAGAATTAGGGAATGGTCCTTGACGAGAAATTGTAGATGGATGGTAGACCTACATTTTTCATATACACCATTTTTGCAAAGGTGCAGTAGATTAGCCGTGTTGACACTTTGAACTAACGCTGTCAGTCAGTTTTCTTCATCTGAATGGATGCTACAGTGACTGACCAATTTCAGAAAATGCCCAACTCATGTGTGCCATGTGTCACCGGTCGCCTGAGCATGCTGTCATGCACCGCGTGCCTCCTGGCGCTGCTGGCCGTGACAAGAGCACCCTACGCGCCTACCCAACGCACTCGCCGTGCCATTTGCTTTTCCTTTCTCCTTCCCCGTGCGCTGCGCCAAGCCACAGCAGCCGTTCGCCATTACCAACCGCGCGTCGCCGTCGTCGTGTGTGCTTGCCACCGCAAAAATGGGTTGCCTAGTCTGTCAGTAGCCTCGCAGTGGTCTCCTCTACCTTCTCCACCCCACCGTCGGTCCGATTGCGCCGTGGTAAGGGCAAAATCGCAGCTTCGTCCCACCGCTACCATGGCTGTTCTCATCGGTGTTGTTGCTCCACGTGGACAACTACCACCGTGACCCTCCCATCCCTCCTCTGTCTCGCGCTAGGGTCTAGGAATGCTACCGTAGCTCGTAGGGTTGCCCTATTGGGCTGCGACGCCGTAGCGTCGTTGGAGCCGGCCGTGCCATGGCCGAGCGCTGCCGTGGCCATCGCCACCCCCTCTAACTACGTCAGTAGCTACAAATAAGGGTTCCCCTAGGTCCGCTAGGGTGAGGTGAACACGTAGGCACCGTTGCCTTCGCCGGAGAAGCCATCGGCGGTGAGTTGCGCCGTCGTCTTCCTCTGCTCCCCTGTTTCTCTCACCGGCGCGCGGGCCCCTCTCGTCAATCACCGCGGCTGAGGAGGGAGCCCAGCGTGGGCCGCGCCATTGTCTGGGCCACGCCAGCGTTGCTCGCAGGCCGCTGTTTCCTTGGGCTGGCCCAGTAGCTGTGTAGGTTTTTCCATTTTATTTTGTTTAATTGTTTTTCACAGTTTTGGGTATAGATTCAAAAATGTGTAACTCAAGTTTGGTAGATCCAAATGTGATGGTTCCAATTTTGTTAAGTTCCTGGTCATGTCTAGTATTTAATAAAAATATTATATGAGCACATGTTTTAGAAATTCTGGATAAATTAAATAGGACTTTGAAATGTGTTTTTGGATACATGCAAACTTGTTTGAATTTTATCTTGAGTTTATATGGTCCAAAAATGATTAAATTTTGTGGGTAATCTATTATTGCTTAGTAGAATCTCTGGTTAAAATTTCAGAGCTAGTGCATGTATAGTTTTTGAGTTATAGAATTTCTTTTTATCAATGGATGGATCTTGTGTGAATTTTCATAATTTTTCTATAGATCTAGTACAGGTAAAATTTGGTGAGTAAGGTTCTTATGCTAGAATGATGCTAGGAAAAATGTGAAATCTATTGCTTGACACTTTTCATTAGGGTTTCCTAATTATGCTAAAAATGGACATGCCACTTGTTATTTTGGGATACAACAAGTTCTTCTTGCTCAATGGCTTTGAAATTTTTATGATAGTCTATGTGAAGCATGAGATAACTACTGTAATTTTTGTAGATTTTTATGAACAGTTTTGCTATATATTGCTTTAATCACTTAATTAACTAAATAAATTGGAAAAGAATATTAAATAATTTATTTAGAAGTTGGCACTATACTTTCTAG
This sequence comes from Miscanthus floridulus, assembly GCF_019320115.1. Lineage (NCBI taxonomy): Eukaryota > Viridiplantae > Streptophyta > Magnoliopsida > Poales > Poaceae > Miscanthus > Miscanthus floridulus. The sequence goes on along the minus strand of NC_089584.1, from coordinate 34,432,542 downwards.
TGTTTCTATAGTATGCAAAACATGTTGGTTAACTTGGCTTGGTCAAATTATGCTTTTGCATCATCATTAAATAATTAAGCTAGTAACCCTGTTATTTTTGGAATAGATTCTAGGTTTACTAGAAATTGATTTGGTTAACATAAGAATCGTGCTTTGCTGTTTACAATTGATTGTAGAGAATTTCATAAGCTTTCTAGAATGCCCTCATGCAAATCATTTGGAATTGTAGAGCTCTGGCTGTGATTGAATTAAGGGACTACTTGTATACATATGAAACTTTAAATACTAAATTATGTATACCTTTACTATTTCTAAGTTGTGGTAATGTTCCTAGGTGTTAAGCCTTTAACTAAAGATGAGTATCTTTATCTTAGGTTATGCAAGTTAGGTAAGTTGATCTTGTTCTTTAAGTTTAGTTAGATACATGCTTAAAGTGATTTGAATAGAGCTATTTACTCGGTAAACGAGTGTCCAGTGATGCTTTCGTAAACACTTACTGTGATTCATTCATCATGAGCATCATGTCATTCCTTATGCATCCATGATATTTATCCCGTGCATCGGCATGCAATAGGTGTACCGGAGGGAGTAACACTGTTGGAATTCGAGGAACCGAGCGAGGAGCAGCAGCCGACATCGGAGGTTCAGGAGGTGCAGCCTTTAGGAGAAGTGCCAGATGAGGTCGCCATTGAGTGCCCGGATCACCATCCTTGCAACTTTGTGAAAGGCAAGCCCCGGAGCATATTAAGCCTCCTAATTTCTGAAATGCAGTTACAGTATTATTATTACATATATTGTTGCATTAAGTTTAGGTGTTGGATGCAAACACTTGCTGCATTGGTTACCCAATTCCTTGTCCAGATATTGTTACCCTGAATCCTATGTAGCTCAGGCTCGTGTAGTGCTTAGCCCTGCTTAAACATGGTAGAAGTCAGGTGATTTCCTGTCACTTGCGAGATATAGGAAGATACATGTGGCACGGTTGGCTATATTTGCTATCGTGGAAAAGAACCAGTCTTAATTTGAAATGAAGACCAGACAAAGGCTTGCCGGTTTGCAGTGACTCCATTTGTGTCGCTTAAGGATTGATTCTTGGAGCCTTCGTTCATGTTGAACGCATGCCTCTCTCTTAGTTGGCCGGGTCTGGAGATCGACCGCGAAGCCGAGTAGCTCAACTCAGGCTGGGAGTCGATAAGTATAAAGTACGCCTCGGAAGGGAGCCATAGGCGTGAGTCCAAGGCAAGTAATTTAAAAGTCCTGATCATCCTGGCAGAAGGGTAATCCCTGAGAGCACTGGCGCTGATTGAACCCGCGAATTTGGTTCCTGAGTTGTACCAAAGGTAACCCACGGCTACCCTTGCTAAGTATGCCAGGGTGAGAATTAGGAATACCCCCTCAGCTGAGTTGTAATTCGATTTGAGTCGCCGTCTCTCCCGGTTAGTGAGAACTTGACGGGCTTATCTCCAATGTAGATACACTAAATAACTTAATGGTTCGGAAATGATGATATGATGATGATAGCCTTATTATACCTGCTATGGTTAATATTGTTTGCTCCTAATAAGTGAGTTCTCTAGTACAGGTGCTAATCTAGTGGACAGGTAAATGATGATAAGCTTGATGCTAAGTTTAAATTGGTTACTATAATCATAAGCTCTTTTATGCAACTGTGTTAAGCTAGCCCACCTGAAAAGCCTTGCATGACCCTTGGTGTCTTTTATTTCTGGTTTTGATGGGTAAGTCTAGCTAAGTACCTTCTCGTACTCAGGGTTTATCTCCCACCTGTTGCAGATGACCAGTTCTACTTTGGTTGCTGCAAGTACTGCCTTCTCCTAGCTGGGGATGAAGACTAGACCATTGGGCACGGTCTCTACTAGTTCTCGTACCTTATAATGCTTTTGTGGGACATGACTCAGACTTGGCAATGTAATTGAAAACTATGATGTTTTGTACCAAACTATGTTGCTTCCGCACACTCAAACTTGGTTTGTAATATTCTATTTAAAACTCTGATGGATGTATCCGAATGCTTATTATGAAATGTTGTAATGGATGATGTGTTGTGTTGAATCACTACGATCTTGGTTTGTATGTCGAGAGTTGGTTGAAATCCTTTGCGATTTCCAGACTACTGAGATTATGGGAGCTTAAGTACAGGAATTTGATCGCTTCGGTGATTGTTTTTGTACTTATATTCTTATGATTTGGTCGGTTCTGTTACAACAACCCCCAGTCGAGCCACCGGCTACACGAGCTTCTTCATGGTCTATGGTTCCAAGGTCATCCTCCCAACTGACCTTGACTATGGAGCACCAAGGATCAGGGTGTACGACGAACAGGGAGCCGAGGCATCCTATGAGGACGCCATGGACTAGCTGGACGAAGCTTGTGACATTGCCCTCCTCTGTTAGGCCAAGTACCAGCAGGCATTGCGATGGTACCATAGCCGATGAGTGTGGGGTTGGGCCTTCAACATCGGGGACCTGGTCCTCCGCCTCGTCTAGAGCAACAAGGACCGCCACAAGTCTCCCCACCATGGGAGGGACCGTACGTCATTATGGCGGTACTCTAGTCAGGTGCTTATAAACTAAAAACCATCGACGGTGAGGTCTTCACCAATGCCTAGAACATCGAGCAGCTACGTCGCTTTTACCCCTAAGAAATGCACACTTTTTACTTATCAGTTTCGTTATCAAAACTCCCCAATCCTTCATGACATCTGATCCCAGCAAACACCAGGGGGTCGGGCCTCACTCAGGGGCTGATATAAGTATATTTATCCTACAAAAATTCTCTATGCCTGCCCTCTGTATGTTAAGTCCTAGGAGCTAGGTTTTCGGGAACACGCTCTGAGTAAAACTAGGTGGACTACAAGAAACCTATGCCCCAGTGGCTACGGCGCCTTTGCTCACCGGCGTGATCAAAGCTAACTCACCCGCACTCCCAGCCTTTATGACATCAACTATGGGAAGGGTCAGAATACACTAAAACCTCTTTTTACAAAAAGAGGGAGAAGAGCTAAAAATAGTTTGCTATAACAAAGAGCTCATCCATTTTTGCGTAAATTTGACGCTTGGCTTATTTACCTAACTAAATTCTTGCGTAGAATGTCCTCATCCCCTATTTCCACAGGGAAATCTTATCCCAATAGGTAACACGAGTCGATCATACGGCTTGACCACTAACGAGAAATGGATAAGGAGCAAGCAGGGTCACACTCATATCAGGGGAGGCTTTCTGAACCCACCACACTTACCATCGAGGTAAAACAGGTGCCCAGGTCGATCGGATGGCTCAAGACCGCTGCCAAAAGATAAGCATTCTCACTTGCTTACTTTACATATTAATTTCATTACTAAGCTTCTAACCCCAGCGACGACAGAGGGTCAGGAATTGCTCAGGGGCTAGCGAGGGTGCCTATTCGCTAGACATTCTCTTTGCCCAGCCCCTCCTTATGTTTAAAAAACTAGAGGCACGGTGTGCGGGCGCAAACTTTGAGTAGGCCTGGTCGGACCACTAGGAACCTATGCCCCAGCGGCTATGGCGTTTTGGTCCACCAACACGATCAGAGTCCTTGCCTCTGCACTCCAAACCTTAACCCCACCTTCTCGGGAAGGACTTGGAGGGACCTACCTATAGAATCTCCATCAAGGAGAGGCTATAAGATCGCCCAAATCGATCGAACAACTTGGGCCACTGCCAAATGATAGATACGGAGGAATGGGAGTCTCATGCAGAGTACGCCAGATGTTAGACCTGAACCCCGCACAGACATATCTGGTAAAGAGCTCCCAGAACTCGTCACTCATGCCATCGAGGTAACATTATCGACCCCTATGTTTTCTTAAACTATGATCATTTATACATTCATCTATTCAATCATCTCATACATCCAAGCATTGCACATGCGATTGCCGCATCACAATGCTTCATGTCGTGTCACAAAGTTGTAGTCGTCTCATTCAATATGAATGGTGATCGATCGAGGTTTGAAGGCCGCCCTGCAAAGGGCTCGAGGCTGCCTCATGTTAAACAGAGCCAGGGGAGAAAAACCGAGATGAGCCCTAGCGGACTTGCCTGACCCCACTTGGAAGCGAACAGGGACATCTCGACCCTTCTCGTTCGATTCTAACCTCGAGCCAAACTCATAGAATCTCCAATCGAGGAGAGGCCAATGGGCCACCCAAGCCTATCGAACGGCTCGGGCATCTACCGGGAGGTGGGTTAAGAAGTAGTGGAATGCCACATGAGGGCTCTATCGACCCCATCAATGGATGATAGACCCAGATTCCACTCGAACATGCCCGTTAGCAAGCTCACTAGGCACGACACTCGAGCCGTCGAGGCAAGTATCATTAGCTTAGCCCCTTCAGTTGCGGAAACCGAGGATGAGGTGATGCATGAAACATGGCCGACCCCTTTCGAACCCCATGGGGCTTGAGGGCTCAAGCCGCCCGATCCAAGATCGAGAGACTGAGGTTCAAAGGCCACCCACGAAGGGCCCAAGGCCACCTTGCGTCACACTAGTCTAGGGGAGAAAACATAGATGAGCCCCAGCGGCCTTCGCCCATCCCGCCTAGAAGAGGACAAGGTCATCTCAACCTTCTCGTTCGACCCAAACCTCCAGCCGAGCCCATAGACTCCCCATTGAGGGGAATCTGTTGGAAGGTGGGTGTCGATGTTTCGTACAAGCACTGGCAAGTAAATTTATAGTAATGCGCGTTAGGCTCGGATGGTGCGCTAAAGGACACAGGATTTATACTGGTTCGGGCGGAACGTCCCTACGTCCAGTTTGCTGCTGCTTGTGTTATTAGCACCGTGAACGGTCTGTAGTAAGGGGTACAAACTGTTAAGAGAGGGACTGGTCCCAAGTCTCTGATGGAAGGATTGAAAGGTGGTCAAGAGCTTCGTAGCCACTTGAATGTGTGTATATGAGTGCGTTCTATTGTTTTTTGTCCCCCCTTGATGGAGGGAGCGCATCCCCTTTTATAGATGAAGGGGCTGGCTTTACAAGGGTGAGGGCTCTAGGATGCGTACTCTACTTAGTCTTATGGCTCACGTCTACCTAGTCAGGTCCTCCATTCTGATGAGTGTGAAGGAAGATAAGTGCTTACAATGTTGTCGATGTCTCTGTAGGATGTTAGGTTTGTCACAGAATCCTGCCCTGCGCAGGGTATGGGCTGTAGTATAGTGGTTTTGACTTATGAGCCTCCCCAGCCTTGCTCCGCACGCCTTCTGGTTCCCATGATTCCTTGTTGGGAGAATGCGGGGTTGGGGTCTGGTGTAGCGCCGTGGCCAAGGCCTTCTGACTGGGAGGACCTGGGGGGTCGGGAAGCGGGCGCCACTCCCCCAGGTCCACAGCGTGGTGACGGAATACTCGTCGTTCATGGAGATAGCAAATCCTTTCCTAGAGCATAGCGGTTGTCGTATATCTTCATCGGGTTCCATGTCTCAGAGCTGAAGGCGGCGCCTACAACTCTACAGGGCAAGGTGCACGCACCTGTAATGCCTTTTGGGTTCTGCGGTGCCCAGAAGGGTCTAAAGCATCAGTCCTGTCATTCCCTGGCAGTCCTTTTCCTGCCAGGGCGTAGGGTATGGTCCTTGGAGCCATGGTTGACCTGAACGTCTTGTCTCGTCCTATACCCATCATTACGAGGGATAGATATCGATCAGGGTGAGGCTCATTCTTGGCCGTCGGGTGAGACGGAGACCAATCCCTATCTCTTAGGCGAGACTAACCCTACCCCTCTGGGATCGGGCGAGGCGGAATCCATCCCTCAGCCCTCGGGTGAGACCGAGCCCACCCTAAAGGCGTCGGGCGAGACGGAGATTAGCCTTGAGCCTTTGGGCGAGGCAGGGTTATCTCACAAAGGCATCGGGTGAGGCTGACCCTGTCCCTCCAGGATCGGGCGAGACAGAATTCATCCCTCAGCCCTCGGGCGAGACCAAGCCCGCCCTAAAGGCGTCGAGCGAGACGGAGTTTATCCCTCGGCCCTCGGGCGAGACCGAGCCCGTCCCAAAGGTGTCGGGCGAGGCGGAACAGAACTCCTGTCACTCGAACAAGGGATGACACGGCGCCTTTATGCGTCCAGAAGTTTTTCACGTTCGGTGGTTATTGGTTCCACCTTCTGGGGTATCCTGGTATTAGGTCCCCGACAGTGGGTTAAGGAGCAACAGAATGCCCCCTGAGGGCTTTGCCGACCCCATTACAAGTGATGGAACCAAATTCTGTTCGAACACGCCCATCAGCGAGCGCATCGAGCGCGTCACCCAAGCCGTCAAGGCAAATGATGTTAACTCAACCCCTCCTGTTGCAGAAACTAAGGACAGGGCGACAGTCATGAAAAATGAGCCAACCCTTGACCAAATCCCCACCATGCATCGTGGCTCAAGGAAGGTTGGGCTTACAAGGAGACCTAACGCATGGTCGTAGAGTGATAGCTAAGATCCTAGGGAGAGGGTACGTGCGAATACAAGAGATGCATTCTCCTAAGTTTCGTTGTCCTTCCCTCGATGTTCAGTGACATCCAACCCCAGCAGCGGCAAAGGGGTCAGCTGATGAAGTTATAAGTATACCTTTCCTAAAATAGTCGTTGCGTCAGACCTCTTCTTCACGCTAAGCCTAGTGGCAAGGTTTATGGAAACAAATAATTGGTCATGTCTGGCTGGACTACAAAACACCTATGCCTCGGCGACTATGGTGTCTTTGCTCACCAGCATGGTCAAAGTTCTCCCCTTACACCTTGGGCCCTATGGTCTTAACGAATGGAAGGGTCAGAATACATGAGCCTTCTCTTTTCACATACAAAAAGGGAAGGAAACAAATTCAATCAAACAAAACAAAATAATGAACTTACAAAAGTGTTCTTATAATACAAAAGGATTGGCAATTGTCCATAGAGTACAATGACATTCATCCAAGATCACCCAACCTAATTGACTAACTATCCCCTCCAAGGGAGAACTATGTCTTCAACCTTGTTCGCCAGGTTCCACATGATAGGAGCCACCGCCTTCTCTATTTCATCCAGCTCAGAGGCTTTGTAGCTAAGCGCGAAGCCAAGGCTCATTGTCTCCAAGTCAATATTATCGGCGTAGTGGGAGCAAGCGATGGCGAAGGCTTGGGTGATCCCAGAGAGAAGAGCTTCCCTCTCAAGCTGGCGCACCCGTGCCGTGATATCTACAGCACGGGCCACAAGCGAGTTGGTTCCCTCTGATCGTGCCACCTCTAGGTCATTGAAGACCACCCCGACAGCAGCGCACAGGAGATCATGCTCACCGCTCTCCACCTAAAGGATCCTCCTGCCTCGGTAAGCTCTGTGACCAGCCCAGCGGAGAAGCTCTTGGCCTACAGCCTTTGGGCTACCATAGTTCCAAGATTGGCCTATAGGGAGCTGATCTTCTGTTGCACCTTATCGCGCTCTCAGACGGCCTGGTCGCGCTCTCCGTGGGCCATGCCACGCTCTAAGCGGAGCCTCTCCATAGTCTAGCGTAGCTCATCTCGCTCCCTGTGTAGCTAGGCAACTGCCTTGGCATCTAGGTTCGCCTTCTACTGTAGGGTCGTAGACCTTTCCTCAGCTGCTAGCTTGAGCTTCCGCTCCTTCTCCACCTTGGCCAGGAGGTCGAGGATCCACTGGTGGGCCTCAGCGCCCCTTTGGAGCAGCTCATCCTGCTCCTTTTGAACTCTGGCGGCCTCGTCCTCATCCTGACATGCCCTCATCGACAGCTCCTGGAACGCCTTCTTGGCATCCTCCTTGTCCTGATGGGCCTTGGCCTCCCACTGCCAGAGCCCAGCCACCTCCTTGGCTAGGGGAGTCAGCTCGGCCACTCGCTATTGGGCGACAGCAAGCTGGGTGCTCACATCCCCATGTAGCCGAGCCTCTTTAGCGAGGTGGTCCCATTTCTCCTTCTTCTCGTGGAGGAAACGGGATTTCTCCTGGCTATGAGCGATAAGGAACTAAAAAGAAGATCAATGTCAAAACACAAAAATACATGAAGAAAGAAGAAAGTGAGAGGAGAGATTAAGTGAATACCTAGCCGGTAGGAATGACGATGTCACATAGGATGCCCCTGCCCTAGTTCAGAGCTTCTAGCATGGCCAAAATCCCCTCACTAAGACTCTCCTGCTCTATGCTCTCAGTAGCATCATCGAGCGGGAAGAGTATCGACGTCAGGTCTTATGGATCCATCCACTAGAGCAGTGGCTCACCCTGAGCAGGTGAGTGGCTGCCCCCCCCCCCCAACATCAATCCTCTCCATAACCGCCATGATGCCTAGGGACCCCTTGGCCAAGCCTCCCTCTGACCGGCCTACGTCGGGCGCCATCACTTGGGCCACCGGTGGTACGGATCATGTTGCTTCCTCGGGCACCACCAAGGCTATGTATGGCTATGCCTGGCATGTCACAGTCATAGCCACCTCCATCTACGTCAGAGGGGCCTCGACCGGTGGCATCACGCCCATAGTGGTTGGCGCCATGAGTGCAAGCGGCAGCTCCATCCGCTCCGACGTCAGTAGTAGAATCGCTTCCATCGCTGGTTGCTCGGTGACCTCCGAGGGTGTTCCCTTAGCCCCAGCGACTGTTTGACCCACCGAGGGCACAGGCACCACCACGGGCGATGCCTGACCGGCCGACAAGGCTATGACGCCGACTCCACTCCTGCTAGAAGCAAGAGCGACATCGGGCGACGGCCGATGTCTCGCCTGGATGGTGACACTCTTCTTGGGCGCTAGCGCCAAAGAGTGGCCCCGTCTCAAGATGCTGCAAGAAACAAAAGGCGTGAGTCACGCTAAAAATAGAGAAAATAGAGAAAATAGAGGAGACAAATGACTTACATCGGCGTTGTCAGGTGGAGGATTCATTTGGGGGATGAACCCCTAGGTCCTTGCTCCACCTCCTCGGCACGGGGCCATTTGGTGCCTGCCCTAGGATGAGGGGCTTGCCTCCATTGCACTCAGGGGCACGGCGGTGGAGCCATCCCCCTCCCTTGGCACCTCGGGCATGGCAGTAGATCCGCCTACCCTCGCTAGCACCTCGGGCGCGGTGGCAGATCCGCCCATCCCCGCTAACACCTCGAGCGCGGCAGTAGATCCGCCCGCCCCTACTTGTTTTGAGGACGGGCCGATGGTTCAGCCTGCCTCTGCCGGCCTCATGGACTCACTTCCTCCCACATGAAATGGGAAGGGTCCCTGCATGGATGAGTGGATACCTATCGATGTATCCTCGCTTGCCAGGTTAGCCCACTCGGTGTCGGTAACTACCTCATCTTCTTCTTCATCATCATCATCACTATATGTGTCCTCCCCACGCTTCCATGCATGTAGCTTCTACTGCTTCTTCCTCTTCTCATCCTCCTTCACCTTCCGCTGTCGCTCGTTCGCAGCGCAGTTGGCCGCCATCATGGCTAGGTCCTTCAGCAGTGGAGCCAGAAGATCCATAAGGACGAGTTTCTTTGACTAGTGCTCCTATCTCAGTATCAACGTCAAGAGGTCAGGAGTTCAATTAAAAAGGAGGCACGAGGAAAGAAAACTTATGAAGACAATGTACCCCGGTTTTAGTTGCATTAGTGGATGCCCTAGCACCGGATATACGAAATCAAGGACAGTGTCGGTGTCGTCCAACGAAGGCTCCATCGCCTTCTTAATGCGTTGTGCCACTTCAGAGGGGGAGGGCTCCCTCGATGAGTGTCGTCCCATCGAGTGACACCTCGAGCACCATCATGTGCAGGGGAAGTGCGCACCTCATTAGCAGCGCCACCCTCCGCACGTGGTAGGCGCCGATGATCCTCGACCCCTTTATGCCCCTCTTCTTCAGAATTAAGATGGTGGCGAGATGGTCCTAGATTTTGTTCTTGTCTTTCTCTGGGACTCCCCACCTCCTCCATGATTCTAGGACCTCTTCGATGAGGCACCCAGTGAACTCTGGCAAGGGGGCAGCGGCGGTGTTCTTGACGTAGAACCAATGTGAATGCCACCCCTTGTTGGAGGTCGATAGATGCATTGGCGGATACTCATTGATGCGGTTGTTACAAAGCTGAATGCCAGCACATCCCATCGGCACATTCAGCTCCTCCTTCTTCTCCCGCTTCTTTAGGAGGGTGACGGTGAAGAAGTACCGCCATAGGTCAAAGTGGGGACTAATCCCTAGGAACCCCTCACACAGGGCGATGAATGCCACAATATGCTAGATTCCATTGGGATTAAGGTGTTGCAGCTCCACCTTGTAGTAATGCAACAACCCCCAAAGGAACTTATGGGTGGGGGTGGTGAATCCCCGCTCATGAAAGTGAGTGAAGGACACGACATAGCCATCGGGCGGCGATGGCACATCCTCATCGCCAGGCAACTACCACTCCTCGGCGGCGGTCCACACGCAGAGAAGACCACGGCAGATGAGGCCCTCCAGGCGCTAGAGGGTGATATCGAATCTACACCATGGCTCCATTGAATGATTGGAGTGGGTGGATGTGAACTTGACAGTGGCTGAGATGCGGATGCGGTGAGCTTGGGCGATTGGTGGTGGAGGTTGCAGATGCGAAGGCAAGGAGGCAAAGTACGAAACCCTAGGGGTGAACCCTTTGGTTTTATAGGGGCGACAGATGCGAGGAAGGTAGTTGTCCACCTAGAATTCCACGCCTACCATGATCCACCACCACGTCATGTTGCGGGATATGCGCCCGTAATCCCTATCCTTTCCCTCCGAAGACACGTCGGCCATTTTGCCTCCCCTGACGGACTAGGACTCTTTGCTAGCAAAGGGGATACAGGTCAAAAAACATTTTCTCTGGCCCGTCTAGGCCCAGGAGTTCGAGGGCTAGCCCATCAACTTTTTTTATGGTCGTCCCAAGGCACCCTTATGACAAAGGATGGGCCCGCAAGTGGCCAAAACTCAGATGCATGAGCTTCATAGGAGTCTCGGCCTGTGATCGAGTCTCAGCCGGGCTGACCCTAGATGGATCCCTATGAATGGGATACCAGGGTCCCATTTAAGCTATCCGGCTAACAAACCATCAAATCTCACATCCATACCCACAAAGGGTTCGAATCACCCCCAGGCGATTCTATCCGAATCACCTAGGGGCTCGAGGGCTACACCTGATGGGTGCACTCACGCACACCCTCTGGCAAGTCGAATCACCCCTAGGTGATTCTATCCGAATCCCCGAGGGCTCGGGGGCTACAGCCATTGGGTGCACTCACGCGCACCCTTTGGCAAGTCAAATCACCCCCTAATGATTCTATTCGAATCACCTAGGGGCTTGAGGGCTACTGTCGAGGACCAAATACTGGGGTGCCCAAAGAGGAGGAGCTAATAACCATCAGACGTTGATGCTTCTGAACAGACAAAAGCATGACTACACCTCTTGCCTAAACGACCGAGGGCTAACTCCATCCCGTTCGACCCCCAAAGGTTGGCTCCACCTCGCCCGACCCCTATGGGCTAGTTCTGCCTCGCTCGACCCCCAGGGGCTAGCTCTGCCTCACCCAACGTCTAAGGGCTAGCCCGACGTCTAAGGGCTAGCTCCGCTCTTTGTCTCATCCGACGTCTGAGGATAAACTCTGCCACACCCGACATCTGAGGTCAGACTCTACCTCACCCGACCCCTAGGGGCTGTCTCCGCCTCGCCCAATGTCCGAGGGTTGGCTCTACCTTGCCCGATGTCTGAGGATAGACTCCACCTCGCCTGACCCCCGAGGGCTGGCTCTACCTCGCTCGACGTCCGAGGGATGGCTCTGCCTCGCACGACATCTAAGGGCAGACTCCGCCTCGCCCGATGTTTGAGGACAGACTTCACCTTGCCCGACGTCTAAGGATAGACTCCACCTCGTCTGATGTCTGAGGCCAGACTCAGCCTCACCTGACCCCCAGGGGCTGGCTTCGCCTCGCTCGATGCCCGAGGGCTGGCTCTGCCTCGCTCGACATATGAGGACAGACTCCGCCTCGCCCGACCCCTAGGGGCTAGCTCCACCATGCTTGATGTCTAAGGGTAGACTCTGCCTCGCTTGACGACTGCGTGCTGCTCCTTCATAACTACGCACGTAGATAAGGTGGGGCACTCAAGTCAACCGCAATACCGAGGACCATACTCTACACGTCTGCAGGAAAGTACCGTCAGGATATAACAAGACGGGCGCTTTAAGCCCTTACAGGCATGTTAGAGCCCTTACAGGATGAGAAAAGGTTTTGCAAGCTAAGGAATGAGTTGCACATATTGGATTTCTCAAATATGTGTTGATGCACCCCCCCCCCACTTATATGACATGCCTCTCCTTCAAGCAATCCAAGGTAAAAGTTGATTGGCATGGCATACATCCTTGCTAAGGACATGTTTAGTGCATCTAGACATCTTTCACATTTAATAGGCTTATTCATGAAAATCAAATGAATTTGATGATTATATGGTACCACTATTGCTTCTATGATTATTTTGATCTAGTGGCAGCATGTGACATGTTTGTGGGCTTGTAAACCTAGTGTTTGATCTAGAAAATGAGCTCTAAGTGTTTAACTCAACATGGTAAGATAACCCTTATTTGGAGGTGTGAAGAAGCTTGTCCTTGGATCAAACCGAGTTAAATATCTTTGGCAAGTATTCTAGATTGGACCAAATTCAGAACTTTGATCCCCACCCCATTGATTGACATTGATAATCTCAACCTATCTACATTTTGAACCTTTGTGATCATTGATGACAAAGGGGGAGAAAAACAAAGATATTAGTGTACTAAGATGGTGAAAAGACAACAAAGGGGAAAAATAAAGACAAGTGATAGGGGGAGAATTTGACATAGGGGGAGAGATATGACAAAGGAAGGAAATCAATTAAAATTTTGAGCACACAAGTAGGGGGAGCAAGCTCATGAACTTGTATGGTGCATTTAAATGTGCATTTCATATATTTGCTTGCATGGAACAAGTTTTTAAATTTCAATATCCATGCTTGTGTGGTGTATGCTAGTTGTAGGTTTGAATGATGAAATGAAAAACTAGCATGCATAGGTTAAGTAACTAGACTCATGCTCACATTATGAAAACTATACCTTTACTTCTAATGTTGATCTCATGGGGTATTCTAGTTTTTATGTATGTCTAGTTACTAATGGTGCTAAGGATGGTATATTGGTGCACTCCGATTGGTATCACGCTTCAAAGGTCCATCTTTAATACCTTAGCATCATTTGGTAGACATTGTCTCCTATATTTCCTATCTAAGCATATGTGTAAGCTACAATCCAAACTCTTAGCACATATGTAGGGGGAGCAATTGCTACCATATGGGATTCATGAAACTTGTCCATATCCTTTTACACATGGTAGATATGCTTGGGCAAGCAACATGGATTCAATTGAATTTCAATTCATATCTTTGTGAAAGGGTTGTCATCAATTACCAAAAAGAGGGAGATTGAAAGCTCTAGTTTGGTTTTGGTGAATTGATGAAACCCTAAGTGCTAACCTAGTTTATCAAAGTGATTATGAGATAGGTAGCACTATTCTAAGTGGTGAAGCAAATGAAGATCATGACATGATGATGGTGTTGCCATGGTAACAATCAAGTGCTTGGACTTGGAGAAAGAAGAAAGAAAAACAAAAGGCTCAAGGCAAAGGTATAAATGGTAGGAGCTATTTTATTTCAGTGATCAAGACACTTAGCGAGTGTGATCACATTTAGGTTCGATAGCCGTATTATTAAGAGGGGTGAAACTCGTATCGAAATACGGTTATCAAAGTGCCACTAGATGCTCTAACTCGTTGCATATGCATTTAGGATCTAGTAGAATGCTAACACCCTTGAAAACGTTTATGAAAATATGCTAACACACATGTGCACAAGGTGATACACTTGGTGGTTGGGACATTTGAGCAAGGGTAAGAAACTTCACCAGCGGAATGTCCACCCGTAGAGTGCGGATAGTCTGATGGTGCCACCGGCGCCCTATATAGAAAAGATAGGGTCTCACAGAGTGGACCGGATGCTGGCCTCAACTAGACCGGCGCATCTAGTCAGTGGAACCAGTGAAGACGCTGGCGTCGGTCTTTGACCAGACGCTGGGTCACTTTGTGACCGGATGCTGACGGGGTGCGTTCAGTCCCGCTGACGTGGAAGCACACAGAGGAGACAGTGTGTGACCGGACGCTGGGTGAGTCCGGTCGGGCATGACCGAACATGTCCGGTCGCCTCTAGAACCTTACTCAAAGTGACCGGACGCTGGGGTCCTGTGTCCGGTCGTGATCAAGCAGCACGCCGGTCTTCACCTGATCGTTGAGATTGGGCACTCAGTATTCGAAGAGAGGGATGATGTGGCAGCCATCCGTTGACCGGACACAGGGGTCCTGTGTTCGGTCAATCTAACCAGAGCATCTGGTCACCCCATGTTGTGCCCAGTGAAGGGGTACAATGGCTCTATTTCATGGGGGGCTTCTATGAAAGCCCCATGGCCGGTTCTAGCTCACCCTCTTGGCCATTTTCATTGACATAGCAACCTTGTGAGCTTAGCCAAAGCTTCACCACTCATCTCCATCATTGATTCATCATCTTTGTGAGATTGGGAGTGAATCCAAGTGCATTGCTTGAGTGTTTGCATCTAGAGGCACTTGGTGTTCGTGTTTCGTTGCGGGATTCGCTTGTTACTCTTGGTGGTTGCCGCCACCTAGATGGCTTGGAGCAGCGAGGATCGTCGAGCGGAGGTTGGTGATTGTCTCCGGTTCCTATCGTGGTGATTGTGAGGGGTTCTTGACATTTCCCCGGTGGAGAGCCAAAAGGTACTCTAGTAAATTGCTCGTGGTTTGTATGATCCTCATCTTGTGTTGGTTGTGCGGCACCCTATTGAGGGTTTGGCATGTGATGCCAATTAGCGCGTGAACCTCCAAGTGAGTGAATTGCCACAACGAGGACTAGCTTGCCGACAAGCAAGTGAACCTCGGTAAAAAATCATTGTGTCATCATTTGATTCTGAGATGATTGGTCTTCATTGGTATTCATCCTTGTGATTGATTAGTTCACTCCTCGATACGGCAGTATAACTATCTTGCTCTCTCTCTTTACAATACCGCAAACTAGTTGTCAAGCTCTTTATTGTAGCTAGTCGTGAGAGCTTGTTAGTTTGGTTAGTGTGGCTCTTTAGTTAGCATTTGAGAGCGCACTAACTTAGTGTAGTGACATAGCCATTATGTGGTTAGAAACTATAGAAATTAAAATTATGGTAGGTGGCTTGCATTTTTACTAGGATAGCGCAACACTTGCTTGGCCTCATAATTGTCTAACCGGTTTGTTAAGTGTTGTTGTAGAAATTTTTAATAAGCTGATCACCCCCTTTAGCCATTAGGACCTTCCAATCGCACGCGCCGTGCTCAAGAACCCCGCCATCCTGCTGCTGGACGAGGCCACCAGCACGCTTGCTTGACTCCGAGTCGGAGAAGCTCGTGCAGGAGGCGCTGGACCGCTTCATGATCAGGCGCACCACCACTACCGGACCATGGCCGACAAGCAGCTCGCCTTCCGCACCGGCGCCGATGCCAGCTCCTTCCTGCACCTCGCCAGGATGAACTCGCCCGAGTGGGCCTACGCGCTCGTCGGCTCCCTCGGTTCCATGGTCTGCGCGGCTCCTTCAGCGCCATCTTCGCCTACATCCTCAACGTCCTGCTAAGTGTCTACTACGCGCTGGACCCGCGGTACATGAAGCGCGAGATCGCCAAGTACTGTTACCTGCTCATCGGCATGTCATCCGCGGCGCTGCTGTTCAACACGGTGCAGCACGTGTTCTGGGACACGATCGGTAGGAACCTCACCAAGCGTATGCGTGAGTCGCGAGAAGGTGTTCGCCGCCGTGCTCCGTGACCACTGGCGGAGCCACCACCTGGCCACCCCGGGCGGCCGGCCGGGCTCGTCACCAGCGATGAAAAGGAAATTTTCTTTATAGCGAGGTAGAATCCGGTAATTTTCTAGCTAAATATTTTTGCATAATAAAAATTGCCTGGGCTCATAAAAGCTTCTGGCTCCGCTAATGTCCGCAACGAGATTGCCTGGTTCGACGCCGACAAGAACGCCAGCGCGTGCGTCGCCGTCAGGCTCGCGCTCGACGCGCCAAAACGTGCGCGTGGTGACGGTGGTGCCGCAGGAGCAGTTCCTGTTCATGGCGAGTTCCGTCACTTCCGTCACTCCATTTTAACAGAATGCTATTTTTAGTTCACGGTCCAATCTTTTTCGATGATATTTTATAGGGGCATAAATTTTACGGAGATCATGATCTTTCGATGCTATACAACTAATTTTTCCAAAAAAAAAATTAGCATGTACTCTGTAATTTGTTGATGTCTCGTGATTGAAGTATCTATTCAACTGATTTCCTTGTCTGACATTTAGTCTTGATGGCCTGTACCTTGACATTCCAATGTTCTTTTTGCAGGGATATGTGGTCCTGAACAGACCGTGGGCATTTGTGCAGTGGCTTCAGAAAGCAATGATTGAAGAAGAGTAAGTTCCCATGGAGTATCTGTGTTCTTTATTTTGCTATATAGTTTCTGTTCAGCTGCAAGTTTTAACCTTCCACACAAATCTCGTGATTTAGCGTACAGTAAGGCATGACTTATAAAATAGCAAAAATCGAATAGTTTCCTTCTTCATTCTTAAATAATAAGGATTATACTAATTTAATGTGTATATTACTGTTCTGCTTTGGTGAAAATGGCAGGTACATACTAATGGCAGAACCAGATCATATATTTGTGAAACCTTTGCCAAATTTGGCCCTCGACAATGATCCAGCGGCATTCCCCTTCCTTTACATTACACCATCAAAACATGAAAAAATTATCAGGAAATACTATGCTAAAGAAAGAGGCCCCATCACAGATATCGATCCTATTGGGAATTCTCCTGTAATCATTAAGAAGGTAATTCTTGTTGCACACTTAACACCCTTTACCTACGCATGTATTGATTTGCTGACCATCCGTTTGGTGCATTAGCATTCAGGGTTTTTTACTTCACTTGCTTACTGTTTGGGTTTAGTAACTTCATAATACCTCACTTAACAAAATCTCTTTTCATGTGAGAAAACATTTCAGACACTTCTTGAGAAGATTGCCCCCATATGGATGAATGTGTCAATTCAAATGAAAGAGGATAAAGAGACAGATCAAATTTTTGGATGGGTGTTGGAAATGTAAGAATTACCTTATCCTGTATCCAAATTGTGCAAGTTCTTATGTCCACTTGTTATGTTATTACAATTCCAGCCTTTTTCTTTGACCTTTAGGTATGCATACGCTGTTGCTAGCGCATTGCATGGGGTTCAGCATATCCTTCGTAAAGATTTCATGATCCAGGTGCTCCATTTGTTTGCGTTTTTATGTTGATAGTATTCCTCACTTCAAATAATGTGTTTGATTGACATGATGGTAAACAACAAATTCAACCACCCTATGATACAAAGCTCGGAAATACATTTATAATCCACTTCACTTATGGATGCGACTATTCACTAAAGGTATTAGAATCCCAAATTGCTGAATTTCTTCTATATATCTGGTTTTTATATGAAGTTAAAGAAAAATTTAGTGCATAAAGTAGATATTTTACTGCTCCTGTTATTTTACTGACAGTATTTTACAATAAATTATCTTTCTGGGTGAATTGACCTATGGGAGTGGTGAATGGAGATTTAACAAAAGATCATTCCTAGTTAGGCCACCACCAAGAAATCTTACATTGCCCCCTCCTGGAGTCCCAGAAAGTGTGGTACGTGTATTAGCAGATAAATTGAAAAGGCTTGGCATGATTTTGTTATGATACAATGAATCTATTATGGTATCGATGTGCTATAAATGTTCACCATCCGCACGATTATTTTATGCTCACCATTTACATGAACTTTTCTTTTGACTGCTAATGTACTTGACAAACTAATCTGGCCTTTCCTAATCTTTTCTCAATGCAGGTTACTCTAGTAAAAATGGTCAATGAAGCTAGTGCAAACCTGCCTCGGTGGGATGATGGAATATAAACTTTGGCTGATGTCAATTATACCTTAGGTTCCTTTGATTTGCACCTTGTATATGGGAAATATCAAAGTATCAGGTGACAGTCAGCTGTTTGGTTTATGCCCAAAATAGCTGCTTGCACTCGCCGCACACCATACCTGATAGAAGAAGATACATAATTTTCTCACTGTACTTTTTAGAAAAAGAAAAAGAAAAGTAAGTTAGCACCCACAGTTTTCCATTTAATTATCTTGTAACTGCTGCTCACTGCTGAAAATCTCAATACAAGTTTTTTTATCCTAATAAAATTTAGGTCATTTTAACCTTCTCATTTTTTTTGAAAATGTTTTAGAGGTCCTACCTTCTACGTGTTTCTTATCCTTTTCTTCCTTCCTTTCTCCTACTTAACAAATACTATCACCCTCGTGAATGAAAAATTGTCTTCCCAATACATAAAAACAAAGGGCACTAAGCTCCTTTGATTCTTTACTTTGCACAAGTCTAAAATGACCTACGTTTGGAATCAGAGGCGATGAAAAAATGTAAAAATCCACAGACATTGACATGATCTCCAATATGACACTTTGAAAGTATATTATATTAAATAGAAAGAGCTATGTACTATTATTAAATAAATATTTTATAATGAATCTAGTAACGACAATGTTGTGATATCATCCATACAAAAATTTTAGGATAAAAAGTTTGACTATTTATTTTCTCTCTCTAGAGATCACAAATTTATATTATTGGGTGCACGTTTATGACAAGAAAAGAAAGTAAAATGTGAAAACTTTGAAAGATCGAAACAAAGGATAATTCTTGTAGAGTTAAACATTAGCTATGGTGGGTTTGGTGACAGATAGGAAGGATCGATCGGACATGTGAAATAGCAGTAGGAGTTTACAGATGGAATTTGATTTTTAGGACCTTTTTGGTAGGGTAAAAAAACAGTAAAACCATGTTATGGTGGCTTTGGTTTCTGACAAAAAATAGTTTCGACTTCATAGTTTTTGTCTTCAAAAGTTTTTTTTTTTGAAAGATCCGGTTACCCGGCTTTGATTTATCATAAGGGGTCAGCAAACAACTGTTACATGCGCGAGAGGCGCGACCAGCCACAGCCTAAGCTGTGGAGGTTTAGAGAGTAGTCACATGCGCGAAAGTTGTTCGTGTGCACGTTGTGGAGGGAATTAAGAAGGATATATTGAGTAGTCAATTCATGTCTTTTTGTTTTATGTCAGGGTTTGAGAGTGGAAAATTGTACCATGTGAACGTCGTAGATGCATTTTTCTTCGACTTCAAGTATAATTTTCGCTAACTCCCACCCTTCTCCTCATACAGTGGTAAGAAGTTAGTCATTTGTGAGAGTTGACCCTCTTAAACTCTCATTCTACATCCTATAGGAATTCATATTCCCACTGAAAAATATTTTTGAAGTTCCATTTACGTTAACCAATTATCTTCAACCAATCCTTTTACCTCTCATTTACTTTCACCAATTATCTTCAACGAAATGCACAGTGAATTCAAAGATTTTACCAATCCATAGCTTACTACTCCATCTATTCCAAATTATATGATGTTTTAGCTTTTATAGATAAGTGGTTTTTATTATGCACTTAGATATATACTATGTCTAGATAAATAGTAAAAGCAATGTATAAAAAACAAAACGTCTTGTAATTTGGAATGGGGGAAGTATAATTTAGAATGGGGGAAGTATATCATTCAGTACCCATAGTAAAAGACTAAAGATCAAGTGCCATTGTCCTCCCAAATTTGAATTTCTCGGTGGCCCGATTCCATGGCTCTATATAAAGCCACCCATCTAGTCCTCGTGACATCTCAAACCATCCTCTATTGTCTGTAAGGCTGTGTTTAGTTGGGGGAAATTTGGAAATTTGGCTACTGTAGCACTTTCGTTTTTATTTGGCAATTAGTGTTCAATCATGGACTAATTAGACTCAAAACATTCGTCTCGCGATTTCCAACCAAACTGTGCAATTAGTTTTTTTTTCGTCTACATTTAATGCTCCATGCACGTATCGCAAGATTCGATGTGATAGCTGTTGTAGCACTTTTTGGGAATTTGGTTTTGGAACTAAACGTGGCCTAAGCTTGACTAAGTTTTTAAGTTCAACTGGTACAGTCCGCGCATTTCAGTAGTGCTAGAGTTTGAGACATTTGCACAAGTAGTACTCCAGTGAGTTCCAACGAGTCTTAAAATTTCAGTGAATCTTAAAATTTCAGTGAATTTTAGAGTTTCAGTGAATTTTTAGTAGATGCTTGTCCTCGAGAGTGTCAAAGTTTAAGTTCTAAAATTTCATCACTAGTGCTAGAGTTACAAAGTTTTAGTAGATTCCTGTCGGTTTTTTCACCTAGAATTCCAGAAGATGCTTAGCTTTTTTGCCTTTGAATTGCTTGTTTAGGTGCAAGAGTGAAAAGAGGAGGTTCTACTAGGACGATTTGAAGATCAGCATATGTTTGGAGTTGTTGGCGAAGACGGGTCCACCCATGCTTTATTGTGGAGTGTCTTAAGCTGTTGCACTAAAAATTAGCGTGTCTTTAAGAGCCGTGCAGTGTGTGCCGCATAATAGACAAAATTATAGTGGAATACATAGTGTGGAAAACAAACCGGTAAACAATTGCAGTCACAGAATAGAAATAATATATTGGTCAATACAGCATACTTATCCGGAGTAAATATACGGTGAAAAGAGGATGGAGGAAGTACCCTTGCTCCAGAAAGAGAAGGATCATCCCAAGGCCACTGCAGACAATCGGAGTAGATAATCAGAGGACTCAGGTTATTCAATCTAAACGAATCTGCTCAAGGGCTCTAATAGGGCCATTACTGGGCCTGGATTTTACTCTTTAAAGTGTGGGTCTCGATTGGATTTAATTTACGGAAGTCCTAGCTAGGGTTCGGACGTCCGAACCGACACCCGCATCCGGACGCCCGCACGCTGCACTTCGTTTCGCGCTCCACGCGGGGCCTACACCGCCCAAGCGACAAGAGGGGAAGGGCGCGCGGCGCCTCCGATTCGGAAGGACCCGGCCACGGCGTCGTATGGATGCCCTGCCGACGCCAGGAGAGATAATGCAGCAGAAGGTGGGGAGGAGATATGCAACACCACCTGATCTACTTTTAAAACATCCAAATGCAACAATTGCAACATACGTCTGAAGTCAGTTGAAACATGCTTCTGAAACATTTAAAAAAACACCTGAAAACACTTGAAAACCATTGCAACCATACACAACATTCAAATAAAATACATGCAACGTATGTGTGAAATATATGCAACATCCAGATAAACACACTTGCAACATGCCTCTGAAACAATTGCAACATGTGCAACATCCCTCGATCTATTTTTGCAACATCCATATGAAACAAATGCAACATTCATCTGAAACGCTTGAAATACTTAAAACATACATATGCAATATAGGGAGGGGAAGACTGACCAGTCGATTTTGACGATGGGGTGGGGATGAGCTCAGTCGCCAAGGTAAGAGAGGGCGTCGCGGGGGGTGGAGGGGGCCACCGGGGTAGGGGAGGAGGCCACCGGGGTGACGAAGCGCGCCACCACCAGTCAGGGAGGCAGCCATAGCCACACGTTAGAGTAGACGCGGGGCGCGAGCGTGGAAGGGAGGAGAAAATGAGAGACTAAAGTGTAGGAGCTAGCGGAGTGCGGGGTCCGGGACGTAGCATATTGAAGGCGGGACCCCACCCAATAGCACCACGCTCTCCATCTCTCCCGCCCCAAAATCTAAACCCCTAGCGTTCTCGAGAGATCCCAACGAGAAACCCTCGCCAATAGGCAATCGCCATGGCCGGTAGCCACCTGTGCTCGCTCCGCGTCCTCGCCTTCTCCTTCGCCAGGTCCCGCTCCCTCCTCCACCTACTCCCCCACCCCTCTTCTCTTCCCAATCTTCTCACGCCTACCACCCACGGATGGAGCACAATGGGGGCCAAACTAGGCTCCGGCCCCCCTTGTCCAAAACAAAATTCCCAAATATTGTTCAGCCCACGGAGCCCAATAGCCAGACAGCCCAACAACGAGAGCAGAATAGCTGAGCAGAGTGCCTGACTCGGTGATACGGGGACTCTTCCGAGTCTCCGACCTCCGCCGCTCCGCCAGACCGCCAGTCCACCACGGCGTCGCACCGCGCCACCGCCGGCCCCCAGCCGAGCAGACACCGACACACCAGTAGGGGCAGCCACTCTGCCTCTCGACTTGTCCTCCCTCCAATCCCCCATCCCGCGGTCCTTTCAAGTACTTGACATCATTTGAGTTTGTGTTTGTGCTGTGTATGATGAGGGAAATGTTAGAAATAACTGAACAACTTGGCCAAGCTTTACAAAAGAAATTGCAAGATATAGTAAATGTTATTCGCCTTGTGCAAACCACAAAAGTACTTCTTGAGAAAATGATATCTAATGATGGATGGAAAACTTTTTTTGCCAAGTTGTTGAGTTTTGCATAAATCGTGACATTCTTATTCCAAATATGGAAGAAACATACATTTGCGTGGTGGCCGTGCTCGTCGTTAACCTGAACATTTTACTAAGGAGCGCTACTATCGAGTGGAGATATTTCGTGCAACCATTGATACCCAATTGGCTGAATTAAACTTGAAGTTCAATGAGAACGTGATGGATCTTTTGTCCATTAGTGTTACACTTGTACCAAGAAATGGATTTGCATATTTCCAAACAAAAGAGATATGTAGAATGGTTGAGAAGTACTACCTGTTGGATTTCAATCAGCAAGAAATGATTGGGTTAGAGTGTTAGCTAAACCATTTTTATTATTGATGCTTCTACCAATGAAGACATGAAAAATATTTCTACCTTGGTGGACCTACTTTGTTAAGACAGGACGGCATATAATCTTTAACTTGGTTGATAGATTGATCCGTTTGCTTGTTACTCTCCCAGTTTCAACAGCTACTGCAGAACGTATTTTCTATCTTGAAGACCGTCGAGACAAGGCTACACAACAAGATAGAAGATCAATACATTGCCAACAGTTTGCTTGTTCAGGTCGACGGTGAAATTGTAGAACACTACACCTATGATGATATAATCTCAGAAGAGCAGACTTTTATGATTTAATAGTCCTATGACGTTGGACACATATTTTGGCTTGGCTTGTTTAATGGTTTATGGTCACTTGTATTTTGTGAAATGCTGAAATGTGACCCAACTATAAACATATATAACTAGCTAGTTTTAGGAGGGTGTTTGGTTCACCTAGCATCTCCTAAATTTAGTAGCTTCAGTCCTTTTAGTAACTTGTTTATCAAATACTTTGACTAAATATGATTAAATGACATTTAGCTAACTAGTCACCCAAAACTTACTAAAAGGGACTAAAAGTCCACCTGGACAGGTGGTGCCCCTCATAATTGTTCTATTCCGAGCGCCAACCCTATCCTGCGGCCGGGCTTCGCCCCTGCGCTCGCTGCTGCCCGCCCAGCCGCCCGCCGCACCACTCGCTCAGCCGCTCGCCGCACCCGCTCGAGACCGGGGCTCTAGGCACACACGCACGACGGAGCCCGTGGCGTCGCCACCGCCCGTGGCCGGTGCTCACCATGCCGGCTGCCCGCGCTAGAGATAGGACGACACTGGATCTCGTCGGAGCTTACCGGGCAGACCGCGCGCGCTAGGGACGGGGCTCACCGAATCTCGCGCGTCGAGCTCATCTTGACCGGATCTCGCTGGAACTCACCGGCAGGCAGGCACTTCTTCCTTCCCTTCTCCGTCGGTCAGTTCTCCTTCCTCCCCTTCTCCGCCGGGCGATGGTCCTTCCTCCCCTTCCCCGTCGGCCAAATGCCAGGGGCAGGAGCTTAGGGGCGTTTTAGTCATCCTAAACATGCACATGTCAAGTTTAGTCACAATTAGGCCATGTTTGGTTCTCTAGTCTATGGACTAAAAGTTTTAGTCCACTTTAGTCCATGAATTAAAAGTGAATTAAAGTGGTGTTTGGTTCCTTAAACTAAAATAGACTAAAGTGGAGAAGGGGCACAATCAATGAGAGGCATGAGTGTCCCCAACACCTTTTAGTCCATTTTAGTCCAGTTTTATGGACTACAGGACTAAAGGATTTTAGTCCACTTTTAGTCAAGTGTTTGGTTGTTTAGTTCAACTAAAGTATAGATTTTAGTCCAAAATACTTTAGTACATGGAAACCAAACACTCCCTTAGTCCACCAAACCAAACGTTGTGTGACTAAAATTTAGGAGATAGTTTAGCTGACTAAATTTAGTAGTCCATAACTTAACTTGCAGTCCGACAGTCTCTCCCCCTAGCCCTGCCGCCGCCCCCAACCATGTCCATCAGGCCCAGCAGCAGCATTGGGCGCCCCCACGGAACCCTTGTCCCGATGGCCCCCCTCCACAATGGTCCTAAGGACATCCCTTTCCCCCGCCGCCGAGAAACTACCAGCAGCAGGAGCCGCGGCAAACCTACAGGTCTCCACCCACGCAGCAGCCGATGCCACCGCCACGGCACGGCTACGAGCCTCCGCCCCCGCAGCAGCACGCGGCCCCGCCGCCGCCTGAACCTGTTACGGGGCCTGGTGAGCTGATAGGACTGTGCCGGGAGGGACGGGTCAAGGACGCAGTGGAGCTTCTCGCCAAGGGGGCGCGTGCCGACCCGCCCGCCTTCTACGAGCTCGCCGCCGCCTGCTCCAACCCGAAGCTGATCGAGGAGCTCAGGAAGGCGCACGACTTCTTCCTCCGTTCGCCCTTCCGCGGGGATCTCCGGGTCAACAACAAGTTGCTCGAGATGTACGCGAAGTGTGCTGCCATGCCCCACGCCCGCAGGACGTTTGACAATATGCCTGACCGGGACATGGACTCGTGGCACATCATGATCGATGGGTACTCGATGAACGGTCTTGGGGACGAGGCACTGCGGCTGTTCGAGCTGATGAAGGAATGCTTGGCGCCGACCAGTCATACCTATGTGCTTGTGCTCAATGCTTGTGCCAACTCGGAGGCTATTGAGGAGGAGTTCCTTTACTTCGATGCCATGTCCAGAGACCATGGCATCGAGCCTGGTGTGGAGCACTATGTTGGGATCATTGAGGTGTTGGGGAAGTCGGGGCATCTCAACGAGGCTCTGGAGTACATTGGGAAGCTGCCTTTCGAGCCCAATGCTATGATATGGGAATCAGTTTTGAACCTGGCACGTATGAATGGTGACATTGATCTTGAGGACCGGGCAGAGAAGCTATTAGTGTCGCTCGATCCATCCAAGGCAAATCCTAAGAAGCTCTCAACCCCACCTCCAAAGAGGCGTCTGGGGATTAACATGCTTGACGGGAGGAACAGGCTGGTGGAGTACCAATTGCCACCCAAGATTGAAAGGAAGGTGGTGAATGAGCAGAGATATGTCCCAGACACAAGGTATGTGCTCCATGACATTGACAAGGAGGCAAAGGAGCAGGCATTGCTGTACCATAGTGAGAGGCTGGCAATTGCGTATGATCTGATTAGCACCCCAGCAAGGACTCCGCTTCGCATCATTAAGAACCTCAGGATATGCGGGGACTGCCACAATGCCATCAAGATTATGTCGAGGATCGTAGGGAGAGAGCTCATTGTGAGGGACAATAAGAGGTTCCACCATTTCAAGGATGGGAAGTGCTCTTGTGGTGATTATTGGTGAACATGGATCCTACAATCTGAATGTGGTGAATACTGAAGTTTACTGCTATCCTATATAAATATATGTTTGCATCATGTCCTTGTTCCTTGCTATATATAAGTGTGGCTGCAACATTACACCTTGTGATTTGCATGTGAACCTGTTGGTCATTGCCACCCACATAGTACTTACGAATTGAGATTAATAGAGTTGGACCAAAAAAAAGTGTGATAGAGAATTAATGGTGACTGATGGTCAACATCGCGTTCTGCTTATAATTCTTTAAAGTTGCTGTTTTTGTGACAAGCGATAACTATGATGCTATGCAGATAAACTCAAGGTTGGCTTTGTGAGTTCACTTGCCTGTCCTTAGTGCTGATTATATTTGCCCATTATTGTGGTTTTGGTCTTCGTGATGTACTTTGTTTATGTTTCTTCTTCTCAGTTGATCAGACCTTGCTATGTTATTATTTGTCAAGGGCGTCGAGCCCTAGGGTAGCTGGCCCTTGGCTACGGAGTTCGTAGCCGCGGTCCGTCTTCTCCGGCGAGGTTTACCCCTCCGTCGCAGGCTTGTTGGTTGAGAGGAAGAGGGAGGTTGGACGATAATAATCTTGCTTAATCCTTAATTGTTCTGAGTCCACCCAATATATGGCCAAAGGCCCAACGTATGGAGCAACACACTCCTAAAATCAAGGAACTAAAAACAGAAACTCCCGATCGGCTTTCCTCCTAGCCACTCGCGGTGATCGCGCCCAGCGCGTCATCCTCACGCGCGATCTCAGCGTGTTCCGCGCGTGCAGCGTCGCGGCGCACATCACGAGCCCGACGACGCCGGGTGTACGTGAGCCCGACCATGACATCTATCACCCCCTCGAGAGGCAGCTCGTCCTCGAGCTGAAACTCCGGATACTTGGCGCTGAACGGATGCACGTCTTCCCATGTAGCTGATGCCGACGACTGGCCCTTCCAGTGAACAAGCACCTGGCGCACCCCGTGAGCAAGACGGTAGCGTACAGCGCGCGCGGGCTCCGGTGCGACAGCGCCATGGAGAATTGGCGGCAGAGGAGGCGGAGCATCTGGCGGGGTCCCGTTGAACTTCTTGAGCAGCCCGACATGGAACACGTCGTGGAGGCGGGCACGGGAAGGCAGGGCGAGGCAGACAGCGACGTCGTTGATCAACTCGATGACACGGTACGGCCCGAAGAAACGCGGTCTGAGCTTGCCGAAGACGGCCTGGGGCAGCGATGATGCAGTGCGTTGCTGGAGCCGAAGTAGTGCCCAATCGCCCACCTGATACGCGACGTGGCGATGCACCTTGTCATAGTGCAATTTCTGGGTCGCCTGTGCCTGCTCTAGACGATAGCGTACGTCAGCCAGGAACTCCTCGCGTTCCTCCATGGTCTTGGCGACCGCAGCCACCCTCGTGTCACCCGGCTCGTAGGACCGGATGGATGGAGGATCGCGCCAGTAGATGACGCGGAAAGGCGTGTCCCGCAGTGATGTCTGGTAGGCGGTGTTGAAGACGAACTCCGCCCATGGCAGCCAGCGAAGCCACTGGCGCGGCCTGTCACCGGTAAGGCACCGCAGGTACATGATGATGACGCGGTTTGCCGCCTCCGATTGCCCGTCCGACTGAGGATGAAACATCGTCGTCATGTGCAGCTTTGTGCCCATCAGGCGCATGAGCTCGCGCCAAAACGTCGATGTGAAAATGGGATCACGGTCCGACACCAAGGACTATGGCACGCCGTGTAGGCGCACAATGTCGGCGAAGAAGGCCTAAGCGACGGACTCGGCGGAGTACGGATGCGCCAACGGGATGAAGTGGTTGTATTTGCTGAAACTGTCCACCACGGTGAGGATGACAGACTTTCCCCGGACGCGAGGGAGGGCCTCCACAAAGTCGAGTGCGACGTCCGTCCAGACACCCTGCGGCACCAGTAAGGGAAGAAGCAAGCCAGCTAGATGCAAATGCTCCAATTTGTATCGTTGGCAGATGACACACGTGCACATGAAATCCTGCACCAGCTGCTTCATGTTAGGAAAATGGAAGTCTCGACGGAGACGGTGCAGCGTGCGCTGAACCCTTTTGTGCCCATCCTCGTGCACTGCCACCATGATCTCCTGGACCAAGGGAGAGGCGGGGGGAATGTACAGCTATCCAGCGAACTGGACCATGCCGTCGACGAACGTCCACGGTGCGCTGCGGGAGCCGACGGTGATCTCGCGCAAGGCGACGAGGGCGGGGTCGGTGTTGTGGAGTTGCCAGAGTCGCACAAGGAAGTCGAAGTGTGGCGTCGAGAGTGCGAGCAGCGCCCCGTCTTCTGCTGTGTCGTGGCGGGACAGCGCGTCGGCCACTGCATTTGCCGTCCCGGGCTTGTATTCGACAGAGAAGTCAAACCCAAGCAGTTCCCCTACCCAATGGTGTTGGGGAATGGTTGCCAGCCTCTGGTCCAGCAGGTACTTGAGGCTATAATGGTCCGTCCTAACGCTGAAACGGTGGCCCCAGAGGTATGGGCACCAGTGGCGCACGACGTGGACCAGCCCGATGAGCTCGCGCTCGTATGCAGCGAGTGCACGATGCCGAGGTGCCATGGGCCGGCTGAAGAAGGCGATCGGGTGGCCCTCCTAGATGAGCACGGCGCCGAAGCCATGGGATGACGCGTCGCATTCGACGATGAAGGGCTTGGTGAAGTCCGGCATGGCGAGGATCGGCGCCGTGGTGACCGCGGCCTTGAGTGCAGTGAAGGCCGCGGCCACCTCCTCGCCCCAGGAGAACCCTTCCTTCTTGAGGAGGGCTGTCAACGACGCTGCCACCGCCCCGTAGTTGTGGACGAACTTGCGGTAGTAGCCCGCCAAGCCGAGGAAACCACGCACCGCCCGTGCCGAGCGAGGCGCCGGCCAGTCGTGTATGGCCTGCACCTTGGCCGGGTCCATGGCGACGCCCGCCTCCGAGATGATGTGGCCGAGGTAGGAGACCGACGGAATGCCGAACGCGCATTTGGAATGCTTGACGAAGAGGCGGTGATGGCGCAGCTCAAAGAGGACGGCGCGGAGGTGACGAAGGTGGTCCGCCCATGACTTGCTATATATCAAAATGTCATAAAAGAAAACGAGTATAAAGTGACGGAGGAATGGTCGAAGTACATCATTCATGAGAGCCTGAAACGTCGCCGGGGCATTGCATAGTCCGAACGGCATCACCAGGAACTCGTACAGGCCGTCGTGAGTGTGGAACGCCGTCTTGTGGACGTCCTCCGGGCGAATGCGCACCTGGTGGTACCCAGAGCGCAAATCGAGCTTGGAGAAGAACCGCGCACCGTGGAGTTCGTCGAGGAGCTCGTCGACGACCGGAATCGGAAAGGCGTCCTTGACCGTGAGCGCGTTCAACATGCGGTAGTCGACGCAGAACCGCCACGAGCCGTCTGGTTTCTTGACGAGGATGATCGGGGAGGAGAACACCGAGTCGCTACGGCGGACGATGCCCTGCTTGATCATGGCGGTGCACTGCCGCTCTAGCTCGTCCTTGTGCGTCGCCGGGTACCTATACGGCTGCACAGCCACCGGGGACATGTCGGGCTTAAGAACGATGTGGTGGTCGCGGGCACGCGGTGGAGGTAGACCGGTGGGCTCGGCGAAGACATCGGTGAAGGAGCCCAGCAGGCCGTCGAGGAGGGAGTCACCGTCTGCGGCCGCATGGAGGCCCGGCCCATGCTGCTGCGCCACGCCGCGCCAGCAGACCTCACGGCCTTGCTACTGGAACGCCATGGTGCCTACCGTGAAGTCCCAGGCGATGCGCCCGAGCGTTGCCATCCACTGCATGCTGAGGACCATATCGTACCCGGCGAGGGGCATCACGTAGAGGTCGATGAGGAACTTCCTGCCGTTGATGGAGATGGGCGCCTGGTGGATGACGCTGGGACATGAGACCTTCTCGCCATTGGCGACGGTGGCGGTCAGCCACGGGCGCTGCTGGACGGGCAACCCCGTGCGCTGGGCTGCTGTATCCCCGATGAAGATGTGGGTCGAACCCATGTCCATGTGCGCGACGAGAGAAGCAGCGCCCAGGGCCACCCGCAGCTGTAGAGTGTTGCAGATGGGCACGCCTGCCGCTGCATGGAGGGAGAACACCGGGGCCTCCGTGTCCGGTGTGGTCTCGCCGTCGGCGTCGTCGTCCACGACGTTGTCCAAAAGGAACAAGCATTTGCATACCTTGTTATGGCCATGGCTGTACTTTTCATCGCAGTTGAAGCACAAGCCAAGGCGGCGGCGCTCGTCCTGCTCCGCCTGGTTGAGATGCTTCACCGGCCGGCCCTCGACGATGGCAGTGGGCGTCGCGACTTTGGGTGCCTGCTGGTGAGTCAGGGCGAGGCGTGGTGTAGGCGCTGGGAGGATGCCCCGAACAGCAGCCTTAGGCGGCGCAGCAGTGTACTGCTCCATGAGTTCTATCTGCCGGGCAAGGCTCATGGCGGCGGCGAGTGATTGTGGGTTTTGGATTTGCACTGCGAGGCTGAGCGGCGGCAGAAGTCCACCGGTGAACAGCTGCACCCGCTGCGCGTCGTTTAGAGGTCCGGCGCGGGGAAGGAGCGCTTGAAAACGGTCCTGATATTCCGCAACCGTTCCCGTGCAGTGGCAGTCCGCGAGTTCGAAGAGAGGGGCGGCACGGAGGGGCGGCCCGTAGCGAAGGTTGAGGAGCTCCTTGAAACGACGCCATGACGGGGTACCCTCGTCCGTTTGGACTTGGATGTACCACGGCTGTGCCCCGTCCTCGAGATTGTAGGACGCCATCCACACCTTCTCCTCCTCCATGATTCACTGCTGGTGGAAGTACGATTCGCACCGATTGATGAAGATGAACGGATCGGACTTGCCGTCGTACCGCGGAAAGTCCATCTTTTGGAACTTCGGCGGCCGGTCCGTGTGGTGCTCGCCGGTGGTTGACTTCCCGCCGGAGGTGGACGTGCGATCAGAGGAGAGCGTCTGGATCGCCTTGGTGTTTGCCTCCACGGTGGCCTAGAGGGTCTGCACAGCGGTGGCCAGCTTTTCCACGGTGGACTTGAGATCGTCTCCCATCGTGCTAGCACAGGACGAGGAGGCAGACGACGGGCTAGGCAGGGTGGTGGTAGCCGGATATGGCAGTGCGGCGGCTGTTGGTGGTGGAGATGTGGCGGACGGTTGGGGAGATGACGAGCGTGACGACGAGGATCGCCTGGACCTAGATACCAGGTTGTCAAGGGCGTCGAGCCCTAGGGTAGCTGGCCCTTGGCTATAGAGTTCGTAGCCGCGGTCCGTCTTCTCCGGCGAGGTTTACCCCTCCGCCGCAGGCTTGTTGGTTGAGAGGAAGAGGGAGGTTGGATGATAATAATCTTGCTTAATCCTTAATTGGTCCGAGTCCACCCAATATATGGCCAAAGGCCCAACGTATGGAGCAACACACTCCTGAAATCAAGGAACTAAAAACAGAAACTCCCGATCGGCTTTCCTCCTAGCCACTCGCGGTGACCGCGCCCAGCGCATCGTCCTCGCGCGCGATCTCGGTGCGTTCCGCGCATGCAGCGTCGCGGCGCACGTCACGAGCCCGACGACGCCTGGTGTACGTGCGCCCCACCATGACATTATTACTATTGTAGAGATCAATATATGTCATGCATAGTGTAATGGTGCTCCATGTGTTCGTTTACATTGCATAGTGCAACTCAGCCCTTGTTTAGTTCCACCCCAAATTCCCAAAAAGTGCTACAGTACCTGTCACATCGAATGTTCGTGGCCCGTGCATGGAGCATTAAATGTAGACGAAAAAAAACTAATTGCACAGTTTGGTGGAAAAATTGCGAGACGAACGTTTTGAGCCTAATTAGTCCATGTTTGAACACTAATTGCCAAATAAAAACGAAGGTGCTACAGTAGCCCCAAATTCCAAATTCCTGGATCTAAACAAGGGCTCAATGAAAATCCACTCATGGAGACAGTCAAAACCATGGTAAATGGTGGAACTGAAGGCTCTAACTTAAGGGTCACGCTAGAGTCATAATACCTCGGAGAACACTTGCTTTGAGCGCAACATATGCCTTTTTCCTACCCAGGTCAAGTTTCCCTTATGTACCCTCGCCCAGGAATTGCAGCTCACATCATTGGGTATGCTCATTTGATCAAATGGAATGAGGTACTGTTCTTGGCTGTATAGTTTCTTTTCAGTGTTCATCCCATACTAAACACATTTAAAGTCACTGTTGTAGGTTCATCCATGCGAACATGTTGATGCTGATGATGCAGAACATATGCAGTGGATTTATTTAGAGGTGTTCTTTAATGCAATGTCATGTACTATATAACTTCTTGAGTCATTTGCTCATTTAATATATACTCCCTCCGTTCCAAAAAAAAAATACAATTATGCGAATCGTGCCGGTCAAACAATCTCAACTTTGACCACATTTAAAGTGAATAATATTAGCATTTATGCCTCTAAATAATTTTTTTATAAAAATACATTCTGTAATTAATCTAATGATACTTATTTTATATTATAAATAAAGGGCGTACCTAGTGCAGAGAACTCTCGCTTTATGCGGGTCTGGTGAAGAGTGTTAGTAGCATGCCTTACCCTGTAATGTGAGGAGACCGCGACTCGAACCCGGGACCTTCCGGTCACAGGCGGTAAGGCTCTACCGCTTGTACCAGACCCGCCCTTCTTTTATATTATAAATATTAGTATTAAATAGGGAAAATGGTGTTCTTGCCCCTTACACAGATGTGCAATTGTGATTTTGTTCTCGTTTTTCTAACTTTGTGATTTTGCCCGTAACTGTTCATAAGTCAACGCGATTTTGCCCGTGGTCAACGCGAATTTGCCCCTGTTTTTACCGTTGACCATGGGTAAAATCGCATTGACTTGTGAACAGTTAAGGGCAAAATCACAAAGTTAGAAAAACGAGGGCAAAATCATAATTTCACAACAAAGTAGGGACAAGAACACAAGAACCCCTATTAAA
This sequence comes from Miscanthus floridulus, assembly GCF_019320115.1. Lineage (NCBI taxonomy): Eukaryota > Viridiplantae > Streptophyta > Magnoliopsida > Poales > Poaceae > Miscanthus > Miscanthus floridulus. The sequence goes on along the minus strand of NC_089584.1, from coordinate 34,399,904 downwards.
TAATATAAAATGTACTAAATATTAATACATTTTTATATAACTTTGGTCAAAATTCAAATCGTTTAACTTCTTGAAATATAAGAATTGCATTTTTTTTTTAGGACGGAGGTAGTATATGTCAATACTTGTACAGGCTAGAGAGCAGAGCTTTTTGGCATTTATGGTTTTACGTATTCTTGGACTATGGCTTGTTCTCTGCTTATTGACAGGGCCGCTCCTGTGATTTAGTACTTGTATGTCTCAAAAAATCTTTTCATCTCTTCTATTGACAGAACGTGCTTGTCTTCGAGTTGGCAATGATGCACAACTTCACATCAAACCAATTTTTTCCCCTGGAGTCATAATTCATGAAATCAAATTTCTACTGCATGTAAAGATGTTAAACAAACCAACCTTGTTCTTTTAAACTTTTATGTCCAAAGACTTTAAAGACTACTTTTATTTGCTCACTATCCACATGAAATTTTCTTGAAGCTACTCCTGTACTTGACAGTCTTCGCTAATGTTTTTCTAAATGCAGGTTACATTAGCTACAATGGTCAATGAAGGCCAATGTGAAATATATCATAGTTCCCTTTCTGATATGCCCTCTTATATGGTGGGGGTATCACGTGCAGTCGGCCATCCGGGCACAAACAGTTGGGTCCAAAAGTAGCTGCTTGCACCTACACGGCTACACCATTTCTTATATCAGTTAGGAACTATAGGTTCCACCATTTCAAGGATGGGAAGTGCTGTTGTGTAGATTATTGTTGAACATGGATCCTATGATCAGAATGTGGTGGGTACTGAAGTTTACTGCTATCCTATACAAATATATGTTTACATCATGTCCTTGTTCCTTGCTATAAGTGTGGCTGCAACATTACACCTTATGATTTGTATGCGGTTGGCCATTGCCACCCACATCGTACTTATGAAGTGAGATTAATAGAGTTAGACACAAAAAGTGTGATAGAGAATTAATGGTGATCGATTATGTTCTGTTCCGCTTTTTAACCTAAACAATCGATGGTCAACATCATGTTCTGCTTATATTTCTTTAAAATTGCTGTTCTTGTGCCTTGAGATAACTATGATGCTGGGTTTATGAGTTCACTTGCCTGTCCTCGGTACTGATTATATTTGCCCATTATAGTTCCCTTTCTGATATGCCGCCCTCTTATCAGGTGCAGTTGGCCATTTGGGCACAAACAGTTGGACCGAAAAGTAGCTGCTTGCACCTACACGGCTACACCATTCCTTACAGAAGAAGATATATAAGTTAGGAACTATAGTTTTCCGTTTAATTATCTTGTAATCGTTACTCGTTGCTAAAAATTTGCGCAAGTGCAATTGTGCTTGCATTTATGTGGCCTGATGTGGTTGTCAAGATAAGGGCCTCTTTGGTATGAATTCAGCTCCACCTAACGTATTCATGGTTCACCGGAGCCAGTTTTCTCTCTCTTCCCTCTTCCCCTCATAGAGCCCAGTGAATGTGGGCTAGAATCCATACCAAAGAGGTAACTTGCAGCCTGTTCGTTTGGCTGTGGCTTGTCGTAAACGATCGTAAATTTCTAGTCGGAACAGTGTTTTTCTCTCACACAAACCAGCCAGCGGTACTTCTTAACGAACCAGCAACGATACGAACCAGCCAACCGAGCAAGCTGTTGGTTGTCCAGATGTGGCTCACCTCTCCCATTCCAATTTGCAAGCGTGCAAGCCGTAACGTGTTGAGTTGTCTTTACATTCGGAAGGTAACTTGATTTCCATTTTCCCGGTTCCTTCCATCTATCAGTGTTCAGAGAAACGAGAGTCAAGCTCAAGCAGGTGGTTGCCAGATGCAGCGAGCAAAGCAGCCAGCAGCCGCCAACCGCCGGTGCCTGCTCGTTCCCCACGCGTACGTCCGCGCCCACGAACGCACGTCCGCATCGAATCAGTCTGGACTCGGGAGCGCGCGCGCCGGCGTGGTCAAACTACAACCGGCGACGCGCCGCGGCCCGACCCGTCAACCGTCCCGCCCTGCCAAGACCCAAGAGCCACTCCCTCCCCTCCCCTATAAAGCGAGCGAACGCGCAGGCGCGCAGCCTATTATGCAGTTCCACTCCCCCACGCGCCCCAAGCAATTGTGCCAAACCCTGCTCCGTCGTTCCTGCTCCTCGCTCGCACCGTGCGCCGCCTGCTGCAAGATCCATGGCCGTTGCCAACAACTCCCGCGCGCTTCTCCCCGTGCTGGCCCTCGCCGGCGTCGTCTTCTTCCTTCTTGCTCCCGCCGCCGTCGCCGCAGCAGATGCAGATGCAGCCGCGCCGCAGGGCCTGGAGTTCCACGTCGGCGGCCCGCGCGGGTGGCGCGTCCCGGAAGCCAACACCAGCTACGGCTGGTGGGCCATGAACAACCGCTTCCGCGTCGGCGACCACCTCTGTGAGTATCCCAAGTGCTCCCATCCTGATGGAAATCAATGCAACTTGTTCAATTCAAACCTCCGGCTATCCACTGCCGTCGTCGACGGCGTCTGTCTGTCTGTGGGCGTAATGATCTGAATCATGTCGCAGACTTCAAGTACGCCAACGACTCGGTGCTCCTGGTGGACCGCACCGCCTTCGACGCCTGCAACACCACGGAGCCGCTCGCGACCTTCGCCGACGGCGCCACCAGGTTCGTCCTCGCCCGCCCGGGCTTCTTCTGCTTCATCAGCGGCGAGCCGGGCCACTGCGAGGAGGGACAGAGGCTCATCGTGCGCGTCATGGTGCACCCGGCCATCGTCGCGACGCCAGGCCCGGCCTCCGCGCCAGCGACGTCGGCGCAGCTGGGCCACGGTGGCGGCGGCCAGGGGCATCCGCCCAGGGCTTCCTCCGGCGCAGACACAGCGGTTGCCGCGGCTGCCAGCGTCGCCGTCGCGGCCGCACTGGCTGCCTTCGTCAGTCTCGTCTTGATGCTCCAGTAATCAGCTGTGTTGCAGCGCGTGCATGCGTACTCGCGTACGTAGTTTGTTAAGTTAATGCTATGCTTGTTTTAGTTCTGCTTGGATTTCAGTAGTTTTTTTGCATAATGTTCATCAATCACTCGTGAAGTATTTGGTGGTGTATCGTGTCAAGACAATTAGCTTGTTTTACTGAGTACTTAATTATATCATGTGATATTTAATTCCTATGCAATGCGATTTATTGTATTACGTTGAATTACTATGCGAGATGTCCTTGGTTAGTTTATTCGGTAAAAAAATGCCCAATGTATTGCATTGATTTCTTTGTGTATATCCATTCATCGTCTATCGGACGAACACGAACCCCAGTGTGCTATAACAGCAAGCAAAAACAAACGCTTCCTAAAAGTTGACACTAACCCTGTACATACTCAAAATGATTATGTGCCTGAAAGAACTTCTAAATTCTGACAACTGTGAAATATAAATTTCATTGTTTGCCTAAAAAATGCAGATACAGATCTGTAGGATATGTTGTTGTATCAAATCAATTCGAAAATATAAAAGTAACCCTAGCAAATTTCAGATAAAGCATTCCAACACCTGAACAATTTGATCTTCTGTAAAATCAGGAAATCGATTCATCCCGCATGGATTACCAAGTGGCTGTACAACACATCCACAGGTTTTTTTTTTTGGATAAGGAACACATCCACAGTTGAAAATGCTATATACAATCTGTAGTTCTTTGCTTCAGTTGCAACGATGGTCAGCTACCTAAACTACCACGGCTCAGAGTTCTTGGTCCAGTAACTTGCCACAGGTCTACATCTGCTGCTCCAGCCATCCTCTGCTAAAATAAGGGTTGCCCGCGCCTTGAGAGTATTCACAGCTTCGTCCTCCAAGATCTCCAATCGGTTCATCGGGGATTGCCCAGCCTGCAAAGAAACAATGCAGAGTGATGTTCGTGAGTTTTAGATTTTCTGGTTCACTCCCATGATAGGGTGTCATGCCTGAAAGAATTACCTTGGCAGTTTGGTACAATGATAAGTAGTGTAGGCAGTCTTCATAGTACCCACAGTGGTACAGAAGGGCTGCGTAATCCCTCAGTTCATGTGGATCGTGATGCAGTAGTATCAGTCGCTCACAAGCTGAAACAAGAAAAAATGCAAGATATGAAACAGGTATCGCACTGAGAGACATGCAATGCAAAATACATTCCTTTCTGTTTTTTTTTTTTTTTGAGCGAATACATTCCTTTCTGTAGATAAAGCAATGGCATAGGAATGGCCCATGAGGCCATGATACATTCAAACTATCGCAGAAAGCAAGTACAGTACCTGCTAAAGCACGGCGCATATCACCAAAACGAACGTTAGTCCATACTCCACGCATCAATCTATGGTGAGCAGCTTTAGCAGCAGCCATCTCAATGGCACTGTTAACCAAAATTGACATCATTCCAGATCTCCAGCAGCATCCAGTGTAAAAAAAAGAAGAACTACGCTTGATAAATTCAGAGAAAGTACCTTATGTTTCCATGTGACCTTGCTTGGTTATCACCTAAAGTACCAGGGCCGTAGTGGTTTACAGCAACAGCATTCAGAAATAAGCTACTAAACTGATCAGACTGGAATGGCCAAAATGTACTCTTCAAAGTTCTTAAAGTCTGCATATAAGGACTAATAAAAATAAGCCCAAATGTTATTGCATACAAAAACCAGCAACTTTGCAGCCTGCTTATACCATCTTTGACACAATAAAACCAAACATTATGAACAGGATTAAGAACAGACACCAACTTTAATAAAAATGTGTTCTGAAGCTGTTCAAAAAATTTGCAACAAATTGGATTCCTAACCCAAGTTAATCAGATGCAGGCTCAATCCATTAGGTTGAAGTTTAAAGTTGGATTAAAAGGTCTCAAACACAGGAGGGGAAACAGAAGATTTGTTAGAAACAAGTTTATTCACATTATTATATACTGAATATAATGGTTGAAGCAAACCACAAGCTCACCACTCAAAGGTGTGTGTGTGTGTGTGTGTGTGTGTGTGTGTGTGTGTGTGTGTGTGTGTGTGTGTGTGTGTGTGTTGTGTTTGGTTGTTGTCTAATTTCTAAGAAAAATCTTGTGCAGGCAAGAATGGAACAAAACCAAATTTCAACTTAGTCCTATCTATCAGTACTGATAAAATGAATCCTCACAGCGGTAGGAACACCAAAAAGAAAACAATATTGGTGGAATTTGTAGATAGGAGATAATATATTGAATTATTTGATTTGGTTGAAGTCTCATTTGCAAACATGAAATACCTACGCAAACAATCTTTTTTTCTGGTGAATGCGAAGGCCATAGAAAAATTAAGATGAAAATTCCCTTTTGCATGACAACCACCCAGAAATTTCACTGTGGTATCTTGGGTACATCGCTCAAGACTAGCATAGCACTAGATATTAAGCACACAAAAAGAAACTCAATGGACTCCGATAGTGAAGATTGAAGGTTGGAATAAACTCACCTCAACCAAAAGTGACTTTGAAGTCATAATATGTGGCTCATCGCCCAATTTGCCTTTTTGTTTGTCATAGCCCCTAGGGAGGCTATTGAGATCATTTGGAAAGAAAATCTCTGGATCAAAATCCAGTAACCCATATATTCGTACAGTCTTCAGTATCTCTGAATATATCAACGCAAGCATTAGAGCTGATCCAGAACGGCATGTCAAGACCTGGAAATTGTACAACCAAATAACACTAGATGAGGAAGCATAGCATATTTATTACAGTAGTGTATAGGCCTAGTAGTGTATACAACTACAAGGCATAGAAGCTAGATTCTGACATACCGAGTGAAGATACATAGTCCGCACATCCGACACTCGATTTGTTCTTCGAAACCCCTGAATGGAAGATCCTAGTAAATTAGCACCAATACTTGTAAGCTTTGCATGTAGAACAGCAATTTGCTAGGTAGAGACCACACACTACATCATGCTACATCAACCAGACAGCTGAAATGACTTCAAAATCAAGCCGTTCGTACGTAGTGATACCCAAATTGGACTAGCAACAGGATCAGAATAACTTGGCGCAACATGGCGACAGCTATACGCAGTACCTTATGGATGTAGAGGTAGCGGTCAAGATAATCAAAGAAGACCTCGGGCGGCGCGCTGGAGGGCGGGAAGTTGCCGCCGGCGCAGAAGCCCGAGGAGAGGCCGTCGAGGCGCGCGAGGAAGGCGTCCACGGGGAGCGGGACCGAGGAGTGGGAGACGAGCGAGTCGTCCTCGGCGGCGACGCAGAGCGCGGCGCGGGCGAGGTCAGGGCCGCGGCTGATGGCGATGCTGCTCCCCGCGCTCACCCGGGTGAGCCGCCCCACCTGCGCCACGAACCCCTCCCGCGCCGCCCTGGCGTGCGCGGTAGCCACCCCCACAGCGTCGAGGGAGTCGTGCAGCACCAGCCGCGGCGGGGCCTCCCCCTCCCCCGCGGCGCCGCCGCCCTCCTGCTCCACGGCCTCCGCGCGGGGCCTGAGCCTGACGGAGGAGCGCCGCCTGCGGCCACGGCAGGGACGGCGGCCGAGAGCGGAGGAGGGGGGAGACCACGCCGCCGCGCAGCTCATGGCGGCGGCCGTGAGTCAGATTCACCGGATCGGGGCCGGGGGCGGTGGCGTCGGACGCCGCGGCTAGGAGAGGAGACAGCGAGGCGCCGAGCTGTGCTGCTGCGTCGTACGTGTATATATAAAAAAACAAAATATGGGATAGTATATAAATAAGGGCTACTGATGGTGTCGGCAACGTCTGCTGCCTGCAATGGCAGCGGTGCCCAAACTTGTTTCTCTCTGTTTGACAATTATTTTTTATTTTTAACATTTTTTTTAACTATTTTTAAATCTGACACCGTTTATTTTTTTAAATCTAACACTTTTGATCGCGCATATTCGCATGGCGCGGTGAATTCAAGCTGTCGCGCCATACATAGGGCACGATAGGGGTGTCAACGTGGCAACGTCCTGGCCCGCTGGTCGCTGACGTGGCAAGCCTCATCGTGCTACGGATCAAGGCACGGCAGTGACGCGCCACCCATCGAGGCGCGGCAGCTGCACCTCGCGAAGTCATCAACAAGTGCGTGTGACTGATTGTTGCGTCTGCGTGCCCAACCGCCCGCCGTCGCGAAAATTGTCAAACGCACTTGTTGCTGACTTCGTGAGGTGCAGCTGCCACGCCTTGATAGGTGACACGTCATTGCCGCGTCCTGATCTGTGGCACGGTAAGGCCTGCCACATCAGTGATCGGCGGGCCGAGTCGTTAACACGTTGGCACCCCTACCGCGTCCTCATACATGGCGCGGCAGCTTAAATTCGCCACGTCATGCGAATAGACACTGTCAAAAATGTTAAATTTAAAAAAAAATTAAACAATGTCAGATTTAAAAATAGTTTTAAAAATGTGTTAAAAAAATTCCTGTTTGAAGCACCACTGCAGCCATACGCTGTGGAGGGCCTTATCTCCTCTTGTCTCCTTGTCCGAGGCACGGAGCCTCCATGGCCTCAGAGAAGAGAAGGCCAGCGCTCGCGAGCAGGTCCACGTCTCTCGCGCCTCACGCACGGAGATGGCCAGCGCTCGCGAGTAGATCCACTTCCGCGCGTCGCCGTCCCAGCGTCCGTCGTCGTCTCCACGCACGGAGAAGGCCAGCGCTCGCGAGCAGATCCACTTCCGCGCGTCGCTGTCCCAGCGTCGTCGTCTCCTCGATCTCCCGGCTCCCTCCGTGCCGGGTCTCGCCGCGGCTCGCAGCCCGCGGCCCACAGCGTCCCGCGCCCCTCCGCCCCACAGCGCCGCGCCGTTGCCGGTTCCGCCCGCGCCGACGCGCCCCAGGGCAAAACGGACCACGGCCGCGCGCAGGCCCACACCACAGCCCACAGGAGGAGACGAAGCCGGGTGAAGCGAGTATCATTTCCAAAATCTCCTCTCCCTCCCGCATGCAGCTCCAGTCAGCAGGAAATCCGCGACTTCGCCCACAGAGCGGATCAGATAGGAGGCGTTTGGTTGGATTCGTGGACAAACAGTTTCAGATGCAGGGGTTGAAGCGGTACAAAACGGCTCCTGCTCCTGCTGCGGGTTTGTTTGGTTTTGCCTGCTCCTGCTGCTGCATTTTGTGAGGTTTAACACAGCAGCTTGTGTTATATGTAGTGAAGGTGAGAGTTTGAGGCTGTGAGCCAACGTGAAAGGAGAATACACGCGGAAGAGAGTCGTCCGAAGGAGGCGGCACTTCGTTAGTTCAACGTGACAAATTTTGGTCGGGTTCCTTTGGGACTACCTCTATGTTACAAACTTACAGCAGGGCGGGAGGACCTAAAAATACTATTTTTAAAGTTTCTTATTTAGAGAAAAAGAGAGAAATTTTTTTATAAACACTACCATATACGCAAGAGATGGATGAGCCGAAGCCGTTGAGAGCCTCTCCAAATAGTATCAGAAATGGCAATGGATACCGCGACCCAAAATCTAACGGATTTTTATCATATTTAGACTAGCCGCAATGTTGTGTTTTATCGATGCTGAGAGAGGAGAGAGAATACCAGAGCATCGAGTAGAACATTGTGCATGTCGATGCTGAAATAAAAAACACAATACCCGGGGCATCTACATTCCTCGATGTTGGAAGAATAAAAAAAATTGGAAGAATAAAAAAAATATTTTTTTTCAACCAGCCGTTGGTCCTGGCTGTTCCACAGGCTGAGCAGCGAGCACACGAGCGGAGGCTTCTTGCGCACAGAATAGTCAAGAAGGAAGGAGTTGGTTCTATATGATGTGGGTCCACGTAGCAGAAGCATCGGTTCCGACGTTGTGGCTATATAGGAATCGTGGCATCGATATGGGCTGGGTTTCATAGAGACTTCTCAAACAGGGTTTTATAGAGATTTCTCAAACTGGGTTTCACAGAATAGTCGATTGCAAATAGGACTCAACCTTCTCAAACAGGGTTTCATAGAGATTTCTGAACTGAAGAGTTGCTCTAAGAGCATTCCTAAAAATTCACTTCTCAAATATATAATTATTCCAATTCTAAAAAGAAGGGACTGGATTTATTTTCAGCCTCCAACGGTTATGAATAATACGCTCCTAAAAGTGAAAGATAAGCCATTCGATAGGTACAACCGCACGGCAGCGTGGAGCTAGGCTGCATGCAGTTCGCAATCAGACACCCATTTGATCTCAAGCAGCTAGCCGCTCTCTCTCTCTCTCTCTCTCTCCAATTTCAAACACCCGATTGCATTTCCCAATCAGTACTACTTGATCTATCATGTATATTGCACAGTAGTAGAACTAGCTAGCATCTCTAGCGATGAATCCAATAAGTTAGATTATTTCGGAGGCCGGCCACGCACAAGTCACACCGTTGCATCTCACTGTGGCACTGGCTGTGAGGTCTGAGGTCTGGTGTCCTCGTCCTCCGCCTAGCTATCGCTAACGCGTCCGGCAGCGACATCATTGCTCCAATTCTATCGAGCCCAACGTGTCCTCCGTCTCAGCGTACCTGTGCTTTTGCGGAAGATCGTTTTTCAACCACCAAACCGGTCGTCCGCGGTTGGGCGGTTGGGAGGGATCAGAGGCAAACGGCAATCGGAAGGGATCGGAGTCCGCGAAAAGATACGTCTTATGTTGCTAAGAACCGAGATTGGGAGTAGGTAGGAAGCAGCTGGAGATATAAGATACACAATGTGGGATTTCTAGCGTCTCCGCTAGAGCCATTCCCTAACGACAACTGATGAGATACAAGGCGTTCGGCTGGTGGCCTCAACAGTGAATTTTGGATGGTTCTAGATGATTCAATAGTATTCTGTGAGAGAGAATAAGCTAAAAAACACCAAACACAGTGATAATTTCCACCGGAACAGGTACAGTGCTGTCAAATTGCCGACTGATGTCCATAAACTTTCTACCGTTCACATATAGAGCTGCACAACCATATCAACCCATCCAAAGCATATCACGGTTCCGAAAGTTGCTGGCATATAAAGATCACTTATAAACTTAAGAGAATTAATACTTCAGCTCTTCTGGGCGTTACTTCCCTCCAGCTCTTTCATCAGTTGCAATGAGAAATCACCGTTCACATCATCGTCATCCCAATCATCCTCCCACTGCTGGACGACTTCTGTTTGGCCGGACTTATTGCTGCTGCGGCTGATTTGTATGACTGGTTTGTTGTGAGAGAAAAATATTGTTCCACGGCTGATTTGTACGGATTAAAGCCGACTGAATAGCACAAGCGAACAGGGTTCATGGCCTTCTTCCTTGTCATCCCATTCTGCATAATACAGGAAAGTCAGTAACAAGCATTCAAAGTTTCAAACTAGGTCCACTCGCCAGCCTAAGAGAAAAAAAAACATACGTTCATTTGATGTGAAGTTCAACCTTGCGATACTTAGAGTAGGTTATTTCAGGTTATATTGGTTTTAGTGAATGGTTATTGTACACCCTGAGTTTTTAGTTTCAACGAGCAACATGTAACAAAACAAGGTTTTCTTTTAAAGAAATCCTTTCCCCACCCCACTATTCCAATCGCCCTCCATCTAGTGTTTTCCTCCACCTTCACCCATGCCAAAAGACCACTCTTCCAACAGTAGTTTTCCCTCTTGGTGAACATGGTTCATGATTACATGGTATCGGATCCTTACATCCATACACATCACTTGTATCATCCATCAATCCGTGATACTTATGGTTATGCACTTCTCAACTTCTGTTATTGGCTATTGAGATTGAACAACACAACCAGCAATGACATAGCAGAAGCTATGGAGGATTTTCGAATCTGATACTAAGATGTCATGAAGCAAATTCACAACTTAGGTAACTAACATCTTCCACAGGAATAAGCTAGATGGCATGATGGCTGATGGGACAGATTAGAAAGAAATTTTATAGGTATTCAACAGATTGCCAAAAATGATAAATACTACCTCTGTCCCTGAATAAATAAATCAATTTCTAGAGTTGTCTTGAGTCAAACCTTTTTATGTTTGACCAAATTTATAGAGAAGAGCACAAATGTTTTTTACACCAAATAAGCAATTATAAAAATATTGTTTATTGGGAATCTAATGATAAGCCTACCCCAACTTGTTTGGGACTTAAAGGCTTTGTTGTTGTTGTTGATTGGGAATCTAATGATACTAATTTGGTTTCATAAAAAGTTTGACTTGAGAGTTGAGACAACTCCAGGAATTGATTTATTCAGGGCCGGAGGAAGGGCAACAATAACGAAGCCTTTCTAATGCAACTAACAAATTGGGCTAAGTACCTCTTGCGACTAAAATAAATATACTACCAACCCTTCCATATCCACAGGTTAGCATACTAACTATGCACTTTAATGGAAACAGGACAAATAGAAGCAGTGCAGAGATGTTATTGACAATAACTTTTACCATGGTGACCCAAAATGTAATCATAATATCAATTAAGCATCCATTAAGATTAACATATATAACCCTTAGTCTTAAAAAAATCAGGGATTTGCAGAACTGTGTCACTTTAGGACACACCAGAAGAGGAAAACACTAGAAGAGGCAAAAAAGATGAGGAGACACAAATTTAAGTATCAAACTAAGATTCCAGAACATATCTATCTTCCCTATCCATACAGCATAGTAAAAAAACCATTTGTGGCATCAGATTCAAATTCCATCTTTTTACTAGCTAAGAGAAAAGACAAATCAGCAATACAGATACTCCCTCAACCCCTTCTAAGAAATTTAGAAGTTCCCCCCCTCCTAGAACTAACAGAAACAATTAGGGAAAATGAATTATATCTAGCTCTGTGTGAGTAAGAAACAAAAACAATGATACTAATTCATCATGTCGTGTCAAACAATATAGTTTTACTTACAGCAAGAGACATAACATGTATGTGACAGTGCCATTTGTCACATAAAAATATACACACGATTGACTACAAGTAGAAACTGTTAGTTTAGTTTGTCAACCAGTAAAGCAAGTATATACACATATCAAACCATCAGTTTTGATAGAGGCAAAGCTATAATCATGAGGCGTTACTAGAAAATGGGATAGGATTTCTATAATAGCTACTCTTCTTCCCAAATCAGAATGGACATTGCATTTCCATTAAGAGTGGTTCAATTTTACCTAGACCCAATGAGGACAGGACTCCAGAATCCTGACAGATGCACTTTTGCACAACAGATAGAGCAAAATTTTCCTACTATATATGTTGCACTCTGATTTCAAAACTGACTTCACCTTTGCAATACAGTAGAATTGTACAAATTACTGTATAAGACACAAAATGTAAGTACTCATCATGGATCTGTTGAGTTTGAGTAAAATAATACATCCATTTTATTTCTTTATTCAGTCGAACGATATCACTATTCCTCTTCTTTACAAATCAGAATTAGCTTTCTGTTTAGATTAGTTCAATTTTAGTTAGACCTAAGGAGGCTAGGACACAGGGTGACTATTAATAAATCATAATATTTGATTGGGAACAAGAGGTAACCATATTGCAAAGTCCAAATTGCAAAACACAAGCAACAACAGGATGCACATACAAGTCTGCACATAAACACAACTACACAAGACAGAAAATAGAAGATAAAGGGAAAAGTTCTGAGAATGACATATGTGCAGATGTGCCCCTTGATCATCTCTTTCAACATGGCTTATGGCATTGTTTCTTTGTCATCTAAGTGAATAGCATGTTAGCATTTACTGTTACTGAATAATGAGGTTTAACTCACTAGATCAAAAGTCAGCATTAGATGCACAAACACCAGTTACAAATATAGTAGTGTTTGGTTCACGCTTCTTACGATCAATGGAACAGCATTGGGATTAACCCTCAATTTTGCAGCTGGTTTACAATATTCAGGGGTAGTCCTGTTGTAGTTATACAAGACTGCATGTGTGATAAACAATGCGAGCACTTAACTGCACCAATGTCAGAACAATGTTTCATGCCAATTGCCAAACTAACTAGAAAATATACAAGGAGATTTGATTTTTCGGGATAGGATTACATGCAACAGCAACTGACAGCTAAAGATTAGAGAACACAAAGATTAGTTACTTCTGAAGTACCAGCGCAGGTTCAAACGAAATCAGGCGCCACATTAACAGCACAAAAGTTTATTCCACATCACTAAAACAACTAACTCCTTGCAACTCCCCATGGTTTCGCCCAAATCCGTCCCTGACCGATTGGATCTGATGCCCGAGACAGTAGCAACACCGCACGGGTTCCCATCTAACCAACCAATCAAATCTACTCGTCCAAATGGCTTAATCAACGTGCCCGCGCAAACGAAAGCAGGGGAGGGGGGGTGGCGCGCGCGTACCTTGGTCGATCTCGAACTCGTCGTCGTCCTCGAGGAGGTCCATCTTGGCGGCCTCCGCCTTCGCGTCCGCCGGTGCCGGTGCCGCCGCCATCAACGCTGCGCCCTGCGATGCGGCTGAGCGGATCAGCGGGAGAGAGACTCGAAGCGTGGGGAGGGAGAGACGGCGAGAGCGGCACCGACCTACCTCGCGATCCGGGAGAGGATTAGAGGAGCAAGCCGCGGAGACGAAACCCTAGCTAGACCGGGAGGCTGCTTTGGGGTTGGTGCTTATGCGATCGGAGTTGGGCTGGGCTGGGCCTATTTGGATGCTGGTCAGCCAAGCCAGATCACCACCTGCCACCCCGGGCCCTCACGTCAGAGGTCAGACAACTGCGGACGCGTGCACATCTGTCCTCTCCCCTAAAGCTGAACTAGCCGTTGTAGTCAGGGCGGCGGCGGCGCCGCGGCTGACGCGGCAGAAAGCTGTCAACGTGCCGCGCCGCCCCCAACGGTCACTAGAGAGCAGAAGAGGCTCCGCATTCCCATCCCGAGCCAATCGCCTCTCGCCTTTAAATCCTGCGCCCCACCGCCGCCTCCGCTCCCACCGCTCTCTAATCCGCCGCCTCCCACTCAATCGCCGCCGCCCGCCGAGGAGAAAGGGAGATAGAAAAGGGAGGAACACCCACTCGATCGTCAGCCATGGCCCGGGGAGAGAACCAGGAGTCGCAGACCGGGAACGTGCCCGCCACATCCGCTGAGGCGCCGGGTGCGAAGCCGGCGTCGGCGGGGGCCGGGAAGGGCGCGGAGGGCCAGTCGGTGGTGCGGCGGCTGCAGTCGGAGCTGATGGCGCTGATGATGGGCGGCGACCCGGGCGTGTCGGCGTTCCCGGAGGGGGACAACATGCTCCACTGGGTGGGCACCATCGCGGGCTCCGCCGGGACGGCCTACGAGGGCACCTCCTACCGCCTTGCGCTGGCCTTCACCGCCGAGTACCTGTACAAGCCGCCCAAGGTGCGGTTCGACACCCCCTGCTTCCACCCCAACGTCGACGTGCACGGCAACATCTGTCTCGACATCCTCCAGGACAAGTGGTCCTCCGCCTACGACGTGCGCACCATCCTCCTCTCCATCCAGAGCCTGCTCGGAGGTAACGAGTCGCAACCGGTTCCTTCCTCTGTTCGGTCGGTCCATCGATCTCGTGTGCTCCGCGTCTGCGTGCGTTCCCCTCGATTCTGACGGACGGATTATGCAGAGCCAAACAACGAATCGCCGCTCAACACGCAGGCCGCGGCGCTCTGGGCGAACCGGGAAGGTACGCGATTCGACATCTCGCTTCGTTCTCGTCAACAATCGATCGATTTCGTGTTCTGAATCTCGCTTTGTCGTTTCCTCTCGTTCTTCGTTCTTCAGAGTTCAGGAAGATGGTGGAGAAGCTCTACAAGCCCGCCGCGTAGAGGAGGAGGAGGACAACACCCGGCGCAGATGTCGCCTCGGGTTCTTCAAGCACTGATCTCGCTTGGATCGATCGACAAGAGATTATTAGGTGGATGGGATGGTTTCGTTGGGTTGGTTCCCAGTCTGGTGCTGTAGCAGGAGTATGTGGGCCCCTGGAGCCTGGCGATTCTGTAATTGTTCTTTGAGTTCTGAAATGTTCAGAGATTCATTTTTACAGGACCTGTTTTCGTCCCTTCTTGTTTCATTCTGACTGCGATATGGATATGAACGAATTTAGGAAGTTCGTATGACCGCAATGTTCAAATGGCCTTCATTCGCAGCGTGTTTGTGCGCCGCCTAGACGGAAGGAAACCACTGCTTGATGTTGCCGATTGGTATCAAGGAAAAGCCACTCTTATTTCCTCTTCTAACGCAGTGTTGCTCGGCTGATGTCAAGGATTCAAGGGTCAAATGGACCCTGTCCACCAAAGCGAATCCATACCGACTAGCAAACATTTTGTATAAAAACAAACAAACGAACCGACTAGCGCGGCCTCATTGTCATAATTCCACATCATTCTACAATTTCATTTACACACAGTCCACAAGGAACTCATAATTCCAAAATTGTCTCGGTACCATTTGGACTGGAGCAAAATTGACCGCAATACTAGCTCGTTTACTGAAACAGGAATATGGAAGTGCGTGACCCGAAACAGGAATACAAGCGATGGCAACAATTGTCGCCCACAAACCAGTATGCTCGAGCTCGACACAGGTCTACCCTAGCATCTCCCTAGCATAAACGGCAGTTCTGCAATGAGATAGTGCATCAAATCATTTTTTACATCGGGAGGCTTCCATTTACAAGTTCGTTAGGCAGACCGATACAGCTACCTGAAGCGAAGAACATGCTGTCATCCTTTTGATATGATGCTTGATATCTGCTCAAAGAACATACGGCACATATTCATGCTGAATCTTATGTCTTGCCTCATCCAATCAGCAGATATCCTTTCCAGGGTGCCCAACGAGGAGAGCTTATAGGACCATTCATCAGATTTTTCTAACCAAGTGAGGGTGAAACTGTAACCTGCAGCAGTTTAAACTCTGTAAGGATCAGAATCAATTCATTTATATTACATGACTAGAGAGTAGAGAGTTGAGAGTGAATACGAATGGAATGAAATGAAACCATATGAAAGGTGCTACTTTGTTAACATGTAACTGCCCAAAAAATGATAGTGCCAGCGCAAGCACGAAAAATATAAAGCATAACAGATATGCTAATCCTGAGCTGTAGTAAAACAAGAACATGAGATTCAGCATGAGCAAGTACCACTAGCTTCATGAGAGACTGAAATCGAAAATATTTCTGTTTCATCATTTACTGAGATCTTCATGCGAACTACAGATTGAAGCAGCGAACAAAGCATATGAGCGCCCCGAATTTCGTTTGTCCCATTCCCTGAATCAACAAACACACTGGCTAAATTAATTTCAAGTAATGCAACAAAGTAGTGACAGATTAAATTAAATTTTCACTAACCTGAGATGCACATATGTCTTATAGAGCATTCTAGCTGCAGTATCAGATCAAATCAAGCCACAAGAAGAATTAGTAAACAAAGCTCACTCAAATACTTGTACATGAAAAGGAACTACTCAGATTTCTAAGCTGACCTCTTGAGATTCCTCCGTGGGGCTACTGTGAGGAGCATTTTCACTCAACTGTACCCTCTTTACCTTGCTGTGGGAAAGTGGTGTCTTTCTTTTAGGTGACATTAGAGTTGAATTTTCTAGGATAGATTCAGGTGTTCTGCCAAGAAGACCAGTAGCTTTAGAATTGCTCTTTTCAGCCTTCTCATCTAAGAGCTGCTTCAGCCTCAGAATTTCACTGTCCCTTGCTGCATGAAACAAAAATGAAAATAAGTAAATATTGTGCCACCTAAACCAACTCTGTTTGGAACAAAGGAATACAAAACATAGGAAAGGGAAAAAATGCAGGAATTGGATGGGAATGCAATAGCAAAACTGAGGAGTGGAAAAATAGAGGATTCCCACTGACCATGGCGTTTGGAACACAGGAACGAAAACATAGGAAGCAGTGAGAATTAGAAAATAATAAACACATTATATGTACAATAAAAATGCATTTAATATTCATTGAAGAGGTCCAGAAAACAGGTCCTGTCGGTCATGATGCATAAATATATCATTAATTAAGGGGAATCAGTTCAAAAGGATTAACCCAATTCGTGTCTACTTCTCATAACTAGACAGAAAAAAATAAAAAACATTGTCACAGGTAATAATACTTGGACCAAAGAAACTACTTCTCATGACTAGACAGAAAGGAACTTTGAGATTGGATAGATAGTATTAGGGAAAATTGGATGCATAGCATCGAAAGATCTCATCTTTTGCTATGTAACATTAAAAGATCACTCTTGGCTACATATAGCATCAAAAGATCACTTCTTTTGGAAATTTACCACTTTCCGTCAAATTAGCTAACGCCAGCTGCTCACCGTGAAGGACTGTTGTGCTATGGCCAGGCTATCCATCGCTCGCTACTTTGGTTCAGCAGATAGGGATGCCATGGCTGAGCTCCGACGACCCCAGCCAGGCCAGACGCGGTCCTCTCCAACTCTTCCTCCTAGCTCCTTCCTACTCGTTACCCTGCTGCGGAGCGGAGAGACTACCACTTCCACCTCCTCACTTCCGAACCCAATCCCATCCTCTTCCAATGACGGGACAGCAGCAGGCGGGCTCCCCATCTTCCAGCTCAGCCGGGCTCGCCAGCAGGCAGGACTGGACGATGACGACGAACAGGAAGAGGAGGTGACAGGCGGGGGCGGAGGAGCAGGGTCTTTGTCGTCGTCCGGGCCATGCCAGCAGGATCGACTTCTGGTCCTCTAGCGGCAGCGTCATGGTCTATCCGGTGCTATCCTCGACGAGCCTCCTGTCAAACGACGCTAACGGTCGGGAGCCGTCGCCGCCGCCGCCGCCGCGATGCAACCACGCGTAGTCGTTGATGCAGCCAGACCTCGAGGAGCCACAGGCGGGCATCCCTGGGCGGCAGCATGGCAGCATCACGGTGATGGCCACATAACGCAGCCCTTCACGGTGAGCAGCCGGTGTTAGCTAACTTGATGGAAAATGGTAAATTTCCAAAAGAAGTGATCTTTTGATGCTACATAGCTAAGAATGTATCTTTTGATGGTACATAGCAAAAGATGAGATCTTTCAATGGTATGCACCCAATGTTCCCATAGTATTACTATGAATATCTTCAAGGAATTCCTGACGGGTCTTCTCGAGCTCATCCTGCTTTTCCACCCTGAAAACATCAATTAGCCAAAAATAAAACAGAAGAGAAGGGATATAAGCAACGATATAGGCACCAATTCCTCCCCAAACAACAAAACGTCAAAACCCTAACCCGCGCACAAGCATAACAATTATCATCTTACAGCTTCTCGTTGAGCTCCGCATTGTCTTTGTTGAGATCGCTGACCCAATCTTTCATGGCTGCAACATCAAAACAAAAGGAAAAAAAAATCAAAGCAGGGGAAAAAGAACAAGCTTCTCCCAAAACCCTCCCTCCCATTCCCATAACCCCGCCCAAATTGAGTCCGGCCCGTAGATAGGTTCGGCCGGGACTTATACCATCGTAAAGCTCTTTGAGCTCCGCCTCCCGCTTCCGCTCCAGCCCCTCGTCCAGCAGCTTCCTCTTCTGCGGCGCGGCAATGCATTGAACCGGGAAACAATAATTGCAGTGTCAAACCACCGCGGGCTGGCCATAGAAACGGGATGAGGAAGAAGCGGGCGTGCCCGCGGTACCTTGAGAGCAGTGTACTTCTCGTGGAACTTAGAGTCGAGCCGCTCCATCGGCGCCAGGGACGGATCTAGAAGCTTCTAGACGCGGTTTTGGCTGGAGAGCGGCGGGAGCGGAGGGAGGACAGAGTTTTGGGATTTATTTTTTTTTTTTTTTTTGGATTTGGACCCCCGTGGAGAGTGGAGAACGTTGCTCAGAGGGGGTTTTTTTTTTTGAGTGACGCTCAGAGGAACCTGAGGTCGGTTTTTGGTTCGTTTCCTGCTAAACTAGCCATTTGAGCTGACTAGTCAGCTTAGCTGACGTTGAAACCCGGCATAGTCGGGGTTTCAAATTCTATCCGTTGGGGCTAGGTCTTTTGGATGTTCTTCTCTCACTCTTGTTTCTTACTCTTAAGTTTTTCTCCCATGGGTTAACTTGAGCACCATTGTTTGTCTCAAATTCATAGATGCATTCCTCTTAATAGCGTGGCACACCTATATATACTTAAGAAATAAATATGAAATAAATTTTAACCTTCGCTTGAGCTTCGCTTTGTCCAATTGCTTACCACATTGATCATGCATAATTTAGGGTCTTCATCACTTCACGCTTTTGACATGTGCACCTTGAGCATATGACCTGTGTCGGAGGTTTCAGGTCATTTTTATCATCAAATGTACGTAATTTTTTCTTCACCTTAGCTAGATTCCTCGACCTCCAAACCGTCGATCGTCTTTCACCCCTGCTTAGTACCTCAAAAACATTTTCTTGCTATCTTCACCTTTTCAAACCATCAAGCCATATCAATGCTTCAGACCTTAATTTGAATATCAATTCATTTTGCATGATTGTCTTATGCTTGAACTACATTGTTTCCAACAATAATCCTCACAAGCTTTGACAACAATCTTTAGTATTTGTACTTTGCAAGCTTTATATAGTTGAGACCAATCCATATACAAACCCTCATGTCTCATTTTTTTGATAACACACTTGTTTGCAAACTCTTGCTTCACAATAATCAACATTGGACTCAATTAATATTTATACGATCACAACATATTAATAAAAAACTTGGGACTAAGCATCTACAATCTGCAACTCTCATGAGTTGTAACACACTAAAATTTGACCTAGATTTAGAAATCATTAAAAATTTGAACTTTTAAAAATTTGCATAGGAGATAGCATACATAGCTAACCTAGATAATTTTTACAAATAAAATAACATAGGAACATAAAAATATATGTGTGAAACTTTGTGTGTGAATGATTGCTTGACTTTGTTCAACTTATGGTGGGACCTTTTTGCACTCATGCATTCAAATTTAAATTTGAAATCATTTAAACATATGCATAATTGAGTTAGAAAATAGAAAAGGGAATTGGAAATTGGAAAAAGCCTCACGGGCTCATTCTCTCCCTCCTCTCGGCCCATCGCAACAGCCCATCCCATCCCCTCCTCCCTCCCTCCCTCCCGCACGAGCTGGCCCAGCAGTGCCGCGGCCCAACTCGGCCCGGCCTCGCCTGCTCCCCCTTCTCCCTCCTCTCTCCCACTAACGCCTGGGCCTCGTCCGTCAGCTCCGTCGCCTACCTCGCGGTAGGCAGCCATACGCGGCATAGCACCCGCGTCAATGCCCCCCAGCACCACCCCCGTGCCAGCGTAGCGTCAACGGTGACAGCGAGACCCCACGACGACCCTCTTTTCTCCTCTTCTCCCTCTTCCCCCTCACTATGAACGCGTCAATGGTTGGCGCCATGGTCGCCGCTGTGCCAAGCCGCCAGAGTAGCCGTCAAGGCACTTCGGCGTGCGCATGGGCGAGCGCCAGCCATGGCGATGTGACCAGACGAGGTCAGCGGCGCACTCGCGTGCTGGATAAGGATGACCACGAGAAATATCTCGTCGCTGGGGCACCAGCTAGCCGCCCTATAAATAGGCCGGCCGGTGATGCTCGCGCCTCGCCCTCTCCACCACCAGCTTCGCTGAGGGCAAGTGAAAGGTCCTAATGGCTAGAGGGGGGGTGAATAGCCTAATAAAAATTTCTACAACAACACTTAACAAAAAGGTTAGACAATTATGAGGCGAAGCAAGTGTTGCGCTAGCCTACTCAAAACGCAAGCCACCTACCACAATTCTAGTTTAGATAGTATCTATTCATACAATAGCTATGACACTACCCTATGTTAGTGTGCTCTCAAAGACTAACTAAAGAGCCACACCAACCAAGCAAGCAAGCTCTCACAACTAGCTACACTAAAGTGCTTGACAACTAGTTTGTGATAATGTAAAGAGAGTGATCAAGAAGCTTATACCGCCATGTAGATAAAAGAACCAATCAATCATAAGGACGAATAACAATGAAGACCAATCACCTCGGAATCAATGATGAACATAATAATTTTTACCGAGGTTCACTTGCTTGCCGGCAAGCTAGTCCTTATTGTGGCGATTCACTCACTTGGAGGTTCACGCGCTAATTAGCTTCACACGTCAAACCCTCAATAGGGTGCCGCACAACCAACACAAGATGAGGATCACACAAGCCACGAGCAATCCACTAGAGTACCTTTTGGCTCTCCGCCGGGAAAGATCAAGAACCTCTCACAATCACCACGATCGGAGCCAGAGACAATCACCACTCTCCGCTCAACGATCCTCGCTGCTCCAAGCCGTCTAGGTGGCGGCAACCACCAAGAGTAACAAGCAAAATCCACAGCGAAACACGAACACCAAGTGCCTCTAGATGTAATCACTCAAGCAATGCACTTGGATTCTCTTCTAATCTCACAAAGATGATGAATCAATGATGGAGATGAGTGGGAGGGCTTTGGCTAAGCTCACAAGGTTGCTATGTTAATGAAAATGGCCAAAGGTATGAGCTTCTACTGGCCATGGGGGCTTAAATAGAAGCCTCCACGAAATAGAGCCGTTATACCCCTTCACTGGGCACAACATGGGCTGACCGGACGCTCCAGTCTTGTTGACCAGAAGCTGGACCTTAGCGTCCGGTCGCCCGACGACAACCACGTGTCTCGATCTCAACAATCACTTGAGTTAATCGGACGCTGCGCTATAACTGACCGGACGCTGAGCCACCAGCATCCGGTCATTTCCAGTAAGGTTCCAGAAATGCATTTTGCCCATCGGATGCGTCCAGTCATGCACGACCGGACCCTGCCATCGTCCGGTCAGAGACCCTAGCCTCTGTGCGCTGCCCGATAACAGGACCGGACCTTGCCTCCAGCGTCCGGTCGCTGAACGACTCGGCGTTTGGTCATTTGATAGACGCCAGCGTCTCTACTGTTACAACTGACCGGACACGCCGGTTCCTCTAGGACTAGCGTCTGGTCACCTTGTGACCAGTGAGACTAACTCATTTTCACCTCTAACTTCTTCACCCTTGCTCAAATGTGCCAACCACCAAGTGTATCACCTTGTGCACATGTGTTATAATATTTTCATAAACATTTTCAAGGGTGTTAGCATTCCACTAGATCCTAAATGCATATGTAATGAGTTAGAGCATCTAGTGGCACTTTGATAACCGCATTCTAATATGAGTTTCATCTCTCTTAATAGTATGACTATCAAACCTAAATGTGATCACACTCTCTAAGTGTCTTGACCACCAAAATAAAATAGCTCCTATGGTTTATACCTTTGCCTCGAGCTTTTTATTTTTCTCTTTCTTCTTTCCAAGTCCAAGCACTTGATCATCATCATGACATCATCATTATCATGCTATGATCTTCATTTGCTTCACCACTTGAAATGTGCTACCTATCTCACGATCACTTGATAAACTAGGTTAGCACTTAGGGTTTCATCAATTCACCAAAACCAAACTAGAACTTTTAATCTCCCCCTTTTTGGTAATTGATGACAACCCTTATACAAAGATATGAAATAAAATTCAATTGAATCCATATTGCTTACCCAAGCATATTTACCATATGTAAAAGGATATGGACAAGTTTCATGAACTCTATATGGTAGTAATTGCTCTCCCTACATATATGCTAAGAGTTTGGATTGTAGCTTGCACATATGCTTAGATAGGAAATATAGGAGTCAATGTCTACCAAATGATGCTAAGGTATAAAAGATGGACCTTTGAAGCGTGATACCAATCGGAGTGCACCATTATACCATCCTTAGCACCATGGTTAGCTCTATATCACTTGGAAACAATACTTTGAAAAGATACCACTTGTAAAAACTTACTTGAAAATGAAAGTTATTTAGTGATTTCATTTCACCATTCAATCTTACAACTAGCATACATCACACAAGCATGGATATCAAAATTTAAAACTTGTGCCATGCAAGCAAACATATGAAATGCACATTCAAATGCATCATACAAGTTCATGAGCTTGCTCACCCTACTTGTGTGCTCAAGATTTTAACTGAGTCCTTTCCTTTGTCATATTTCTCTCCCTATGTCAAATTCCCCATGTACTAGTACCTTTGTTATTTCTCTTGTTATTTCTCCTCCTATCACTTATATCTTTGTTTCTCTCTCTCTCTTTGTCATCAATGACCACAAAGGCTTAAAAAGTAGATAATACCACTTGTAGGGTCGAGATTATCAATGTCAATCAATGGGGTGGGGATTATTTTCCCAAATTTAGTCCAATCTAGATCGTTTGCTAAAGATATTTAACTCGGTTTGATCCAAGGACAAGCTTCTTCACACCTCCAAATAAGGGTTATCTTGTACCATGTTGAGTTAAACACTTAGAGCATATTTTCTAGATCAAACACTAGGTTTACAAGCCCATAAATATGTCATATGCTACCACTAGATTAAGTCAAGCATAGAAGCAATAGTGATACCATATAAACATCAAATTCATTTGATTTTCATGAATGAGCCTAATAAAATTGAACCACTAGAAAGGTCCTAATAAAATTGAAAATGTGACTAGATGCACTAAACATGTCCTTAGCAAGGATGTATGTCATGCCAATCAACTTTTACCTTGGATTGCTCGAAGGAGAGGCATGTCATATAAGTGAGGGGTGCATCAACATATATTTGAGAAATCCAATATGTTCAACTCATTCCTTAGCTTGCAAAATCTTTTCTCATCCAATGGCTTGATGAATATATCGTCAAGTTGATCTTCGGTGCCTACACTCTCAATACAAATGTCCCATTTTTGTTGGTGTTCTCTTATAAAATGGTGGCGGGCATCAATGTGCTTTGTTCTTGCATATTGAACCGGATTGTTGGTCAACTTGGTTGCACTCTCATTATCACATAGCAATGGCACTTTCTTGAACTTGATTCCAAAGTCACTCAAAGTGGCCTTCATCCAAAGTACTTGTGCACAACAACTACCGACGAATATGTATTCAACTTCAGCGGTTGATAATGCAACACTATTTTGCTTCTTTGATGACCATGAAATAAGTGATCTTCCTAACAATTGACATATGCCCGAGGTGCTCTTCCTTTCAACCTTGCATCTCGCATAATCCGAGTTAGAGTAACCAACTAGCTCAAACTTTGCTCGTTTGGGATACCACAAACCAACATTTAGTGTATGCTTCAAGTACCTCAACATTCTCTTTGTAGCCTTCAAATGACTTTCTCTTGGTGAGGCTTGAAATCTTGCACACATGCATACACTAAACATGACATCCGGCCTTGATGCGGTCATATAGAGTAGGCTTCCAATCATAGACCGATACAACTTTTGATCCACCATGTTTCCACTTGCATCACTATCTAAGTTGCCATTGGTTCCCATTGGTGTGTTAATGGCTTTACTATTAATCATTCCAAACTTCTTGATCATGTCCTTGATGTACTTGCCTTGACTCACAAATGTACCAATCTTCAATTGCTTGATTTGGAGACTAAGAAAGTAACTCAACTCTCCAATCATGGACATTTCAAACTCATTAGCCATCATTTTTCCAAACTCGTCACAAAAATCTTGATTGGTTGATCCAAATATGATATCATCAATATAGATTTGCAACACAAATAAATCTTTTCCAATCTTCTTGATGAAAAGAGTGGTGTCAACCTTTCCCATTGTGAACCCTTTAGAGAGTAGGAAATCCCTCAATCTCTCATACCATGCTCTAGGTGCTTGCTTCAAACCATACAATGTCTTCTTCAACTTATACACATGGTCGGGCTTCTTATCATCTTCAAAACCGGGAGGTTGCTCAACATATACTTCTTCATTGATGTAACCATTGAGAAATGCACTTTTGACATCCATTTGATAGAGCTTGATGTAGTAGGCACAAGCATAGGCTAGCAAGATTCTTATTGCTTCCAATCTAGCAACTAGGGCATATGTTTCTCCAAAGTCAAGACCTTCAACTAGTGTATAGCCTTGTGCTACCAATCTTGCTTTGTTCCTTACCACTATCCCATCTTGATCTTGCTTGTTTCTAAAGACCCATTTGGTTCCAATCACATTGTGTCCCTTTGGTCTTTCTACCAACTCCCATACTTGATTTCTTGTAAAATTATTCAACTCTTCATGCATAGCATTCACTCAATCAACATCCTTCAATGCTTCATCTATCTTATTTGGTTCAATGGATGACACGAATGAGAAATGCTCACAAAATGAAGCCAATCTTGATCTAGTTTGCACACCTTTTGAAATATCACCAATGGTAGTGTCCAATGGATGATCCCTTACAACATTGGTTGGTTAGAGGATTGGAACTTGATTGCTTGCACTTGCTTGATCATTGGGTTGAGATGATGTACTAGCCACTTGATCTTGTTTATTATCATGAGATCCACTTGCACTAACTTGATTTGTATCATCTTACACATTTGAGTTAGAGAGCACTTGCACTTGATCATCTTCATCATCATTCACCAACATCCATGTTCTTCATGGCATTTGAAAGTTGAATGCCTCTAACATCTTCCAAGTTCTTATTCTCTACTTGTGAACCCTTGGTTTTATCAAATTCAACATCATGAACTTCCTCAAGAGTACCACTATCCAAATTCCAAACTCTATATGCTTTGCTTATAGTGGAATAGCCAAGTAGGAATCCTTCATCACATTTCTTGTCAAACTTGCCCAATCTTATGCCTTTCTTCAAGATATAGCATTTGCAACCAAAGATCCGAAAATATGCAATGTTGGGCTTTCTACCATTTAAAAGCTCATATGATGTCTTCTCTTTCAATGGGTGATAATAGAGACGGTTGCTACAATAACAAGCCATGTTGATAGCTTTGGCCCAAAAGGATTGACTCATATTGTACTCACTAAGCATAGACCTTGCCATATCAATGAGTGTTCTATTTTTCCTCTCAATGAGACCATTTGATTATGGATTGTACTTGGCTAAGAATTGATGTCTAATTCTAAATTCATCACACAACTCATCAATTCTAGTGTTTTTGAACTCACTACCATTATCACTTCTAACTCTCTTGATGGTTGTTTCAAACTCATTGTGAATGCCCTTGACAAATGATTTAAATATTGCAAACACATCACTCTTGTCCACTAGAAATAATACCCATGTGTATCTAGTGTAATCATCCACTATAATAAAGCCATATTTGTTACCACCGATGATAGTGTATTGTGTTGGTCCAAACAAATCCATGTGCAATAACTCAAATGCTTTGCTAGTGCTCATCATGCTTTTCTTAGGATGGGTGTTTCCAACTTGTTTTCCGGCTTGACAAGAGCTACAAAGCTTATCTTTTTCAAACACAACATCTTTCAAGCCTCTAACCAAGTCATGCTTAACCAATCTATTCAATTGTTTTATTTCAACATGACCAAGCCTTCTATGCCATAACCAACCCATGCTAGACATAGTGAACAAGCATGTTGATAATCTAGCTTCACTAGCATTGAAATTAACCAAGTATAGATTCTCATATCTAAAGCCTTTGAAGATCAAGTTAGAGCCATCTACACTTATGATTCAACATGCTTCTTTTTAATTTATTCATCAAGCAAAGAGGAATGAGCCTTTTTAAGCTTTTTGTGAGCTTTGCCAAATTTCTCATTGGCTTCCTCTAGCCTCTCATGAGATGCATTGATCTCATCAAAGGCTTGCTTAAGGGCTATTAGTTCCTTACGCAAGCTTTTGCATTCCCTTCTCTTGATGTCAAAGTATTCTTTAGCATCTTCTAGCATGTCAAATAATTCATCTTTAGTAGGTTCATCATTATCACTATCACTATCATTTTCATTTTTATGTTCATTTTCATCATCATGTTCTTCATCACTTTCATCATCACAAGATTGTACCTTAGTGGCCTTAGCCATGAAGCATGATGAAGATTCGAAGAGAGAGGGCTTCTCATTGATGGCAATGCTTGCAAGAACCTTCTTCTTGGTAGTCTTGTTATCATCACTATCATCATCATCATCACTTGAGGAGGCATCACTATCCCAAGTGACTATATATGAACCACCCTTCTTCTTCTTGAATGTCATCTTGTCCTTCTTCTCTTTCTTTTCCTTCTTATCCTTCTTCTTGTTCTTCTTATTGTCATCATCGTTGTTGCTATTATATGGACATTGAGCAACGAGATGATCTTTGCTTCCACATTTGAAGCACCTTCTTGACTCTTCTTTATTCTTGGATGAAGACTTCTTTTTTCTAGCACGGTAGCCTTTCTTCATCATGAACTTGCCAAATTTCTTGATAAAGAGAGCCATCTTCTCATTATCATCATCATCCCATGAATCATCTTCTTCACTTGATGTTTCTTGCTTAGCTTTGCCCTTAGATGATGTGGCTTTAAATGCCATGCTCTTCTTCTTGTCATCCTTCTTTTCATCTTTCTTCTCCTTCTTCTCTTCCTTCTCATCATCATCTCTATATGTGTCATCGGTCATTATGTCTCCTAATACTTGGTTTGGTGTCATGGTATCCAAACCGCTTCTCACTAGAATAGTAACCAATGTGCCAAATCTTGAGGGTAAGCATCTCAAGAACTTGTGAGAGAAGTCCTTGTCCTTCACCTCTTCTCTAAGTGCTTTTAGATCATTGACAAGCACTTGAAGTCTATGAAACATTTTCGGCATACTCTCATCCTCCTTCATCTTAAAGCTTGCAAACTTCTCCTTGAGAATGTAAGCCTTTGCACCTTTCATAGCTTGAGTGCCCTCAAATAATTCTTCCAACTTCTTCCAAGCTTCATGTGCCATCTTAATATTCTTGATTTGCTCAAATGTTCTCTCATCAATTGCATCATGAATAGCACTTAGAGCAATGTCATTGTTTTGGAGAAGCACTTCTTCGGCCGCGGTGGGATTCTCCGGATCACCAATCTCAATTTTAGTTTCTACCACCTTTCACACCTTTCTATTAATTGACTTGATGTGTGTGGTCATCTTTGACTTTCAATAAGGATAATTTGTGCCATCAAATTGGGGTGGCTTCTTGGTGTTGTTGATTTGAGCCATTTTTACACCGAAGGTTGTTAAGCCTCAAATCACGGTGACCTCGGCTTTGATACCACTTGAAAGGTTCTAATGGCTAGAGCGGGGGTGAATAGCCTAATAAAAATTTCTACAACAACACTTAACAAAATGGTTAGACAATTATAAGGCGAAGCAAATATTGCGCTAGCCTACTCAAAACGTAAGACACCTACCACAATTCTAGTTTAGATAGTATCTATTCACATAATAGCTATGACACTACCCTATGTTAGTGTGCTCTCAAAGACTAACTAAAGAGCCACACCAACCAAGCAAGCAAGCTCTCACAACTAGCTACACTAAAGAGCTTGACAACTAGTTTGTGGTAATGTAAAGAGAGTGATCAAGAAGGTTATATCGCCGTGTAGATAAAAGAACTAATCAATCACAAGGATAAATAACAATGAAGACCAATCACCTCAGAATCAATGATGAATACAATAATTTTTACCAAGGTTCACTTACTTGCCGACAAGCTAGTCCTTGTTGTGGCGATTCACTCACTTGAAGGTTCATGCGCTAATTGGCTTCACACGCTAAACCCTCAATAGGGTGCCGCACAACCAACACAAGATGAGAATCACAGAAGCCATGAGCAATCCACTAGAGTACCTTTTGGCTCTCCACCGGGAAAGGTCAAGAACCCCTCACAATCACCATGATCAGAGCCAGAGACAATCACCACTCTTCGCTCAACGATCCTCGCTGCTCCAAGCCATCTAGGTGGTGGCAACCACCAAGAGTAACAAGCAAAATCCACAGCGAAACACGAACACCAAGTGCCTCTAGATGTAATCACTCAAGCAATGCACTTGGATTCTCTCCCAATCTCACAAAGATGATGAATCAATGATGGAGATGAGTGGGAGAGCTTTGGCTAAGCTCACAAGGTTGCTATATCAATGAAAATGGCCAAAGATATGAGCTTCAACCGGCCATGGGGCTTAAATAGAAGCCCCCACGAAATAGAGCCGTTGTACCCCTTCACTGGGCACAACACGGGCTGACCGGACGCTCTGGTCTTGTTGACCGGACGCTGGACCTCAGCGTTCAGTCACCCGACGATAGCCACGTGTCCCGATCTCAACGGTCACTTGAGTTAACCAGACATTGTGCCATAACTGACCGGATGCTGAGCCACCAGCGTTCGGTCATTTCCAGTAAGGTTCTAGAAATGCATTTTGCCCATCGGACGCATTCGGTCATGCACGACCGGACCCTACCATCATCTGGTTAGAGACCCTAGCCTCTGTGCACTGCCCGACAATAAGACCGGACCCTGCCTCTAGCGTCCGGTTACTGAACAACCCGACGTCCGGTCATTTGACAGACGCCAGCATCCCTGTAGTTACAACTGATCGGACACGTCGGTTCCTCTAGGACCAGCATCCGGACACCTTGTGACCAGTGAGACTAACTCCTTTTTACCTCTAACTTCTTCACCCTTGCTCAAATGTGCCAACCACCAAGTGTATCACCTTGTGCACATGTGTTAGCATATTTTCACAAACATTTTCAAGGGTGTTAGCATTCCACTAGATCCTAAATGCATATGTAATGAGTTAGAGCATCTAGTGGCACTTTGACAACCGCATTCTGATACGAGTTTTACCCCTCTTAATAGTATGGCTATCAAACCTAAATGTGATCACACTCTCTAAGTGTCTTGACCACCAAAACAAAATAGCTCCTATGGTTTATACCTTTGCCTTAAGCTTTTTATTTTGCTCTTTCTTCTTTCCAAGTCCAAGCACTTGATCATCATCATGGCATCATCATTATCATGCTATGATCTTCATTTGCTCCACCACTTGGAATGTGCTGCCTATCTCATGATCACTTGATAAACTAGATTAGCACTTAGGGTTTCATCAATTCACCAAAACCAAACTAGAGCTTTTAGCAAGAACACCTCACCTCTCCCTCCTCTTCCCCTTTCCCCTCCTCTTTCCCTTTTCCCTAGTTTGGGAGTCTACCGTCGCCATCAGCGTCGCCCCATCTCTTCTTCTTCTCTACTGTGTCTCTGGTCGATTGGAGCGACCGATGAGTCCCCAAGCTTCTATTTTTCCTTTTTCTATAGATAGTTGGTAGCTTAGGTCTCTATAGTGCGCTGCCCACATGAGCCCTGCTCCGTTGAGCCGCCATGGCTGTTGGCCATCACCAACAAGGACACCCCAGGGCACATCACCACCCCCCATTGCACTTCTTGTTCACCCGCACACACGTACACGTAGTTAGCTGAGTAGTATAGGAACTCTAGGGCTAAGTCTAGTGCACAGTGCCGCCGTGACCACTCCGGTGAGCCACCACCGTCATCATGGGCACCTGTTGCTGACGGCAACCCCGCCACCGGGTATGGCATGACCCCACGGACCCCGTCCACCTTTCATCCACCACCTCTGAGGGCTGACACCGCCGACGTAAGCCGTTTCGGCGAGCCTAGCTCCCCCTCCCATGTTTCATCACTGACACGACCACTTCTGTCCGCCACCATCCCCCCCCACACACACTCTATCTCCACCAGGTGGGACCAGGAGGAAATGATGATGTCGTCCCCCTCCGTCCCCGTTAGTTCCTCCCTCTCTCCCTCTCCTTCACTAACACGTGGGCCCATGGCTTTAACGTCGACACCGTCATCACTACTGACACAAGCAGGTGGCCCACCTGTCACACACACAGCGCGGGGTACACTTTAGAAAATGCTGGATACACCCCGCTAGTGTACATAGAGAGTTAGAAATGTATTTTCCTAGCTTAGAAAAATTCTCAGAAAATTTGTAAATAAACTAGATGCATTAAGAAAATTAACCATGTAGTTTGCACCTATTTTTATGCACCAGAAAATGCATGTAAAATTCCCCCTAGTTAATTAGCTATAGAATAAATTTCTAAAATACATAACTTTTAAACCCTAACTCCTTTTTGCATGAAACCACTTCTAAAATTCATCTAAAATCAAACCCTACCATTTGCACCTAGTGCCACCATATAGTTCTATGTTTGTTTTTGTCTTTTCTTTCGTGTATAGAGGTAGTCTTATTCGACCAATACGTCCGACAGACGATGGTAATCGTCAAGAGGACGAAGACCTAAATTTCATAGACGTGTCGGAAGGTGAGAACGACGAAGGTAGGTCCTAGCTCCCCTGCCTACCATCTTGCTTTAAACCACTGAAATGCTAGAACATGACTATGACTAGATTTAGGGATAATAATGGAACCTAAAATTTGTTAAACCTAAAACTAAACCCCAACATGGGATGAATAGTGGTAAACTACAAAGGTAGTTTATCATGGCAGGGATGCCAAGAGAGGATTCCTATGGGAGATACTTGCCTCGATCACATAAGGACCGGTTCGTAGTCCCTCTCGCCTAGTGAGTTATTTCATACAACGACGTGTCTATATGGGTAGGCTTGATCTCACACCCCGTTAGATAGAGGTATAATATCTACTAGGAGGCCGGTGCAGGCAATAGATTGTCAGGAGCCGATACGGGGGATAGGTTTTCTTCTGTATCCCGTTGGCGTGGATGCTATATGATCTTCCACGTTGAGCTTTTGGTTTTTAGGCCACGTCCGAGCCACTACTTTCTTGGTCGTGTTCGAGCCATTTATCTTTTGTGGTAATTTGGTATCATCATGTTTGGGGGGATTTGGTATCTTTCCGGTTTTGTGTTCCAACCCCTGAGAAGCCATAATAGAGTTATATGGACATCTAAGGTCGCGTACATTCGGATACGAGGTTTCATTAGGTCTATTTTGTCCACTGATCATGGATGAGGTTGCACCTATCATGTGGGGAAATTTGTAGACCTCTACAGAGTTTATTAAATCTATTCGAATAGCACGTCCTTGAATAGGCAAATGCTAGGATGGGATACTATGATTAGCCTTACTTTTATGTGTAATGAAACTGGTAATAGAATTGATGTTAACCCGGACACTAGTGGGAATGGTAATACTCCGCTAGGACCCCACCCTTAATTATTGAAAGGACCTAGGATGCCACCTAAAGGGGGGTGAATAGGCATTTCTGAAAAATAACACCTTCGAATGCCGAAAAGATTAGAGTGAGAGCTTCTAATTACTTGGAAGTAAAGTAACCCCTCATGAGCTAACCACAGAGTATATAACAAATACTAAATAAATATAAGAGCCATGACCCTGCAACACAGAGATTAGAGCGAAGAACAACTCAATTCAGCACAGGCTCGGCGCACCAAGCACCAAACTTGTTGCCTTTGATTCCAAACTTTTTCTCCAAGTTACAGGGACCTACTAAGAGTTGTATTTCACATGATACACCTACACACAAGCTAGCGCAACCCAAGTGGATAAAAATATCAAATGAGAGAGAATTGAGAAATGATATTTATTTTATCGAAGTTTAGACTTTGTCGAGTCCTACTCTCCGTTGAGTGGGCTGCGAGCAACCTAAGAAGGTCAGCTCTAGAGGACACACGAAGGTCACTCTAGCCAGAGTCTTTTCCAACTCTTTTTCCTAATTCCACTAGTTGATTCCTTCCCTTGCGGAGGTGGAATCGACCGTTACAAACTTTTCGAGGCACACCACAATCTCTTGGGTGCTCTCCGATGACGCCTAGCTATCTAGGACCGAAGAGTCTAAGAGTAACAAATGCAAATCACGAGATCGATAATATGCACATGTGCTCGAGTGGTGGCTTGCTCTTAATTTTGAATTTTTCTCAACCCACAAGTTAGATTTGGCAATAGGAATCAATCACTCACTAAGAGAGGGTTCGAGAGTGCTCTAAAGGCTAAAAAAACATGTACGAATATTAGCAGAATCAGCAGCCTTCAAAGTTGAAGGCTTGGGGGTATTTATAGCCTCTTTGAAAAACTAGCCGTTGAGCTCAGGACGTGCATACACACCGCATATCCGGTATGACTTGCACCGCGCCAAAGTTAGAGAGTTAAAAGCAGGCGAGGCGTCGAAACTCCCAACGCTCGTCGGGACTTCTGACTCTTGGAACTCCCAACAATTGCCAAAACTTCCGACAAACCAAACTTGAGAACACAAAAGATGTCGCTGTGACCATGCTCATACCGGACATGTCCGGTAGGCATAGCTCGGCCACAGCAAGGAGAGTTAGCTCTTGTGTGTCTCTCTCACTCAAACCTCACATGGGTTGGCCTGAGCCCTTATGAATAATCATCTATCAACATGATGCATCCCTCTTAATAGTACGACATACCTATTTACTCAAGATTAAATGAAAAAGAAATTTAAACCTCTTGAGTTGTTTTTCTTCAAATCTAAATGCCATAGCTCTCAATCTTCATCAAGTGAGGGTGTCAACATGTCAACTTTGATTTTCTTCTTGACCATAGCCACCTTGAGTATGTGACTTGATTCCATTCAATAGATGTGAATTTACTTTAAATGTATCAAGTCACTTCCAATAATTTATCCAATATAGATTTGATCCTCCACCTCAATATGATCATCATGGCCTAATTGGTACTTCAACTAAATGCAAGTACTTTCTTCTTCACCCTAGCTAGGTTCTTCGGCCACCAAGCCGTCACTTGCCCTTCACCCTTGCTTAGTACCTTGAAGCCTTTCCTTGCTATCTTCACCACCTCAAGCCATCAAGTCACACCTTGTGTTGAATCATCCATTAAGCTCATAATTCATTCTTTTATTTGTATAGTTGTCTTTTAATGTAGCAAGCTACAACTATGAGACCATTCCATATGCGATCCCTCATGTCTCACTTAATTATTTCTCACGTGCTTGCTTTCATATGATTCATCGAAATCCCACAATGAATAAGCCTTGCATGAGTTTCATTTGGATTGTTGTCTTGTGTTTGAACTAGATTGTTTATACAACAACACATCATTTTGGCTTTCATCAAATACATATGAGATTACCCATTTTCTGTCCAACACTTAGCAAACGGGTTAGACCTTTAATCACGTTGTCATTCAATCATCTAAAACCCACTAAAGGGCTAGATGCACTTTCAATTATAATCACCACTACACTTATATTTCCACCCTATGGTTAGGGCTTGTTAAGTACATATGTACTCACCCGTTGTTGGCTCACAGACCTCGGCACAGAAGAAGACTATGACTTCGAAGATGAAGCGTACCTCAAGGATTAGGTTTCCCGTAAGGAGATACGATCGTAGGAATGTGACATCGAGGCTAGGGTTTCGCCCACGCTCAAGTTGTTTGTGTAATAGGATGCCGCTTCGCTGTATAATAATCCCGCTTTAGAAGCCACCAATAATGTCATTTCACGGTCGTAGCCTTCTGCTAGATATGTAGCCAATGATCATGCCCCTTGGGCTACTGTTGTAAGACCCTATTTTTAGATATTAATAAAGCTCGAAACCTTTTAATATATATATTTGTGTATCATCCCTGTGATTAGTGCATATTTGTGCGTGATCCTAACACAAATACAGATGCATTGAGGACTCTCAAATTGAGGGGCCGACATATTATTAGTCCCTTAATCGTGCTATCATTTAATTCACCAAAACCTACTTAGGACTTAGGTGCACTTTCAAGGGTGTTGCTCTAGAGATTGAACAACAACTATGGTCGCACCATCATCCCCTTATCCTCCTTCCAAAAGGTCTTGATGTTGGCATGTAGGTATTGTCCTTCTACGACATTAGAGCACGAAGGCAAATTGAGTCAACAGCAACAAATGCAATAATTATACACATCACAACTCTCATCTGGAAATTATTGGGGGCACTTGTAGAACACCTTCTCCTTGCTCACGCACCTAATCACCCGGATCTTGCACATTGGACAGTCGTTCGAGGAAGGTAGCAGGCCTAGCCAAAACTGGAGCTTCCTGCTGCTATGATCGCCAGCTCTAGCAACAAGTCGTTGACGCCATCGAATGCACTCGCCACCACTAGATCCACTGTCGTCGCCTACCTAGGGCTAAGGTTCATCACAGTGGGGAGAAGAGGTGAGAGGGTGGACTGGTTGAGTTCAACTAGGCAGTCGGTCCACTTAAGTGAGAAGAGACAGGGGCAAGATGGTCCATACAAAACTGTCCGCCGTGTACGTACACCTATAGGTGGGTCCAATCTGGCATCGGGCGTAGAAAATGTCAAACTTGAAGAACACTTATAATAGTAACGGTATCTTTCCAATATCGCGAAAGACATTTCTCTAAATTTGCAAAAATTAAATGACATCATTTGAATTAACCCTTATTTTTTTCTAGTTTCACTGTCATAGTGAGTAAGCTGTTCGGTTGATAGTTTCTGCGGCTGATAAGTCGACTGAAGCTGATTTGTTGTTTGAAAGAAAAGTACTGTTTTATAGTTGTACTGATAATTTAAAACGAACAGGATGCAACTCCTGTGGTCGCGGTAGTGGATTGAGAACAGCAAGTGGGCAGAGAGCTCGGCTTCCACCGAAACAAACACCACATCGGCGTTGCCGGGTTGAGCTCTGCCTACCTGGCCAGTCCGATGGTCCAGAACTTCAGATCGCATCGCACCATGACCCAACCCATCATCACCAGCCAGCCACCGCCCACTAGCCCAACCCTCGTGCCAAGCTGCCAATCTTCTACTGCAAAAGGGTCCCACTCGTCATCCTACGATTGAAGCACGTGGCAGAGAGGAGGGGAAAATTTCTCGCCGACGGCAGGTACCTGATATATCTATTCCTCGACGCCACCGC
The DNA here is from genome assembly GCF_019320115.1 of Miscanthus floridulus. Taxonomy (NCBI): domain Eukaryota; kingdom Viridiplantae; phylum Streptophyta; class Magnoliopsida; order Poales; family Poaceae; genus Miscanthus; species Miscanthus floridulus. The sequence continues at coordinate 34,364,271 of NC_089584.1, read as the reverse complement.
CGCCTCCGCCGTCTTCCCTCCTCGCCCAGATCCAAATCCGAACCCCGATCCGCGCGCGCATGAATTTCTTCAGCTCCGTCTTCTCCGCCCCTGCCGAGGAGGACGGCGAGGAGCCGCAGCAGGAGGGCGAGCAAGAGCCGGCGGCCCAAGAGTCCGGCGGAGGGTGGATTTTCGGCAGGCCTGATCGATACGCTCAAGGAGGAGATCGAGGAGCAGCGGAAAGTGAATGAGTCGGCCGCCGCCGCGGAGGCGGAGGAGGCCCAGAGGAGGGATGATGGGGAGGCTGCCCCCGGAGGCGGGTGGATCTTCGGCGGGCTGATCAAGACGCTCGCGGAGGAGATTGAGGCCCAGCGCAAAGAGCAGGAGGCCATTGCAGCCGCCGCCGCGGAGGAGGAGGCGGAGCTCGAGCGGGGAGCAGAGGCTGATGCGGCGGTGGATGAGGAGGGAGAATCTTCTGGCGGCGGGTGGAGCTTTGGCGGCCTGATCAAGACGCTGGCGGAGGAGATTGAGGCGCAGCGCAATGAGCAGGAGGAGGCTGCCGCCGCGGCGGGGGAGGACGGAGAGCGGGGAACATATGCGGAAGCGACGGCGGCGGATGGGGAGGAGGGGGACCAGGCTGGGGAAGGCTCAGACGGCGGGTGGAGCTTCGGGGGCCTGGTGAAGACGTTCGCGTCGCGGTCGGAGTCGGTGCTGGGAGGCTACCGACGCGACCTCGAGGACCTCGGCTCGGGGCTCCGCCTCGAGACGGCCGCGCTCCGGGCCGCCGCCGCTCGCGCCGCCTCGGCGCTACCTGGCGCGCTGGAGGCCGGTGCGTCCGCCGCCTCCGACAGGCTCGAGTCCGTCGGTCAGGCCGTCGACGACCTCGGTGCCGCCGCCGCCGGCCTCCTCTCGCATGCCAACGAGGCCCTCCGGTCCGCCGAAGCCGATGGTGACGATGGCGACAGTGCCCCCCGCCCCTCCGACGCCTCTGCTTCCGGTGCCTCCTGGCGCGCCTCCTTGCCGACGAAGAAGTATACCAGGTTCGAGGCCCAGGTCTTGGCGCTGCGCGCGGACCCTGCTACGTTCACCGAGGAGCCCGAGGACTCTGAGGGCTTTGGTAGATGGAGTGCCTCGTTCTCAATTGACGAGATGAGGGAACAGATAGAGGCGGTGCTCCATGAAAGCCCTGGATTGGAGAGCTTTGTGGAGAGGCTTGTGCCGTCAGTTGTGGATTATGAGACATTCTGGTCCCGGTATTTCTTTGCAGTTGATAAGCTCAAGCAGGCAGAGGATGTCCGCACAAAACTCGTGAGCAGGGCCATGTCGAAGGAGGAGGATGAAGAACTCAGCTGGGATGTCGATGATGATGATGATGATGTTGAAGAAGTCAATACCAGTGATCACAAAGAAGGCACAAACTCTATGGTAGATAAGAAAGAGGAGCAAACAGCGGAGCCTGTTAACTTTGAAACAGAGGGCAATAGGAAACAAGCAGCAGCAGTTGAAAATGACTCAGCAGAATATAAGGAGGTTGCTTTGGCTGCAGCCAAGGATGGTAATGGTGAATCAAGTGTTGAAGCATCGACACCAAAGGCAAGCGATGGGACGGGACGAGAAGAGAAAACCGAAGCTGGTGACTCATCTAAGGGGGGTGATTTCTCAGTGGTGTCACAACCATCAGTTCAGGAGGAAGATCTTAGCTGGGAGGAGATTGAGGACGTCGGTGATCATGATGAGAAGAATGGGGCCAGACAACAGTCAAGCTCTGTCAGCAAAGTGGAGGATCTCCGAAAACGTCTTAATTCCATGGAAGATGATGATGAGGACCTAAGTTGGGATGTCGATGAGTAGAAAGAACATGCACAGTCCTGAACTGAGTTTGTTTTTGAAGAGAGAGCCCAGAACTGAGTTATCTGAAGGACTTCTAAATTAGAGACACTGCCATAGTTTTGCCTCCTTAAGCATGAATTGAATCTGTATGGTCCAGATGAAGATGCTCTGTAGATGGATTGGCACGATTGAACATTGGGACGAGACACCGGTGATTCAAATTCAGTGGGGGGCTGTATGTTTGATTAGTCTCCTTACAAGAACCCGATAGAATGCTAGTGTTTTTGTTTAAGTGTTGGTATTTTGTTTCCACACAGCATACATTTGTCGCAAGTCCAACATGTACCACTTTCCTGTTTGAATATGACACAGAGATCATTTACATGTGTACTCAGATTTACATGGTACACATCAAACTTGTGAACTATTCAGCCAATGTGCTTGCAGTTCATGCTGTGCTATTAGTGGATAGGTAGTTTATGTGAACAGTAATAATCACTTGAAATAACTATATTATTATTATGCAGGTCCTGCCTGTTCTACTTCAGAAGTTTTTTTTTGGCCTTTTTCTGTTATTGTCACTGGTTATTTGAGCTTTAAGGTCACCACGGGATGTGTTTTATTTTTCGATATTAAATCTAAAATTTGCACGGAAGCTCTCGTAAGTGGTTTAGTGATCGCCAGAACTCCAGATAACCAGAAAGTTTCATACAGAGCAATGATATCCTCTTCTTGGCCCATTAATTTGGAATGCGCTGACGGGTTTATTACTCAAGGTAACGGAGAACCAGAGACATCAGGCTGAATCCGGTCCAAATACGAGCCATGATTTTTTTTTTCGAAACCACCAGCCATGAATTTTGATTGATCATGTAACTAGGTAAATACCCGTGCGTTGCAACGAGAAAACATAATGTCACAAGAACATATGTACGAGTGTGTGTTGTACTGTCATCACATATATTACAAAGAAC